>NC_140589.1:1310516819-1311716819 GCF_964204655.1 Triturus cristatus
CCCTCGTGTCCGCCAGCCCAAGTCCCAGCAAGAGCGAAGGCACAGGCCATCAGAGGAAAGGGACCCAACCTCGCAGCAGACCCTATTAGTTACCCTCAGGGGACCTCGCCCTTCGGTGCCAGCGTTTCAGCTACTGAGGAGATGGCATCCTGACGGCCTTGGGCGATCTCCTCGGGGGGCGGCCTCCGTCGTCTAGAGCCCCTGCGTCGCTGCTTCAAGACGCTCCAGCCCACGCCGGGGCCGCTGGTTCTCTGAGAGCTCAATGCCTGGCCGTCCCCCTCCTCCTTCGGGCAATCAATGTCCAGCAGCTGGCACGCCTCCGCCAGAGATCGAAGCTGGTACAGCCGATCCTCATGATGGAAAATAAGACGAAATGGATGGCCCCAAGAGTATTTAATGCCCCGTTGGCGGAGGGCCTCCGTGACAGGGCGGAAGGTTCTGCGCTTCTGCAGTGTCAGGGCGGACAGGTCCTGATATAGCACCGGGTGCTGACCCCGAAAGGCGATGGGATGCTGTGTGCGAGCCGCACGGAGGATCTCCTCCTTAGTGGTGTAGTCCTGGACACAAACCAGGATGTCAGCAGGAAGGGCATTGTCCGGACGTGGAGGACCCACCCGATGGGCCCTGTCCAGAGTGAGCGCCGCGTCCACCGGCTTACCCAGGATCTGATTGAAGAGCTCGCGGGCGAATGCGAAGATGTCTCCCGCCTCAGCGTCCCGTTTCACCCCCCGGATGCGGATGTTATGCCTCCTTGACCGATTCTCCAGGTCCTCCAGGTGGGTTTGAATGTCCACTTGCTGGTCGTGTAGCCGGAGAAGGTCCTGATGGACTAGGGAGAGTTCCATGTCCTGTGTGTCCGCCCTATCCTCCACCGCCTGCACCCTCTCCCCCAGGCCATCCAGGTCCCTACGGACCTCCCGTAGCTCCGCCGCCAGTTCCTGCCGCATGCTTTTAAGTTCCTCCTTTTGTTCTGCGAATAGCGACAGCAGAAGGGCCTTGGTGATCGGTTCCGATCCGGCATCTCCGGAGCCCTTCGGCGGCGTCGCCCCAGCCGTGGACGACCGTGTGTCCGGGGCCACCGTCAGCGCCCCCCCCTGGGGCTTGGCAAACATCTCTTGCAGCGACTTGCCCTGGGCCTCATCCTTGCCCTTGCCCCTCTGTGTCGCCATCTTGCTGGTAGGCCCGCCTCAGCCAAGGCCCTCCGGAGGGGGCCGCAGGAAACTCGCCCTTCGTGGGCCGGGCAGGACACCGAGGCTCGCCCCCCGCGCCTCCGCGGGTGACCTTGCTTCGTCCCTACGCCGCTTCCGACGGGGGGTGGGCAGCGTCCGTGACCGCTCTTCGCGTCTCAGGGCTCTCTCCCACCGATCGTGGGTAGATTGTCTGCAGCCCTCACCTCCTCCACTCTCGCCACCGCTTCAGAAGGGCCGGTCCACACCGATCCCCGCCCGCTGGGCTCCGCGCCGCGTTCCGCACTCCCGGGGTCGTGGGTCGTCCCTTCTCCGGGAGTCCGGGGGCCCCCTGGCGGCACCGCCGTCCTCTATGCACTCTGCAGCGCCGGGTCCAGATCTTACCGCGCTGTCCAGTTCGGGCGGAGAATCCCAGTCCATCAAGCCCCTTGTAGGCCTCCAAAGGCTCCGCGTCGGGCCGAACCCGCGCCGTGTCTCGCTAGGCCGCGGACCCTCCTGGGCGCCAATCACCTCCTCGACCTTCGGGTCCGCGCTGCCACAACAACCGGCGCAGTGCCGCGTCCGCTGGATTGTAGCCCCGGGCCCCCGGGCCGCTACCGCACTGCCTTGGTCGCCGTCCCCCACGCTGGGCCCTCCGTACCTGAGGCCGGGGCCGTGCCACTCGCAGCTAGGCCGCACGCGGCCTCGACGTCCTCTGCTGGCGAGCGAGCCCCACCGCTCCCAGGGACACCGGCTGGGCCCCCACAGGTGCGCCCCGCTCTCGGGCTCCGCCGGCGGTGCTGTGTGCCGGAAACGGGAATGGAAATCGGTCCCGCACCGGCGCTATTCTCGGGCGCTCGAGGGAGAGACAGAGAGATGCGTCTCACCTCGCCGCCATCTTGGCCACGCCCCCTGACTGTACTCTTTAAAGCAAAACTTCATTTTAAATTGAAACTGTAAGAGCTGGCACACATATTCATGGGCCACCTTCTCCTAAGAAAAAACTATGGCCATTTGTTCATGTTTTGAAAGTTTGCACTGGTAAGGCGCTGCAGGGACATAGATATTAACAGTGCAGCAGGGCAGTGGCACTGAGGCCTGCTGTCTAAGGGGGCCAATGCACCCAAATTATAGCTACTTTTACAAACAAAGGGATGGGGGCATTTTCCTTGCATATATTAGTGCCCCTGGCATCCTTGCTATGGAGCTGGTACCTGAATAAGATTTTGTGTAAACTACTGTGTACTCTCTTTTTCAGGGATCACTTCTGCCTCTGTTCACTTTAATAATAATTCAGGATTACTTTAGACATCTCTAAAATACTTTTGAAGTAATTCCTTCTTGCATTTGATGTTTTAAGTTCATATTTCAAAGTTGGAAAGGACCATGTTACTAAAATACTGGGCATGTGACAACCTGGCCAAACGTAGTTGTTCTGGCTGAACAATAGATGAACTTGGTCAGCCTTTCACAGCCTTTCAACCACTAACTGTTTTAATGTCTTGCAAGTTTTATGACGGAACCCTTTTGGCTCCTAGCAACCTCAGTAGAGATATGATGAAGGTGTCAGAGCGGGTTGCAATGAAAGATTGTTTTAGAATGTTGAGTTTTCAGTTAAATCAGACGAATAAAGACGTGCTCCCCCAGACAGTTTACCATTGTTCAAGAGAACTGCTCGTGCATGCCACCTGTGTAGCTGTCGAAGTACGGAATCAATGCTATATGTATGTGGAGTCAAAGCACAGCTCCAGCTGCTTTAGAGCAGGTGAACACAATGGAAGCATTGCAGAAAATCTACACGTCATTGGCCGAGAACCTGCTAGTCAGGCCATGCATAAAGGTACTGCGCTGCCATGCCAAATAAAGGCATACGTTATACGGAGTGTTAACGCTGAAGGGGGATACAACCAGGTTTTCAAAGAGCAGTCATTGATAATCAAAAAATACTAAATAACGCTGCGAACAGAAGCGCTGCAAGGTGAAGATAAAACAGGTTTCACAAAATGTAGCTTGACGTTTAGAAAATAAAAAATAGTTAAATTACCAAGTCCATTAAACAGAGTCATTGTACGGGCGCAATCGGTGAAGTGGGTCAAGGAGGCGTGCACAAGGTTTTGCTTACCGATCCGTCCATAACTGAAGTGGCCAGCAACCAAAACAGCTGAGTGGCCCTCAGAACAACTTCACAGGTCTTCAAAGAAAAATGTCCAAGAGTGACTCTCGGAAAAGTGAAATTTTTCAGATGGCAGCAAATAAAGTCATGTTGCAAGCTATCATTAAAATGATCTAGAGGCCAGGTCGTCGCAAGGTCTCAAAGATGAGTTGCTTAAACCAAGTCACAGTGATCCACCAGCGGTGTCAGTAATTTCCATACTGGTCTACAATGCTAATGCATTCCTGAAACCACTACCACCTTTCGATACCACCGAAAAGCAAAATATTGGCGATCGATGGACTGCTTGGATAGAGACATTTGATGATTTCATTGATGCACTTGAAGAGACTGATAACAAAAAGATAATCAAGTAACTCAAAAATCTTGCTGTTGATAGTGTGAAAGCAGTCTTACATAGAATACTGCTAACTGATGAAGAAATCACACACTGTCAGACTAAAGAAAGGTTAAATCTCAAGTTCAAACAAAACGTTGACTACGAAAGATATATTTTCAGTCAAGAATGCCCTAAAATTGGTAACACCATTGATGAGTCTGAGGAGAGACTTGATACACTCTTCAAACACTGTAAGTTCAATTTTAATGTAGCAATGAGGAAGCTACGCCTCTTAGAGTTATTAATGGATGCTTGTCAGATTCATTCCGACGACAAATGCTGAGAGAAACTCTTAGTCTGGAGTGCGTGTTAATGGCTGCCAGAGCTGAGGAGCGTGCTGAAAGACAAGCTGCTGACATTGAGGCTGGAGGTGCCCAGAGTAAATCAGTCGTGAATCTAAAAGTAAGCCAAAGCAAAAGACCGAAAGACACATAGTTATGTCTGCACATAAAAAGAAGTTATGTTTTAGATGTGGATTTTCGTTCCCACATAAAGGTAAATGCCCCACCATTGGACAGATATTTAACGGCTGTTGGAAAGAGAACCATTTTGTGATGGTCTGTAAAGTGAAGGAAAAAGTAAGTGCATCATGGTGCGAAGACAAAATGGCCGCCATAACATTCTAGATGCAGTGTTCGGCGCACACTCACAAGCAGCAACCTGGACTGAGGAAAATTAACACTGAACGAAGTCGATCGTCACCTAAATCATCTTCAAACAGTTATTTTGCCTCAATATCAAATGAAAGTGAGGGATTTAGTTGTCCCATGTCGATGTTTACTTCAGAGAAATGTGTGCATTTTGGACTGGCTGAATGTGAGGAAAAATGTCAGTCAAATAAAAGTCAACATGCCAAAGCACCAAAATCATACAAACATTGTCTGAGGATTCCATTGAAAATAAATGTTTGCTCGATACCTTTAATCATCGACAGTGGTGAATCAATGAACATAATGCCTGAAGAGAAATACAATGAATTTTCTCCATGCACCCGGCTTACGCCATCGAAATCCAAAGTGTATACATGAGCTGCATCAACACTCATAAACAGTTCAGTGAAAGTGAAGAAGATGGTCGTGTCATGTCAATGTTTACCTCAGAGAAATGCGCGCATGTTAGACTGGTTGCATGTGAGGAAAAATGTCAGTCAAAGAAAAGTCGACATGCCACCGCACCAAAGTCATACAAACGTTTTCCAAAGATTACATTAAAAATGAATGGTTGCTTGATACTTTTAATCATTGACAGTGCTGCATCAATAAACATAATGTCTGAAGACAAATACAATGAATTTTCTCCATTACTCCGGCTTACACAATCAAAAAAGAAAGGGTATACACAGGCTGCATCGACATCCATAAGAAGTCATGGTTAATTTGTAGTGACAATAAAACACAAGAAAATGTAGGTGCAACTACGTGACCATGTGCTTAAAGGTACAGTGTCAAGTGCCTGTTTGCTCAGTATCATTACAGCTGCTGATATGGGACTGATTTCTGTGAATTACAGCATGAATGCTCATCATGAAGGGGGTGTGGCTAGCGAGCCAACATGGCAGACACAACTTGCTAGTGCTCCGCGGTGAATCCCTCTGTTATCCTGACTCGTATCCTGCATCCGATCCATCCATGCCAACAATCACTGGGAGCACAATGGTACCGACCGGCAGCCCCTACTGATACCTTTCAATCGCACTGCAGATAGACAAGAGTTGCGGAACTGCTGTGTGGCGTTCCTCGGCCTGCCCGGTGGGGAGCTGAGTACGGACCTGCGGCCTGACTGCCGCAGGCGTACAGCAGAGGCGCCAGCCATAAGCCAGTTGGACTGTGGCAACGATCCCTGCAGCGTTGCCCTGAGATTCCGAGACAGCGGCTGCTGCCTCCCTCGGACTTTCTGGAGTTCCCGGCGGCGCTTCGCAACCTACGCCCCTGGCCTGCCGGTGGGCCTGAGCCCCATCGCACAACAGCGGAGGTCTGTGGCCTACCCTGCCAGGAAGTGCCCATCCCAGTGTGCGGCCAGCTCTGCACAAGATCCCATACCAACCCTGCAACAGGACTCATCTGAGCGCCAGAGGAAAGCTGCACACTGGATCCGGCTGTAGTAGTTGTGGGAGCAGTGGACTGGAAGCCGCCGCGACTCGCGCTCAACCCTGGAAGGGCCCGCTCATTGTAGCAATTGGCATGGGAGTGACGCAGCCTAGAGGGATGGACATGGCGCAGCGGGACCCAGAGGCACGTGACCATCCTATCGGAGTGTTCCTGGCTGCCCGGTACCGCGAGGCACCATGCCACGTGGTGCCCAAAACACGTAGATGCCATCGTGATTGGCGATCACGCCTGGAGAAGTCTAGTGGGGTCGTACGCCTCTCGCCCATCTCTATACCCGCGGCGGCTGCCCCCCACAGTTCCCGCACTGCATACTGCTGACTATGCAGGGACGCAGTACGTGGCGAGGTGCGGACATGCCCCCGAATTGTCGTACTTTAAAATTTGGGACCGCGTAGGAGGCAGGGCCCTACCCCTGTCTATCCCGGTATTAGCGAACCACGAATGGTCAATGCGGTATGTACAAGTGCTTTGTGTAACGTTTTAGCTATGAATGCACTATGTATACGTTATTATACATTGACTCCGTGGGTTCCATTTTGTAGCGGTGGCCATCTTATGGTTGCCCTCACATAGGCTATATAGCATGAAGCGAAAACGGGCCTTTTAGAGCACATGTGCCTTTCTTTGACTTTTCTGTGACCTGGGCAGCTTGGCTCCGCCACCCCAGGTCAAACTGGTCTCACGAGTTCCCCGTCCTCTGGCCACCTGTGATTAGCATCAGGGCTTGACACACCATAAAGTCTTTTCATCCTACACAAGCCTCCGGCTAATCTCTTTCACACCTGACTGTTCCTGCTTTATGGCTTGTTTCCCAAAACAGGAGATGCTCATGTTTATTGGGGCCTATCGATATCTGATGTGGGATCTGAGCCTTGCTGGGTAAATAATTACGGGCTGGCTTAACTGGAATGTGGGATGGTCATCATGACTCTGCCTTTTCGTTTGCAATGTATACATGTGAATGACCAACTGCAAGAGAAGGGCGGTGTTGCCCAGAGCGTAACATTCTCCATAAAAGAGGAGACTGGTTTCTGTTCTGGAGACTGCCTCATTCAGTTGCTAAGGCTTCTGTGCGACGTAGTCTCACTCATTTGAGTTTAATAAAGATGTCTTTTCATATTTCAGCTTCTGTTGCCAAGTTCTTTGTTATATTATCAAGATATGCAGAATTTTATAATACCACATCAGGAAGTACTCGAAGTCATAGGGTGCTACCCCTAGCACCTCTGGGGTCTCAAAAATTGGAGTACTTCAGTTGGCTCCCACCAGCGCGGCCTCATCAGAGAAGTGACTTTCTGTGGGAGTGATCTTGTCAGGAGACTGAAATCTACTGAGGAGGACAGAACGGGATTCTACCAAGAAGGTACTCTGTGCACAGGGATTCTGGAGATTCTTTGATTATGTAGCCCGGTATATTTCTGCTCTTCCTGATTTTGATCCTCCACATGATGTCACTCAAAAGGTGAGAAAAAGAACCCTTTTGGCGTGAGTATTATAGAAGACGTTTGGTCATGTAGAACTTGACAATTAGAATTTGGATAACCTTTTGATTATTAAGAATAAGAATTAAGTATAAGTGGGTCGCTCCCAGTCCTTTGGTTCTTTGGGTCTTTACTTTGGTTATCGCAATTACCAAAGCCGAGGGGTTGGTTTCTTGGTTTCTGATTTGGTCATTGCAATTACCAAAACCGAGGGTCTCGCATATTTGCGAGTGTATTGGTAGAGATAACCCCTTGAAGTTTGAAGCTAGATTAGTGAGCTATAAGATGCCTGATCTTAGCAAATTTGGAAATGTAGCTTTTGGTTTGTATAGGTTTAGATATGCGAATTGCAATTTGTGTAGGCAGGTAATGAGGAGATATTTCTCCATTTGGTTTTGATTATAATACTTGCGTTTTCCGCAGTATTTTTGGCATGCCTGTTTGTAAGCTCACATGGAAAAATGTGTTGCTTTTTGTTTTGAAAGATACCATAGTGTGGGAAATATCTAAATAGGTTAAATTTAAAAACATATTTCTTCCTTGGTGATTTTGTATCCCCAGGGAATTAAAATATGACATAATACAAAACAAGGATCCTTCGTTCTGCGCAGTTTCATGAATGAAGATTTGCAGAACGATTTTGTGTGGTGTTCTGCTAGGCAAAGCTAGTGAATTGAGCGCATTCACTACTTCTTGGACATGCATCTGTCTGTGGGGCTGTTTATGCAGCCTTTTGGAACACTATTGAAAAGCGTTGCTTGTAAATATGACCTACAACTAGTATTTGCAAATGGTTTGTTTCAAGTATAGTCTGTGAGCTGTTCTTTCTTTCTGTCATGCGTATTGATTTGTAAGTCAACTGTGTGTTTAAATGTCTGGGGTTTTTTTTTTTATCATTAGTGCAACTTCTGTAAGTAAATTGCGACGGCGCTATTTATGAAAAATGGCTAAAGCGCGCTGTATTGTCTGTTTAACCCCTTTCTGTTTATGTCTGAAATGAGCTCAATTTGTGTTTGTGGGTCTTCTGATGTTTCCAGTCTGTTAAGTAAATTGTTGGTTAATTAATATCAAGTAGAAACTTAAAAAAGAAATCCAGAAACGAACCATGTGACGTGCTAAAATAGCTATATGGTGCTCTTTAATTTATAGAATGAGCAATTGTGCACATATACAAAACTGCCGTTAAATGCTTAAAGGATAAAATTAGAAACACATTCAATAGATATAAATCAGGCCCCAAAAACGAAATTATCTATTTTTGCAAAAGTAAATAAATTTACAGCATTTTCCTTAGATGCATTGTATTAGATGTTCACAGGCAAACTTTTCAGCTGCAGTATATTTGATAGAAATGTTCATTCAGCCAGCACCTTCCCAGTTGAACACGGGTAGAATTTTGCAGAACCGTCCTTTTAAATGAAAGTGGCGCAAAAATGTGACGCGTGTCAAGTTGGGATTATGCGCTTAGGCGTGTGAGTTAATGTGTCCAAAATGATAGGCAAGGGATGCAGCTTGTTTTTTATACATGGATTTATCACAAAAGCGAATAATTGGGATTTTTTTAAAAAAGAAAATTATTAATCATGGAAAAATTATTTTAAAAAAATAAGTGCTTTTCAAAATCGTTTTTTGATATTTATAAAGCTTAATACTCATACTATGACCTCCTAGCATTAAAATTTGATTTAAGTTGTGTTGCATCACTAAAATGACAAGCATTCGCGTGTACAATTTTCCCTTGGCGCAGGCGCAAACAAGCCCATTTCTATAAAGTATAAGTTATTATTTCCAATGCCTGACTCATGGGTTATGTAATAAACATTCTGGTAATGCATATTATGCAAAAAAATTGTAGGACATTCATTTTTTAATGCCAAAAGAATGAAAGTCGAATTTGGGTAGAAAACACTGTTTGAACTGCATTTTCTTCCATTCAGAGTACTTTTTAAAGTGTCTCAGACTTCAGTAAATGCATACGTTTAGGTTTGATATATATTTACAGGTTGTGCCTTCTTATGATTCAATGAGTCAATGTGCCAGTCCATGGCTTGTTTTAATATCAGGGTTGAAGGTTCTAACTTTAGCTGTGTCTGTCACGATACTACTGAACACGCTATGAAAAACAGGACCTTTTTAAAACTTGGAGAAATTAAATAAAATATGGTGTCGCAACCCGCAACTATTTGATGTTAATAAAAAACGGCCTTAATGGAGTTAGCACCCACATAGAGAAAGAGAAATGGAGAATTCTTTTTTGATGAAGGAAAAAGAGGATGTTTGTGAGCAGGTACGTGATGAAGTCAGTAATGATAGAGGGGTGGAGAAATGTAGAATTACGGTTATAGGAACTAGGTAATACGTAGGAAGGAGAAGAACAATTGGGAAAATAGAATGCCGTGGAGGGAAGATCGATGATGAAGGGGAGTAATAAAGACCTGAAGAGTAGCGTGAGGAAGGTTGTATTGACGAAGGGAATAAAAAGGAATGTGGTATCGGTTTGAGTAAGTAGGAGGGGAAAGATGAGATTGCAGGTTCTAGCAGTAGGGGTGAAAATATTGTAATTACCTAACGGGAGGCACTGAGTTTCATATGCTAATATGAAAGCGACGAACAGAGCTTGAATAAAGGCAAGTGACTAAATGATGAAGAAAATATCAAAACTCATTGCAAATGCAATTCGCAGTGCCAGTGGACGGGGCAGAAAGCGGTCCCAATTGCTGGAGTTCAGTCTAACTTTAGCTGGGCCTACTGAGACGTTCATTCATTTAAGGTTGTTGAAATGTGTACCATTACATAGGATTGTAACAAGGATTTATTCTAAAAAGTGGTATGTGTGTTATTAAGTTTCGTGAATTATTCACAGTAAATGTAGTTTAATAATCTGGGAATAGAGATAATTTTTTTTTTTAGTGCCTAAAAAGGAGAAATTATTTTTCAAAATAGAGTGAATTATTGCAAGTTAGGAGGAATTAGGAAGGCCTTCTGGCTTTGACAAATTCAGAGTGGCAGGAGCTGGGGGTTGGAGAGCTGCAGAGGCTGGCTCAAGTTACGCTGTTGAGATGCTATCTTTAGTTCAATGGAGTAGGCTGCCACATTGACATTTATGACCTTTTAAATTAGGGCCTTGCCTCTGTGGAATGCAGAATGACCTTGCTACACGGGCCTCTGAAGGTGGGGTTTCTGGTTTCTCCATAAGAACATCAATAAAACTAAAGAACTTAATTCCAAAGGGAAAATATAGCAAAGGGGTTTCTTTGGAAGCCCAAACATCATGTTAAATGCTTTGCAGAACTGACACATTTGCGTCTCGCTCTAAAAAAAAATTTAAAAAAAGAATGATGCCTGCTATTAGCTCTTATTTAACAGAAAACGGAGTGTTGCATTAAGTCTTAGACAGACAAAAAGATTCTAAAAGTTTTTTTAAGGCTACATGCCTAAATGTGAACGAATTGACAAATTACGACTTATTTTTCACAGTGGAAATTGTAGGTGCCAAATTAATATGGAGTGTCAGTGTAACGATTTTTTTAGAAAGGTAAAACTAAAGTGGCTGGATGTTGCAAGGACTGACAAGGGGGTACAGTTAAGTAATGGCAATTTATTTTTGTGTATTTGGTCCTATCATGAATTGTTCTTGCTGGTCCTGTATGTTAGAAGAGAGACAGTAACGTTATATTTGACAGCAGATTTCCATTGCCTGGTGATCTACTGTCAAAAAGGAGGGTAAGGATTTTAAACCTGACAAATTAAACAGGCCCAAATATTGGGTTTTGGGCTGCAGGTTTACAGTGCATAAAAGTACATGACATGGTGTTGTGTGTCACCGCTTATTTTACATATGCTATTGTTTTGTCTATGCTTTTTTGTGCTTGATATACAGCAAGTATATCTGATGGCTTGACGTTTTGTGCGTTTTTATTATTTTTTGCATGTTTTCGTTGTTTTTTGTTGCTGCTTTTTATACTATTACAAGTTTACCTGTGTTGTGAGGGGATGGTCATGACGATGCCCATCGCTACGCAACAGTTGGTTGAACTTGTTCTGGTTACTAAATTCCAAAGCTAATGATATTTCATGCTGTGAACATGAGAGGCAGCACTTTACCAGTGCATGTCTAAATTGGCTATAATGGTATTACAGAAAACTAAAAGAGATCTACAGGATCAAAGTGTGTCACCTGCAGTTAGTCACGTTACTGCCCCTTTTCCTTTAAAGGAACAGGCAGCCCTACGTTTATGTATCCTTGATTGGACCTAAGGATGAAATTATAGATCTGTGACTCAAGGTGGCCTAATTTCTATATTACATTAGTTAATGGTGTCCTATCTCCTAAGTAGCATATGGCCTTTGCTTCTTAAAAGAAAACTAGGTTTTCATTTTTCCCTGCAGAAGGAACTGGAACATTAGCTAAGATTACCGTATATGGTGTAGTCGCCAGCGGTAGAGTAAAAATGTATGTAACTTTGGCCTTTTGTGTACCACCCGTACTCTTGGTGTAGTGACTATCACCCAAGTAAATTCTTGTCCTTCCTATAGATTTTTATTTTTTTATTGCTTTTGTTGCTTCTTATGTCGCATCATGCTTAGTTATTGGGGATTTTAGTTGTGTCCTAGTTCCAATTCCCTTTTCCGTATTCCTTTCACCAGTCAGCCCATTTATTATTGTAGGTGTATTGTTCAGGTACACACTTCCAGACTGCAGTGATGCACCAGGAACCTCCATATTATGTATAATGCCCTCTTGTATGACTAGACTGGTTTTCAAGAATTGTCCCTAGGCCTGCTTCAATGTTTTCCAGCCTGACTGTCAAGTATATTATACTATAGTAAGACAAGTTTTCCATCCCGATAGGAGATAACTTACGTTTACCTTTTTTGAACATGACGAATTTTCAATGTCTATTTTTAAATGTGGTTTTTACCATTTTTGTTCCTGCTGCTTTAATTTTCGGTGGGATCAGAAGTTTCTAATCATGCAAATATCAGGACCCTCTAGTTCTTGTCTTTTGTTTTCATATCTGACTATTAGCCTGTGTGTTGCCTAGTGCACCTGATGTGAAAGGTTTCTACCTGCCTATGATAATCTGTACCATGTGATTTCTCTATTGAGATGTCCTAGATAAGGAATTTAGAAACACTTATATATAATCATTGAAAAAAAAATGTGTTTGCCCTATTAGACAATGCCACCATATGTGAAGACATCCATTTAGATAGAATTCTCGTGTAGTTATCTACCCTTAGATGATGGAGGCTCTCACACGGAAACCCAATTGAAAAGCTTAGAGGCACTGTTTTGCCTACTGCCTTTTTTATTTGTACTGCTTCCTGAGAAAGACAGTGTATTCTAGACGAAAATTGTCCCATGGCGTGTGGCCACTCCTTTGAAAATCACAGGCCACCTGTTTACAGTCCCCTTGTTATACAACAAACTGTTTAAAGCATCACACTTGCTTCATCAGAAGGCGTTCAACATCAGAAAAGAAGGAGGAGCTGGTTTTGCCACAGAACCAGAATTCCAGTGCAAAAGAGCGCCTGTCATGTGCTGGTAACCTCTGACAGTGTGCAGTCCCTTGAGCCCCTTGGCCTGAGTTTTTGGCCACACACCCCCCCTCTTTTCCTTTGCTTCAATGGAAGTGCAGTGCACCGGCGAATCCAAGATTGACAGAAGGCACTACATTCCAGTGCCCATGGAAGAGCAGCCTGAGCGTCCTCTGACACTGAATGACGATTGTTGGAGTCTGAGAATGGTCCCGAATCTGCACGAGATGACCTGTGCCCTTGATCAATGGAGAGCACACTACCTGTAGTGCCTGCCGCAAAGGAAAAACACTGGCGCACTGCCTTGAGACATTGAGACTTTTTCGAGTGAGCTGTGGGTGTTTGCCAGGAGGGCACTCCAACTAAGCAGTACTTTTCTCATGAAAGGCTTGAATGAAGAGGCCCACGCAAAAGAAAACAACAGAAGAAGATTTGATGGACAATAGAAGCCTGCCAGAGAGGCTTTTTGAACGGACTCTGGGCATAGGTGGTTTCACAAGAGGTTCCCGTGTGATTGTATAGACTAGGTGTTAGAAGACTGTTTGTTTTGCTGGCATTGTCTAGTATAAGCAGAATAAAATCCATTTTCTGTGGAAGAGTACCCCCTTTTCACCTCAGAGCATTGATGAGGGTCACCACTGTTTCACCTGAACATAAAAATTATCATTTCATTTGTAATAGTGGTCACTACTTTCTCCCGTTGTCTATATGTTTTTAATAACGAGTTTTCTAGTGTTTTTTAAACATGACGTTGTCATTTATGGGTGGGATCGTTTTTCTCTACTCAATTGACTTCTGCACCCGCTTCCCAACTTATGTCCTTTCCTACTACTGTTTCTTTGCACTCTTTTCACCCTTTTCCTGAACATGAGCAGGTTAGAAGATCAGAATTCGTAAGCAATTCTTTTGTACAGCTTCTGCATCAACACTAGTTAGTAATGACCATCACTAATTATTGGGTGTGTGATCTTATGCCGCCTACTACAGATAGAGGTATTCCTTATTTTGTCCTGCCATATGTGGCCTTTGTGCTACTACATGTGTAAGGAGACGTGTCCCGTGAGAGTCACTAAGTAATAGGATGATGCTACAGCAACATCTCCATGACTTCATGTCTGTAGACCTGGACTCGGATTGATGAGAGTATAGTTATTGCCTATGTAAGGGCAAAAGGAGGGTCTGTCGTACTTTAAAATTTGGGACCGCGTAGGAGGCAGGGCCCTACCCCTGTCTATCCCGGTATTAGCGAACCGCGAATGGTCAATGCGGTATGTACAAGTGCTTTGTGTAACGTTTTAGCTATGAATGCACTATGTATACGTTATTATACATTGACTCCGTGGGTTCCATTTTGTAGCGGTGGCCATCTTATGGTTGCCCTCACATAGGCTATATATCATGAAGCGAAAACGGGCTTTTTAGAGCACATGTGCCTTTCTTTGACTTTTCTGTGACCTGGGCAGCTTGGCTCCGCCACCCCAGGTCAAACTGGTCTCACGAGTTCCCCGTCCTCTGGCCACCTGTGATTAGCATCAGGGCTTGACACACCATAAAGTCTTTTCATCCTACACAAGCCTCCGGCTAATCTCTTTCACACCTGACTGTTCCTGCTTTATGGCTTGTTTCCCAAAACAGGAGATGCTCATGTTTATTGGGGCCTATCGATATCTGATGTGGGATCTGAGCCTTGCTGGGTAAATAATTACGGGCTGGCTTAACTGGAATGTGGGATGGTCATCATGACTCTGCCTTTTCGTTTGCAATGTATACATGTGAATGACCAACTGCAAGAGAAGGGCGGTGTTGCCCAGAGCGTAACATTCTCCATAAAAGAGGAGACTGGTTTCTGTTCTGGAGACTGCCTCATTCAGTTGCTAAGGCTTCTGTGCGATGTAGTCTCACTCATTTGAGTTTAATAAAGATGTCTTTTCATATTTCAGCTTCTGTTGCCAAGTTCTTTGTTATATTATCAAGATATGCAGAATTTTATAATACCACATCAGGAAGTACTCGAACTCATAGGGTGCTACCCCTAGCACCTCTGGGGTCTCAAAAATTGGAGTACTTCAGAATCACCACCAGCGGCCTCCCATCACGGGCTGCCCGGAACGTTCTGGTGCCACTGAAGCTGACGACCCCTCCTGCACAAACTAATAAGAGGTACGCTGCTTGTCGCCACCCTTGTATCTGCTGCACGTGCGCCACCCCAGGGCCTTCACCCTTCCTCCACGGCCATCCATTCTGGGGCACCCTGGGAGAGCCTCACTCAACGGTGGTCAATCGGACTCAACCCTGAACTTGTGATCAACCATCGGGTCGGCTGGGAGGTCTGACAAGCGCCCTTGCAGTAACGCGCCCCACATCCCCATCAACGATACCGCTCGTCTGGAGAACAGGGACTCTATACGCGGCACCCTACGTGGCCTCTTTGCCTGCTGCCTTAGTTAACGGAACCCATACCGTGGGCCCTATCATGCGGTGGCGCTAAGCACCCTCGGATATATGCATGACTGACGGCCGTTATTGAAGGTCTCCCCTAAACACTCGCATCCAAGACCTCAGCCCTCCTGTACCTGCTAAAACCCAGGGGAGGTGTGTGAAACTTGTGAGTCGTCTACGGCCCATGGCCCCCATCCGCTAGCAGAGGCTGGATTACATAGGCGCCACAGTTGCGTCAACCTGGTGTTGTGTGGGGTGGAGGACTGATGCCCAGACAAGAAGCCACTACCTCCCACGTTGTTGTAGCTTACACAGTCACGTCATAGAGGTGACTTAGCGGATTAGAAGGCTAGTCACAGAGCGACGTATTTCATCGCTGACCTGACCAAGCTGCCACCACTGCCCCCTCATCGAGCGTCTGCTCTGGAGGGTCCGACGCCAGCCCTTCAGGCATCAGGGAGTTGGCTACCCAACATCCTCTGAAGAGGATCTGCCTTGTCAGCACCTGCCATAGAGGCGCGGCAGTCTGGATAGGAACCTATATCTATGCTGTGCCCTCTGCATGACAACAACCATGGCGCGAAGCATTGGTGCATCCTGGCGCTCTTCTTCAGGTCGACCAGTAGATATTAGGTGACCCCAGTTAAGTGGCAGGGATGCAGCCTACGTGGACACAAACCCCCTCTCCGCCAGAAGTCAATGCTGTCTGCCCAGAAGCTCGCCATGGGACGCCTCCGCACAAATATGCAACAACTGGCTGCGGAGACCCGCCTCATGCACCCATTTCCTCCAGGAGATGAGACAGCCATTGACATCTCTGGCGCAGCGCTTGCAGCGAAGCCAGACTCGGTGCAGGCTACTGTGGAGAAAATTGCGGCTGAGTTGGACCAGACCAGAACATTCCTTGAATCACGTATTGACAAAGTCACTACAGACTTCACTTTATTGCCGCTGATCACCACAAGCTGGCGGAGAAAGTCCAATCGCATGATCATTCTCTCTCAGAGCTTAAACCTGTTACCCAAAGCCACACTGCAGCCCTACAAGATGTCCTGGATCGAATGCACGTGCTGGAGGACAGAGTGGAGGACTCTGAAGGGCGCTCTCGCCGCAAAAATGTCCGCGTGGTGGGCCTTCCGGAGGGCCTCGCCGCAACAATGCCCGTGTGGTGGGCCTTCCGGAGGGCAAAGAGGGTCGGACCCCGGATCTCCACGTGGAGCGTTGGCTGAAGGATCTCCTGCCTGTAGGGGCACTGTCTCCGCAGTTTGTGGTGGAAAGAGTGCATTGTGTGCCAGCACACAGACCACCTCCAGGAGCACGCCCAAGGACGTTCCTTTTCAAACTTTTAAATTACAGGGACCGCAACGCAGTCTTGTGTCAAACTCGCAAGATCTCTAATCTACAGGTAGGCGGCAGCCAAGTCATGCTATTCCCGGACTATACTGCACAGGTACAGAGGTGGAGAAGCACCTATGACGCTGTGAAGCATCAACTCCGCACCCTGGATCTCCCGTACTCCCTACTGTTCCCTGCCAGACTCAGGGGGGTGGCCAACGGAACAGCCCACTTCTTTGATACACCTGCAGACGCTTGGGACTGGCTGGAGAGTTCAGGACTGTGGTCAGGGACTTGTGCTTCCAGCGCAGTAGTGCCCAAGCCCAGCCACAGGGGATCCCGCCATCGCAGACATTGGAGAAGAATGGGCGACACACCTGCAATAACGACAGCACCGGACCCAGAGCAGAGCCAAATAGAGCATTACGGCGCCCTGGAAGTGGCAGCAACACTGGGAACGCAAACTTTTTGTGTGAGCCGCGAAGCTGGTTCTTCTGAATCTGCCACAGCCAGCAGCTCTTCTACTCCTCGGCCTGAGGATCTGAACGAAACACTGCCACCGGATGTTACACCACAAACCGCAAATGAAATCATATGACCGCAACAGCGATGGCAGGACCAGTGCGAGTTACTGCACACGCAAGTAGTGACTCTGCTATTCTAACTGACTGAATTGTTGATCTCTTCATATCTCATGATTTGCTACTACTGTCTGGATCCGCCACATACCTGTGCACTCTACAATGGTTGCACCTGCCAGGGCGTGTGAACAACGTAGGCGTACATCAACACGCAGGCTGGGACACAGCTGACAACGCCGCGTCATGGAGGGATAAACGACGCTCCCATACCGAAGCAAACCCTACCCCCACATCAGTCTCCACACTGATATAGTTATAACCACTGTTGGGCTAAATATGGTTTGGACGAGTCCCATCAAGGTGTTGGCCCTCAATGTTAGCAAAGTTCAAGTTTCTGACTTATGTTTTAGTTTTCTTGCACTTGGCCCTTACCGCCTACACGTGCTACATATCCGTAGTTCAGCGGCTCACCCCAACTTACCTCGACCAAAACACTAATCTGACATGACACAGGTGGTCACATGGAACATACGCGGCATGCATACGCCTACACGTCGCTACTCTATCTTTTTGTACCTGCAGCACCGTAGAGCGGGAATAGCGATGCTCCAAGAAACACACATGTCCAAGGTTGAACTGGAACATTTACATAAGAGATGGAGAGGCCAAGTGTTCGGCACTACATATTCGATGCATGCGCGAGGCACTCTGATTTGGGTCAGCGCGGGAATCCCATGTGTTAGCGAGGATAATGTCAACTATGCAGCAGGAAGGTACACATTTGTGAAGGGGCGCCTGAACGGTCAAGAGATACTCTTAGGCTCCCTTTACGCTCCCAACTCAGATCAGCCTCCTATCTCGCCCACATATCTGAAGTAATAGCCCGATGGAGTGGGATACCCTGGCTCCTAGGGGGGGATTTTAACTCAGTACTGGATGTAGACTTAGATAGGTCATTCCCACCCCTTAATAGAACCCTCTCGGCATCCAGTGCCCAAGCTCTTTCTGGTTGGCTGACACACTGGGCTCTACATGATGTGTGGTGACTTCTAAACCCCACCTCCCGCATATACTCTCATTACTCAGCAGTGCACGGTCTACATGTGTGTTTAGAATGGCTGGTAGCCTTGCCAGCACTACTTCCATTGGTCCAGAACGTGGAGTACCGAGGGCGGACCCATTCCTAACACAATCCCTTATTACTACAGCTGCGCTGGGAGCCACTTCGTCCCCCGGTCCCCACGTGGTGCCTGCAACCTCAGGCTCTGGAAGAACCTGCGTTTCGGTCGTCACTGGGGACATCGATTTTAGCATACTTCGAGCTAAATGAGGGCACAGCCAGCAACGCACTTGTCGAATGGGAAGCGTTTAAGGTGTCAAATAGAGGCTATTGCTTAGGGGCAACACGGAATATATGCAAACACTTATCTGGCTCCCTTGCACTATGAATGTGACGGCGAAGGGGCGGGCCGTGACTCCTCGTGACGTCTAGATGCACTACGGTCTGAACACGCAGACTTCATAGAACAGCTCCGGTGCCACAATTACACAGCGCACACAGTCTGCACCTACACTGCGGCAGATAGGGCATGCAGACTACTGGCCTGGTTGATCCGCTCTCACACAGGTCAGTTGTTAGTCACGCAGCGCAATATACATGCGGCCTTGACGCACCATTATGCACGCCTCTACCAATCTCGATATAGAGATAATGAGGGGGATCTGGTGAGGTTCCTAGACCGCCTACAGCTTCCCACAGTGACAGATATAGCTGGAGAAGATTGGTGCAGCTATTCAGTCCATAGCATCGGGGAAAACCCCGGGACCAGACGGGCTGCCATCCGAATATTATAAGTCATACCAGGTTTCACTGGTGCAACGCCTCTGTACAGTGTTCACCATGGCCCTAGACACACAACAACTCCCTCCCTCTATGCGCGAGGCCCATCTGATTTCATTGTTGAAGCCTGGCAGAGATCTGGAGAAGCTGGGCTCCTATCAGCCCCTGGCTCTGCTTAATACTGACTAGAAAATGCTTGCGATGGTACTGGCGGACAGGCTGGCACAGGTAGTCCCGGGACTAGTCCATGCAGACCAAAACGGCTTTGTGTCAGCGCGTAGCACTTCACTCAACCTGTGCCGGTTTTTTCAGGTAGCCACTTATGCAGCGGAGGAGTGGCCCAAAGCAGGCTGCCTTGTGTTGGACCTTGAGAAGGCCTTCGACTCCCTGGTGTGGCCTTATCTGTTCGCAGTACTTGTGAAATTAGACCTTGGCCCAGAGCTCATTCAACTACTGCGCCTTCTATATACTGGCTCCACTGTGAGAGTCAAGATAGGCCCCTACATCTCGGATTCCCTTCCAGTACAGAGGGGCACGTACCAGGGGTGCCCTCTATCCCCGCTCTTATTCGCACTTGCAATGGAACCGCTGGCGGAAGCGCTGCTCACCCAGCTAGAGGATGGGGTGCCCCTGGGGGATGCTACTCATCAGGTGTCGCAGACGACCATCTCATTTATATCCGGGATATAGATTGCGTTCCTCACCAGCTAGCCCAGCTGCCTGAAGACTTTGCTGCACTTTCTGGAGTGAAAGTAAATGTGGGTAAATCTTGCCTCTACCCCTTCAAAGGTGGGCTTTGCGATCCGGGCCTCACCATGGGTGGCAACCTGGTGTGATGGACACCAGATATGTTTTGTTATCTGGGAATCCAAGTTTGCTGCCAGGCGCAAGATTTTTACGATGGGAACCTCGGTAGAGCGGTGACATCCATCAGGTCACAAGTGGGATTCTAGAGCACGTTACCATTGGCTGTGATGGGCAGGATAGCGCTCACCAAAATGGTGATCCTCCCCCGGCTGCTCTACTATTTTACGAACCTGCCTATGTTTGTCCCAGCTTCCTTTTTCGCTACTTTTGGGAGACAACTCAGAGATTTCATCTGGGGCAATGCTAGACACAGGATGACATTGAAAAAGCTGTATCTGTCTATGGACCAAGGTGGGCTGGCAGCACCCTGTTTCGATCATTACTACCTAGCCTCTCAGCTATAGTGGATAGCGCGATGGCTATCAGATCGTCACTGCGCAGACACGGCAACTACACAGCCGCCCTACCCCCTGGAACACATAGTCTGGTTGTTTCACCCGGGGGCCCGTCCACGGCCACCAGAACCTCTGTTACATGCGGTTGCCTATAGCTGCTTTTGTAGGAGCTTGTTTGTGATGCACAGCGTAATTCCCTACGCACCGTCGATACCCCTAGAAGGGACTCCCAGCGGGCAGGCAGTACTGACAGCACTTATGCTCAGAGAGTGCCATGACAAAGGCATCCACACCCTTGGGGACTTATACCATGAAGGGGAACTCCCATCCTACGCAACCCTCTTGGATGAGGAGGGGCTACAGCCTGGACAATTCCTCACCCACCAAGCGCAAGTGGCCTCGCTCATGGCAAAATGTGGGGATGTCATGACGGAGTCCCGAACGCATTTCACCATGCAATACTTACACATCATGGGACGGGGCAGGCACTTGACACGCTGGTTTGCAGCTTCACTCCGAACTCATGCGGCGTTAAGCCTTGCCACACTGCGCCACAAGTGGGAGCTGGACTTGGGCAACCAGTTCACAGAAAAGAAATGAGCCGCAGCACTTGAGAGCCCCACAGGTATCCCCAGGAACATGCGCTTTAGGCTGATACAACTTTACATAATCCACAGAGCATATCTCATGCCCGCAAAAATTAATCAATACTTTAACTGCGGAGATGTTGCATGCCCGAGATGTGTAGAAATAGGGACCGATCTGCGGCACATGTTTTGGGCGGCTCTGTGGGACAGTGCACGCACATGTGTGTGTCAATGTACATTTGCCATCATCTATGCCTCAGAGGACGCTCAATCTGTGGACAAAGATGTAGCTATCATGCCCCCTTATCCTCTTTTCCTATCTGCCTTTTCACCCTTAGCTAGCTCATTAGAGCAATCCGCACATGTACCAGTCAGCCACGTTATTGTTTACTTTGTGCACTACCCTTGGCGTGATCCGTAAATATGCCACATGACTATGCTGTGCACTGTACGCCAATTGTAATGCCCAACATTGCCTGAATTTCTAAGATTTGTACTGTACTAATCATAAAACCCAATAAAACAGATTCACAAAAAATAAATGAATGTTCATCACGAAATAGTAAGTCACTTCCCTTGGTTGCTTCATGGTTTAGGAAAGTTTAAGACTATGAAAGTAAAGTTGCATATTAATGAAGATGTCCGTCCTGTTGCTTAGAGACATAGACAGCTTGCTTTTCATTTACAAGAAGCTGTTAAAAAAGAACTTGAATAGTTACTTAAACATGGCATTATTATTGTTATGTTTTTTTAAAGCATGGCATTATTTAGCGTTTAACTGTCTGATCCCCTGGGTTTCTCCAATAATGGTAGTGCTGACAAAGGACTGTGAAGGAGCTGACATGTGTGAAGCAAACAAGGCAATTGAACGAGAACAACATCCAGGTCTACATATTTCTGGCATGATAACGCAATTAAATGGCACAAAGGTCTTCTCTCGCCTTGATATAAATAAAGATTATCATCATCATTATCGTCATTTGATGTGTCATACAGCCTGTTGTGAATACATTCAAATATAGTGATGACATATTGATCTTTGGAGCTACACACAAAGAGCATGATAAATCTCTCACACAAGTATGGTATTTACTTACTGATACAAGCTTGACTTTCAATGCAGACTAGTGTGACCTCCACAAGACAAAGTTAAACTTCTTTGGCAATATCTTTTTAGATGGGGGTATGACACCTGATCCTGACAAAGTACAAGTATTGTCAAATGCTGATCCCCCACAAAATGTTTCTATGATAATATGTTCATTTCTTGGCATGAGCAGTTACTGTTCAAGATACATACAAGACTTTGTTACTAAAAGTACTCCATCAGGAAAGGAACTAACAAAAATGTTTCATTTAAGTGGTCACAAGAATGTTAGAGACGTTTTAAGAAACCAAATAAGCCATTGAAACTGCTGCTGAAATGGCCTACTTCAATCCATAGCTTAATTCGGAGGCCGTTGTTGATGCTAGGCCAGCTGGGTTAGTCATTATCCTTACACAGCACAGAGAACACCCAAATGCTCGAAGACATATTGTCACATATGCCAGAAGAAGGCCATTTCACTTTTGACAATTTTCACGAATTTAGGGATGTGTGAGACCATATCTTCTCACTCACATCTAATAACTCTTTTTAACCTTGCCCCAGGGAATGCATAATAAAGGTTTTGGTACCCTGGAGGTAGTTTTACATTTTTACTCGTTATTCACTTCCCCACTCAAAACCATACCAGCTCCGCTGTAATCAGGCATTGAAGCACACCTAGGAGGCACTCGGCCCTCTGGGTGTGACGCCAATGATAAAGCATGCCACTAACTAGGTTGGTGGGTGGGGGTTCTTTTACAAACCTAATGGGTTCCCTGCAAGGGAGACTTCTTTTGATGAACATGAATTTCCGGCTTATCCAAGTTGAATTTTGAGCAAAATTCCACAGTGCCTATAAAAGGTCAGGGTTCTCCATCAAAGATGGCTGAAAGCCTATATTAATTTAACTGTAAAATCGCCAGATGCTATATTATTAGCCCAGATCATCACTGCCATGAGCCATGATAGTGACATACTGAAGTTGAAAGATATAATTACACATCAGTAACTGAACCAACACATTCGACCTCTAACCATTGAAGGTGAATATCAAAAATGGTAAATAGGAACTTTCCATAACTTGGGAAGGAGTTATACTGCAAGGGTCTAGAATCCTGGTTCCGGAGAGTCTGCAACAGAAAATAATTGAAGTAGCTCACAAATGACATTGTGGTATTGTTGCCACTAAAAGAGCTCTCTGAGACCGAGTTTGGTTTCCATATTTAGATGAGAGGGTTGAAAAGGAACTCAATGCCTGTCATCTATGCAACTGCATTTCTACAAATATCACTCAACATACTCTTAACTTGTCGGAACTCCCTGAGCATGCATGGAAGAGAATAGCCATTAACATCTTTGGTCCACTTGATAATGTACATTATCTGATGGTAATTGTGAACGAGTACTCACATTTTACATTAACAGATGATCTCTCATCCACGACTCTCAAGCAAGTCATTGAGAGACTAGATTGCATCTTTGCAATCATGGGGCATTCCAGCCATTTTGAAGTTTGATAATCTCCCACCTTTTAATAGTCGAGAATTCAAGTATTTCCTGAAGCATCTGAACATAAAGCATCAGAAGAGTACACCTTTATGGCTGCAGGTCAACGGACTCGTTGAGCGTTTTATGAGTACGCTAAAGAAAGCAGTATAGCGTGCAACTCTTGAGAGGGTCAGTTTAAAAATGGTATGGATTTCCATCCAACGAGCCTATTGTTCAACTCCTAACTTGACCACAGGTGATGTTCGAGATAGCAATGTCAACAAAGTTACCTCAATGGACCAACAAAAGAGAGGGAAATGAGAACACAAATCGTACAATGAACAGACAAGAAGCGACATGGAAAGAACATCAAGTTTAAGAGACGAGATCTACTGATCAACCAACAAATGTGAAGAATGAAATCTGATGCTCCATATGATGCTGAACCTTTCCACATAGTGACCACCAAGAGACACATGGTAACTGCCCAGCTTCCTGGAAAGTCTGTTACCAGAGACTATTCTCACGTTTGGCATTTGGTTCATCGGTCTTCTGATCGAGATGGTGAAGGAAAGACTGAACATGAAAATTCAGTCACTGCTGTTACCTCTTCACTACCTTTGAAAAACTCTGACACTGAAGATGACAGCTCCCAGCTTCCAGTAACCAGATCAGGTCCAAATAATTAAAGTGTCAAGAAGGTTGACTGAATAGATGTAACTGTACATACATATCTAAAGACTGATTTGTAAAATAAAATGTAATTTTTTAGTTAACAGAGGAGAGATATAGTAACTTGCAAGTTTTATGACAGAACCCTTTTAGCTCCTAACAAACTCGGTAGAGCTATATGATGTAGGTGTCAGAGCATAATGCAATGAAAGCTTGTTTTAGAATATAGGGTTTGCAGTTACACACAGAAGAATAAAGATGTGTAATATTAAGCTACTTGTGAGGAATAGTCATTGGCAGGTACCCAGGCTGGGGAGTACGCTACTGCTGCCATTGGACTGCACTATAAAGATACATAGTGTAGGAAGGCTTGTAAGGAAAGTTCTAGAAAAAGATAAAATAATTTGCCTTAGTATTTGAAAGCATATTGGCAAAACAATCAGGCATTAATCAACACAGTGCTATATTCACCAACTATTTTGATGCCACATGGTATTATGTCATGTTCTACACTTCTTAAGAAGTGCCTTTTCTAGTCAAGAAACTAAGTTCACGGCTAAAATTATTGACAGTGATTTTCTATTTTGGCAATTGTATTAATTCACCTTAAAGTAATATAGTAAAAGGTCTCCTAGTTTATATTGTCCATCTTGTTTTTGTCAGATTATAGCCCTCTTTCCATGCTTTTTTACTGATTTATATTTCATTTGTTAAAATGGAGTATTATCTAGAGGCATGAAATCGAGTACCTTTTATTCAAACAATGCCTACTAGCCTCTACTGTAATTTTTAAGACCCCACAGCAGTACTTTAGGTTTTTTTCTGGACGGAAAGGCAGTTTTCTCAGCTTGAAATAGTACTGGCAAAGCAAGCAGCACATTGATGTAGTTTATAAACAGGCTAGATCAATGTGTAAGTGTCGAATCAAGATTGTGCATTTATTTGTTCTGTTCCCTCAATATCACAGGAAAGAATTGTTTACAATGCTCACAATCGCATCATGGAACAGGCTCCCACCAGCATCCCTCGCAGCCTTCATCCAGCTGTTTTAGAGCAGTGCAGAACAGGTAAGTCAAACATTTGTTAAAAATATTCCTAATGGCTGATTTAATAATTCTCAATCAAAAAGGAAGGATAAAGGGCTACATGAATTTGCCAGTATTCATATCAGTGACTGGTAGGCTGCACACGAAAATCTGCAACAGTCACATTGTGCTACTTTCCTTTATGTTATGGCTTCTTTAAGTGCAACACTTGTAAATCCCATTTCTACACTGTGTGATTTTTTGTGTCACTTTTGTGATGCAAACCAATCACAAAGTGTAAATAAAATATGCTCCTGTGTCTACTGCAGTAACACTGACTCTATCCTTCAACATTCTTTCCCTCCTCTCTGTCTGTTCTCACTTTAAAATGTCTCCCTGTATCTGTGAGATTATGTGTAGCCAAAAAAGTGAAATGTTTTGACCAGGCAAATGTAAAAAGGATTGGCTTGATCAATACTAGTAGAAATAGAGGAGAAAATGCCACTCTATAAGGTAATTCACAGTACAGCATGCACATCCTGCCGTGATGCTTTACGCAAGGAGCTCACCTCTGCTTCCTCCAAAAAAAGGACAAGCCTGTTTGAATCCACGAAGCTACCTCTTACAAGGTTGAAATCAGTGAGCAGTGGCCATATCTTGCTATCTTCATTTTGTTGTATTTCATGTTTTTGTCTCTATTGCCAATTGAACTGCATGGCCATGCCTAGAGTAGGGCTCAGGACATTTAGCCTTCGGGGCATCCCCTTGTAATGTCCCTGCAGACTCACAGAGACTCCCCTTTATTGACAGAGACAGACATGCCAATGGCAGAAGAAGACTAACACTGATGGAGGGGGATGAAAATTGACAGAATTACCTGGAAACACACATAATAGAAACTGACACACTATAGATACCAAAATGAACTGCGTTAGAAATGTATGGATAGGAACAAAAAGGCACCTTCAGAGATTGTCACGCAAACACAGTCTGACTGCTTCACGAAATGTGGACTGCAATCATTAGATTTGCCAGCCTATTAGAGACGAGAAAATCTAGTGGAAGCCGTTACTACTGCCACAGCCAATACCACTGGCTTAGGACCAGATTCGGACAGCCGGCACGACAAGAGGTTGGCTGGTATGTGACCCCTGGGCTCCCTGGGTTGGCAGGGGGATCTGGACCTCGTGTTTCCAGCTCGGGCGGTGAGTGGGGAGCCGTCTATAGGAGAATGGAGGGCGGTTTTCAGGAGTCCCTGAGCCATCGTGATGTGACCTGCCCTGGCCCACACTGCTCGCCTAAAGCACGTCAGGAGCCGCAACCTGTGTTCTTCCACCTCGGGCCTCGCAGCCTCCTCTGTCCCTAAGGTACGTCAGGCAAGTCAGCAGTGATGGCTAAACCCAGTTGGGGCTGGCTTGCGTAAGCGGCCAGAAAGGTTGGGTGCGGCTTGCGAGCTGGGTGCACCGTGCCTCACCTTGCATTTGCTTCACCTGTCACAACCTGCCCAAAAACCACCTTGCATATCCGTGTTCCTCTATCACGCAAAGTCATTACTTTAACAGGAAGAAGTGTGGCCTACCATCTTACTATCTCCCCATTGTCGAGAACCTATGGCTTGGCATCACAACCCAAGGGGGGTTGGCAGAGGACTGCAAGATAGAATCAATTGAGTGCAAAAACAGCAGGCCAGACTGACCAACAAAAACCACCAGCACACTAGTGCTCCCCCCGTTACTCTACTGATACCAGAAAGCCTACAGAGAAGGTGTGGTGGAGCTGACAGTTGGGACATACCAACCAGGTGACATGCCCTATGGGCAGAACTCTCGGACAAAATCCAATAGGTCCTACGCATAGACCTGCTAACGCTAGTAGAGTTGCAGCAGCAGGATCATTGGCCTCACGTAACACGTGGTGTGCTTGTGCCTCCCTCTCTGATACTGTAGGACACATCAACAGTCAGAGGAGAGGTGGAACTAGGGCTACTGATTAATCACCGTCCAGGCCCCGGGCCTCCTCATGAGATCCGGTAAGGTCAAAGGAGTGATCCTCCCAGCTGCTACAAGAAGGAAACATGGCAGAGACAACCGCTCTCCTGCCCGGGCAATGAAGCGAGGGAGATCTAAAACAAAGCCCAAACCACGATCTGAGGAAGGTCCTTTAATACATCTCTTAGTCCAAGAGTAAAAGGCAGCTGAAAATCTGGGGACATTAGAAAATTGATTGCCTCCCTCCACCAAGCTTGCTGACTGCAGAAAACAACCAAAATTCTACACAAAATTCAACTTTATTAAGGACGCCAGCTTAGCCCTCTTCTCGAGCATTGAAAGGCTCACAGGGTTGCAAGCTCCCCTACTACCCCCACCTCCAATGGATACTTCTAACAACTCTGAAGTAACTTAAGACCAACTCCCCTTGCATAAGACCCCTGACTTTCAGTCAAATTCCTCAGCCAAGCCCACACAAAACAGCCACGAGGAGAGTTGGAGGTCGACAGGGCAACAAAAAACCTGAAGGATGGAAGGGTTCCATTCTGAAAGTCTACGTAACCATAACAGAGAGGACAAAGGGGGTACCCCCATCTCGCAAGCATTCAGTGAAACACAAGGACTTCTCTTGTTAAATGCGGCCCCTGAGGAGGGCCTAGCTTGCTCGACCAGCGTAGCCGACACAAAGAGCTCCCCAAACTCCCATGTTCTTCCTGGAGGCCCAGGGGTGTCGCCCATAGGAACCCTCAAAACCAAAAAAGACACAGAAGAAAAGGACTGTGAGGCACTCTTGTAATGAAGAACACCATAATGGGAGGAAATATTGGAAACCTACTATCAGGACTCCGAGCAACCACTCAAGACTCCCCAGCAACCCAGCACTCAACACGCCCCCCCCAGGGCAGTGCACAAGAGGCAGGTGGGGAACAACAACCAACGCCGAACAATGTATGGGTTTCCCTCCTGAACACTGTACTGCTATCTGTGGAGGCACTACAGTACCAATCAAACAAGATGGACATCCAGCTCTGACTTCTTAACACCTTGCCCATTTTTGTGGCCGGGATCAATGAAAAACTAGGGGAATTAAACTCCCTGATTAAACTGGTTCAGTCTGATACCAAATTCACCCAAATAAACTGTCCCTGCATCAATATCATTGATAAGCTGTCAACTCTTCCTATAATGCTGAATGACTTCATAATTGGCTTCAAGTACAACCCAACAACACAGGAAGACCAACAAACTGGGGTGAACCATCTGACCACAATCCAACCACCTGCAGGAACCACACACGCCTACCATCGACCTCTGAAGGTCTCAGTGAATGTGCACATTCAGCACAAACATCAGCTGCGCGTGCAGGGATTTCGAGGGAGTCAAACAGGGAGACTTCAATGTGGGCAGCCCCAGCATAGTTCCAGATGTCACAACGCCAGATCTGCGGGCAGACATAGCTGCACCTCAATCTGGGTCAAACGGTGCAGGGAGCACAAGAAACAGTGCCAAATTCAGATGGACATAAAGGAGGAAAAAAACAGAATGAAAAAAGTGCTGATCAAGAGAGAGTGCATCCCCTCTTTAGTTCAACAGCAAGGCTAAACAGAATGGTCCACCAAGCCTCTCAAGAAGAAGAGGAAGAGGATAAGCAAGAGGAAGGGCTGGCTCACATCCCAAGAAGCCCACAAGGGGTGGGTAAAGAGCCAGCCATTACCAGCACTAGGCCTTCAGCAGCAAACCCCTTTGACACACTTCCTGGACAACCATCTGTTATAAATCCCAATCCCAGTGCTCCAGGGGTACTGCCAATGGGGTTGGCAGTCGATCTTTGTGCCTCACCCACCACCAGATGCCCTACAGACTCTCAATCTATCAACCAAACAATCACAAACGGACCCACAACTGAGATGGTCTCTGTAAACATCACCACGGTAAGAAACAATCGTCTATAGCATATGGGTGCTGAGCTGAACTTATTGACAAGGACTGGTCATGAATCTCCTCTCAATACCTATACCAAAGTAATGTACTTAGGGGTGTCTTTGAAATCACTGCAACTGGCATAACTCTACAAGAGATCACACTTACGTCACGCCAAGTACAACAGGAACATGAACACCCCTTGGGACCTGCTGGGGACTATCAAGATAACACCACAGTGCTAAACTTCATCACTGCATAAGCCTCCATAGGGACCCATGGTGTCCTAAACAGGGGCAATATTCTTTGGCTACTATCAGAAATCCCAGTATTATGTGACCTGAGCTCAAAGGACCATGTGGAAATCCAGTCTGAATGCTCAGAAGAAGCTCTGGGCAGGGAAGCAATCAACACTTTATGCACCTTAACTGAAACTGCACAGAGAATCCTCACAGAAGAGCCTATCTTCAGGAGATAAGGAATAAAGATCACTCCATGTTATGAGATGGGATACACCCTACCTCTTCTCTTTCCTGGCCTCTCATGAGGGAAAGTCAGGGCACAGAAGACAAACTCTTCCATGCTCATGGGCACAAGGGGCCCCTCATCCAGAGAACCATCAACACACAGCAAACATTGGAGAATAGGACAAACTGAAATCAAGCTATCGAATGAAGCTGCAAGGGACACTGTGAGAAAATTCACCTGTCCCCCCATGCCAATATGATTGTGCCTGGCCCAGGAGCCACAGGACAGAGCTAACACCCGCCTATTTCGCATATGCCCCTGGAATATAAATGGTCTCATTCCAAAGCTAACTGTTCTGGATCAAAAACAACTATCTGAATTTCTTTGACATCATCCTTTTGCAGGGGACCTGGCTGGCTGAACCAGTCCATGTTTAAGGTTTTATGAACTTCTCTGCCCCAGCTGTGAAATGGGCAAAACAGGGTCACCTCTCGAGCGGATTGACAACCTACATCTCAGTAGCGAACACAGTTTCTGCAATGGCACTGGACGTCTAAACTCCCAGGATGAGTGCAACGAAATGCACCATACTGATCAATTATACAGCAATCGACAAAGTCTTTATTAATGCTGCATCCACCCAAAAAGAAAGTCAAAAGAAAGCAGGAAACTGGTACAGGAATTAATGAGGGTTTCAGAAGAGGATGGCTCCACTCATCTTGTCATCTCCAGGGATTTCAATCAGCACCTACTAGTTGCCCCCACCAGTGCACTAGCAGCAGCTCAAACTGCACTCTGGGGGAATCCTGAGCAAGACAGATATACATTTGGGTCCCAAACAAAAAACGGAAGTTGCCTGCTCGACGATCTTGATCAACTAAGCTTCGGGTACTGAACAGCAGATTCACAGGAGATAATCCACCAGCTACCACATCACACCTAAGCCTTCCTGCAAAACCTCCAAGAAGAGAAAGGGAACAACACAAGAAATCAGACTTAGGTGGATGGAAATCGCAGCAAACACGACACTGTGAACCCTGCAGAAAAGACTAGACAAATTTACCGGTCTAACGGCTTTAAGAAAACACATAACTCAGATAAAAAACTGAAATGGGCCATAAAAAGAGCACATGATGCTGAACCTTGGGCCAAGCTGCATACGGACTTAAAATGCAATGACAGCACCAGATTCTGGGCCCCTATCAACCACCTCCTCCAACCTGACCACGGAAGCATTGACTTTAATATTCCTGAAGCCACCTAGGCACAATTTTAATAAAAATATTTCAACCAGCCAAAGACAGGCAGTCCCCAGCAGGACTCTTGGGAAACTGAAGTCTCAATGTCCACCAAAGAACCAATGAGGTGGATACAGATAAAATCATAAGTAGCTAGCCAAAGTGTGGAGGGAAGGAGCACCGTACCCCAATGGCATTCCACCAATGGTATACAAACATGATCCAGCACTTTGGGCAGAAACCCCAGCACCAATATTTTCACAGATCAGGAGTCTGGGCACACTAGCGCCTCATGGAGGGGCTCGTCGTATTACCAATTTTCAAGGGTGCTGACAGATCACTTCCAGCTAATTATCGCTTAATTGACATGATTGATAATGAGGCCTAATATTTTGCCAGGACCCTGCTCAAAGATCAATCACTATGGGCCTTTAGCAACACCATCATCCATTCAACCAGACAGGTTTCTCAAAAATATCAAGCACAACAACAAACATACTGGCAATCTCTCTCCTAATAGCGGCTGCCAGAGGCACCAAAACACCACTATATGTCTGCTTCACTGATTTCAAAGGGGCCTTTGATAATGTTGACCGGGAAAGATTGTGGCATAAGTTAGCAAGCTGGAAAATACCTCAAGGCCTGCTGAAGATGCGAATCTTGCTACATAAGGAGACATGGGTGCAGGTCAAGCTAGGTGCCAGAAAGCACCTCTCCAGGGAAATTCCAACTACCCACGGCCTGAAGCAGAGATGCATTCCGGTATTGACCTTTTTTTATCTTTTTCTTGTGGATCTGAATGAGCAACTGCAATCCTGCAACCTCAATGATCCAAATTCAGGGGCACTGCAATATCCAGCTTCCTCTACGCTGATGACATGGTTCTGGTCAGCTGCACTCAGGTGGGGCTGCAGAGGCTGCTAGACACCAAGAACTTCTACTCCCTGGCCAATGGCCTGACCACCAACCTTGGCAAAACCAAGACCATGGTGTACAACAACAAGAAAAAACAAACACAGTCATGGTTCTGGGGAGACCCCCAGATAGAAAGTACAGATGAATACAAGTACCTAGAGGTCATCATTGATAAGAAAGGTTATTTTGCAATCCAGAAGGAAGTGACAGAAGGAAAGGCTTGGTTCTGGCTTTAATTCTTAAAAACTTATAGAAAAAATGGTTGGGCCCTCTCTGATGCCCCTACTCAAAGTTGCACAAGCAAAACTCATACCAACGATCTTATACAGGAGTGAACTGCTATGAAGGCCCAGACGAAAGAGTCTTGGACAATATAATGGTACTTCCTACAGAATCATCCTCTCACTCCTGTGTCTCACATCACCAGCGCAGATTTAGCTGGAATTTGGGTTGCAAAAATATTCATTAAGCAGGTGAGGGGGGAACTTATTATGCTGGAACAAGATCAGGAAAGCATAGTCAAATACACTGAACCAATTGCTATGGAAGGAGCTGCAGGATTGTGATTTGATGCTGGCGAGGGCCTATCTCAGTAATCATTTGAGGTCACAGGGCTCACACAACTTTGGGAACACCCCCACTAGTCATTAGGTTTTCAAGCAGATGGTTTGGAAGGTCTTAAAGATCAGCTCCGTCATTGAGGATAAGGCCTCGTTATCAAACAGAGTGAATGGATGGATAACACCAAGGGCCTCATTACGATGTCGTGCGGAATCAGGACCGACAACCTCTGGTCGGCAGTCCCGACCGCAGGATTAGGATGCGACCACACATGGTGCGGTCGCATACTCCCATTTCTCTATGGGAGCTTGTTCCGTGGTCAGAAACTGGCTGGAGCACAAGCTCCCATAGGGAAATGGGAGTTTTTGTTAATCCCAGCATCGCATGGCAGGTACCACAAGTGCCTGCTACGCAGTGCAGGGATTGACAGGGGGGAACTATATGTGCCCCCCATATAACCAACTGGAGGCTGCTGTGGCAGGGGGACCCTGCTAGAGGCCCCAAAGTCACTTTCCAACAGGCTTTTCATGTCAGAAAGCAGGACATGAAAGGCCTATGGGAAACCCACATCGTAATCCAGACTGCGAAAACGCCTTCCTTAAGGGATTATGTGCCATTTCCGACTGGCTGACAAGCTCCTTGAGCCTGTCAGGAGCCAGACGGAATGACCAGCCGGTTTCAATTCCTACTGCTATATTAGTAATACAGCGGTCGGAATTGAAGCATAAAATGTTGGTCGGAATGCTTCCGACCGCAAGTCGGAGGCTTTCCAACCAACATCAAGATCAGGGCTTAATTAACTATAAAAACCTTGCGCCACAAAAATACTTCACCACCGGATACCAAGCCACTGTCAAGGTGCAGTTCTTATGCTACTGGCTGGGCCTATGAGCTGCAAAGTCAATCTTCCACCCTGGCTACGAGAATGCCTCTCTGTCGCCTTTGTGGGGAAGGGAAAGAACTCCTTGACTTAGTCTGCACCTGTGAAGCAGTACAGGGAGAAAGAAGACAGTTACTGAAAACACCCTTTAACCAAAGATCAATACGCTTGCAAAGGCAGGTGGAGCTGGACTGCTCAGTCAAACTGTCATTTTGTCAAATTCATGCTGACAGTGTAGAAAATGTTGCTCCACAGCACCCCCCCCACCCACCAGGCGGCCAAGTCAAATGCACCTCACCATGATGGAATCATCCCGCCTCAATCCTGATTACATGCGGATAACATTGGCCGAACTCTCCACACTTGCACTTTACCATATACATATCAGCTTTTATAATCAGGATTAAGTGATGACTAATATTAATTACTCTTGGGGGCACTGCCCGACTGATGGGCCACAAAAACAATATAGGGAACCAACTGATTTTATCACCCCAGATCTAATAGCACCCACAACAAAACTCACAGCATCCATTTTGGAAGCTCCAATCTCACTTTATTATGTGAAGGCCCTTTCAGCCACGCCTGACTCACTACGTGACTGCTGATACCGCGAACTCTAAAACTGCGACCTTGCTGAAATGGTCGATGACGGTGCTCCTGCGGACATATCTTCAGTAATGGGGCCACATAAAACAAATAAGCAAAGCTGCCACAGCCCTCAGTGCAAATCACTCACGGATCCACCTGCACGGTGGAACCCTGAGGAATCCACTATGCGTCTATCGAAATATGAATGCCCCAGTAGCCCTATTGGTTTTAAAGAGTTTTAAATTTGCAATGTGATGTCTTCAGTATGTGATGTAATATTTAGTTTTATCTGGTTTAGGGAACAACATGTACCTTGTGTTTTAAAATTGGCATTTTATTGCAATGGTTTTAAGTAACTATGCAATTAAATAATAAATAAACTTACATATTAGGTAGGCAAGTTCAGTGTATGCAGCAGCAGGGCATATATGAAAGACGACCACTTTTAGTGGCTTCATGTATGGTAGACTGCTCTTGAAAACGCACTGTTACATATTGTTTACCGGTCAGCCTTGACCGCTCCACACATTTGATGGCGACGCCTATGACGCCTTTTCAGGACTTCTAATAAAAGTGAATATTTTTTCTCAGAGTCTCGCTATAAACTTAAAATCACTAAAGAACAATAAATCGAGCCTTTTTCAAGGGTATTTGCCCAGTCAAGCATTTTATTTAAGTATTTTGAAAAACAACATTTGTTGGGGTTGTGTGAAGGGCAATGCAAAACTCCAAAAGCTGTAACAATGTCCCTATTCCTTAAAAGGCATCTCACACGTCATCACAGATCACACCGCATGAGTGATCCGACATGGTATGTCCTTATTTTTATGTTCAAATGGTATTATCCACTTTAACGCAGCAAATATTCATCTTAGTGAATGTGGGAAATTGACAATAGTTTAGATAATACACAGGGATTAGAGGGCCACTAAACCCTTACGATTGTCTCTATTATTCAGCGCCTGCGCAAAGAAAAGGTAAATCATTGCGTGACATACACTATCGTCCAATCCAATTACCTCTTTATCTATAATTTCGTTCCATGCAAAATGGCGCGCGGCCACGCCAAAGTACATTTCAGACAGCATGCCTTGCAAATCAGATTGTGCCGTTAATCCATGAGTTTGAGGCGAGCACAACAATCAAACAGTGCCGTTTGAGGTAATTGCCCTTGTCTACAATTCGTGCTGTCTGGGCGGATGATACTCCCATGAAATGTTCTAGCTGCAGTCACCATTGCTGAGAAATGTACTGTGCTGTTTTCTCTTGTGTTCTTTTATTTTGTCAGGATTGACTTGGGCCTTAAAATTGTGACAACTCAGATACCCAGATTTGCTAAATGTTATGTGTCGGCTTTGTTTTATACTTTTATAATGCAGACAACATGTAAATCAATTCAATTCAATTCTTCTTTATTTCGGTCTCTTGGACCATAAAAGAATTACAACATAAAAGAAATTCATAACATTGGAATACAGTTACAATTTACAATCAATTTAACAATTTGTAAAACCATCATTCGTTCAATGACTTTATACACTGAATGCGTCTGTGCCACTTGGAAGTTAAAAATGTTGCCACCGCGAATACAATTGGGGCGGACAAATCACTTTTCAAAATCCTGTAAGCAAGATGATAGCGCCTGAAGCCCAGATTTCTGAGTATTGGGACTAGCCAGTAATTTCTTGCTTTTCTCTATGCTGGACAGAAAAATATTATGTGCAAGTCACACTCCCTCCAGTGGTCACAAGCTGGGCAATGGAGTGAGCTCTCAGAATTTGACCATCGCGCAGTGTACACTTTGAGAGGAAGGGTGCCATACCGCCATTGCAGAAAAAGTTTCCTGGTAAGTGGGGGGCCAATATTGTCATATACATCCTCCTGGAGATATGAATCTTTCACCCCCAAGAATTTGCCCGTCAGGGACCTCTCCTCTGTGTTGTTTATGTTAGTGCGCAGTTGGTGTTCGTAATAGGCTTTTGAGAGAGACTTTCGTGAAGTTCTAGGGCAGGTGTTTTCTGGGTCGGACCATAGGTTTTGCCTGCCTAGTGCCTCACATATTTGTTTAATATGTCTGAGCCAAGGAAACCGCACAGGATTGCGCAGTCTCATTATTTCCTGAAGCTCAGCTCTAAAGTTAGACAGTTCAGGTACCGACCATAATTTCCGCCAATACAATAGAGGTTTCAGACTTAGTTCTTCTAGAATTGGTCTTAGACCTAGGTCCAATCTCAGTGGAAAAAGAGGGGTGCTGGACGGGAGCCCTGTTAGTTGTCTAATAAAATTGTTCTCAGAGACCTGCAGAGTCTGGGTGGCAGAATGCCCCCATAATTCAGCACCATAAGTCACTGCCCCTTTTGCTTGCATCCTATAAATCTGTAGCCGAGAGGAAAGCGGCTGATAAGTCAGACCACGGGACATCCTTGCCAGTCCTCCTGTCATTTGGGTTAGTTTGAGTCTAGCCTTAGTACAATGTGAGTCCCAAGTCATGGACTCGTTTAATGTTATCCCTAAGTATTCAAATTTGGAGACCCTCTCCAACCTAATGGGTCCTAGAGTGGGGTTGGGACGTAGTTTCTGGGGGGGGTTGAAGATCATATACTTGGTTTTCGAAGCATTGATCTCCAACCCCCGGATCGCACAGAAATTTGAGAATCCATCAAGGATCCGCTGGATACCCATTGGAGACTTTGAGAGCAACAGGGTATCATCTGCAAATAGAATAGCAGGTACCCCTGTGCCTCCGAGTCTAGGAGCATCAATATTTTCCAGCGCATTCAAATGACCGATCACCCCATTGACAAAGAGGCAGAACAGAGTCGGCGCCAACACACAACCCTGTCTAACCCCCCTGTCAACGGGGAATCGGTTGGTCAAGGTGCCCCCCCTTCCAAACCTCACCCTTGCATAGTTCCCCGAGTGGAGTCTTTTTAAAATGGCTAATATATCCTTGGGGACCCCCAGGTCGTCCAGAACGACCCAAAGTTTGTCCCGTGGGACTAAGTCAAATGCGGCACGTAAGTCAACGAAAATAGTATACAAAGTGCCGCCCTCTATTAAAACAGTTTTCCAATGTATACAATTTAATCTAAAAATCTGATCAATGGTGGAGACTTTTCTCCTGAAGGCAGCCTGGTATGTACTCATGGTGTTTGATTCATCTATCCACTCTTGTAGGTGGTTAAGAATAAGTCTTCACAATAAATTATGGGAGACGTCAATGAGACTGATTGGTCTATAGTTGGCTGGGAGCAGAGGCGAACCCTTTTTAAAAATTGGGACGATCTCTGCTCCCAGCCAAGTATCAGGAAGCTTCATACCCTTTAAAATAGAATTAAATAAAAACACGAAGTAGGGTGCCCAGACTTCAGGTTCCTGTTTAAATAGGTCTCCCGGGAGACCGTCCAGACCCGGTGCCCTTCCTGACGCCAAACCCATAATAGCTGCTTTGACTTCTTTGAGTGAAAGGGAGAGGGACGAACCCAAGTGTGTGCTTGTTTGTGCCTGAGCAGGATCCACCACCGTCTCCTCAGATGGCATATATAGGGAGTGGAAATGGTCTTTCCAGGTCTTAGCTGAAATATTGGGTTCGACCGCGGAGACCAACTCTTCTGAGCCTGTGTTTGCGCAGCACCAGAATTTCCTTGAGTCTCTGCATGCCAGAAATTTCGTTAATTTCTCCCACTTTTCCTGTTCCCATTCTAACTTTGCATTCTTGGTTAAGAATTTATATGCCTTTCTTTGTTCACTAATTTTATCCCGATCGTGTCCATTCTTTATTACAAAGAGGAGGTCACTTTTGGCCTTCCTACAAGCGGAATTATACCAGAGGGGACCAGTAATAGTCCCACGGGCCTTATGAGATTTACTAGTTAAAATTTCTGACACAGATGTAGTGAGATCTGCATGTAACTGACCCAACTCAGTAAATAGACCCATCATACTAGAATCAATATTTAAAACTTGAGCCTTCTCTAGGAAGGGGGTGACTAAGGCGTATAACTTGGGTAACAACCCTTGTTTCGTTAATATACTCTCCCATTTTATTCTTCGCCTATTGTTTGAAAGGAGTAACCCAACATCTGGAGACTCTCTGTTCTTTTCCATAGATTCAAGTCCAGAGCAATGTAGCTCAAGCTCCAGAGCATTATGGTCACTATCCTCTCTTAGCAATATGCGAAAATCACTTAATTTTGACCATAGTGCCAGTGGGACCAAAATGTAATCAAGGTTTGATGTTATATTTCCGCTATGAAAGGTACATTTTGGGGGTATATCTGATGGTAACCTTCCGTTGCAGGCCCTAAGTCCGTGTTTGAGAGTGAGTGATGTAATTTGCACCGCCAGAGGAGACCAAGCTCTTGGGGCCGGTAGTTGGGAGGGAGGTATAGACCAAGCAAGGTCCTCCTCCTTGGTCAAGCCATCCAATGAGCCCATAAGGGGCTCATAATGGCAGTTGAGGTCTCCTCCTATTATGTAGGGGACGCCTTCAGGGATTGTATTAAGGGCAAGATCAAGCTCATCAATAGTACATGATTCTTTCGAAATGCTAACTGGCCTCGAATAAACATTTATTACCAGGAGGCGGTACGAGCCTGGCCACTCTAAAAGTACAGCCAAAATATCCTCCGAATTTATTGTCAACGGGGCAGCCCTGCAACCTAATTCTGTGGCTATCCAAATTGCAAGACCGCCAGAAGAGCGGCCCTTGCCACACCATTTGGCGTTCTTTGAAAAAACGGCGAAGCCAGTACAGGTAAGATCTTCCCTCAGCCAGGTTTCTTGGAACAAACAAATGTTCTTATTCTCTATGAAGGTATTCCAAGCCGGGCAATTTAATTTATTAGACAAACCCGCCACATTCCAAGACAAAATATTTAAGAGGGGAACTTGGGTCCTCCCTGGGTTGGGCAATATCGATATAGTGTCCATGGCATTTGCATTCAAATTGGCATGGAGTTGATCTTGTGCAAGGCTCCCCTGTGCCGCACCACTAGATTCAGTAGGAAACACTTCACAGGATTGCAAGTTGGTTTGCGTCTGCTGGAGTCCATTAATCTGTGTAAGAATGTCTGGCTGGGCATCATGTAGTGGAGGCCTTGAGCGGTTCTCCGCCTCGCCTGAGCTTTGCCTAACCAGTCAATCCACTCTATCTAAATAGCTGAACCTATTATATGTAGGAAAATAGTCGTCCGTTATATTTCTAGGAATAGCGTAAATTTTGTTTACATTGGGTCTCCGCCTCCAATTCCTTCTGCTAGGCACAAGTTCCCATCCCTCTCCCTCTCCCTCCCCCTCATGTCCCACTGAGGGATAAAAGAAGGACAGGGGGAGGGTTTGAATGGGCGACCCCTGCGTGTTCCGGGGCCAACTACAAATGTACTTAACAGTAGCAGGGTCCCTGAAATTAATCACAACACAGTCTCCCTGGATAGACTTCCTAGTGGAGCCTATCCAGGGGGTTCTTCTCACCATAAGAACCTCGCTGTGTGTGCCCTCGGGCAAGGGTCTATTAGTGGACAGCCAGTGAATAATTGTATTTTTTAATGCACCCACTGATTCTCCGGAAGGAGTGGTTAGTTCCGGAATACCTGCCAGAATCACCACATATGGAATAGCCTGAGGTGGAAGATTAACTGTCCTATGCTGTGGGGCCATCGTTGGTGTCTCTGGAGGGGGTGGAACCGAGGCTTCTTGTCGATTTGTTTGAACACTGGTTAGATTGGATGATAGTGGTTTCTCTGATGTACATGCAGAAAGTTGTTGCGTTGGAATAGGCAGAGATGGAAGTGGGCCTCTTCTGGGTAGGTGTTCAGAATTATTATCCCTCTCCTTGCTAATCTTACCATTGGATGACTCGTTCCCCTCTACTGTGGATAAAAGACCCGTATGAATTTGCAATAAAAGTGATTCTATCTTGGAGATGCGGGCCTCCAAGGGATTGAGGATTTCCCTTAGGAGGATTCGGATATCCAAGAGAGTAGGTAGCTCGTTCCCTGCTGTGCAGTTTAAAATGGGAGGTGACACAGACATATTTATAGCAGATGGTACCCTATTTTGCCCAAGTTGGCTTGATGACTTGGGTTTGGGGATCTTATGGGACGACTCGTTTTTAGTGTTACACTTGGGAGCGTTCACCTTGCGTCCTCCAAAGGAGCCAACCTTTTTTGTGATTTTCTTTTTCGGTATTGCCCCTTCCCTCGTCCTCCATATTGAGTCTAAGTTAGAAATGGGACTGTCGGTGATTATATCACCGGTAGGGAGGGTTGGAGTAACGTTCGAGGGAAGTGATGGCGCTCTGGCAGAAGGGAGAGGCAAGATGCTTAGATCCGCGATAGCAGACATCTCACAGTCATTGATAGTTGAGGTAGGACTGAACTGGTCAGCTAGATCAGGGATAGCATTTGACCCTCTTAGGTCTGCCATATTTAGGGCATCAGTTTGTTCGGGCGTGGTAGCAAGTGCCAGGGGCCCTAATGAAGATCTTCTAACCCAGTCAATTTCTTGGGATATTCGCCGTTCAAGAATAGATATTTCATCGATGATTAATGAGCCAATAAGTGTCTAGGGGACCTTTAGGCGCTCCTGCAGCCCGAGTAGATCTGCTTCTAGTTTCCCTAGCCGACATTCTCATGCAATTCTTCCAATACTGGATGCTGGGATTGGCGACACGGTGAGGCCTTGGCCGTGCCTCGGCCGTCCTCGAACGGCCTCAAACGGCCCGCTCTTTGCCCGGTCTTCGCTCCGCTCTTCGATCCGCGCGCGTTCCGCTAGCGCGGATATTGATGCGGTATATGTAGAGCTAAGTGACCAAGGGGAGGGGCTTGGAAGAGGACCCAGCTGCGCCGCTGCTTCTCCAGGCGCTGTGGGAGCTGGTCCTCGCAGTCCCGCCCTCCTCGATATGCTGGTCGCTGAAATCCGGCGTGGAGCAAGGTATGGGGTGAGTCAGGGCACACAGGAATCAAATGTCTGCTCAAATTTATAGGCACGAGCGGTTCCCGCGAAGCGGGGACCGCGAGCCGCTGCTGTGTTGGTAAGGGGAGGGGCTTGGAAGTGGACCCAGCTGCGCCGCTGCTTCTCCAGGCGCTGTGGGAGCTGGTCCTCGCAGTCCCGCCCACCTCGATATGCTGGTCGCTGAAATCCGGCATGGAGCAAGGTATGGGGTGAGTCAGGGCACACAGGAATCAAATGTCTGCTCAAATTTATAGGCACGAGCGGTTCCCGCGAAGCGGGGACCGCGAGCCGCTGCTGTGTTGGTGAGGGGAGGGGCTTGGAAGAGGACCCAGCTGCGCCGCTGCTTCTCCAGGCGCTGTGGGAGCTGGTCCTCGCAGTCCCGCCCTCCTCGATATGCTGGTCGCTGAAATCCGGGGTGGAGCAAGGTATGGGGTGAGTCAGTCTCTTTTGGTATTCCAATGGCAATTTTTTTTTTGCTTTGTAAAAAGAAAAAATAACTCAACACACCTCATTGTGCTGCCAGGGAGGCATTCCATGAATGCGCCTTGGCTTTCCCATGCATTCACCCATGGATTTTGATGCAAACAACTATCTACAGAGACTTGTAGACATGGATGTGCTCCAAAAAAGTATACTCACCCAAGGCTTGCGCAGGTGTGCTGCATTCTGCAATGCACATGATAGAGCGCCACGTTATTCTGAAATTTGTAGGGGTGCATCATATTCACTGTTAGTCCGCACCCACATATTAATCGAAGTAGTTTAGGTGTGACATAGAAATTGTATCACTGGAGATGTTTAACATAGGTGTGCTTAGAAATGTAACCATGCTTTTCATGAAAAGTAATGCCGCAGATCATTGCAAATGTATTTTTAGTTGATGTATAATGTTTGATTTTTATGTAATGTAATGTATTAGTTAAACGTGCGCCATGTTAAAGTTGCACTTTTAGTCTGCTTATTTACGTATAAAGGAGTAATGAACTAATGTTTAAAGTGTGATTTAGGAGTGTGTTTAACAGTGTAAAGTCCTGATCGCATATACGTTTAAAGAGAAAGGCCTGTTCATTTCTTATGTTAGCTAACGTTGTAGGCCGAAAATGATTTCCCTTGGTAAAGGCTTTGGGTTTCAGGAGAATGGAAAATCTTAGAGAAGTGAAAAGTTTCTCGTTCCCATGTTTCTGTTGCAGGTGCAAGGACATTTAGCTTGTTAGAGAGACTAGGTCTTTGTTTTAGGAGTTAGGATGGTACGAGAAACCGACAGGGGAGTACATTGGAATTTACGGATGATACTTTCGGCGGAGAAGGTGCCTGGGACCCAAGGTCAAGCTAACCGTCGTTGGATGGAGTACAAGTTTCACTGGAAAGGTACTGGAAGAAGACCTGGTTGAAGAGGTGTGCCGAAGGGCGTGTTCTACGTTTTTGGGATTTTGTATTAGGGACAGTGCCCCGAGGGTTGAGCAGTTGAGGTTCAGGTGGGAAGCTAGAAGGAACATCTTAGAACAAGCTCTGACTAAGTGAATGTACTTCTAAGGAAGTCTTCACTTCTGACACCTTTTACTCTCTTGCCTGGAAGGGAGATGCTAAGTAGGGATGTCACCTTAGTGATAGAGTAGGGATAGACTAATTGTTTTTTTTTTTTTTTTCTTTTAGGCTAATAATTCCTAATGTATACATTGGACTAACAATTGCATTTCTTATGCTTTTGGAATTAATTGTACTTCTCATCTTGAGTCATATGAGACTCTTGCGTAGACTTGCGTTTGTATTAGTGCCCATTTATTTTCTTCACCTTGTATTGAGGTGTTTGTATGTGCAGTTATTCTTGGTTGTAATAAAATCCTAACATTTTAGATTCAGAGTCAGTGGTCCTTTTGAAATGAGATTTGATTCTGGTGATTATGTACTAAGAATTGGGTTTCCTCCCCTCTACACTATCTAGCAGATAAAAAGATCCTGGCAACCTGAGAGGATTCTTGGTGATTGCAAGGTAGGCAAAAATCCGGCGTGATCAGTTGGTAGCAGAGTAGGATGGTTATCTCTGATAGTGAGGGGAGATCTAGATTAAGATAAGAGATTTTAGAGGCCCATAGAAGTCAAGTGATGGTGACCCATCGGATGGTGAGCGGTGGACGACGGCGGCTGATGAAGATTGATGGAGTGTAGCGGTGCGGCGGATAACAGCAGTTCGTGGAGGAGTGAGTAAGAAGAGGGTGAGATGTTTTGTTGACTGCGGTGTTGATTTGAATGTGTGATGTCTTGCGGAGTTGGAGTGAGTGTTGAGTGATTGTGAGATCAGGCTGTGAGCGCGCGCAGCCCGGGAAAATCTTAGGCTCGACGAGTAGCTTAAGTGATTGTGGTGTAGAAGACATCCGAGGTAGATTTTGTTGACCATTGAAAGGGAATCGTGAGACGTCATTGATTATCCGGACTGAATGTGTGAGTGCACGAGTAACCGACTCTGGTCGTGGGTTGTTATATATGGAACTTTGAGCATTTGAAACCTATCAGTTGAGGCGATTGTCCGTTCGTTTCGCGGACAGACAGTTGCCAGGTTTGAGGTCAACAATTTCAGGAAGTGAACGAAAACACTGTGTGCGATCGCAACATTGTTAATCATGAAATGTTTTAAGATTTTCCGAGAATTATGTAGAGGTGACAAACATGTGGTTACTCGAGGGGGAGAAGAAGCCCCTCCCGAGGATACTCCGGCACATTATATGGCAAGAAATGTGTGATTGCATACTATAATTTGGCTTGAAAATTGGCATAAAATGACTCATGGTGAGGGAGAACTGGCTTTCCCGTGACATGGTACTTTCAGGTTGGAGGTGTTGCATCAGTTGAAATCTGTCATGTCTTCGCTGCGACCTTTGCCAAGACCAACTCAGTTTGAAGTGTTGCATGCATGGATTAGAGCAGCGCACCACAGGAAAAGAGATCGAAGTCAAGAAAGGGTGAAGAAGTCAATTAAGGCATTCCAGGATGCGAGGTGGGATGCACAAGAGAAGAAGTGGAGAGTAGAAACGATAGAGGGAGACAGGTTGTACCCGCTACTGGAGAATACAAACAGCGCTAAGGCAAAAAGTGTGGATGACGATGACAGTGATACAGATGACAGTCCAGTAGAGAGGCTGTTGCCGAGAGACCACCTCCATATAATCCAGATTCCTACGAAGGGAAGTCGGCTCAAGCAGAAGGGACTAGTGGATTACAGACTCAGTCAGAGGTGAGAGTAGAAGGGAAAATCTCGACAGGAACTGAGGGCATGAAAAATCAGGCTGTAGCAAACACTGAGATTGGGAGAGGTATGAGGTTGCCGGATGCTTTAAAGGTACTGGTTACCATTGGACCCATTGTCTCAGTTTACAACCCAGATCAAGAGAGAGTTGGTAGTCTAGCGCAGTCAGCTGTAGGATTGAGGAGTGTGGTGGAGGTAAATGAAACAGTGAGTGGAATGGAGCAGACTCCTAAACCTATAAAATCGAGTACGCCATTGCCAGCCACCGCATACTTCTCTAGGGGACAGGTGGATGCGAGGTCAGTGAGACCGAGGTCTTTGGTCGAGTCAAGATCAGATTTGCGGATGTGGGCACCGCCTGTGAGGAATCAGAATCAGAGTGAGAGAACTGTAGAAATTGAGGAGGAAGGCAATTTAGGAAATCGTTACGTTTCTAGGAGTATGACAGAAGGGATTAGACCTTGAGAACAGGACTGCAAATACGATGAACGGAATGGGGCAGCTTGTCGAGAAATATTGAAGGGAGCCTTGAAAGGGAATATGTTGGATGTAGTAAGGTTTAAAGCAAAAGAAAATGAGATAATAAGTGGAAATTTGCTTCTTGAAAGGACATACATGTACGAACAGGATGAGTTACTTTTCGTAGCGAAAGATGTGACTCGCAAGGCAAGAACTGCACATGAGAAATTGTCAGAATAGGCCAAAAGGTATGAAGTGGATCTGTCCAACACAAAGTCATTGCAGAAAAGCCATAGATTACAGGATTACAGTATTACGACCAAGAATTGGAAGAGAAAAGGGTCATGGGATTGAGGACCCATATCAAGGATCTGATTATAGCAATGCGTGCATGGATCATGTTTGACAAATGGGAAGAAAGGTGGTCTAAGAAGAAGAGTTCTAAAAGGATGATAGGAGAGATGCCACCTCCAGGTGGTGGGATGGTGGATGTAGGAAATTTCCCTTTACGAGAGGTACAGAATGGAGGATACGTGCATGTGCCTTGGAGTAGGGGTGATTTGGCTGCATTCATGAACGATTTCCCTCGCTTGCGGGAGAAGCCCGTCGAGTGGTATAATTAGGTTGATTGTTTTGTTAAGATCTCAAAGGTGTTATGGATTGATCTGAATAGGCTGTTTGACATTGTGGTTCCAGGCGATTTATGGTCTGCATGTAAAATTGCTGTTGAATGGCCAACTTCAGAGCCCGAAAGAGATCCTGTTTTGAATGGTCCGTCACCCATAGTCATGAAGAAGTTTGAGCAAGTGATTACATGGTTGAAGTCGAAAATTTCACCTCAGGATATTGATTGGGTTAAGATAGATCGGACAGTCCAAGAACCAAAAGAGACAGTGCATGAGTATTATGAAAGACTCTTGCAGGCTTTCAAGCAGTACAGTGGATTAGATGCCTTAGAGACTAAAGACATGGGACAGTTTGTTTTGAAGTTTGTGTTGGGGTTGAGGCCAGAGGTTAGTCTCATGATACAGCAGCATCTAATTTGCTGGCAGAATAAGCCTGTAGATGAGATCTTACGGTATGCCAGGTACTGTAGTGATGAGATAGAATCGAAGCACAGGAAGTTGAAGGATTAGTTGATGCTTGTCCAGATGCAAACGGCTCAAGACCTAGTGGAGGAACGTTAGGAAGGAGGCAGGTAAATAACCAAGGAGGGAATCAGTATACCCAGAGTCAGGGAAGACCAAAGTCAGTTGATACTAAGACTGTAATGGATGTGGCGACATTGAAGAAGACCACTGCGTGTCATCTTTGTCACCAGGTTGGACATTGGAAACGCGAGTGTCCCTTGAACCCAATAAATCAGGTGCAACAAGAAGTAGAGCTAGCTCAGGTACCTGTACCTGAAGTAGTTCCCACAGTGACTAGACCAAGTTTGGTGAAAGGGGGACTACTAGTCCGCAGGTGAAAGTTCCCCAGCCACCCAAAGTTCAAAGTGTTCAGCAGGGAGTAGGAACTTATCAACAGATGCCCTTGTTCGAAGGGTATGACGAGTTCAGTCCAGACCCATTGGCATGACGGTGCCTGAGAGGAGAGGAGGACTGCACACTTGGAGCAGTCTTGGAGGTAGACTAGAGGGGACCGTTTGTAGAAGCAGAGGTTGATGGTCACCCTACCACCTTTTTGATTGACACTGGTGCTACCCGGTCTACTGTAAGATCAGCAGTAGTCCCTAACCTACCCTTCTCGGGACAATCGATCCAAGTTGTTGGTGTAGCAAATAAGAAAATGACCAGTCCATTGACCGAACCAATTCCTATGAGAATAGGAACTTTCAGAGATCGGCACCAGTTCGTGGTGTGTGACTCAAGCCCAGTTTGCCTGTTAGGAAGAGATCTGTTGTGCAAGTTGAATTGCACCATCTATTGCACACCAAAGGGAGTTGAGATACAGACAAAGGATGATGATGCGACCTTCAAGGTTGCAAATCAGCACGTGTGTATAGAAATGTACCCAGCGCTGACAGTGGAGGAACTTCCACTTGACTTGAGAGATTCTGTGTCACTCGATGTGTGGGACTTCAGTGGAGAGGAGATCGGATTGATCAGAGGTGTAGAGCCAGTGAAGATTCAGGTCAAGCCAGACGCAGAATTCCCTAGGACACCCCAGTATAATTTGTCACCTGAGACTATTGCGGGGATCAAGCCTGTAATCGAGTCTATGATCAAGCAGGGAATTCTGAAAGAGATCATGGGTAGCCCATGTAATTCACCTATCAAGGGACTACAGAAACCAAGTGGGAAATTCAGGATCGTTCCAGACCTGCGAAAGGTAAATGTGATAGTTGTTCCATGTTGTCCGGTGGTACCGAATCCATCTGTGATCCTATTTCAAATTCCATGTGAAGCTGAGTGGTTGACAGTGATTGATCTGTGCCAAGCATTCTTTTCGATCCCACTCCATGAGGAAAGCCCATTTCTTTTTGCTTTCCGGCTGGAGAACCGTGTGTTAACGTGGTGTCGTATCCCTCAAGGGTATATAGAGAGTCCATCGATCTTTAATCAGATCCTGAAGAAGAATCTTGAAGGTCTTGTGTTTCCGCAGAACTCGGTTCCGGTGCAATACATTGATGATTTGCTCATTGCTTCAGAAACTGAAGATGCTTGCAGAATTGATACCATTGCTTTACTGAACCATTTGGCAGAGAACGGACACAAGGTCTCTCCGAATAAATTGCAGTACTGTCTGAGTGAAGTGCAGTATTTGGGTCACAGAATTGAGAAGGGCAAGAGAAAGGTGCCACCAGATCGCATTGAGGCCATTATGAACATGCCTGTGCCTACCACTCAGAAAGAAGTCAGAATGTTCTTGGGGATGGTTGGCTACTGTCGCCAATGGATTCCCAATTTCTCCTTTGAAGCGAAGCCTTTATAACGGCTGACGCACAAGGATGTGAGTGATGCGGTACCATGGGACAATGACTGCTTGATGTCATTTTTAAGGCTGAGAGAAGCCCTGTGTCGCGCTCCAGCGTTGGGAATGCATGATTACAACAAGGCATTCGCATTGTTCTGTTGCGAGAGAGAAGGCTGTGTATTGTCAGTTCTGACTCAGAATCATGGAGGTGTCCGTAGACCAGTTGCCTACTTTTCACCTACTTTAGATCCAGTAGCTTCTGCGTTGCCCGGATGTCTTAAATCCGTTGCCGCAACAGGTGTCAGCATTGAAAGATGCAAGAGTATTGTAATGAGACATCCACTTACACGCTATGAGCAAGTTATACTTGCGGCAGAAAATGGGACTTTGAAGAGGTGTTCTGTTTTGAATCCTGCAACATTGAGGCCTATTCCAAATGCAGATGGTGAAGATTGTGAGGATCACGATTGTCTCGATGTGACTGAACTATGTACCAAACCGAGACCAGACATTGTTGATGAACCGCTCCCTGACCCCAATGAAATTTTCTTTGCGGACCGTTCATGTTTAAGAGACGATGTTGGTCGGTTAAGAGCAGCATTTGCTGTATGTACCATCACAGGTGTGGTTGAAGCTGCTTGTTTAGAGGGAGTACACTCCGCACAGGTAGCTGAAATCATTGCTTTGACCCGTGCCTGCTTGGCCGCAAATCAGATTCGGATAACCTATTTACACTGACAGTCAGTACGGTTTTGGTGTGGTTCACGATTTCGAACAGTTGTGGTCACAGAGAGGATTTATGACATCTTCAGGTTCGCCCATTAGAAATGGGGAATATGTGAGACAATTGTTGGAAGCATTGCAGTGTCCCATGGAAATTGCGGTTGTCAAGTGTTCTGCCCACAGTAAAGGGAGTGACTTTGTTTAGCTGGGAAATAATTACGCGGATGAAGTTGCCCGGTTCTGTGCAGAACAGGGATGCATATTTACAGAAGGGTACACTGGAGAAAGCCAAGAGAGAACCGAACTCAGCATGATGTTAGCCATGGCCGATACATGGGAGGAATTAAAACGATTGCAGGATTAGGTTACTGATCAAGAACAAGATGACTGGATAAGGTCAGGATGTGGGAAGGGAGATGTGGATGTGTGGGTTTCGAGAGATTGACAAGCTGTGCTACCGGAAAGTCTGTTGAACCCAATGGCAAGATTGATACATGGTGCAGTACATCTTGGTAGAGACGCAATGGTGTCAGACAGACATGGTACAATCCAAAGTTTCGCGCAGTTGCTGAAGCTGTATGTCAGAGGTGTGTTACATGTCAGCAGATGAATGCAGGAAAGAAGACTGCTGTAACTTTGAGTCATATTGGGAGGTCAGGAGGGCCTTTCAATAGGATAAAGTTGGACTTTATTGAGATGCCAAAGTGTAATGGGTTGAGGTACATCTTAGTTGTGGTATGTGTCTTTTCGAGGTGGGTGGAGGCTTACCCAATACGTAGGTGCGACACACTCACTATAGCTAAGCAGTTGTTGAGGGAACTTATCCCTAGGTTCGGATTTCCGACCTCTTTGGAGTCGGACAGAGGGACACACTTCCACAGTGAGATCATGAAATTGCTCTGTGCTGCCTTGACTGTGGATCAGAGATTGCATTGCAGTTATCGACCAGAGGCTTCTGGGATTGTGGAACAAGTTAATGGGACTTTGAAAGCGTGGATGGCCAAAGTGTGTTCTTCGACATCCCTGAAATGGCCTGATGCTCTGCCTTTGGTCCACATCAGCCTTCGTAGTGTTCCAGATAGGAGAACGGGGTTGTCACCTCATGAGATCCTGACGGGGAGGGCAATGCGATTACCAGCGATACCTGCTACTGCTCTGATTAGCATCACTGATGACTTAATTCTCGACTACTGTAAGGGACTGGCTGACGTAGTCCGTTCTGTGTTCCAGCAGGTGCAAGCAGCAACTGTTCCAGTCGCAAGTGACCTGTGCCACGACCTGTGCCCGGGAGACTGGGTGCTTGTCCGCAAGCACATGAGGAAAAGTTGCCCGGATGTTCGTTGGCGTGATCCATACCAGGTAATACTGGTCACGAACACGGCAGTGAAGTGTGGGGGACTGCCGAAGTGGGTGCATGCCTCCCATACCCGCAGAGTTCCAGCACCCTTGGAAGATACAGCCCCTCTTGTGAATGAAAATCCAGCTGAGGTGGCAGGGCCATCTGAGAGGGCAAGCCAAGCTGTAAGGGTTGCTGATGCAGTTGGTTGTGCACTAGATCGAGCTGAAAGGGGTTGTGTCAATCAAAGCCCCGAATTTGACTTGGACGGAGAAAGTATTGCTGTGGGTGAAGTAGAGTCAAATTCTGTCGAAGAAGGAAGTAGTGCACAGGGTACCCAAAGGGAGAGCAGAAGTACCACAGAAGCAGAAGAGGTTTGGCCTATGATTCAGAGACGGCTGAACCTGAGGTTGGCACCTGAAAGAGATCTTGCCCCAGTTTCTGAAACGCCTGAATCTGAACAGAGTGACGAAGAGCAAGCTCGAGGTGGTTTGAGACGGTCCAGGAGAATAAGAGTGCCGTGTCAAAGGTACGCCTCACCAGAGTGGACATACGCTGTGACTGATGCCAGGAGTGTTGAGCTCAGGGAGGCTGAAGTCCTTGACACTGGTCAACGACTCCCCGAACTTGAAAGTGGACGTGTTGCTGTTGGTTCCAGGAGTGGAGATAGAAGGAATACTGACTCTCACTATTCCGAATCCACCACTCCTAAGCAAAATCCGTGAGCTGATTCTGGAGACGCTGGTTTTTTCAACCTTTGGTTATGTACCACCACATCAAGAATTAGTGTTGCTTCGTCTTGAACTTTTGCAGTGTGTTTTAGAGATCTTGGGAGCTGACCTTATTTTGGACTGAAGGTGAACTTTGTTGTATATAAAAATCTATAAAGAAGATGACCTAGGCCCGAGTGGAAGAAGAATAAATTTAGGGACTTTCCATCAAGACAGCGAAAGAGGGCTAGGGAAGTCTTTTTGTGGACTGTGTAAATAGGGAACTGAAAGTGAAGGGGGATTTTCAGCTCTTGAAGTATCATTCAAACTGGTTGACAGGCGATATCTGGAGGAAAAAGAGACTCTTAATTGTTGCTGTCAAACCAAGGACTTTGAGAACTTTGCAAAAATGGTAGATGCTGGAAATACTCATTGTAGGTCTAAATTAGTGATAGGTATACTTATAGGGTTGGTGATAGTTTCTATACTAGTATTAGTCATAACCTCGTATATCGTTTCACATGAGCAGGAAGAGACGGTACAGGGAACACCTACGCCTACCACTTCTAGCCAAAAGGAGGTCACTATAGGAGCTAAAAGAGCTTTACTAATCAAAGAGAGTCGTAGATTTCACATAGATATGACTAGAAGTGATTTTAAGCTTAATGCACATGCAAAGCTGCTTTATGAGTATGTTGATGCGATGGATGCGAAAAACTGTTACGTGTGCATGCAGTTACCTTCCTCAGTGGACGGGGGTATAAGATACCATCATCTTCCACTGACGTATGGAATTTCTTGTAGTTTGTTGCTTAGTATCTTCTATGAAAGAGGTCAGTTTGAGTATTTCTTTTCCAATTACGATGCAGTACTTCCTGAGGTCCAAGCTTACAAGCATTTGAATAAATACGATTATTACAAGTCAGAGGACAGACTTCGGAATTATTTCATACCGTCTTTGGAACTAGGATACAGATTATGCTCACCGGCATAATTTGACATGTTCATTGTCAGATACAGAGAAGAAGTTTATAGGTCAAGTAGAAGATAGATATAGAAAACTAACACAGACACAGAATACAGGGGATAGTCCAGTAGATTGGACTGATGAAGAAAGATTACACAGATCTTAGGGGAGTTATGGTCCCATAGCTTTGGACCAAGAGCAAAAGGGGAAGTTGTGTGTGAGATGTCCTCAGACCTACTATGAAAATGTTTTGGTAGGACAAAGTACGTGTGATCATATCTTCACTATGGAAGATTCTGCTAAGAACTTTTTGCAAGGCTCGGTGCAAGTGATTCCAACTGTTTATTATGTGTGCAGAAGGAATGCTTATGTGAGGTTGCCTGCGAATTGGTATGGTGCATGCTACTTGGGAATTATTTTTCCGAAGATTTATCATGCAGAAGATTTGGAGCTTTTGGAGACTGGACACCATTCTAAAGTAAAAAGAGCTGCGAGTGCAGGGGCAGTGATTGGGGATATCTTTGGAGCAATGATACCGAGTTTGGGTGTGGTTTTGAATGATGTGAAGATCAGAAGGCTGGTGACTGTGGTTGATGAGTTGTCAATGAATACAGCAAGGTCATTGATATTGGTGGATAGAGAGATGTTATCGATAAGGACGATGGTTTTGCAGAATCGTCTTGCTTTAGACGTATTATTGGCAAAAGAGGGCGGAGTCTGTAAATTATTGAAGGTTCAGGAATGCTGTACGTATATTCCAGACAATAGCAAGGATCTGGAGACATATATAGACAACATTACCACGATTCATCAAGAGATTGAAGACTTGACTGAAGAAGGGGTGTGGGAAAAGATTGGTGAAGGATTTGGTCGTGTGGGAAATTGGTTTGCAAATTTGGGGAAAGGGTTCCTTGGGTTTGTGCTAAAACACCTCATTATTGTTGTGGTTTGCGTGATCTGTTTGTGGGGATTTATCAGAGCTTATAATTGGTACAGAGGAAACCGAATTGAAAGAGCTCTCAGAGCTCTCAGAGCGAGTGAAATGTGAATGGCCAGATGGCAGGACAGTCAGTATCAGAATATTAAGAATATGGAGAGATACTGACGGGGGAGGATGGCGACAAGTACTGTTTAGGTCGGCTCTTTCTCCAAGGGAATTAATTGTGTGATGGTGTGATGACATTTGTCATCAAAGGGGGGAACTGATAGAGTGCCACGTTATTTTGAAATTTGTAGGGGTGCATCATATTCACTGTTAGTCCGCACCGACATATTAATCGAAGTAGTTTAGGTGTGACATAGAAATTGTATCACTAGAGATGTTTAACATAGGTGTGATTAGAAATGTAACCATGCTTTTCATGAAAAGTAATGCCGCAGATCATTGCAAATGTATTTATTGTTGATGTAGAATGTTTGATTTTTATGTAATGCAATGTATTAGTTAAACGTGCGCCATGTTAAAGTTGCATGTGTAGTCTGCTTATTTACGTATAAAGGAGTAATGAACTAATGTTTAAAGTGTGATTTAGGAGTGTGTTTAACAGTGTAAAGGCCTGATCGCATGTACTTTTAAAGAGAAAGGCCTGTTCATTTCTTATGTTAGCTAACGTTGTAGGCCGAAAATGATTTCCCTTGGTAAAGGCTTTGGGTTTCAGGAGAATGGAAAATCTTAGAGAAGTGAAAAGTTTCTTGTTCCCATGTTTCTGTTGCAGGTGCAAGGACATTTAGCCTGTTAGAGAGACTAGGTCTTTGTTTTAGGAGTTAGGATGGTACGAGAAGCCAACAGGGGAGTACATTGGAATTTACGGATGATACTTTCGGCGGAGAAGGTGCCTGGGACCCAAGGTCAAGCTAACCGTCGTTGGATGGAGTACAAGTTTCACTGGAAAAGTACTGGAAGAAGACCTGGTTGAAGAGGTGTGCCGAAGGGCGTGTTCTACGTTTTTGGGATTTTGTATTAGGGACAGTGCCCCGAGGGTTGAGCAGTTGAGGTTCAGCTGGGAAGCTAGAAGGAACATCTTAGAACGAGCTCTGACTAAGTGAATGCACTTCTAAGGAAGTCTTCAGTTCTGACACCTTTTACTCTCTTGCCTGGAAGGGAGATGCTAAGTAGGGATGTCACCTTAGAGATAGAGTAGGGATAGACAAATTGTTGTTTTTTTTTTCCTTTTAGGCTAATAATTCCTAATGTAGACATTGGACTAATGATTGCATTTCTTATGCTTTTGGAATTAATTGTATTTCTCATCTTGAGTCGTATGAGACTCTTACGTAGACTTGCGTTTGTATTAGTGCCCATTTATTTTCTTCACCTTGTATTGAGGTGTTTGTAAGTGCAGTTATTCTTGGTTGTAATAAAATCCTAAAATTTTAGATTCAGAGTCAGTTGTCCTTTTGAAATGAGATTTGATTCTGGTGATTATGTACTAAGAATTGGGTTTCCTCCCCTCTACACTATCTAGCAGATAAAAAGATCCTGGCGACCGGAGAGGATTGTTGGTGATTGCAAGGTAGGCAAGAATCCGGCGTGATCACAAATACAAAGAGGAAATATCTTTAAATCATAGTATATTGTGCAGAAAGTTACCTCTCCTGCACAAGAACTACTGTGACCACAACGTAGACACCACTGTGCTACAGTGAATGGTTGCCTGCATTGGCTCTAGGCAGCACAAAGTGCACCAGCACTCGGGGAGAGCAGAACTGCACAATTTCTTTGAAGATATGGGGCAGTACTGCCCTCTACAAGTGATGCAATGCAGCACAGTAACTTTTCTTGCTGCGATACAACGCTTGTTAGTAAATCTGCCCCTCAGATCTACAGTCATGCAGCGCAATGCTGTATGAAAATCAGGAGCACTGCATTGTGCAAAAGCTAAAAAATCGTGCAGTGCTAGATTCAGCAGGAGTAGTGCATTGATGATGACATCATCCAGGTTCATACCAACAAAAGCTGCCTTAATGTGATGCAATGGTATGGAATGGTATCAGCATTTATGTAACGCTTAGTACAGTTGAAGAGGCGCTGAAGCTCTTTGTGAATGGGCACCTCGTTACTCCGTGGAAGCCCGATGTAGGAGGTGAGTCAAATGTACGAGTTGTGCTTACTCGTTTCTATTTGGTGCCATGCATTTGTAAATGTTCTTCTCATGGAGGGTAGTACAAGATTCTGCTGGTTCCAAGGTGATGCAAATTGTGTGTACTTGAGTAAATAGTATGGTTCAGCACTGCACTATAGGCCTTGAGCAACTCTGTTTTGTGTGGCATTTGTACTTGATGAAACCCTTTAGTACAAATATCAGCAAGAGGACAACATCCCAGGGGTAAGCCATGAAAGATGTGTAAATTTGCAGCAATTATATATCACACACAGGAATATCGCACATTATTCAACTTGCCCACTGTTTATGCCTGGCTAATCTCAGTGTAAAGCCAGATCATGCTGTTTTAGTTGATCTGGCTTTGTATTAAAGACTATGGGCCAGATGTACGACCCTATTTTGCATGCGCAAACGGGTTTGCGACCCGTTTGCACATGCAAAATACAAAAGGTCCATGCACTAATCCTATTTAGCAAGTCTCAATTTATTTGCAATTTGCTAAATAGGATTAGTGACTCTCTATTAGGAAGGGGCGTTCCGAGGGCGTCCCTTCCCAATAGCGAGTCTGAGCCCTATGTATGATTGTTTTGCGACCCCAATCTCATCGCAAAACAGTCACAGTTTACTACACTTTTCATAAAGGTGGTAAAGCACTTGCAAAAGGGAAGGGGTCCCTGGGACCCCTTCCCCTTTGTGAATGCAGGGGAAAATACTTTTTAGGGACAGGCAGTGTTCCCAGGGACCACAATCTGCCCTTAATAAATAAAACAAAAACGTTTAATTTATTTAAAAAATGCATCCAGTTTTCTGTGGAAGATGTGGTCTATTTTCTTCGAACCACTGCTCACAAAGAAAGCAACCACATACAGGTGGGTAGTGAGGACCTGAGAAAACTTGATGAGAATGAAAATTTGTTTTCTATATTCCCCTAAAGGAACCCGAATGATCAACTGAAGGTTAGCAGACATCAACAGAATAATCTCACAGAATACAATAAAATGGGACAGCAAAGAACAAGATTTAGATTTAAAAGCCTGTTCTGGGCTTATTTTATTTAGTAGAACTTAAGAAATCTTGGTGTATCAATAATGGTGTGCCTCAAGGGTGTATGGATAATCAATTTACATCACAAAGGAAGGCTTGGCCCTTGTTGTTTCAACGGACAATAATTTGATTAGGTGAATTCCCAATGAAGTATCGCTGTTCGACTAGCATCTACTAAGGGTAGGTATAGGGATACCAGAGGAGTAAAATATACATTTCCCCCCTGCAAAACTGAAAGCAGAAAAAAGGCTTATCTTAAAACAGTTTTATGCACATTTATGAAAATGGCACACTCATCAGGTAGTATCCAAGTGGGAAGCTCTATGAAACTTCTGCTAATGAAAATAAGAGCATTAGCTAAATATTTTTAAGTCCTGTAGAACATAAGAGAATGAACATTTATGGGATTATGATGACTTAGTGTCGAGAGAACACATTTTCATAACTAATATTAGATCAGATATTTTTGCTAAATTTTCTTTTTTCGGTTCTTCAGACTGTCAAAATCACTAGACTTCTGTGACAAAGATAGACTATATGTTTGTCAGCACACTTATACTGAATAGAGGTGATGCAGAATGGATGTAAGAATTATGAAATACATATTCTTCACGAAAGTGACCCTTATCCACAAACTACTTACACTGATTAACTTATGTTGATACTGGGTAGGTGTACGGGTGAACACTGTAGCCTGTAAAATGGTTCCAATGGAATTGCTCAAGTGAAGAAAAAGAAAAACGATGAACTGGAATATTTGTTCTATCTGACCATGAACAAGAGAATAGTGTGTGGTATACTAAAACTATGGGCCTCATTTACAAGGCCCCTTGAACCATCGAAGTGTCACTTTTTTTGACGCTACAGTGGCGCAGTGTGCTGGCCCACAATTAAAGGCCGTCCAAGGTCACTCTGAGTGGCTTTTCATGACCTTGTAAATATGCTCCCCTTTCACTCAGTACTCTGTGTGAAAGGGGTGTTCCATGGGTGTGGTTATGGGTGTTTCCATGCAGAACTTATGGAATCTGGCACATTCCCAGATTAACAAGGTTTAAACCTGGGAATGTGTCAGATTTCCCAGGGAAAGCATGGTAGGCACACAGAGGAGAAATACCTTTATTTCTCCTTGTTTTTCCTTTTTCTATTTGTGCTGAGTTCCTGCAAGTGTGAGTGTGTCTTGAATTAAGTGCCAGAATTGAGTTATGTGGGGGGCAACTCCAAATGATGTGATAGAAGTCCACAAATTCTTCATGTCATCGTGGACAGCTTACCGTGTTGGTACATTGCATTTGGTTATTCACATGTGGGGTCATAAAAGCCCTATGTGTTTAATGGTATATTATTTGTTGAAATGTTGCGATGCAAGATACTTTCCTTAGGTATTCAAGAAGAGAGGTCCATTCTCTATCACTTAGCAGGGTAAGAGGTCTTTATCTTCATTGGAGTTTCAGGTTATTTAATTTTGGGAAAAATAGCGGAAAGATTGATCAAAAAAGCCAAGTGACGAGGTGACGCCCTATGCCTATAGTGAAGAGGGTCTGCATGTAGGCATGTATTGGTGGTTTTGCGTTGGTGATGCACCATAGAGTTTGTGTTTGGGCTAGCAGCATTCTGTTGGCCAGAACTCGCCTGCTGAGATGCCAGTAGATTCTGATAATACCTTAAAGGGAATTAATGCTTTGTTTTCATACTCATCTCAAGCTGCGGTAAAGACAGCCTTTTCAGATCTAGTTATTGTTGATCTACTCAGTATTGGTGTTATCGAGCTATCAGTGTGAGTAGGATATTGGGTGAATAGGTGAGAGTGTCTGGGATGTGGCGGAGAAGTTGCCAATGGCAAATTGTGCAACTTTCAGCATGCAGGGCAAGTTGTTTTGTAGCTGAGAGGATTGGAGAACCCAGTATGCCAGTGAGACAATCTATCTGTATGTCCTTTAGCACCTAATTCCCTTAGGTTTAGTTGGGCTAGCCACCATGATAGCCATTGAGAGGGCAGGGCAAGGCAACACATGGGTGTCCCCTGCTCCATATCAGTTCTGGAAGGAGACCATTGATGGTCTATAATGTGATTTAGTCAGAATGTATGGCAGAGTGGCTTAACAGTAAAGGAGCAAGGGGAGCATCTCCATTTGTGTCAGCGCAATCCTGCCCGCTGTTGTTAGAGGCAGAGATCGTCAAAACAAAATCTGAGATTAAAGGGTCCGGAGGGAGAGCAGCCTGTACTACCATCAATAACATCAGAAGCAGTGTAGTAGATCCCTATCCCTAGGTATTTAAAAATGGTCTCCTCCCATTTGGGAAGGGTTGTGTGGTGTCATTCCATGTTGTGGGGGCCCGTGATCATAGAGGGTATACACTGGCTTTGTCCCAGTTGACTTTCAGGCCAGACCGTCTACCAAAGAGTTTGAGCTCTCCTGTAATTGTGACTATGTGCGCATTTGCATTCGGTGCATGAAGGAGGCAGTCAACACTTTATAGTGAAATTTTGTTAGTATTTTATTTGTCGGTATATCCCAGAGGTCACCTACTCTGCAGAGTTGAGTTGCTAATGCAAAGATAAGGGGGGATTTTGGACATCCCTGTATGATTCCCCTGCTGATTCAGTATTGCTCTGATATTGTTTGGCCAGTGCACACTCTTGCTGTGGGGAGGCTGTTAAGAGTGATGGGCCATTTGTGAAAGGACATGCCAAAACCCATGCAACTCAAACTGTTATGGAGGAATCTCTAACTGAAAGAATCAAATGCTTTCTCCATATTGACTGATATGACTTCTGAATAGGGCCATACCGATATGGCGGCCACGGCCATCCTAAACAACCTCATGATTTTATGGGCTGTATTACAGCCAGGCTATGAAGCTGCTGTGATCTGTGTGAACCAGACAGATTTCACGGGGTAGTAGCCTGTTGGCTAGGATTTTCCCCAGCATTTTATGATCCACATCTAAGATTGAGAGGGGGGGCACAATGAGAGTTCTTCTGGTGAACGGCCTGCTTTCAAGAGTGCTGCCATTAAAGCATTGCATATGGTGAGTGTGAATCTAGACTGTGTAAATACCTTGGGGCATATTCTCAAGGACTTATAACTGAGTTATCGGCACTTCATCGCACCCAAAGTGGCGATAACTTTATCGCCCCATTCACAAGCTGGTGCTAACAGCCGATACCACCAGTTTACCTGCGAAAGCAGCCGCAAAAAACATCGCCACAGATGACACCGGAAACTAACGCTAATGAGATGCAGAGTAGGCGTTCCTGTGCAAAAAGCCGCAAAAAAAACACTCCACAACATTCTCAACGACCAGCCAGATTGGCGATAAGATCACAAAACAGGCGATAAGGCGCGTTAGCAGCAGGAATTTAACATGTGCTCTTACCTGGTGTAAAGTCGGACGTCAACCTGCACCATAAAAGGGAGACCAGCCCAGAGCCACACCAGAAGAACAGCAGATGCCATGGAGTCACTGATCATGCAGCTCGGACACCCAAGAGGGACACAACACCCACCGCTACCAGACCCAGGCCCGCCCCCCCGGACCTCCCCACCCCCCACCGGACTACCACAGAGGAAGCGCAGACTAAGACAGTGGACCTTCAGGAAACGCACCAGCCTCACAGACTCAACACCAGAGGATGACATGGCCCACTACAGGCTCAAAAGGACAACCATCCTCCGCATGCTGACCCACATTGCCCACAGGCTGACGGTACCAACACAGCGGACAACCAACATCCCACCTCAGACAAAGCTGCTGGCCGTGCTGCACTTGTTGGTCTCTGGTACCTTACAACCAACAACCGCCAGAGTCAGAGGAGTCTCACAGCCAGCCCTATCAAAGTTAATCACAACTGTTCTGGATGCCATCATCAGCATGGTACCCCAGCACCTTCCCTTCCCCCACACTGTGCAGGAACAGCTGGCTTCCCACACGTGTTGGGGGCAATTCACTGCATACATGTCCTACTTGTATCCCCTGCCGACACTGCACACAATTACCACAACAGAAAGCACACAAATTCCATCAATGTGCAGGCAATAGTGGACCAACGGGAACTCTTCACCAACGTCGTTGCCAACTACCCAGGCAGTGTGCATGATTCCTACTTCTTCAGACAGTCCATCATCAACCAGCGCTTCCAGGATGGCACCTATGAAAATGCACTGCTCATTGGTAAGAACCAAATGAACAGACCACACACCTCAACTCAACAATCATGCAACTCATAACTCTGGGGATGCATACATTACAAACTCACATACAACATGCCAAACAACATGCCCACCTACCAGACGTGACAGCACAACTTACTGTGGTAACCTGGGCTAGACATGTACATAAGCCATCAACGGCATGGCACCTCAGCCACACAATAGCAGATTGTGCGGAGAGGTGGGAACAAGGCATGTGCGAAGGAGGCAAGTGACCCATGGATGAGAATGTACACAATGCCAAGTGTGGCGTGGATGTGCTGCACAGACTGCAGTATGCAGACCACAGACATGTCCATGTCGACATATACTGCTGGTGTTTGGAGTGCATTGGACAGTGGACGCAACCATGTTACCTCAGCCAGTGGGGAAGATCGCGGAAAAGTAGCTTGTCACGTCCCCCCCTGTAAGCATGAGTGGAGTGGGCTGGCCCGCTGCACGTCAGGCTAGCGTAGGGGTGTGGATAAAAAGCATGTAGCTCTGGGTGTGGTTCTCGTCCAGAATGGCCAATGTGTCTGTCAGGGTGGCGCCTCTCACCCCGCCACAAGGCCGACGCCGTGAGAGGTGTTGCCTGCACTCCTGTGCGCCTGCTGCACCCCGGGCCGCTGGTCCCCAGACCCGTCCCGCTCGCCCCTGCGCACCCAGGCCTCACTGCTCACCTGCAGACACCGGCGTGTGTTAAAGAGGGCCCACCACGTGCCGGTGCAAGCTCCAAGTGACCTTGGCAGCCTCCTCCAACCATTACAACCTCCGCGACACAGGCCCGCAGTACTCCTTTCTCGTTGACGTACTCCACCGCTGCCTCCGGCCTACACTGCGGTCTAGTAGGTCACACATTTGGAACTGAGTCTTGATATCATTATGGCCGAGTTCATATGTCAATGGCTGCATTTATATCACTATACTCCCTTCGATGTGGTGCAACCAACTCTGTGCATAGCATTTCAACCACACCGGTCTGTGGTCTCTTGCTGAGCACTGCCTCTGGCCTACACTGCAGCCAAGTAGTCCACACATTTGGAACTGAGTCTTGATTTCTCAATGGCAGAGTACATTTCATTGAATGCAAGGAGAGGAGTAAGAGGAAGACCCGGTTCAGTCCGGAGGGAAAAAGGATAATTGTTACGGAGGTGATCGAATACTACCAACACTGTTCTGGTGCCACTAACTCTGTGTTTCGTAAGCCAACAACACGTCGCTGTGGGCCCCTGCTGAGCACTGCCTCCAGCCTCCACTGCGGCCAAGTAGGTCACACATTTGGAACTGAGTCTTGATTTATTTATGGAAGAGTTTATATCCCGTGGCGGTGTGCCTGTGCCAGCCGCAGTGCATCCGGGGCCACTAACTCTGTGCAGCTCAAGTCATGGAACCTGTCTGATAGAATATTGGATGGCCTCTGGGTCGATGGCCTTGGGGTCATCAACGCCATGTGTCTGTGGCTCTGAGCTGTCTGCTGCCTCTGGCCTCAACTGTGGTCCACCAGGGCTCACACATCAAATCGAGTCCTGACCTGCCCGGACGTCGCATCACCGCAGGATGCACACGCCACCACCGCCAGGACCACCTCCAACCAACTGCCAGAGTCGAAAGAGTCCTACTGCCAGACTATCAGATTTGCTCACACCTGTCATGGATGCCATCCTCTGCTTGATACTCTGCTCAGCTCTTCAGGTGCCACTGACTCAGTGCACCACAACTCATGGGCCATTTCTGATTGTGTTTTGTGCTGTGGACAGCTCACGCAGCAATGTCACCTCAGGCAGTGTGGAAGACCTGGTACGATGATGAGGAAAATGATGCAGGTGTAACACACCCCACTGCAGCTGCAGCAGGAATATCCCGAAGGGACACAATCCTAGACAATTTTTTCACATGAGCACGCTCAGCTCTGGTGCCCCAACCTCAGTGCACTGCAACTCACACTACACTTCTGATTGCATATTGGGTGACCTCTGTACTTGCTCCGGCTACCACCATGAAGCTTTGCAGTTGTTTCTTTAATGCTGGTGTTTTCTGTTTCCGCTTTAATAGTGATCACTGTTCAAGTTGTTCCCAGCACCAACCACTCCGTGAGGGCTGGCTTACACTCACCCCACACACATCCAGCACAGGCGTCACTGTACATGTGACTCTGGTGATAAAGGTGCCGGGCGCACGTGCCCGTAGGCAGTTCCACAAACTATCTTAGTGTGTCCGTGTGGTCATAATGTATGCATGAGGGCCCCGGGCCCTACAACATTACATTGTGCTGTGTACAGCGGATGCAACCATGTCACTGCAGGCAGCGGGTAAGACATTGAACATGTAGCTTTGTCATCCCCCACTCAATACGTAAGGGGAGTGAACTGGGCGGCATACGCAAGTCCAGCGTGGGGGTGTGAAAGATTATTCCAGGGCTCTGGGCGTAGTTCAGTGCAGGAAATGTGCAAATGCATGTGTCTCTGTCGCAGTGTGGGTCTCCGTTGGACAGTGTAAGTGGACCCTGATGGGACTTAGGCACCCACGTTTGTGATCTAGTTCGGCTTCCATGAGGTCGAACCCCACACGCACCTGTTCGGCCACCTCCTTCTGGCAGTCTAACACCTGGCCTTGGAATGCGATGTGTGCTTCGGTGAGGTGCTGGGGCCCAGACGTGGTGGTGGGTGCTTTCTGCTGTGTGGTCTGTGCAGGGGGTGGGGTCTACTCGATGCAGCTGGGCCTCCCTGCTCCTGGAGGTGGGTTGCCTAAGATGTCCATGAGCTGTTGTAGGGCGTCGGTGTCGAAGGTGTGGAGGTCCTCTTCAGCATCACTGATGGGTTGTCTGGTCTGCTCTGCTGGAGGTGTTATTTGTCCCTCTGCAATGTGAAGGGGAGATGCATTTTGACATTGTGTTGACATGTATGTTGGCGCATTGTTAATGTTTACATACAGAATGTATGACTATGTACATTGTGACTGTTTGGGAGGAGCTGACTATTTGATGCGGGACAGTGGACATTTGGACTACATGACGGATGTGTGGTTGTACACGTACATTTTCATCTCACAGTTTCCTGCTATGTCAGATGTGATTGGCCAGTTTCTACGCACATGCGGACCCAGTTGTGTTCTCTGTTCTGCAGTGTAATTGTTGCACTTTGTATCACATTGTTGTCAATGTGGATGTGCTGTTATTGCTATGTGTGGGTGCTGCATTGTGGGGGAGTCCCTTTGAGGTGGTGTGCCTTTGAGTTTTGTGCTTTTATGGTGCTGAGATGTTGGCGACTTGAGTCATTTGTGCTCTTGGACGTTATTGTACTGTTGTGCATTGTTTGTCTGCAGATGTATTGTTGATGTCAGGGGTTGTTTGTGCACGTGGATGTGTCAGAGTGTGACCAGCTCCTCAGTATTGTGGCGTGCACAATGTCATGATGATTTACTGCAGCCATGCTGATCATCATGTAATGTCAGTTGCATTGTCATTGTGGCTCACAAATACGCATCTTTGCTGGGTTTCGCACATGTGCATGTGTTGGTTGTGAGATTGGTGATGTGTGGGGTGGGACCCCTTTGGGCACATGGTGGACGGAGGCCTACTTGGTGTTTGTATGTGTGCTGCAGTGTGCCACGGGGATCAGGGACATGATCCAGGGTCATTGTGGGTGTGCAGTGTGCTACACATCGTTGTGTATGTGTGCCATTGTGCCCATCTCCCCCCGTCCCCCCAGTCCCTGGTCATTTCTCACCCTGTTGATGTTGTGTCAGGTCATATCGAGCTTTGTCCGGACTCCCAACTCCTTACACCGGCACCACGCTGATGACTGTGGCCACCATTTCCTCCAGCTCCTCCTGTGGCTCAGGACTCCCACCTCCAGTCGCCGTTGCTGCCTTCCTGTTGGCAGCGGGTTTCTGCTTGGTTTGGCTTTTCACATCATGCCATCCCCTCTTGACCTCCTCCATTGACCTCCTCGACACTCCGATTGCATTTACGGTGTTCACACTGGAATGCCATATTTCCGTTTGTGTTGCAAATGACACAGTGGAGGTGATGAACAGTTGTTGGTAGTGTTCTGTCACCTCCGTGACAATGATCAGGTTTTCATGCGGACTGTACCCGGTCTTCCTCTTCCTCTTCCTCTTCTCCTTGACCTTCCCTGACCCCGAGGTTCCCTGCTGGTGGTCTGTTGGGCTTGTGGGGTTCGCGTTGACCTCTGCACTCGGTCCGGGTGCATCCATGGTGCTACGCAGTTTATTTTTTTTCTAATTTTTTTGTTCTGCTTTGATGGTGTATTTTCCCACATGAGGCCTGGGAATTGCAGGCCTGTCGCTGGTTATCGCTGATTTTTGTATCGCAATTGGCCTCATCGCAACTTTTTTCGCATTCGTGTTTCGCATTTTTGCGGCGTCGCGTTAATTTTAACGCGGTCATTTGACACATTATCATGAGACTATAGCATGGTGCCGCCGGGTTGAAAATACTATGTTAACACGGTGTTGTTTTCCAGTGATAGACAGCGATATGCAAAGTTGCGTTAAGTTAATTTTGCGATAGTTATCACACATTCTTGAGAATATCCCCCCTTATTGTAAAGCTTAGTGAGTTTGGGGGCTATTTGTATTGGCAGTTAGCACAGGTAAGAGCGGTGAGGTGGTGTGGGGGCAGTCAACAGACGACAGGGTAGGTAAAAACCGCTTCCCTTGCGTTCGCGTCATCTCCGACGCATCACTGCAAGCACAAAGTAAGTGGTTTCATTCGTTTTTTATTAAATTTAACCTACCCTGTCATCTGTTGACTTCTCCCCACCCTGACCCGCCCCTACCCCAACCCACTGCTCTTACCTGTGCCGGCCGCCACTGGCTAATTGATGTGCATATGTGTGATAAAATTCTAGTGGCAGTCCATGTGCCCCAGGAATTTTACCTCTTTCTAGTAAGGATATGGCATCTTTGAACTCTTGAGGCGAGACTGGATGACCTAAATCCACACTATCCATCCACAACAGTGTAGGTGAGGGACTGTGTCTAAATAGGTATCTATCACTGACACTGATTCGGTGTCTGCACTGGTGTATAGTTGCTTATAATACTTCAGAAATGTTTCATTCATGTAAGTTTGTGTGTGTTGGACTCGTTTATCTGGGTTAATCAGCCAGGCGAGTAATCTGCCAAATCTAGCACACTCTTCATGAAATGTATTCATATACAGTGCATAATCTAAGCCGCATTGTTTTTGCACAAGTGTAGCATGTTCTTCCCTTGTTTAAAGGAGGGCAGGGTGGTGTGTTGTGTTGGAAGTGGACTGCTTCTCTACATTTTTTATGTGGTTATCAAATGCGTCAAGGCGTTGCATGATCTCTCTCCTTGTTCTATAGAGGTTTGTAAGCAGTGGCCTCGTATGGTCACCTTGAAGGCCTCCCAAAGTGTGGAATAGGAGCCAGTGGATCCCTCATTCTCTGTGAAGTACTGTTATATGCTTTTTCCAAGTGATTCCAGAAGACAGGGTCCTCCAACGACCTGGTCTGGAGTTTCTATGTTTGGATTGGGTTATTATTGTGAACCCACTTGAGTCTTTCCAGTAGGTGACTGTAATTAGTGGTGGTGTGGCTGAGATATTTGCTGCATTCATCTCTGGAAACAAACTAGGGGGCATGAGCAAGTGGTCAAGGCAAACATATTCATCATGGACTGTGGAATAATAAGAGTACTCCTGTGTATTTGGGAACCTATGTAGCCAGGAATCAATGAAACTCCAATTGTGCAAGTAGTATCTCAGTACCATGGCAGTGATGTGTGCAGGGGTGTTAGGTAGGGGTGTCGGGATTGGTCAAGGTGCGTGTCTACAACTGTGTTAAAGTCTACACCTATTTTGATTTGATTGCATTGTCCAGGCAAGGGGTCAGCTGTGAGGAAAGAGAAGAATCAAGTTATGGGTGTCACTGGTTTTGGGCAATTACACTGCTCCGCGGTCGGGATCTACCATCTAGCTTGCCCGATACTATTACATATCTCCCATTAGCATCCATGTGTTGTGCACAAATTTGGAACGGGAGCCTGAGACCAATCCATATGAGTACTCCTTTTGGATAAGAGGAGCACTCTTTGGCTATAACGTGTCTCCACCATTTATTTGCCCATGTCAAGTGGTTTTTCTGGAGCATTGCAACATGAATGCTTCCACGCCACAGGTAGGAGTGGACCTTATATCTCTTAGCAAAGGTGGACATACCACTGACATTCCAGGTCAGGAAGATACACTTGTTCATCTCCATTGATTAGCTGTTCATTGAGGCAGTGACCCATCACAGTTCCATTATTGTGTGCTGCCTGATGCAATATATAGACGAGTCTCCCTCCCCCTTAGTCATTTCCTCCCCCCAAGGCCAGGATTCCAACTTTCACTTTAAAAAAAAGAAAAACAACAATTATTGCAACCCATTATAGAGGTTACTTAAACTGCACAAAATTCAGCTTGATTTTTCTGTCGACTTCAAAAGGCCAGTTTCCCTGGTCCTTTGAGAACAACTTCCAGATTTTAGGCTTCATGAGAAGTGAAGATCCAATTCACTACTTTCCTCAAGCAGCATGCATAATCTTGCAGTAGTCTTCTTCGTGGCTTCTCTAAATTCCAGGCTATCTTTTGAGTTCGAAATAACAGTATCCAAAAGATTTGATAATAATTCAGCAGTGGTCATTGGAGAGTCTTGAAACTATCAAAATAAAGTTCTTGCCCTGTGCCATTCATAACTTTTCTCCTGTTGTTTGACTTCTGTCCAAAACTATCCCATAAGGTTGTATGACAGAACAACGCATGCAATTACTTTGCATGCCCTAACAACGGTGTCATATCCACAACCACGTCTTTATCACGCATGCCTTTCACAATGAATTTCATTGTAAAGGCATGATTGGAAAAAGGTAAATGAGTGGTAAAAGTTACATCCCAGCCCCCACCCTTCAGCCCTTAAAACGACCCGACCCCAGCCCTTAAAACACCCAAGCAACCGCAACCCTGAGCCCTAAAACCAGCCTCTAGCCATGATACCTACCCCGACCCCTGCCTTTTAAACACCACAGCCACCCGCCCTGAACCCTAAAACCAGCCCCAGCCCTAAAATGCACCCCGCCCCTGCCCTGAGTCCACAGCTGTACCTAAAAATCCGAAAAACTACTCACCTGGCCACGGTCCTTCCATTGTCATCCTCAGGAAGACTCCAACACGTCCCATCCCCCGCCCATTCACTCCAGTGTTAGATGGCTGCCTGCCTTTACCACGCATATGTAAAGGCCTTTACCACCTTTACAACGGGAATCGTTGTGAAGGAATATGCGTGGTAAGGCATATGCCTAGTAAAGACAAGCGTTGTTACACTTACGTTGTAACAGCACACGTGGTTTACTTTCGACAGTGTTAATAATCTCATTTCCCATCCCATAATGCCATATTATACGCGTTTTCTACAATGACATAAAGGTATCTCAGCTGCTGGAGTGCACCCTCTCGCCCATATGCCTGCTTACATAATGTGGTGCCGCCCTCTATCATCAGTAGGAAAGCTCCTCAACCTGAATCAGTTCCATTAATATCCCCTGAAACAGTCTGGCTAGGAAAAGGTCAGTTTCAACGACGGGTCCACATTATAGTTTTTTCCTACGCCAACATGAAACTTCCAAAGTGTTTGCATCCTTTTTTAAATTACCCCCCCCCCACCCCTTCTTCTTTCTACAAGCAACCAACCCTCCAGCAGAGCAGCTGACACGAAAGTCCTTTATGCTCCAGACTTTAATGAGGGCTGTTTACACCTTTTTCTGCGCAGTTCTGGGCTGGAGAAATCTAATTACATTCACTGCAGGGGGAGGGGCTCCGGCAGATTCAGTTAATGGGACTTTTCTAAACATTTTCTTTGTGACATTTTTATAAAAAATTAAAGCTCGACAATTTTTTTTTAATACAGAGCCAAAAGCAGTGCCAACTGATTGTATTGCCAGTCCCTTAGCCATTTATGGATGAGCATTTAAGAATATTATACATAAAGCAATCATGTCCTAATTGCAAGGATACTTTAGTCTACTGAGAAAACAGCGTTTTAGAATTCTGCCACCTTACCGACTTAGCATAGCTGCAAAAATAAACTATACACTTGAGGGCACTTTCTAATAGGTGACTTAAAAATTTAAAAGTAAGCTTTGAAACATGTCAAAAAGGTTTTTCGTTACACGCGGCTGCAGCAGCTTTGGCCATCAGAATTCAAGAGCTGAGATGCAGTGGCACCTGTGATGCCTTTTCATTAAAATATCTCAAAGCAAATCTATGGCCCAAATGTGATTTTTGTGCCACTTAAGGCTGTTTCGAGCAATTTATCTACGGTCTTTCCTAATGGTCAGAAATGTCAATGTGGGTTAGTCAATGATTTATATTTTCGGGGTCAGAGCACGTAGCTTTGGAGGACTTTAGAATCCTCCTGGCAGCCAGAGATCCAAGTATGCCAGCTAATCCAGCCAGAAAAATGAAAAAAAAAACTCATGAAAACCATGTGCAAAATGCCGGGAGGGCTAAGGGAGGACTAGCTATCTTAATCTTGGTACAGTACGAGTTATTAAGAATTGAAAAAGTAATTGACTCCCCATTGTACCAGATGACTTTATGTTTTAATTTGATTAGTGTACCTATATTATTATTCAATTGGTACCATAACATTTTCGATACTCAGAATTCGGGGGCTATTAATTCACTTGACCTGGAGATTGTTAAGGTAGCAGGGAGGATTTCCCCCTTGTGTATTATCTGGGTAGGAGACTTCAACTGCACCCTATGCATAATAGGAGCAAGGTTTGTGGGCTAGTAGATACTGACGATCAACCCTTGACACATTTTAAACATACCATACAGGGTGATGCATTAAATTCTATTATTGTAGTGAACAATTTACGTATGATTGATACTTTGGTTGGTACCCCACCAGTGCAATATCCAACATTTCGGGGGGGGCATGCAAGCACAATCGATTTTATGTTGATTTCTAGTAGATACTCACACCTTGTCGAAAATTTTGCAGTTGAACCTAACTCTGCTAGTGACCATAATCATCTTACTGTTTCTTTGTGTATTGTGGCGCAAAAGAGTAAGGTTTCTGAATGTCCAATAAAATACAATCATAATCGTGGGATAGGGCTAAAATGGGACACGATTAATCATAAGGCTTTTGAGGAGTCTATTATTAAAACGAATCTAACACAAGTAATGACCTGCCTAACTGAAACATCACAGCCAGATGTAATAATACAACATTTTGAAACAATTTGTGATGACGTGGCCAAAAACTTGCAGAGATAAATAAGAAAGGCTAATACCCCTGAAATAAGATGGTTTAATACAGAGTGTTCCGCAGCACAAAAAGAACTGAAGAAGGCTCTCCATGTAGTCTCCCGGAATAGAGATGCAATAAGGGCAGAAAAGCAGAACTATAAAAAGGTAATTGAACAGAGAAAGGACAAACTGAAAAGGCAGGCTTGGGATGACCTAGAAAGAGCAAGTGCCTTGAAGGATTCCAGGGGTTTCTGGGAGGTGATAAACTGTTACTCAACGTTTTTAAAGCAATAATTGTAGGTCGTATTCCATAGTTGTGGAAAAATGCTGTGGTGGCTCCAATTTTTAAGAAGGGAAACAGAAGTGACCCCACATGCTATAGACCGATTTCTTTAATAGATGCATCATGCAAGCTGCTGGGGCGGGTAATCCTTGCACGGCTGGAGTCATGGACAAATACTTCTGGCCTTATAGTGAACTCCCAATTTGGTTTCAGGAAGGGAAGGGGAACTACCGAGCAGTGCCTCAATCTGTCGTTGGTTATGGGCAAGTACATGAAGGCTAGGAGTGCTTCGATCCATTTGGCCTTCATGGACTTGTTCAGCGCCTTCGATACAGTTTGTCGTGGTAAACTGTGGTCACTAGTGAATGCCATGGGTTTTGAGGAACCGCTTGTTACTCTGTTGCGCAGATTACATGCTTCTACCACTGTAGCTATCCGGTATGGCCCAGGGGGAGAAACGACTAACTTAATTGCTTCAACTGAGGGAGTGCGCCAGGGTTATATATCGGCCCCTTTTCTATTCCTGGTTTATACTAATGGCTTAGAGCATTTCCTGCTTCAACAACAATTGGATTTTCCAATGATTGCAGGTAAAAGGGTACCTTTACTGTCTTATGCGGATGATACTGTCCTGATAACCTTAACAGCGAACAGTTTACAAAAATGTCTGACTGCCTTTAATGAATTTATGACAGGACTGGACCTTAAGGTCAATTTTAGTAAATCTTTTATTATGACCTGCGGTCCAAACAAAACTAAATCTCGCAAATATACAGTAAATGATATAATTATTAATAAAGTGCCAACTTTTACCTATCTGGGGAATCTTTTTAATAATAAATTTAGCTGGGACAATTTGATCATGATGAGGCTTCAACAAACTAATTGAACTATAGAGGGGCTCTTTCGTTTTGCCAGTTAACTAGGGCACAAGCCGGTAGCTGAATTGAAAATATTGTACAAATCTAAATGTCTGTCACACCTATGGGGCAGGAGTATGGGGATATTACAAAAGTGCAACGATTCAAATATTAGAAAACAAATTTTTAAAACGTCTCTTACTTATCCCCGGTAGTTCTCCTACCTCATTTTGTCATTCGGAAGTGGGCCTAGAATATGTGACTGACAGAATCAATATCGCCCCCTTGCTTTTATGGGGGAAAATCTGGACCGCAGAAGATTTATTATTCTCAAGAGGCATTCTAAGGGACTGTATGAATCTTAATAATACAATGGCGATTCCATGGCTTCGTTATGTGAAAGAAAGCTTTTGTAAGATGGGCATTGAAGATCTTTACCAAAATCCAGAATCTATTCAACTCAATGTGAAGAAGGTTATTAACAATGCATATTATACGTTTTTAAGTTTGTCAAATCAGGACAATAATACAGGGGATAGTGCACTTTTAAATCAGCAACAATTTTATCTGTCATTCACTACCCAGGTCCCCTCACGCTTCCTAATGACCAGACTTTGTTTAAGCACTTTTCATTTTCTAGTGGCTTTTCCAAAACAGGGGGGATGGTGTGAGAGATTGATCCCCTGTCCGTGTAATAATGCAGCCAAGCAGAGCACAATGCACCTCATGCTTTTTTGCACACTTTATAAAGATCCAAGGGCCCGCTTTATTAAGCCTATCCTAAGAGATATTCATCCGTGTTCTTATAATGAGGGTTTTAATCATCTGAGGTCGCTATCTACTGTCATTATCTGCATCTCTGTGCTTAGCTTTATTAAACCTGTATTTTTAATTAGGAAACGTTATGAAATGTGAACTATTTTATTTGAACCTGTTTAATCCAGAATCAACTTCTTTGCACTGCATTTTATGTATTTTATGTATTTTTATATGATCTATCTGCAAACCTTTATGATTCACTTGAATCGAATAAAGTTATTTGACTGACTGCATATTCTTATAGTCGCAAAACCCAATCTCAGTATAGGAGATTCTTGATTGTTAGGAGAATAAAAGTAGAAATAGATTTTACTGGGTAGTGCTTGAATGTAATGACGAGTTTGTATTTCTAGGTAAACATTTGTACAATGCATATTGACCAGATTCCTCTCCTAAATTAAAATAGTGAATAATATGAATAAAATATTGCAGTTGAAAAAGAGAGAAAAAGTGAAGCTTTTGAATTTAAGATAATTGGGGCACGCTATTGAATTACAGACTAATCCCGGGTCTAGTTTGTTATAATAAACTGAAGTACTCAATTAAGTTAGAGGGATATCTGGCATTGTGCATGGTCCCTAAACCAGGAGAGAATATCTTTGAATTATAAAGTGCCAGATTAAATCCTTCCAAGCTTCCAAAAGAAGTGAGAATGGCAATGCTTGTCATGATATAAAGTTGAATGTAAAAGTTGGCCAGGGGGGATATATATTTTTTTATGCAAATGCGAGCTTTCACACCTTACGATATAAATGTATAAATTATGCTCTTAACTGCGGCCGTAGAGGGGCGGCAAAGCAGGGATCTCCAGCACCTCCCCCCGCTCTTACCAGCGGCCCAGGGGCGGCAAAAGCAGGGACCGTCACAGGCAGCCACAGGTCTTGCTACGCCGCTGAGCCGCCTAGATTCAATAGAAAGAGATCACACTCATTCTCCTTGACTGGAAACTCTCCTAGGATATGAAATTCACTACCTTCTAAGATTCATGCAAACCCTTCTCATGATTCCTTTAAGAAGAACATCAGATCAGAAACCAACATCCATGATTTATCGCAAGCTGATAAATAGCGTGCCAGATCCCCCGACGATTCTCCGAAATGCATGGGTAAAGGACCTGGGACCGATTGATGAGAGGAGGAGTGGCAGGAGGCGATTCAGAGCCCCAGAAAAATAGCGATGTGCCCCCGCTTTAGACTGGTTCAACTTAAGATACTGCACCGCACCTACTACCCACGCACGCACCTTTACACATTGGGCAAGATCACTTTTGCGAAGTGTGTTAGGGGATGTCAGGGGGAGGGAACCTTCCTGCACATCCTATGGGAATGTCCTGAGATTGTACGGTACTGGCGCGAGGTCACAGATATTATGTGTAGGATAATGGAAATGACAGTCCTCCTTGATGCAAAATGGCTACTGTTGATGATTACATGGACGCTGACTGGTCCAGATACAAGGACCTGTGGCTGGCTCTTGCAGCAGGGGTTGCAAAGAGGAACATTGCCAGAAAGTGAGGGGCACCTCTACCTCCGACACTGGAGGAATGGAAACGGGACCGCGACTGGTGCCAATGCGCTGAAGAAACGGTTTACAAAAGCAGGGGGGCTGCTAAGAAATGGGGAAAAATCTGGGCGCCCTGGCAGAAATATAGAGGGTGAACTTGAGAAACTGACCCACGCAGAAGGTGCTGTATACCGCCCATCTTTCAGTGAATGTATCATTCTTGCAAAATGGTGTTTGCTTGATTGTGTAAACCTGACTATGCATACTGTGTCTACAATTCACTTGAGCTTTGTTAATAAAAATATTTTTTTTTAGAAAGAAGAGTATCAGATCTACTTTTCTTGACAGATATCTAATGAATTGACCAGTCATTATCCCTAAATTCCTCCAAGGTGTTAAACAGATGTTCTCTCTTTCTCTCTCTCTCTCTCTCTCTCTCTCTCTGTCTCTCTCTCTCTCTCTCTCTCTCTCTCTTTCTCTCTCTATCTCTCTCTCTCCTTCATTTAACCCTTCAACTTATCCTCCCATGTTGTATATATCCTCAAAACTGTTCTACTGTAACATGTTGTCACCTTGTACACTGTACAGTGCTCTAATACCTTCAGGTCATGTACGTGATTTATCAAATCTCTCAATGTGCATACATATATGATTACTTGTGTCAGGTAAAGTTTACTAACTACAAAACCAGGTTCCGTATTACACATAGTGCTCCGGTGGTGTAACAGGCACGTGCAGCCACTTTTTGCACCCTCTGTGGACTATGGTACAAGAGGCCGCAGACACTTCAGCCACTCTTTCTGGTATACTAATAGCACTGGTGCAGCTATAACACCAGCACTATCTTCAGAGACCATTCCCTCAAATGCATGGGAGCTTGGCCCCATGCAAATGAGGGAATCACGTTGACTCTATACACCAGTCATATTATGGATGTTGGCATAGAGCCAAATATACTCATAAGAGGTGCTTTGACAGTGCACCATAAAAAACTGGAGCACTGTCAGTACATCGCCTGAGTGCAGCCCTCTGGAAGTTGGGCCCATGGACCTCCCAGACATCTCCCTACAGTGAGTGACTGCACTCGCCTTCTGGTGGATCACTAACTCCTCTTTAAAGTGCAGGCAGGTTGCGGCCTGCAAAGAAGATCATGGAGTGGCTTTGAAGCAGTCATTACATATTTTGCTGAACGTGCTGCACCCAAGGCAACACAAGCCTGCAGCCACCCTGCCACCCTGTGTGTAGCATATTCATCATATACTGTGCACTATCTCTCTTTGCACTTCCTTAAAGGTGTACTATGGAGCAAAACAAGAACAGTGCACCCTTACAGTAATTTGGGCCCAGGATTAGGTTCTTTATATTTGTGTTTGATTCACCAAATAGGAAAGGGGTCACTGATAAGGCACTTGCTCTTTTAAAATCCTTTCTTTTAGACAGACACCAAACTGTAGACATTGGCACAGATTGCTCTAAGTCTTTTTCTCTGCCCTGCGGGGTCCCTCAAGGCTCGGCGCTTAGTCCTACGCTTTTTTATATATATGTCTCTCTTCTGGCAGCTCTCATCCGTTCTTTTGGCTTCCAACTTACCTCTTATGCTGACGACACCCAAATAGTGATGTCCATTCAAAAAGGCAAAGAGGTTGAGGCCGGTAGGGACTGTTATAATTGTATGCAATCCATTGCCGGCTGGATGACAGCAAACTGCTTGAAGCGCAATGCTGGGAAAACTGAGGTGATTATTTTTGGTAAACCCTCAAATCTTTGGTCACCCAGCTGGTGGCCTCAATCTTTGAGCTTACTCCCAGTTCCTACTGAAAAGGCAAAAAATCTGGGAGTTGTGATCGACTCCAGACTGTCTTTTGGTGACCAAATAAGTAAGGTGGTATCATCCTGCTTTTTCATACTCAGGATTATGAGGAAAATTAAACGTTTCCTTTCGGATGACTGCCTCAGAACAGTAGTAACGGCACTTGTCATGTCCCGCCTAGACTACTGCAATGCTTTATACATTAATATTCACAAAAGGCAACTCAGCCGATTACAGACGGTACAAAATGCTGCTGCCAGACTTCTTCTGGGCATCCCTAAGTTTGTATCTATAAGAAAGGGACTTAGGGACCTTCATTGGTTACCTATAAGACAGCGGATTGAATTCAAGGCCCTTTGCATTGTTTTTAAAACACTGGAAGGATGTGGGCCAGAATTTATGAGAAAACATATGAATTGGTATACCCCTTCTAGGGTACTTCGCTCAACCACAGCAAGACAGGTACAAGCTCAACGAGTTAAAACAGCCAGTTGGGGGGGCAGAAGTTTCTTCCACTGAGCTGCTAAGCTTTGGAACAATCTCCCCTCGCAGCTGAGAGAGGCCTCCGGCCTCCTTGAGTTTAGGAGGGGTCTCAAAACCTGGCTTTTCTCCTAACACCTCCCTTTATTCACCATTTCACCCTCTCAACCAGTAGGCAATGCATCTCAGCGCCAGGACACCTAACGGTAACAGTGCGCTTTACAAATCCCATTAACATAACATAACATAAACTCATATGGTCAGCATATTGGACTGACTATTGTTCTATTTAACTTTTCATGGCTTTCGAACACCCCAAAATCAGGGTTTCCTCCAGAAGGATTCCACTTACAGGTGAGAGCCTTAGGCCTCATTTCTGTGCATGGAACGAATGGGTAGATAGGTTGGGATGCTAACAATCCTGACGAAGGCCTATACCCATATGCACTTTGAATGCAGGCCGAAACATGTTGGCATATAATAGTGGTGAGTGAGCCATTGTAACTCATGCACACGCCAAAATGTTCTTTTTTATTAGTGCATAGGGTATCCAATAATAAAGTGAATGCCCTTGAGTACACTCTGAGGCATCTTTAGCATCTTTTCTGGACCCCTGTTTTATAATCCGGTAACTGTTTATATAAGATCTCCCACTTGTGGTTAAGTCCACCCTGGTGGTACCATCCTACCAGGATGTGGATAGGCGCTGATGATGAAGCATGCCACTATCTAGTGAGGGAGGCATCTACTCCAATATCTTTAGATTTTCCAAGGTCTTCTCTCGCTACTCAACCTATCTGTCATTTTGCGAAGAAGGTTGGGCTAGGGAGAACGCAACTAGGTTCCCTACCCTCCCGCTCTCCCTTTATGACAGAAACTATTTAAGTTCACAACTGTTTCCTCTCTCACTCCTTGCCCTAAAATGTAATGTATTTCCACCTGAATTCAAAAACTTCTTGTGAACTTCCTCTTCCCTTCTCTGTTGTTATAAAGCCTGCTTTTGGCATTGGTCTTTTAATAGATACCTCTAACTCAATTGCCACGTTTTTATTGGATCTGTATCCAACTTTACAGCTTTAAAGTTATTTGGGATATTGTTTTTAAAATCATTGTGATTGGCAGAATGATACATGTTCTTTCTGCAGTCTTTTTTAGACTTAACGAAGTGTCTCTTCCATGACACAAAACATTTGTATTATTAGTGATGATAATAAGGGGGTATGTGGTCACTTGCAGTGATTCTTAAACCAACAGGGGCCTAGTACAAACAACTTGTATCTTCAAGGGCAGAGAGTGTTCTTTTGACTCAAGATATGTATTCTCCAGTTGGTTAACTGGTTTGAAGACTACGTTGGGTGTGACAGCCCGCTAAAATTGAATGCCCCCTTGCATTCACACGTTCCAAAATCTCCATTTGTGTTTCATCCATAACCAGGCTCTCCACCTCTCTGCATTGCTGCATACACATTCCATCCCAACCTGACACCTAGTTGTGTGGCTCAATAGCTATGCTGCACTCCAGACATGTGATAATAGAGAGAATGATGGCATCTTGCCCAGGACGTTGGGGTGATCTAGCCTCTGGAATAGATATGTGTGTGACACAAGATGGGTAGTAACATGAGTATGTTCACTTCTTACTTGAGTGCTGTTAGAACTGGGGGTCTCTAGTTGGCAGAGGTAGTTACCTTTGACCAAATAGGGACCCTTGCTTCTAAGTCAGGGAAAGGGGATTACACTACTGGATAACCCCTGCTCACCCCCTTGGTAGCTTGGCACGAGCAGACAGGCTTATATCAGAGGCACAGTTTACTACACTTTTCATAAAGGTGGTAAAGCAAAAGGTGGTAAAGCAAAAGGGAAGGGGTCCCTGGGACCCCTTCCCCTTTGTGAATGCAGGGGAAAATACTTTTTAGGGACAGGCAGTGTTCCCAGGGACCACAATCTGCCCTTAATAAATAAAACAAAAACGTTTAATTTATTTAAAAAATGCATCCAGTTTTCTGTGGAAGATGTGGTCTATTTTCTTCGAACCACTGCTCACAAAGAAAGCAACCACATACAGGTGGGTAGTGAGGACCTGAGAAAACTTGATGAGAATGAAAATTTGTTTTCTATATTCCCCTAAAGGAACCCGAATGATCAACTGAAGGTTAGCAGACATCAACAGAATAATCTCACAGAATACAATAAAATGGGACAGCAAAGAACAAGATTTAGATTTAAAAGCCTGTTCTGGGCTTATTTTATTTAGTAGAACTTAAGAAATCTTGGTGTATCAATAATGGTGTGCCTCAAGGGTGTATGGATAATCAATTTACATCACAAAGGAAGGCTTGGCCCTTGTTGTTTCAACGGACAATAATTTGATTAGGTGAATTCCCAATGAAGTATCGCTGTTCGACTAGCATCTACTAAGGGTAGGTATAGGGATACCAGAGGAGTAAAATATACATTTCCCCCCTGCAAAACTGAAAGCAGAAAAAAGGCTTATCTTAAAACAGTTTTATGCACATTTATGAAAATGGCACACTCATCAGGTAGTATCCAAGTGGGAAGCTCTATGAAACTTCTGCTAATGAAAATAAGAGCATTAGCTAAATATTTTTAAGTCCTGTAGAACATAAGAGAATGAACATTTATGGGATTATGATGACTTAGTGTCGAGAGAACACATTTTCATAACTAATATTAGATCAGATATTTTTGCTAAATTTTCTTTTTTCGGTTCTTCAGACTGTCAAAATCACTAGACTTCTGTGACAAAGATAGACTATATGTTTGTCAGCACACTTATACTGAATAGAGGTGATGCAGAATGGATGTAAGAATTATGAAATACATATTCTTCACGAAAGTGACCCTTATCCACAAACTACTTACACTGATTAACTTATGTTGATACTGGGTAGGTGTACGGGTGAACACTGTAGCCTGTAAAATGGTTCCAATGGAATTGCTCAAGTGAAGAAAAAGAAAAACGATGAACTGGAATATTTGTTCTATCTGACCATGAACAAGAGAATAGTGTGTGGTATACTAAAACTATGGGCCTCATTTACAAGGCCCCTTGAACCATCGAAGTGTCACTTTTTTTGACGCTACAGTGGCGCAGTGTGCTGGCCCACAATTAAAGGCCGTCCAAGGTCACTCTGAGTGGCTTTTCATGACCTTGTAAATATGCTCCCCTTTCACTCAGTACTCTGTGTGAAAGGGGTGTTCCATGGGTGTGGTTATGGGTGTTTCCATGCAGAACTTATGGAATCTGGCACATTCCCAGATTAACAAGGTTTAAACCTGGGAATGTGTCAGATTTCCCAGGGAAAGCATGGTAGGCACACAGAGGAGAAATACCTTTATTTCTCCTTGTTTTTCCTTTTTCTATTTGTGCTGAGTTCCTGCAAGTGTGAGTGTGTCTTGAATTAAGTGCCAGAATTGAGTTATGTGGGGGGCAACTCCAAATGATGTGATAGAAGTCCACAAATTCTTCATGTCATCGTGGACAGCTTACCGTGTTGGTACATTGCATTTGGTTATTCACATGTGGGGTCATAAAAGCCCTATGTGTTTAATGGTATATTATTTGTTGAAATGTTGCGATGCAAGATACTTTCCTTAGGTATTCAAGAAGAGAGGTCCATTCTCTATCACTTAGCAGGGTAAGAGGTCTTTATCTTCATTGGAGTTTCAGGTTATTTAATTTTGGGAAAAATAGCGGAAAGATTGATCAAAAAAGCCAAGTGACGAGGTGACGCCCTATGCCTATAGTGAAGAGGGTCTGCATGTAGGCATGTATTGGTGGTTTTGCGTTGGTGATGCACCATAGAGTTTGTGTTTGGGCTAGCAGCATTCTGTTGGCCAGAACTCGCCTGCTGAGATGCCAGTAGATTCTGATAATACCTTAAAGGGAATTAATGCTTTGTTTTCATACTCATCTCAAGCTGCGGTAAAGACAGCCTTTTCAGATCTAGTTATTGTTGATCTACTCAGTATTGGTGTTATCGAGCTATCAGTGTGAGTAGGATATTGGGTGAATAGGTGAGAGTGTCTGGGATGTGGCGGAGAAGTTGCCAATGGCAAATTGTGCAACTTTCAGCATGCAGGGCAAGTTGTTTTGTAGCTGAGAGGATTGGAGAACCCAGTATGCCAGTGAGACAATCTATCTGTATGTCCTTTAGCACCTAATTCCCTTAGGTTTAGTTGGGCTAGCCACCATGATAGCCATTGAGAGGGCAGGGCAAGGCAACACATGGGTGTCCCCTGCTCCATATCAGTTCTGGAAGGAGACCATTGATGGTCTATAATGTGATTTAGTCAGAATGTATGGCAGAGTGGCTTAACAGTAAAGGAGCAAGGGGAGCATCTCCATTTGTGTCAGCGCAATCCTGCCCGCTGTTGTTAGAGGCAGAGATCGTCAAAACAAAATCTGAGATTAAAGGGTCCGGAGGGAGAGCAGCCTGTACTACCATCAATAACATCAGAAGCAGTGTAGTAGATCCCTATCCCTAGGTATTTAAAAATGGTCTCCTCCCATTTGGGAAGGGTTGTGTGGTGTCATTCCATGTTGTGGGGGCCCGTGATCATAGAGGGTATACACTGGCTTTGTCCCAGTTGACTTTCAGGCCAGACCGTCTACCAAAGAGTTTGAGCTCTCCTGTAATTGTGACTATGTGCGCATTTGCATTCGGTGCATGAAGGAGGCAGTCAACACTTTATAGTGAAATTTTGTTAGTATTTTATTTGTCGGTATATCCCAGAGGTCACCTACTCTGCAGAGTTGAGTTGCTAATGCAAAGATAAGGGGGGATTTTGGACATCCCTGTATGATTCCCCTGCTGATTCAGTATTGCTCTGATATTGTTTGGCCAGTGCACACTCTTGCTGTGGGGAGGCTGTTAAGAGTGATGGGCCATTTGTGAAAGGACATGCCAAAACCCATGCAACTCAAACTGTTATGGAGGAATCTCTAACTGAAAGAATCAAATGCTTTCTCCATATTGACTGATATGACTTCTGAATAGGGCCATACCGATATGGCGGCCACGGCCATCCTAAACAACCTCATGATTTTATGGGCTGTATTACAGCCAGGCTATGAAGCTGCTGTGATCTGTGTGAACCAGACAGATTTCACGGGGTAGTAGCCTGTTGGCTAGGATTTTCCCCAGCATTTTATGATCCACATCTAAGATTGAGAGGGGGGGCACAATGAGAGTTCTTCTGGTGAACGGCCTGCTTTCAAGAGTGCTGCCATTAAAGCATTGCATATGGTGAGTGTGAATCTAGACTGTGTAAATACCTTGGGGCATATTCTCAAGGACTTATAACTGAGTTATCGGCACTTCATCGCACCCAAAGTGGCGATAACTTTATCGCCCCATTCACAAGCTGGTGCTAACAGCCGATACCACCAGTTTACCTGCGAAAGCAGCCGCAAAAAACATCGCCACAGATGACACCGGAAACTAACGCTAATGAGATGCAGAGTAGGCGTTCCTGTGCAAAAAGCCGCAAAAAAAACACTCCACAACATTCTCAACGACCAGCCAGATTGGCGATAAGATCACAAAACAGGCGATAAGGCGCGTTAGCAGCAGGAATTTAACATGTGCTCTTACCTGGTGTAAAGTCGGACGTCAACCTGCACCATAAAAGGGAGACCAGCCCAGAGCCACACCAGAAGAACAGCAGATGCCATGGAGTCACTGATCATGCAGCTCGGACACCCAAGAGGGACACAACACCCACCGCTACCAGACCCAGGCCCGCCCCCCCGGACCTCCCCACCCCCCACCGGACTACCACAGAGGAAGCGCAGACTAAGACAGTGGACCTTCAGGAAACGCACCAGCCTCACAGACTCAACACCAGAGGATGACATGGCCCACTACAGGCTCAAAAGGACAACCATCCTCCGCATGCTGACCCACATTGCCCACAGGCTGACGGTACCAACACAGCGGACAACCAACATCCCACCTCAGACAAAGCTGCTGGCCGTGCTGCACTTGTTGGTCTCTGGTACCTTACAACCAACAACCGCCAGAGTCAGAGGAGTCTCACAGCCAGCCCTATCAAAGTTAATCACAACTGTTCTGGATGCCATCATCAGCATGGTACCCCAGCACCTTCCCTTCCCCCACACTGTGCAGGAACAGCTGGCTTCCCACACGTGTTGGGGGCAATTCACTGCATACATGTCCTACTTGTATCCCCTGCCGACACTGCACACAATTACCACAACAGAAAGCACACAAATTCCATCAATGTGCAGGCAATAGTGGACCAACGGGAACTCTTCACCAACGTCGTTGCCAACTACCCAGGCAGTGTGCATGATTCCTACTTCTTCAGACAGTCCATCATCAACCAGCGCTTCCAGGATGGCACCTATGAAAATGCACTGCTCATTGGTAAGAACCAAATGAACAGACCACACACCTCAACTCAACAATCATGCAACTCATAACTCTGGGGATGCATACATTACAAACTCACATACAACATGCCAAACAACATGCCCACCTACCAGACGTGACAGCACAACTTACTGTGGTAACCTGGGCTAGACATGTACATAAGCCATCAACGGCATGGCACCTCAGCCACACAATAGCAGATTGTGCGGAGAGGTGGGAACAAGGCATGTGCGAAGGAGGCAAGTGACCCATGGATGAGAATGTACACAATGCCAAGTGTGGCGTGGATGTGCTGCACAGACTGCAGTATGCAGACCACAGACATGTCCATGTCGACATATACTGCTGGTGTTTGGAGTGCATTGGACAGTGGACGCAACCATGTTACCTCAGCCAGTGGGGAAGATCGCGGAAAAGTAGCTTGTCACGTCCCCCCCTGTAAGCATGAGTGGAGTGGGCTGGCCCGCTGCACGTCAGGCTAGCGTAGGGGTGTGGATAAAAAGCATGTAGCTCTGGGTGTGGTTCTCGTCCAGAATGGCCAATGTGTCTGTCAGGGTGGCGCCTCTCACCCCGCCACAAGGCCGACGCCGTGAGAGGTGTTGCCTGCACTCCTGTGCGCCTGCTGCACCCCGGGCCGCTGGTCCCCAGACCCGTCCCGCTCGCCCCTGCGCACCCAGGCCTCACTGCTCACCTGCAGACACCGGCGTGTGTTAAAGAGGGCCCACCACGTGCCGGTGCAAGCTCCAAGTGACCTTGGCAGCCTCCTCCAACCATTACAACCTCCGCGACACAGGCCCGCAGTACTCCTTTCTCGTTGACGTACTCCACCGCTGCCTCCGGCCTACACTGCGGTCTAGTAGGTCACACATTTGGAACTGAGTCTTGATATCATTATGGCCGAGTTCATATGTCAATGGCTGCATTTATATCACTATACTCCCTTCGATGTGGTGCAACCAACTCTGTGCATAGCATTTCAACCACACCGGTCTGTGGTCTCTTGCTGAGCACTGCCTCTGGCCTACACTGCAGCCAAGTAGTCCACACATTTGGAACTGAGTCTTGATTTCTCAATGGCAGAGTACATTTCATTGAATGCAAGGAGAGGAGTAAGAGGAAGACCCGGTTCAGTCCGGAGGGAAAAAGGATAATTGTTACGGAGGTGATCGAATACTACCAACACTGTTCTGGTGCCACTAACTCTGTGTTTCGTAAGCCAACAACACGTCGCTGTGGGCCCCTGCTGAGCACTGCCTCCAGCCTCCACTGCGGCCAAGTAGGTCACACATTTGGAACTGAGTCTTGATTTATTTATGGAAGAGTTTATATCCCGTGGCGGTGTGCCTGTGCCAGCCGCAGTGCATCCGGGGCCACTAACTCTGTGCAGCTCAAGTCATGGAACCTGTCTGATAGAATATTGGATGGCCTCTGGGTCGATGGCCTTGGGGTCATCAACGCCATGTGTCTGTGGCTCTGAGCTGTCTGCTGCCTCTGGCCTCAACTGTGGTCCACCAGGGCTCACACATCAAATCGAGTCCTGACCTGCCCGGACGTCGCATCACCGCAGGATGCACACGCCACCACCGCCAGGACCACCTCCAACCAACTGCCAGAGTCGAAAGAGTCCTACTGCCAGACTATCAGATTTGCTCACACCTGTCATGGATGCCATCCTCTGCTTGATACTCTGCTCAGCTCTTCAGGTGCCACTGACTCAGTGCACCACAACTCATGGGCCATTTCTGATTGTGTTTTGTGCTGTGGACAGCTCACGCAGCAATGTCACCTCAGGCAGTGTGGAAGACCTGGTACGATGATGAGGAAAATGATGCAGGTGTAACACACCCCACTGCAGCTGCAGCAGGAATATCCCGAAGGGACACAATCCTAGACAATTTTTTCACATGAGCACGCTCAGCTCTGGTGCCCCAACCTCAGTGCACTGCAACTCACACTACACTTCTGATTGCATATTGGGTGACCTCTGTACTTGCTCCGGCTACCACCATGAAGCTTTGCAGTTGTTTCTTTAATGCTGGTGTTTTCTGTTTCCGCTTTAATAGTGATCACTGTTCAAGTTGTTCCCAGCACCAACCACTCCGTGAGGGCTGGCTTACACTCACCCCACACACATCCAGCACAGGCGTCACTGTACATGTGACTCTGGTGATAAAGGTGCCGGGCGCACGTGCCCGTAGGCAGTTCCACAAACTATCTTAGTGTGTCCGTGTGGTCATAATGTATGCATGAGGGCCCCGGGCCCTACAACATTACATTGTGCTGTGTACAGCGGATGCAACCATGTCACTGCAGGCAGCGGGTAAGACATTGAACATGTAGCTTTGTCATCCCCCACTCAATACGTAAGGGGAGTGAACTGGGCGGCATACGCAAGTCCAGCGTGGGGGTGTGAAAGATTATTCCAGGGCTCTGGGCGTAGTTCAGTGCAGGAAATGTGCAAATGCATGTGTCTCTGTCGCAGTGTGGGTCTCCGTTGGACAGTGTAAGTGGACCCTGATGGGACTTAGGCACCCACGTTTGTGATCTAGTTCGGCTTCCATGAGGTCGAACCCCACACGCACCTGTTCGGCCACCTCCTTCTGGCAGTCTAACACCTGGCCTTGGAATGCGATGTGTGCTTCGGTGAGGTGCTGGGGCCCAGACGTGGTGGTGGGTGCTTTCTGCTGTGTGGTCTGTGCAGGGGGTGGGGTCTACTCGATGCAGCTGGGCCTCCCTGCTCCTGGAGGTGGGTTGCCTAAGATGTCCATGAGCTGTTGTAGGGCGTCGGTGTCGAAGGTGTGGAGGTCCTCTTCAGCATCACTGATGGGTTGTCTGGTCTGCTCTGCTGGAGGTGTTATTTGTCCCTCTGCAATGTGAAGGGGAGATGCATTTTGACATTGTGTTGACATGTATGTTGGCGCATTGTTAATGTTTACATACAGAATGTATGACTATGTACATTGTGACTGTTTGGGAGGAGCTGACTATTTGATGCGGGACAGTGGACATTTGGACTACATGACGGATGTGTGGTTGTACACGTACATTTTCATCTCACAGTTTCCTGCTATGTCAGATGTGATTGGCCAGTTTCTACGCACATGCGGACCCAGTTGTGTTCTCTGTTCTGCAGTGTAATTGTTGCACTTTGTATCACATTGTTGTCAATGTGGATGTGCTGTTATTGCTATGTGTGGGTGCTGCATTGTGGGGGAGTCCCTTTGAGGTGGTGTGCCTTTGAGTTTTGTGCTTTTATGGTGCTGAGATGTTGGCGACTTGAGTCATTTGTGCTCTTGGACGTTATTGTACTGTTGTGCATTGTTTGTCTGCAGATGTATTGTTGATGTCAGGGGTTGTTTGTGCACGTGGATGTGTCAGAGTGTGACCAGCTCCTCAGTATTGTGGCGTGCACAATGTCATGATGATTTACTGCAGCCATGCTGATCATCATGTAATGTCAGTTGCATTGTCATTGTGGCTCACAAATACGCATCTTTGCTGGGTTTCGCACATGTGCATGTGTTGGTTGTGAGATTGGTGATGTGTGGGGTGGGACCCCTTTGGGCACATGGTGGACGGAGGCCTACTTGGTGTTTGTATGTGTGCTGCAGTGTGCCACGGGGATCAGGGACATGATCCAGGGTCATTGTGGGTGTGCAGTGTGCTACACATCGTTGTGTATGTGTGCCATTGTGCCCATCTCCCCCCGTCCCCCCAGTCCCTGGTCATTTCTCACCCTGTTGATGTTGTGTCAGGTCATATCGAGCTTTGTCCGGACTCCCAACTCCTTACACCGGCACCACGCTGATGACTGTGGCCACCATTTCCTCCAGCTCCTCCTGTGGCTCAGGACTCCCACCTCCAGTCGCCGTTGCTGCCTTCCTGTTGGCAGCGGGTTTCTGCTTGGTTTGGCTTTTCACATCATGCCATCCCCTCTTGACCTCCTCCATTGACCTCCTCGACACTCCGATTGCATTTACGGTGTTCACACTGGAATGCCATATTTCCGTTTGTGTTGCAAATGACACAGTGGAGGTGATGAACAGTTGTTGGTAGTGTTCTGTCACCTCCGTGACAATGATCAGGTTTTCATGCGGACTGTACCCGGTCTTCCTCTTCCTCTTCCTCTTCTCCTTGACCTTCCCTGACCCCGAGGTTCCCTGCTGGTGGTCTGTTGGGCTTGTGGGGTTCGCGTTGACCTCTGCACTCGGTCCGGGTGCATCCATGGTGCTACGCAGTTTATTTTTTTTCTAATTTTTTTGTTCTGCTTTGATGGTGTATTTTCCCACATGAGGCCTGGGAATTGCAGGCCTGTCGCTGGTTATCGCTGATTTTTGTATCGCAATTGGCCTCATCGCAACTTTTTTCGCATTCGTGTTTCGCATTTTTGCGGCGTCGCGTTAATTTTAACGCGGTCATTTGACACATTATCATGAGACTATAGCATGGTGCCGCCGGGTTGAAAATACTATGTTAACACGGTGTTGTTTTCCAGTGATAGACAGCGATATGCAAAGTTGCGTTAAGTTAATTTTGCGATAGTTATCACACATTCTTGAGAATATCCCCCCTTATTGTAAAGCTTAGTGAGTTTGGGGGCTATTTGTATTGGCAGTTAGCACAGGTAAGAGCGGTGAGGTGGTGTGGGGGCAGTCAACAGACGACAGGGTAGGTAAAAACCGCTTCCCTTGCGTTCGCGTCATCTCCGACGCATCACTGCAAGCACAAAGTAAGTGGTTTCATTCGTTTTTTATTAAATTTAACCTACCCTGTCATCTGTTGACTTCTCCCCACCCTGACCCGCCCCTACCCCAACCCACTGCTCTTACCTGTGCCGGCCGCCACTGGCTAATTGATGTGCATATGTGTGATAAAATTCTAGTGGCAGTCCATGTGCCCCAGGAATTTTACCTCTTTCTAGTAAGGATATGGCATCTTTGAACTCTTGAGGCGAGACTGGATGACCTAAATCCACACTATCCATCCACAACAGTGTAGGTGAGGGACTGTGTCTAAATAGGTATCTATCACTGACACTGATTCGGTGTCTGCACTGGTGTATAGTTGCTTATAATACTTCAGAAATGTTTCATTCATGTAAGTTTGTGTGTGTTGGACTCGTTTATCTGGGTTAATCAGCCAGGCGAGTAATCTGCCAAATCTAGCACACTCTTCATGAAATGTATTCATATACAGTGCATAATCTAAGCCGCATTGTTTTTGCACAAGTGTAGCATGTTCTTCCCTTGTTTAAAGGAGGGCAGGGTGGTGTGTTGTGTTGGAAGTGGACTGCTTCTCTACATTTTTTATGTGGTTATCAAATGCGTCAAGGCGTTGCATGATCTCTCTCCTTGTTCTATAGAGGTTTGTAAGCAGTGGCCTCGTATGGTCACCTTGAAGGCCTCCCAAAGTGTGGAATAGGAGCCAGTGGATCCCTCATTCTCTGTGAAGTACTGTTATATGCTTTTTCCAAGTGATTCCAGAAGACAGGGTCCTCCAACGACCTGGTCTGGAGTTTCTATGTTTGGATTGGGTTATTATTGTGAACCCACTTGAGTCTTTCCAGTAGGTGACTGTAATTAGTGGTGGTGTGGCTGAGATATTTGCTGCATTCATCTCTGGAAACAAACTAGGGGGCATGAGCAAGTGGTCAAGGCAAACATATTCATCATGGACTGTGGAATAATAAGAGTACTCCTGTGTATTTGGGAACCTATGTAGCCAGGAATCAATGAAACTCCAATTGTGCAAGTAGTATCTCAGTACCATGGCAGTGATGTGTGCAGGGGTGTTAGGTAGGGGTGTCGGGATTGGTCAAGGTGCGTGTCTACAACTGTGTTAAAGTCTACACCTATTTTGATTTGATTGCATTGTCCAGGCAAGGGGTCAGCTGTGAGGAAAGAGAAGAATCAAGTTATGGGTGTCACTGGTTTTGGGCAATTACACTGCTCCGCGGTCGGGATCTACCATCTAGCTTGCCCGATACTATTACATATCTCCCATTAGCATCCATGTGTTGTGCACAAATTTGGAACGGGAGCCTGAGACCAATCCATATGAGTACTCCTTTTGGATAAGAGGAGCACTCTTTGGCTATAACGTGTCTCCACCATTTATTTGCCCATGTCAAGTGGTTTTTCTGGAGCATTGCAACATGAATGCTTCCACGCCACAGGTAGGAGTGGACCTTATATCTCTTAGCAAAGGTGGACATACCACTGACATTCCAGGTCAGGAAGATACACTTGTTCATCTCCATTGATTAGCTGTTCATTGAGGCAGTGACCCATCACAGTTCCATTATTGTGTGCTGCCTGATGCAATATATAGACGAGTCTCCCTCCCCCTTAGTCATTTCCTCCCCCCAAGGCCAGGATTCCAACTTTCACTTTAAAAAAAAGAAAAACAACAATTATTGCAACCCATTATAGAGGTTACTTAAACTGCACAAAATTCAGCTTGATTTTTCTGTCGACTTCAAAAGGCCAGTTTCCCTGGTCCTTTGAGAACAACTTCCAGATTTTAGGCTTCATGAGAAGTGAAGATCCAATTCACTACTTTCCTCAAGCAGCATGCATAATCTTGCAGTAGTCTTCTTCGTGGCTTCTCTAAATTCCAGGCTATCTTTTGAGTTCGAAATAACAGTATCCAAAAGATTTGATAATAATTCAGCAGTGGTCATTGGAGAGTCTTGAAACTATCAAAATAAAGTTCTTGCCCTGTGCCATTCATAACTTTTCTCCTGTTGTTTGACTTCTGTCCAAAACTATCCCATAAGGTTGTATGACAGAACAACGCATGCAATTACTTTGCATGCCCTAACAACGGTGTCATATCCACAACCACGTCTTTATCACGCATGCCTTTCACAATGAATTTCATTGTAAAGGCATGATTGGAAAAAGGTAAATGAGTGGTAAAAGTTACATCCCAGCCCCCACCCTTCAGCCCTTAAAACGACCCGACCCCAGCCCTTAAAACACCCAAGCAACCGCAACCCTGAGCCCTAAAACCAGCCTCTAGCCATGATACCTACCCCGACCCCTGCCTTTTAAACACCACAGCCACCCGCCCTGAACCCTAAAACCAGCCCCAGCCCTAAAATGCACCCCGCCCCTGCCCTGAGTCCACAGCTGTACCTAAAAATCCGAAAAACTACTCACCTGGCCACGGTCCTTCCATTGTCATCCTCAGGAAGACTCCAACACGTCCCATCCCCCGCCCATTCACTCCAGTGTTAGATGGCTGCCTGCCTTTACCACGCATATGTAAAGGCCTTTACCACCTTTACAACGGGAATCGTTGTGAAGGAATATGCGTGGTAAGGCATATGCCTAGTAAAGACAAGCGTTGTTACACTTACGTTGTAACAGCACACGTGGTTTACTTTCGACAGTGTTAATAATCTCATTTCCCATCCCATAATGCCATATTATACGCGTTTTCTACAATGACATAAAGGTATCTCAGCTGCTGGAGTGCACCCTCTCGCCCATATGCCTGCTTACATAATGTGGTGCCGCCCTCTATCATCAGTAGGAAAGCTCCTCAACCTGAATCAGTTCCATTAATATCCCCTGAAACAGTCTGGCTAGGAAAAGGTCAGTTTCAACGACGGGTCCACATTATAGTTTTTTCCTACGCCAACATGAAACTTCCAAAGTGTTTGCATCCTTTTTTAAATTACCCCCCCCCCCCACCCCTTCTTCTTTCTACAAGCAACCAACCCTCCAGCAGAGCAGCTGACACGAAAGTCCTTTATGCTCCAGACTTTAATGAGGGCTGTTTACACCTTTTTCTGCGCAGTTCTGGGCTGGAGAAATCTAATTACATTCACTGCAGGGGGAGGGGCTCCGGCAGATTCAGTTAATGGGACTTTTCTAAACATTTTCTTTGTGACATTTTTATAAAAAATTAAAGCTCGACAATTTTTTTTTAATACAGAGCCAAAAGCAGTGCCAACTGATTGTATTGCCAGTCCCTTAGCCATTTATGGATGAGCATTTAAGAATATTATACATAAAGCAATCATGTCCTAATTGCAAGGATACTTTAGTCTACTGAGAAAACAGCGTTTTAGAATTCTGCCACCTTACCGACTTAGCATAGCTGCAAAAACAAACTATACACTTGAGGGCACTTTCTAATAGGTGACTTAAAAATTTAAAAGTAAGCTTTGAAACATGTCAAAAAGGTTTTTCGTTACACGCGGCTGCAGCAGCTTTGGCCATCAGAATTCAAGAGCTGAGATGCAGTGGCACCTGTGATGCCTTTTCATTAAAATATCTCAAAGCAAATCTATGGCCCAAATGTGATTTTTGTGCCACTTAAGGCTGTTTCGAGCAATTTATCTACGGTCTTTCCTAATGGTCAGAAATGTCAATGTGGGTTAGTCAATGATTTATATTTTCGGGGTCAGAGCACGTAGCTTTGGAGGACTTTAGAATCCTCCTGGCAGCCAGAGATCCAAGTATGCCAGCTAATCCAGCCAGAAAAATGAAAAAAAAAACTCATGAAAACCATGTGCAAAATGCCGGGAGGGCTAAGGGAGGACTAGCTATCTTAATCTTGGTACAGTACGAGTTATTAAGAATTGAAAAAGTAATTGACTCCCCATTGTACCAGATGACTTTATGTTTTAATTTGATTAGTGTACCTATATTATTATTCAATTGGTACCATAACATTTTCGATACTCAGAATTCGGGGGCTATTAATTCACTTGACCTGGAGATTGTTAAGGTAGCAGGGAGGATTTCCCCCTTGTGTATTATCTGGGTAGGAGACTTCAACTGCACCCTATGCATAATAGGAGCAAGGTTTGTGGGCTAGTAGATACTGACGATCAACCCTTGACACATTTTAAACATACCATACAGGGTGATGCATTAAATTCTATTATTGTAGTGAACAATTTACGTATGATTGATACTTTGGTTGGTACCCCACCAGTGCAATATCCAACATTTCGGGGGGGGCATGCAAGCACAATCGATTTTATGTTGATTTCTAGTAGATACTCACACCTTGTCGAAAATTTTGCAGTTGAACCTAACTCTGCTAGTGACCATAATCATCTTACTGTTTCTTTGTGTATTGTGGCGCAAAAGAGTAAGGTTTCTGAATGTCCAATAAAATACAATCATAATCGTGGGATAGGGCTAAAATGGGACACGATTAATCATAAGGCTTTTGAGGAGTCTATTATTAAAACGAATCTAACACAAGTAATGACCTGCCTAACTGAAACATCACAGCCAGATGTAATAATACAACATTTTGAAACAATTTGTGATGACGTGGCCAAAAACTTGCAGAGATAAATAAGAAAGGCTAATACCCCTGAAATAAGATGGTTTAATACAGAGTGTTCCGCAGCACAAAAAGAACTGAAGAAGGCTCTCCATGTAGTCTCCCGGAATAGAGATGCAATAAGGGCAGAAAAGCAGAACTATAAAAAGGTAATTGAACAGAGAAAGGACAAACTGAAAAGGCAGGCTTGGGATGACCTAGAAAGAGCAAGTGCCTTGAAGGATTCCAGGGGTTTCTGGGAGGTGATAAACTGTTACTCAACGTTTTTAAAGCAATAATTGTAGGTCGTATTCCATAGTTGTGGAAAAATGCTGTGGTGGCTCCAATTTTTAAGAAGGGAAACAGAAGTGACCCCACATGCTATAGACCGATTTCTTTAATAGATGCATCATGCAAGCTGCTGGGGCGGGTAATCCTTGCACGGCTGGAGTCATGGACAAATACTTCTGGCCTTATAGTGAACTCCCAATTTGGTTTCAGGAAGGGAAGGGGAACTACCGAGCAGTGCCTCAATCTGTCGTTGGTTATGGGCAAGTACATGAAGGCTAGGAGTGCTTCGATCCATTTGGCCTTCATGGACTTGTTCAGCGCCTTCGATACAGTTTGTCGTGGTAAACTGTGGTCACTAGTGAATGCCATGGGTTTTGAGGAACCGCTTGTTACTCTGTTGCGCAGATTACATGCTTCTACCACTGTAGCTATCCGGTATGGCCCAGGGGGAGAAACGACTAACTTAATTGCTTCAACTGAGGGAGTGCGCCAGGGTTATATATCGGCCCCTTTTCTATTCCTGGTTTATACTAATGGCTTAGAGCATTTCCTGCTTCAACAACAATTGGATTTTCCAATGATTGCAGGTAAAAGGGTACCTTTACTGTCTTATGCGGATGATACTGTCCTGATAACCTTAACAGCGAACAGTTTACAAAAATGTCTGACTGCCTTTAATGAATTTATGACAGGACTGGACCTTAAGGTCAATTTTAGTAAATCTTTTATTATGACCTGCGGTCCAAACAAAACTAAATCTCGCAAATATACAGTAAATGATATAATTATTAATAAAGTGCCAACTTTTACCTATCTGGGGAATCTTTTTAATAATAAATTTAGCTGGGACAATTTGATCATGATGAGGCTTCAACAAACTAATTGAACTATAGAGGGGCTCTTTCGTTTTGCCAGTTAACTAGGGCACAAGCCGGTAGCTGAATTGAAAATATTGTACAAATCTAAATGTCTGTCACACCTATGGGGCAGGAGTATGGGGATATTACAAAAGTGCAACGATTCAAATATTAGAAAACAAATTTTTAAAACGTCTCTTACTTATCCCCGGTAGTTCTCCTACCTCATTTTGTCATTCGGAAGTGGGCCTAGAATATGTGACTGACAGAATCAATATCGCCCCCTTGCTTTTATGGGGGAAAATCTGGACCGCAGAAGATTTATTATTCTCAAGAGGCATTCTAAGGGACTGTATGAATCTTAATAATACAATGGCGATTCCATGGCTTCGTTATGTGAAAGAAAGCTTTTGTAAGATGGGCATTGAAGATCTTTACCAAAATCCAGAATCTATTCAACTCAATGTGAAGAAGGTTATTAACAATGCATATTATACGTTTTTAAGTTTGTCAAATCAGGACAATAATACAGGGGATAGTGCACTTTTAAATCAGCAACAATTTTATCTGTCATTCACTACCCAGGTCCCCTCACGCTTCCTAATGACCAGACTTTGTTTAAGCACTTTTCATTTTCTAGTGGCTTTTCCAAAACAGGGGGGATGGTGTGAGAGATTGATCCCCTGTCCGTGTAATAATGCAGCCAAGCAGAGCACAATGCACCTCATGCTTTTTTGCACACTTTATAAAGATCCAAGGGCCCGCTTTATTAAGCCTATCCTAAGAGATATTCATCCGTGTTCTTATAATGAGGGTTTTAATCATCTGAGGTCGCTATCTACTGTCATTATCTGCATCTCTGTGCTTAGCTTTATTAAACCTGTATTTTTAATTAGGAAACGTTATGAAATGTGAACTATTTTATTTGAACCTGTTTAATCCAGAATCAACTTCTTTGCACTGCATTTTATGTATTTTATGTATTTTTATATGATCTATCTGCAAACCTTTATGATTCACTTGAATCGAATAAAGTTATTTGACTGACTGCATATTCTTATAGTCGCAAAACCCAATCTCAGTATAGGAGATTCTTGATTGTTAGGAGAATAAAAGTAGAAATAGATTTTACTGGGTAGTGCTTGAATGTAATGACGAGTTTGTATTTCTAGGTAAACATTTGTACAATGCATATTGACCAGATTCCTCTCCTAAATTAAAATAGTGAATAATATGAATAAAATATTGCAGTTGAAAAAGAGAGAAAAAGTGAAGCTTTTGAATTTAAGATAATTGGGGCACGCTATTGAATTACAGACTAATCCCGGGTCTAGTTTGTTATAATAAACTGAAGTACTCAATTAAGTTAGAGGGATATCTGGCATTGTGCATGGTCCCTAAACCAGGAGAGAATATCTTTGAATTATAAAGTGCCAGATTAAATCCTTCCAAGCTTCCAAAAGAAGTGAGAATGGCAATGCTTGTCATGATATAAAGTTGAATGTAAAAGTTGGCCAGGGGGGATATATATTTTTTTATGCAAATGCGAGCTTTCACACCTTACGATATAAATGTATAAATTATGCTCTTAACTGCGGCCGTAGAGGGGCGGCAAAGCAGGGATCTCCAGCACCTCCCCCCGCTCTTACCAGCGGCCCAGGGGCGGCAAAAGCAGGGACCGTCACAGGCAGCCACAGGTCTTGCTACGCCGCTGAGCCGCCTAGATTCAATAGAAAGAGATCACACTCATTCTCCTTGACTGGAAACTCTCCTAGGATATGAAATTCACTACCTTCTAAGATTCATGCAAACCCTTCTCATGATTCCTTTAAGAAGAACATCAGATCAGAAACCAACATCCATGATTTATCGCAAGCTGATAAATAGCGTGCCAGATCCCCCGACGATTCTCCGAAATGCATGGGTAAAGGACCTGGGACCGATTGATGAGAGGAGGAGTGGCAGGAGGCGATTCAGAGCCCCAGAAAAATAGCGATGTGCCCCCGCTTTAGACTGGTTCAACTTAAGATACTGCACCGCACCTACTACCCACGCACGCACCTTTACACATTGGGCAAGATCACTTTTGCGAAGTGTGTTAGGGGATGTCAGGGGGAGGGAACCTTCCTGCACATCCTATGGGAATGTCCTGAGATTGTACGGTACTGGCGCGAGGTCACAGATATTATGTGTAGGATAATGGAAATGACAGTCCTCCTTGATGCAAAATGGCTACTGTTGATGATTACATGGACGCTGACTGGTCCAGATACAAGGACCTGTGGCTGGCTCTTGCAGCAGGGGTTGCAAAGAGGAACATTGCCAGAAAGTGAGGGGCACCTCTACCTCCGACACTGGAGGAATGGAAACGGGACCGCGACTGGTGCCAATGCGCTGAAGAAACGGTTTACAAAAGCAGGGGGGCTGCTAAGAAATGGGGAAAAATCTGGGCGCCCTGGCAGAAATATAGAGGGTGAACTTGAGAAACTGACCCACGCAGAAGGTGCTGTATACCGCCCATCTTTCAGTGAATGTATCATTCTTGCAAAATGGTGTTTGCTTGATTGTGTAAACCTGACTATGCATACTGTGTCTACAATTCACTTGAGCTTTGTTAATAAAAATATTTTTTTTTAGAAAGAAGAGTATCAGATCTACTTTTCTTGACAGATATCTAATGAATTGACCAGTCATTATCCCTAAATTCCTCCAAGGTGTTAAACAGATGTTCTCTCTTTCTCTCTCTCTCTCTCTCTCTCTCTCTCTGTCTCTCTCTCTCTCTCTCTCTCTCTCTCTTTCTCTCTCTATCTCTCTCTCTCCTTCATTTAACCCTTCAACTTATCCTCCCATGTTGTATATATCCTCAAAACTGTTCTACTGTAACATGTTGTCACCTTGTACACTGTACAGTGCTCTAATACCTTCAGGTCATGTACGTGATTTATCAAATCTCTCAATGTGCATACATATATGATTACTTGTGTCAGGTAAAGTTTACTAACTACAAAACCAGGTTCCGTATTACACATAGTGCTCCGGTGGTGTAACAGGCACGTGCAGCCACTTTTTGCACCCTCTGTGGACTATGGTACAAGAGGCCGCAGACACTTCAGCCACTCTTTCTGGTATACTAATAGCACTGGTGCAGCTATAACACCAGCACTATCTTCAGAGACCATTCCCTCAAATGCATGGGAGCTTGGCCCCATGCAAATGAGGGAATCACGTTGACTCTATACACCAGTCATATTATGGATGTTGGCATAGAGCCAAATATACTCATAAGAGGTGCTTTGACAGTGCACCATAAAAAACTGGAGCACTGTCAGTACATCGCCTGAGTGCAGCCCTCTGGAAGTTGGGCCCATGGACCTCCCAGACATCTCCCTACAGTGAGTGACTGCACTCGCCTTCTGGTGGATCACTAACTCCTCTTTAAAGTGCAGGCAGGTTGCGGCCTGCAAAGAAGATCATGGAGTGGCTTTGAAGCAGTCATTACATATTTTGCTGAACGTGCTGCACCCAAGGCAACACAAGCCTGCAGCCACCCTGCCACCCTGTGTGTAGCATATTCATCATATACTGTGCACTATCTCTCTTTGCACTTCCTTAAAGGTGTACTATGGAGCAAAACAAGAACAGTGCACCCTTACAGTAATTTGGGCCCAGGATTAGGTTCTTTATATTTGTGTTTGATTCACCAAATAGGAAAGGGGTCACTGATAAGGCACTTGCTCTTTTAAAATCCTTTCTTTTAGACAGACACCAAACTGTAGACATTGGCACAGATTGCTCTAAGTCTTTTTCTCTGCCCTGCGGGGTCCCTCAAGGCTCGGCGCTTAGTCCTACGCTTTTTTATATATATGTCTCTCTTCTGGCAGCTCTCATCCGTTCTTTTGGCTTCCAACTTACCTCTTATGCTGACGACACCCAAATAGTGATGTCCATTCAAAAAGGCAAAGAGGTTGAGGCCGGTAGGGACTGTTATAATTGTATGCAATCCATTGCCGGCTGGATGACAGCAAACTGCTTGAAGCGCAATGCTGGGAAAACTGAGGTGATTATTTTTGGTAAACCCTCAAATCTTTGGTCACCCAGCTGGTGGCCTCAATCTTTGAGCTTACTCCCAGTTCCTACTGAAAAGGCAAAAAATCTGGGAGTTGTGATCGACTCCAGACTGTCTTTTGGTGACCAAATAAGTAAGGTGGTATCATCCTGCTTTTTCATACTCAGGATTATGAGGAAAATTAAACGTTTCCTTTCGGATGACTGCCTCAGAACAGTAGTAACGGCACTTGTCATGTCCCGCCTAGACTACTGCAATGCTTTATACATTAATATTCACAAAAGGCAACTCAGCCGATTACAGACGGTACAAAATGCTGCTGCCAGACTTCTTCTGGGCATCCCTAAGTTTGTATCTATAAGAAAGGGACTTAGGGACCTTCATTGGTTACCTATAAGACAGCGGATTGAATTCAAGGCCCTTTGCATTGTTTTTAAAACACTGGAAGGATGTGGGCCAGAATTTATGAGAAAACATATGAATTGGTATACCCCTTCTAGGGTACTTCGCTCAACCACAGCAAGACAGGTACAAGCTCAACGAGTTAAAACAGCCAGTTGGGGGGGCAGAAGTTTCTTCCACTGAGCTGCTAAGCTTTGGAACAATCTCCCCTCGCAGCTGAGAGAGGCCTCCGGCCTCCTTGAGTTTAGGAGGGGTCTCAAAACCTGGCTTTTCTCCTAACACCTCCCTTTATTCACCATTTCACCCTCTCAACCAGTAGGCAATGCATCTCAGCGCCAGGACACCTAACGGTAACAGTGCGCTTTACAAATCCCATTAACATAACATAACATAAACTCATATGGTCAGCATATTGGACTGACTATTGTTCTATTTAACTTTTCATGGCTTTCGAACACCCCAAAATCAGGGTTTCCTCCAGAAGGATTCCACTTACAGGTGAGAGCCTTAGGCCTCATTTCTGTGCATGGAACGAATGGGTAGATAGGTTGGGATGCTAACAATCCTGACGAAGGCCTATACCCATATGCACTTTGAATGCAGGCCGAAACATGTTGGCATATAATAGTGGTGAGTGAGCCATTGTAACTCATGCACACGCCAAAATGTTCTTTTTTATTAGTGCATAGGGTATCCAATAATAAAGTGAATGCCCTTGAGTACACTCTGAGGCATCTTTAGCATCTTTTCTGGACCCCTGTTTTATAATCCGGTAACTGTTTATATAAGATCTCCCACTTGTGGTTAAGTCCACCCTGGTGGTACCATCCTACCAGGATGTGGATAGGCGCTGATGATGAAGCATGCCACTATCTAGTGAGGGAGGCATCTACTCCAATATCTTTAGATTTTCCAAGGTCTTCTCTCGCTACTCAACCTATCTGTCATTTTGCGAAGAAGGTTGGGCTAGGGAGAACGCAACTAGGTTCCCTACCCTCCCGCTCTCCCTTTATGACAGAAACTATTTAAGTTCACAACTGTTTCCTCTCTCACTCCTTGCCCTAAAATGTAATGTATTTCCACCTGAATTCAAAAACTTCTTGTGAACTTCCTCTTCCCTTCTCTGTTGTTATAAAGCCTGCTTTTGGCATTGGTCTTTTAATAGATACCTCTAACTCAATTGCCACGTTTTTATTGGATCTGTATCCAACTTTACAGCTTTAAAGTTATTTGGGATATTGTTTTTAAAATCATTGTGATTGGCAGAATGATACATGTTCTTTCTGCAGTCTTTTTTAGACTTAACGAAGTGTCTCTTCCATGACACAAAACATTTGTATTATTAGTGATGATAATAAGGGGGTATGTGGTCACTTGCAGTGATTCTTAAACCAACAGGGGCCTAGTACAAACAACTTGTATCTTCAAGGGCAGAGAGTGTTCTTTTGACTCAAGATATGTATTCTCCAGTTGGTTAACTGGTTTGAAGACTACGTTGGGTGTGACAGCCCGCTAAAATTGAATGCCCCCTTGCATTCACACGTTCCAAAATCTCCATTTGTGTTTCATCCATAACCAGGCTCTCCACCTCTCTGCATTGCTGCATACACATTCCATCCCAACCTGACACCTAGTTGTGTGGCTCAATAGCTATGCTGCACTCCAGACATGTGATAATAGAGAGAATGATGGCATCTTGCCCAGGACGTTGGGGTGATCTAGCCTCTGGAATAGATATGTGTGTGACACAAGATGGGTAGTAACATGAGTATGTTCACTTCTTACTTGAGTGCTGTTAGAACTGGGGGTCTCTAGTTGGCAGAGGTAGTTACCTTTGACCAAATAGGGACCCTTGCTTCTAAGTCAGGGAAAGGGGATTACACTACTGGATAACCCCTGCTCACCCCCTTGGTAGCTTGGCACGAGCAGACAGGCTTATATCAGAGGCAGTGTGTTAAGCATTTGTGAACACATACAGTAATACAGTGAAGAAACTACAGATGGACACCACACAGGTTTTATAAAAATAAGTATTCTTTATATAGACTTAACACAAGACCACAAATGACAAAAATACACAATACTGTACTTTAAATTGGTTTCAAGATGGTAGAATTAGCTTAGTTCAAGTTGTTGGTAAATGCGACACAGTTCTCACAAAAGTACCTGGATGCGTAACGCAAAATAAACAAAAGGCTCGCAGCGTCGGTTCCTTGCTTCGGGGGAGACGATGCATCGCGCCTCAATGCTTGCGCAGAGTAGGGGATGCATCTTGATCCTTGCCGGAGAGGAGGTGATGCGTAGATTCTCGTGCTGCAGCCCGGTTGCAATGCGGCAAGATGGCACCTCGATGCAATGCGACAATCCAGTGCGATGCGATAAGATGGCGCCCTTGATGCAACGACGTTGAGACGATTCGACACGCCCTGGCAGCCTTGCCTCAACTTTCGTACATTGGAGCCGCGACAGGCCCTACAACATGCTTCTCCGATGATGCAATGGCAACCCTCATGGTTGCGACACACTTCTCCTGTGATGCAACAGCAGACAGCTGCAACGAAGGAATGCTTCTGGGAGATGCCGCGGCGGCACGCTTCTCCGGCGAAGCGATGACTACAGCTGTGGCAGCGACACGCTTCTTCTCGGTGCGTCGCGCTTCCAGCTCCCAGCGACACGCAGGCTTCTGCAGATAGAATTCCCAGCAAGGGAAATCAGAGGAGAGCTGGTGGTGAAGTCTGTTTTCCCTGAGACTTCAGCAGGAGGCAAGCACAAATTCAAGCCCTTGGAGAAATATTCTGCAAGATGATGAAGTACAAACAATGTTCCTTCTCCTCTCTTTGACAATGAAGACACCACTGCAGGCCAACCCGGCAACACAGCACACTGGCAGGGGGGCAGTCCACTCCTACAGCTTCCTTTGGTTCTACTCCTTGGCAGAGGTTTCTTCTTGTTGTTCCAGAAGTGATCTAAAATCTTGGGGACTGGGTCCCCATATTTATACTACTTTTCTCTTTGTTCTCTGAAGGCAGAGAGGCCTTTGCCTAGTCCAAAACTGTTCTGGTCAGTCCTGGAGCACTTTGTTTACCTGACTCCTTCTTTCCTTTCAGAGTGCAGGGCCGAGACATCAGACACACCACAGGAGGTGGAGCCAGCATTGTAGAGGTGTTATGCTGCCCTGGGATCCTCTCCTCGGAATGACGTTGATGCTAGGTATGGGTCCACCTCCCATCCGTCCCCAGTCCGGCGTAAGTATAACACCCTCGGACTCGGAAGACAGGTGGGCGAGGGAAGGAAGGGTAGGGACCGCGGGGATGGAGACCTGAAAAGAGAGAAGAAGACCGGTTATGCCAAGGCGGTTCTTTAGGGCACTGCGACCACCCTGGGCCTGAGTTCCTCGGCTCACCTGGGTTCCTTTCCTCCCTCCGATGTGGCTCCGCGTAACACCAGAACTGCGTCGTCCCGCGGAGGGGAGCGCTTTAAGGTGCTGGAGTTTGACGGTGCCTAGTCAGGGGGGGTTACCTCGTTGCGTCACGGGTAGCCGGGGAGGAAAGCCAAGTGTCAAGAAAGGTTTACCATTACCTGGTGTAGGCGCTACCACTCGACGTCTCTCGGAGACTCCAAGGGCGGAGGAGCGCTGGAATTACTCAGTACTTCTTCCGTTCCTACACGGAGAAGTCTCTGGCCAAACAACTACTGTTCCTGGCGCTACGACGTCACGCCCGGAATCCCTGGGCGGAGGAGCGCTAGGAGCCTGAACGGGTCTCCCCCGTTCCGGACACGGGGAAACCTGAAGAGAAGCTGGTGAGGAAACCCGGCGCTTCGACGTCACGCCCGGAATCCTGGGGCGGAGGAGCGCCGGGGGTTGCTCACCACGAGGAGATAAGATTTCGCTTGGAGACTTGCTCGCTGCCAGGAGACAGAGCAGAGAGCCAAGCGGAGACGAATCTTCGGCGTCGCGGGCGGCGCCTGCGGGGGTGGAGTGCTTCACGGCGTTTCAACACGCCGGGAGGCCTTGGATGTTACCTGATTCTCCAGTCAAGCGGGAAGCGGAGATCGTACCAGATTCACAAGTCCAGAGGGAAGCGGGGATCGCATCCGAGTCCAAACACTCAGCCTCGATGAAAGGAATCATTGGCCCCGCCTCCTGGGAGGAACCGCGCTATATGCGTTTCCGGAGGTCACGGGTTGCCGGCCGGTGCCTGGGATTCTGGTTGTTGGAGCTCTATGTTCCGATGTGGTGCGGGGCGGCGTTTCGAATCATGACAGCACACCCCCCTCACACCGGCGCCCCTGCGACCGCCGGGGCCCCCTCGGCCGGGAGGAAGAGCGGCGGTGGAAGGCCGCCACCAGGCGAGCCGCATGTACCACTGAAGCCGGTTCCCAGGAGTTCTCCTCCGGGCCATACCCTTTCCAGGCCAAGAGGTACCATAGCCATCCCCGCACCATCTTGGAATCCAGGACACGCCGCACAACGTACTCCTGGTCCTGGTGGACCCTCACCGGAGCCGGCGCCTTCCGAATGGGGCGCAGCGAAGGCTTGAGCAGAGACACGTGAAACACCGGGTGGATGCGCAGATGAGGAGGCAACCGGAGCTGCACCACCACCGGGTTCACGTGTCGCACCACTGGGTAGGGTCCGATGTACTTTGGGTTGAAGACGCTGGGCTTCCGGAATCGGATGTTCCTGGTGGACAACCACACTCTGTCCCCCTTGTGGTAGACCGGAGCGGGACGACGATGCTTGTCGGCCTGGGCCTTGTACTTCCCTTTAGCAACCTGAAGGTGAGACCGGGCTTGTCGGAGAGCAGAGCGGATGGCACCCAGCCGACTCTGGAGATCGGGGAGGGCCGTGTTCTCTCGAGGGAGTAGGAATGGTATGAAGCGAGGGTGGAACCCTGAGGCTAGGAAGAAGGGAGTGTGGTGTGTAGCGGAGTGTTGTGCGTTGTTGTAGGCCACTTCCGCCACCCAGAGCAGATCCACCCAAGAGTTCGCTGCCTGGTCCACATAACAACGCAAGTATTGTTTAAGTGTCTGGTTAAGACGCTCGGTTTGGCCATCCGTCTGCGGGTGGAAGCTTGTGGAGAGGGAAGAGCGGATGCCGAGCTGCTCGCACCACACCTTCCAGAAAATGGCCGTGAACTGCGAGCCTCGGTCAGACACTATCCCTAACGGGAGTCCATGAAGCCGCACCACGTGTCTCAACAGGAGGGACGCCAACACCCCGGCCGACGGGACTTGTCTACAGGCGATGAAGTGGCCCATTTTGGTGAGGTAATCCACTACCACGATGATGGCGGTGCATCCCTGGTCTTTTGGCAGCCCCACCACGAAGTCTATCGAGATTCTTTCCCAGGGGTTCATCGGCGTGGGGAGAGGCATCAGGAGCCCTTGCTTCCTCAGATGGTCGGTTTTCATTTGCGCACAGATCGTGCACTGCTGGACCCACTGCAACACGTCCGGTCTGACGGAGGGCCACCAGAATTGTCTTAGCACCCTTTCCAGGGTCTTGGTCCCTCCCATGTGCCCCGCACAGGGCTGCTCGTGACACCAGGAGAAAACAATCTTGGGAAGCCGGGGCGTGGGTACTAGGAGTCTGGATCCGCACAGGGGAAGACCTTGGTGGAGGCGCCATTCCTTATGGCTCTTCAACCATGTGGTCCAGGCGAAGGTACGGAGTCCTTGTTTCACTTTCTGTAAGAAGGAGTCGGTCTTTATGCGACCTATAACCAGATCAGGCGAGACGATGGATTGTTCGGGGGTGCCCCTGGGAAGGTCCTGGGTATTCAGGCGGGATAGGGCATCGGCTTTTTGGTTGAGCGCTCCAGGTCGATAGGTGACCAAGAAGTGGTACTCCGCAAAGAAGAGCATCCACCTCTGTTGCCTGGAGGAGAGGTGGCGGGCCGATCGTAGGAATTGAAGTTTCCGATGGTCCGTGTACACCATCACCTGATGTCGGGCCCCGATCAACCAGTGTCGCCATTCCAGGAACGCCTCCCGAATGGCAAGTAGCTCCTTCTCTGAGATGGTGTAGTTGAGTTCGGCGGGACTCAGTTTCTTGGACATGTAGGCGACCGGGTAGAGCACTCCCGTGTCAGGTTGTCGTTGGGATAGAATTGCTCCGACCGCTTCGTCCGATGCGTCCGCCTCGACCAGAAAGGGTAGTTCAGGGTCAGCATGTCGCAAGATGGGAGCGCTGGTGAAGGCTCTCTTCAGTTGTTCGAACGCCCCCTGGGCTTCTGCGGACCATAGAAAGGGAGTCCCTTTGCGCGTTAGCTTGGTGAGTGGTGTTACCAAGTGCGAGAACTGGATGAATCTCCTGTAGAAGTTTGAGAAACCCAGGAAACTTTGAATGTCTTTCACGGATGTGGGCTGGGGCCACTCGGCGACCGCCTGCACCTTGCGCTCCGTCATGACCTGCCCCTCTGGCGTGAGTAGGACCCCAAGGAATTCCACCGTGGTAACATGGAACTCACACTTGGTGAGTTTGCAAAACAGTCGGTTTCTTTCCAGGGCCGCCAACACCTTTTGGACGTGACCGATGTGTTCTTCCTGATTTGATGAAAAAATCAGGATGTCGTCGATGTAAACTACGACATAGTGGTCCAGGAACTCCCTCAATACTTCGTTGAGGAAGTATTGGAACGCGGCCGGGGCGTTACACAGCCCAAAAGGCATCACTAAGTATTCGTACAAGCCGAACCGAGTTTTAAAGGCGGTCTTCCATTCGTCGCCCGCGCGGATCCTTACGAGATGGTATGCTCCCCGGTGGTCAAACCTCGTGTAGATCTGTGCCCCCTGTACTTGCTCCAAGAGCACCGGAATGAGAGGAAAGGGGTATTGGTTCTTGACTGTCTGGGCGTTGAGCGAGCAGTAATCGATACAGCATCTTCGTTCGCCGTTCGCCGTTCGCCTTGGGAATAAAAAACAGGGGTGATGCTGCTGGGGAGCTCGAGGGGCGAATGAACCCCAGTTTTAAATACTCATCCAGGTAGGCTCGTAGGTGGCTGGTTTCCGGGCCCGTTAGGGCGTATACTCAGCTGCAGGGAAGTTCGGCTCCTGGAACCAGGTCGATGCGGCAGTCATATTCCCGGTGGGGTGGCAGCTCCTCGGCCTTCATTTTATCAAAGAACGTCGCATACCGAGCATAGCAATCGGGGAGAGACACTTCCTTCTCTGCAGCAGTGGCCACGTATTGGGAGTTCCTCGTTGTTTCCTCCTCCGGGGCCCCCCGTAGGTGGCACTGGGCCTGACAAAAAGGGGAGTCGAAAGTGATCGAGTTGGAGGACCAGTGGATGGAAGGCTCGTGTCGCCTCAACCAAGGTAGCCCAAGGATGAGCTTGCATCTTGGGGCATGGATGATGTTTAGGGCAATCCATTCGCCATGGTCTTTTCCTATGGTGATCCATAACAACGGGGTTATTTGTCGAATGGGACCGGATTCCAGCTCTTTGCCGTCTACAGCATACACCAGCTCGGGCACGGGTTTCGTGCGCAGAGGAATCCTCAACCGTTCTGCTTCTGCAAGGTCCATAAAGCAGCCCGTGGCTCCCGAATCGATCATGGCCCGTACTGCCATGGGTTTCTTGTCAAGGGTTACCTGTACGGTGAAAAACAGGTGGTCGGGTTCTCTAGTGCCGTCAGCTTCCAGGGAAGGGATGAAGTGACAGCTTGAAGGCTTCCTTCCCAGATCCTTCAAGCGCGTAGGTTTCCCGACGCCGTTTCCCCCATACCGACCGTGGCTAGGCTAGCTTTAGGCCTATTGGTCTTTGGACGCACAGGGCATTCACGCAAGAAATGGACCTTCTTGCCGCAATAGAGGCAGAGGCCCTGTTTCCGTCGGTGATCTCGCTCGGTTAGGGTCAGGGACGCCCTCACCGTTCCGATCTCCATGGGGTCACCTCGGGACGCTGATGAATCTGACGACCGGGGTGCTTCCCGCTGCGAGGGGTACTTGTCCTTTCGGTTATTTTCCCCTTTCCTCTCTCGGAGCCGGTATTCAAGCCGGGAAGCTAGTTCTATCATGGCAGCGCAAGTGACTGGTTGCGGGTCGATTTGGGCGATGACGTCCTTTAGATCCTCCGTCAAACCGCGGTAGAAGATAGCTGTCTGCTTGGATTCCAGCCAGTCGGTTTCGGCCACCAACCGTCGAAAGCTGTTAACGTACCCCAAGTAGTCCGTGCTGGATTGACGCAGGTCCAGGAGTTCACGATCAGCGGAGAAGGTGTCGGCCCGGCGGTCGAAGGTCTTTTCGAACTCCTGCCGGAAGGACTCCCAGTCGTAGAGGAGGGCATCATCTCTCCTTACTAGAGGTACTGCCCATTGAGCTGCCTCTCCGGCGAGGTATGATATCAAGAACGCCACTCGGGCCTGATTCGTGATGAATAGCTTCGGCTTGCAGTGAAAGTGCAGCTGTATCTGTGTCAGGAAGACCTGCACCTTCTGTATGTCCCCATGAAACCTTTCAGGGGGGGCCAGGTGGATTTGTGTGGGCATCTCCACCACTACCAGGGGGATAGGGACCGGGGGGACAGGACCCGCGTCAAAGGGGTTACGCTGTAAGCGGTCCAAGCGTGAGTGTAAGGCTGCGGAGTCTGCTCTGGAAGCAGCTAATTCTAGTTGTACTTGGGCCAACGCGGCTAACACGTCGTCCAAGGTGGCCATGACCAACACCAACGAAATCAGGAGGAGGTAAATTCGTGGGCCAATGATTCTGTTATGCTGCCCTGGGATCCTCTCCTCGGAATGACGTTGATGCTAGGTATGGGTCCACCTCCCATCCGTCCCCAGTCCGGCGTAAGTATAACACCCTCGGACTCGGAAGACAGGTCGGCGAGGGAAGGAAGGGTAGGGACCGCGGGGATGGAGACCTGAAAAGAGAGAAGAAGACCGGTTACGCCAAGGCGGTTCTTCAGGGCACTGCCACCACCCTGGGCCTGAGTTCCTCGGCTCACCTGGGTTCCTTTCCTCCCTCCGATGTGGCTCCGCGTAACACCAGAACTGCGTCGTCCCGCGGAGGAGAGCGCTTCAAGGTGCTGGAGTTTGACGGTGCCTAGTCAGGGGGGGTTACCTCGTTGCGTCACGGGTAGCCGGGGAGGAAAGCCAAGTGTCAAGAAAGGTTTACCATTACCTGGTGTAGGCGCTACCACTCGACGCCTCTCGGGAGCCTCCAAGGGCAGAGGAGCGCTGTAATTACTCAGTACTTCTTCCGTTCCTACACAGAGAAGTCTCTGGCCAAACAACTACTGTTCCTGGCGCTACGACGTCACGCCCGGAATCCCTGGGCGGAGGAGCGATAGGAGCCTGAGTGGGTCTCCCCCGTTCCGGGCACGGGGAAACCTGAAGAGAAGCTGGTGAGGAAACCCGGCGCTTCGACGTCACGCCCGGAATCCTGGGGCAGAGGAGCGCCGGGGGTTGCTCACCACGAGGAGATAAGATTTCGCTTGGAGACTTGCTCGCTGCCAGGAGACAGAGCAGAGAGCCAAGCGGAGACGAATCTTCGGCGTCGCGGGCGGCGCCTGCGGGGGTGGAGTGCTTCACGGCGTTTCAACACGCCGGGAGGCCTTGGATGTTACCTGATTCTCCAGTCAAGCGGGAAGCGGAGATCGTACCAGATTCACAAGTCCAGAGGGAAGCGGGGATCGCGTCCGAGTCCAAACACTCAGCCTCGATGAAAGGAATCATTGGCCCCGCCTCCTGGGAGGAACTGCGCTATATGCGTTTCCGGAGGTCACGGGTTGCCGGCCGGCGCCTGGGATTCTGGTTGTTGGAGTTCTATGTTCCGATGTGGTGCGGGGCGGCGTTTCGAATCATGACAGGAGGGAAGGCACAGCCCTATTCAGGCCCCAGGTGCAACTCCTCCCACCCATCTACATGCAGATCTTCCTATTCAGCCCTGTGCTGACTCACCCTCTCACCTGGAATCCCCAGCCCCTGTCACTCACAGACCAGACACAAGATACACAACCTAGCAGAGGCAGGCTTGGACAGTTAAGCAAGAAAATACCTACTTTCTAAAAGTGGTATTTTCAAACACTCTGGGGCCGATTCCGATCCGGGTCGGAAAGCACTCCGACCGAGTCTGATAAGGAGTGTTTTCCGACCGAGACGGAGTCTTGCAGTACAACAGAGCGAGTACCATGCTGCCGTATGCTGCCGGACTCGGTTCTGTCGGACTCCCATAGAAGTCAATGGGAGCCGGGCGTATGACGCGTACATGGGCTCCCATTGACTGAATGGTTACGTCGCGGACAAGTGCGCCCCCTACAGTGGGTACACATTGGTGCCATCCGCACCGTACATGCCTGTGTTGGGGAGACCCATGGGTCTCCCCCTGTGTCCGAGTCGTAGGGCTGCGAGTGACAGGGCGTCTGACCCAGACCCCCAAAGGCAGCCACCCGGACGGTTTGCGAGCCGGACACTCCGGCTCGCACAGGCTTTCCGACGCGTGCATCGTACTGGCTCGGTCGTGAATTGCATCCATTGCACGCCACGGTTAGCTTACGACCGAGACGTACGGAGCGGTTCGGACCCGGAAACGACTCGGTCGGTGAATTTCATGTAGCTCACATCGTACTTGCTCGCTCGTACAGCTGTACGAGTCAGCTGAAAAACACACGTACGGCTCGTAGTTTTTCCGGCCGGATCGCGTTCGATGCCCTTCCGACCCGGATCGGAATCGGCCCCAGAGTGTTAAAACCAACTTTACTAAAAGATGTATTTTATCATTCTGAGTTCAGGCATACTAAGTTCGAATTTCCACTATGTTCCCTGAGTCAGTTAAGATTATAAGATGTAATAATGTAACTGCCCATTCTGGTCTATAGAGAACAGGTAGCCTTGCAATAGTGAAAAACGAAAATGGCTGTAATTCATTATTAGGGCATGCCACACACACCAGGGCATGCCCTACCTTACACTTACAACGCACCCTGCCCTTGGGCCTACCATAGGGGTGTCTGATATGAAGATAAGGGAAGGTTTAGGGACTGGCAAGTGGGTGCACTTGGCCAGTCAGCATGGCAGTACCAGACTGCACATAGGCTCTGCATTGGCAGGCCTGAGACACACTTTACAAGCTGCTTCTGTGGGTGGCACAACCAGTGCTGCAAGCCCACCAGCAGCATTTGATTTACAAGCCCTGGGCACACATGGTGCACTGTACTAGGGTCTGACAAGTAAATCAAATAACCCAATCATGGAGTCACTAATCAATACAACAATTTAACATAGGGAGCACTTGCACTGTGGCACTGAATGGCAGTGGCACAGTGCCCAAAGCATCTAAACCAGCAAAACATATCAAAAACAGAGGCGGCAATCAGAAAAAATGGAAGGAAGACTCACGCCAATGGTACCAGGTCTAACAAGCACGATAATAAGAGACCCTGCGTGAGCTGTTCACTACACATCTTGTAGTGCAGCGTGCGTCTTCATCATGCATAGAATGTTTTCAGATCTCAAAGAAAAGTGCATACGGCAAGGGCAGAAATCTTCAGCACTTCGAAAGAAATATATGCTAAGTGCTACATTAGTATAGCAGACAGAGTACGATCTTAGGGGCAGGTAAGTGTGTCAGGTTTTAGGCTCAGGTTAAGGCTTAAAATGTACGTTTACATATAACATCATGACACGTAAAGCACCACAAGATCCACTACGCTCTTTCAGCGCAATCCACTCAACATTGCATTACACTTGCATTGCAGATAAGACTAATAGAGCAGATGATTTGAGACTGTGAACAACGGTCCTGTGACACCTCTGCCTGGCATTCCTACATTAATTGCATTCAGTATTTTACTCCTTCATAGTTCATCATTCAGCACCATGTTACTTCTTCTTCTCTCATGGTCCCTTCGGTCCCCTCTCTAGTCAGTCATTGTGCCACTGTCGCACCTTGTTTTTGGTGATCTCTGTTTGCCACTGACTTATCAATAACCTTCGTCCTGGATGCATCCTGGTCGGTTGTGGAGTTACAGCATACCATCACCTAGAGGCTGGTGAGTCATTCCACCTTAATTGTTATTTCAATGACACTGCAAAAGAATCAATTTGATACAGTTTCTAAAATATATTATTTTTGTCTGTCTAAAGTTCTGGGTGATTGGTGTCTTAGCGGCCATCTAACCGATGCAACGTAGCGTTGTATTGAACACCAAGGGCCATATTATGAAAGTGCCCTGGGGGCGCAAGGGGCATTTGCGACCAGTTTGCACGCCCCTGGGGCACTTTGGTATTACAGAAGGGGCTGCAGACATTTGTGCGGCCCCTTCTGTAATACAGACAGCACTGGTGCACATAAAGGGCCAGCACTATCTTCAGAGGGTAGTCCCTCATTTGCTCTTAGGATGCGCACTGACAGTGGTGGTGCATCCCCTGATGGCAGCCCTCTAGAAGGGAATGAAGGAGGTCCCATGGACCCCCAGACATCCCCTTGCAGGCAGGTGCAGTCACTGACTGCACCTGCCTTCAAGGGGATCTCTAATCCCCTTTAAAAGTGCAGGCAGTTTGCCGCCTGCACTGCGAATACACAGAGCAGCCACTCTGTTTTCCACATGAATACGCTGCCCCAAGGGTAGTGCGAGATAGCAGTTGCCCTGGATGCAGCACATTGCCCATGAACGCTGCGCATATTCCTGGAGATCGCTAGCTGCACCTTTTAAAAGGTGCGCCCGGCGCAATCCAGAAAAATGCGTTGCATCTGTAATATGGCCCCAAGATGGCTCCAATGTCTCTCTCTACCCCTTCCTTCTGATTTCCGCAAATTCCTGACTGGACTGTTCAGACATCACCCTAGACAGGGTAAAGGGAAGGCTGAGACTAACAACGGGTATACTCTGGGGTTTATTTATGAGCCCCTGCGTCACTTTTGCGCCACCGGTGCGTCACTTTTTGTGACGCACCAGTGGCGTAAAACATGCGCCATGTCGCGCCATATTTACGATGTGACTCATCCAGGTAGATGCGTCACTTCGTAAGCCCCTGCGCTTCATTATACCTGTGCCAGGTATAATGTATGCGGGGTGGGTGTACCCCCGCAAGAAAGGGTCGTAGGAGTGGCGCAGCAAAATCTATGAGATTTCGCTGCACCACTACTTGGACGCCAATGCATTAAAACCTTACGCCGGCCTCATGGCAGGCGTAAGGGGGACGCAGGCCCTTTCACATGGGGCTTGCCCCATGTGAAAGGAACATTCCTGGAGTTGCGTAAGGCTTCTGACACAACTCAAGCAATGCGCCACTTTTTGCGCTGACAGATACGTCAGTTATACTGACGTATCTGTCCGTCCTTGTGACAAGATGCGTCATATTATAAATATGACGCATCATTGGTGTCGCAAGGAGGGCTCACTGAGAAGTGACGCATCGCTGCTTTCACGCAGCGATGCGTCACTTCTCATAAATGAGGCCCTCTGTACATATGTGATTCTGATGATGTGCAGTATGGAAAAATGTGCTCGAGTCAATTACTGCAGATTTTACAAGTTGGCACATGTAAGGTTTCGCGGTTAACCCGCATGTGTGGTGGGGCAGTGCCAAATCAGTGATCAACACAGTAATGGTGGTAATGTGCTCCATTGCCACCAGCAAAAGGATACTGGTGACTCCATGGAAAATAATGATCAAACCATGTGGTAACAGCCTTACCATACGGTATTCCTCATGATTTTCAGTGAAAGGAAAAATCTGAAGGAAATACCCATCCGTAACATTACTCCGACTACTGGGAACTTCTTAGAGATTCTCCATCTCCACCAAAGCCGAAACGAGTCCATAAATTTGTCCTCTCGACCCATATTCCCCCCCCCCCCCTCCTTTTCTTATATTTATTGCAGGCTTTGTTGTTACTCGAGCACTTTCGATACACTACAGCCTTATAGCCCGCCGTAGCGGGCTATACCGGCTGTTAAAGGCCCGCTGCAGCGTTAAAGGCCCGAGCCGAAGGCGAGGGACTTTAACAAAGCAGAGGGACTTTAAAAGCCGGTATAGCCCTGCTACGAAGGGCTATAAGGCTATTAGAACATTCTGCCACTAGAGGGCAGAATGTTCTAACAAAACAAAGCCTTCAGGGAGCGCGAGGGGGTTGAAATCCCCTCAGGCTCCCTGAAGTCTTTGTTCACAGCCAGAGCTGTGAACAAAGACACATTGGAATGTTGGTGCTCCAGGCTTATACCAGCCATTATAAGCCTGGAGCGCTCCATTGTTTTCAATGGAGCTCCCAACATTCCAATGTTCTAATTAACAATAATTACCTGACACTCATTAATTAAAGTTGCCGAATACATATGATGTATGAATAAATACATATTAATCTTGTCTGATATTCTTGCTGATTAGTTTAAGCAGCCAGAAAGAAAGAACCAAATGTAAAGATGTTCTTGCACCATTTCCCTAGAGAGTGTGAGAGTCCCACTGTCTGCTTTAATACTTTCAATCTAAGATCTTATCATCAACCTTTTAGTCCTGCTCGCTTTAATTTGTCAAATTCCTGGTTGGGCCTCTTCCAACTGTTTAACTACTAATGGAAGTACAAGGACCAAAGAAAGAAGTTTCTTTTTTCACTTCCTTTTTTTTTTAATTTCAAGTCTGTTCTGCATAAAGAACTTCAATTTCTCTCCTCAAATACTTGATGGAAGAATTCGATGGCTAGCGTGCACAGGTGATTGAAGGATAATCAGATTTCAACAACCATCCCAGTGCATGGGTGGATTTTAATAACATCCTTTGACATATTCAGGGGATGTCACTTAATTTCATCACTGCACTTTGCTAAATCTAACAGATTGCTATTTATAAATGTTCTTTTCGGAGCTAAAGTCATTCATGCTCCATTGACGAGAGGTTATTCTGTAGGAAGGACTCAACTTCTGAGCAGGCTAGAGCGGCTGACTTTGAAGCTGGGGAACCAAGTTCGAGTCTGGCGTCTGGGGAGACGCTCAAATATCATGTGATTCTGGGCATATCACTTAATCTCCCCAGGCCTAAAAATTGAATGTGTCGGTCTGTAATGCAACTGGTACTCACGTAAAGCGCTCTGATACCTTCGGGTCCAGTTCGCGCTATATAAACCTGAAGAAAAAAATACAAAAAGAAATGTCTCCTCTAATACCATAAGCTGAAACTGGCTTTCTAAACAAGGGTAGTGTGAAGATGGTGCACAATCTTGCGATGAAAGGGACGGGTATGCATTAATTACTGAAAACATTTATTAAAGTGTTTCGTAGTGTGAACCATGTCACCTTCGTGCAATTGCAGTAAGCATCGGGCATATGAACCGAGTGCACAGAAGGTTGCTTGCAGGCTGTGATCGCTGGGAACAGCCAGATGCATGTTGACTCTCTTGCCTCTAGAGGCATGGTAATCTCTTCTGAGCTGAACCGTCTACACAGAGAAGGGACCTGCCCCCTGAGTTGAAGGGGTAGTGGGTGGTCCTACATAAACAGGGTGTTGAGGAAAAGGTTCCTTGAACAAAGTAATTGTGAAGCCCTTTGTGAAGGGAGACAAGACAGGGCCCTGCTTGAGACTTTTTCCCCTCACGCCTTTTCGGTTTGCAGTTACTGTGGTGCAGGGGGCCCTCAACCTTTCAGGGGTCCCCAACTGAGCCCAAGGCCAATGATTATTTGTGAGATATGGGAAACTCAGGGGCCCCTCTTCACATTACGTGGTGGGAGTCATTATTTTGCCTTACACCACTGACCAGTTTCCTGGTCTGTTTGCCTCATATTCATGTAGGTTTGGTATAAGGTTTTAAGTGCAATACTTATTTCGACCAGGAGCCTCTGGAGTTCCTTACGAGCTGAAGTGCTCTCTCAGACCTTTTCAGTTTGAAGCAAAGATTTGTAAGCTGATTAGAATCCTCATATTGTTTGTATTTGCTGTAGTCTAGATCTGATAGAGAACTTCCACCAGCACATAATCTGAAGCAACATCGTGAGCTAGACATTTGTAGTTTGTAAAACTGCAGATACATTCTAAGGGAAAAACAGGTTGTCATCATCCCACTCATCTAGATAGTTGACTTTCCAAATCGCTATTGCTCCACTGGGCCCAGGGGAACCCCTACATTTCAACACCCCAAGATGTACCTCAATATGGTGCCCACAGGTTGATGAATCAGAGATGGTATTAAACCTCAGTTTAATGAGAAAAAGTGTCCCCGAGGTATGGTGCCTCCCAACACATCAAAAATCCAATAAATAAAGTAAGGGCCTACTCAATAATTGAATTATAGATCAGTGGAATTCTTTTGAAAGATTTATTACAAAAATACAAATGATACAGTATAAAGTTAGCATAAAGTCTCAGGCCATAATGTCTCTCTGCAAATAGAGGGGAAACATCCTTTTCCACAAAGGCGTTACAACGCGGAACATTTACTACGCTACACTTACCTCGTAGACGTCTTCACCACGCGTTCTTCTTCCATGATCGTCTTTACCACACAAGTATCTTCTTCCATCTTCATCATCTTCTACGTTGCTACGTCCTGCGTGTACGTCATTTGTGTAGTCCTTTTTTGATTTTTACTGTCTTAGGTGTGTTTTCACGCTTCTTTCAGTGGTTGGTGGAAGTAAAGGCTGCTGGTGCAAGGCTTGTAGGTGGCAGGTAAGTAAACTAAACTTTATTTATTTAAAAGTTAAACTTAAGCTAACTTAAAAATAAATGTATTTTTAAATTAAAGTAATTTGTTTAAAATAAATGTTTTTTTGCTATGTTATGTACATACTTTCTCAATTTGAAGTAAAACTCTTTGCAGAAAATGAATTTCAGACACACTTATGGTTTAGAATTAAACGTTGATGGTATGTTGATGTTTTTTTCTAAATATGGTTAAGGCTATGTTTATTAGGTTGAAGTTATTTATATGTTGGATGTTTAGGTTGTAATTAATTGAATTTAAATATTTGGGCATTTATTATTTATTTAAATACCTTGAAATTATTATTGTCAAGGCTGTTTATTAGGTTGATTTTCATTATGGATGAATTACGTGTTTTTTATTATTATTGTTACGATTAGGATGTTTGATTAATTTTTTGGGAAATGGTGTAGTCATTTAAAAATAAAAAGACCAGGGTATTAATTTAAATTAAAGAAGTCATTGTTTTTATTTAACAAGCATTAATAATTTTTTAAAGAAAATAGTACGCTATCCTTTAGGTGGGATACAGGGGTTTTGGATGGGGTAGTGTTTTTAATACTCAGGTATTTTTTCCTTGTGGGAACAAAAAAAATCCCTGAATATTACATTTAATTAATGAGTCTCTAAATCTTATTTATGAGAAAAACTTTGAAGAATACTTACCATAAAATTACTACGCTAATTTTTAGGAGCGGGATGCCTGGGATACAGGGGTATTGGGTGGGGTAGTGTTTTTAATACCCAGGTATTTTTTTATAGCAGGGGAAAACATCCCTGAGTATTAAATTTAATTGTAAGTGTCTATTCCTTAATTATGAGAAATATTTTGAAGAATACTTACCATAAAATAACTATGCTAACTTTTAGGAGCGGGATGCTTGGGATACAGGGGTATTGGGTGGGGTAGTGTTTTTAATACCCAAGTATTTTTTTAGAGTGGGGAAAAAAATACCTGAGTATTAAATTGTACTTGTGAATTCCTTATTTATGTGAAATACTTCGAAAAATACTTACCATGAACTTATTATTAAGCTAACTTTAAGGGGTGGGATGCTTGGGATACAGGGGTATTGAGTTAGGGTTGTATTTTCAATACCCAGGTATCCCTGAGTATTACATTATAAGTGTCTATTCCTTATTTCCGTTAAAAACTAGAAGAATACTTACCATGAAAATACTACACTAACTTTTAGGAGGGGGATGCCTGGGATACAGGGGTATTGGGTGGGGTAGTGTTTTTAATACCCAGGTATTTTCTTTCTAGTGGGGGGAAAAAATCCCTGAGTATTAAACTTAAATGTAAGTGTCTATTCATTTTTTTAAGAGAAAAAAAATCAAGAATACTTACCATAAAATTACTTCGCTAATTTTTAGGAGTGGGATGCTTGGGATACAGGGGTATTGGGTGGGGTGGTGTTTTAATACCCAGGTATTTTTTTCATAGAAGGGGGAAAAAAGAAATTCCCGAGTATTAAATTTAATTCTACGTGTCTATTCCTTATTTATGACAAAAACTTTGAAGAATACTTACCATAAAACTACATCACTAATTTTTAGGAGTGGGATGCCTGGGATACAGGGGTATTGGGTGGGGTAGTGTTTTGATGGCCAAGTATTTTTTTTATGTAAAAAAAAAATCCCTGTGTATTAAATTGTCCGTGTGTATTCCTTATTTAAGAGAAAAAAATTCAAGAATACTTACCATGAAATTACTGCGCTGACATTTAGGAGCAGGATGCTGTATTTTGAAGAATACTTACCATAAAATAACTATGCTATCTTTTAGGAGCGGGATGCTTGGGATACAGGGGTATTGGGTGGGGTAGTGTTTTTAATACCCAAGTATTTTTTTAGAGTGGGGAAAAAAATACCTGAGTATTAAATTGTACGTGTGAATTCCTTATTTATGTGAAATACTTCGAAAAATACTTACCATGAACTTATTATTATGCTAACTTTAAGGGGTGGGATGCTTGGGATACAGGGGTATTGGGTTAGGGTTGTATTTTTAATACCCAGGTATCCCTGAGTATTACATTATAAGTGTCTATTCCTTATTTCCGTTAAAAACTAGAAGAATACTTACCATGAAAATACTACACTAACTTTTAGGAGGGGGATGCCTGGGATACAGGGGTATTGGGTGGGGTAGTGTTTTTAATACCCAGGTATTTTCTTTCTAGTGGGGGAAAAATCCCTGAGTATTAAACTTAAATGTAAGTGTCTATTCCTTTTTTGAAGAGAAAAAAAATCAAGAATACTTACCATAAAATTACTACGCTAATTTTTAGGAGTGGGATGCTTGGGATACAGGGGTATTGGGTGGGGTGGTGTTTTAATACCCAGGTATTTTTTTCATAGAAGTGTCTATTCCTTATTTATGACAAAAACTTTGAAGAATACTTACCATAAAACTACATCACTAATTTTTAGGAGTGGGATGCCTGGGATACAGTGGTATTGGGTGGGGTAGTGTTTTGATACCCAAGTATTTTTTTTATGTAAAAAACAATCCCTGTGTATTAAATTGTCCATGTGTATTCCTTATTTAAGAGAAAAAAATTCAAGAATACTTACCATGAAATTACTGCGCTGACATTTAGGAGCAGGATGCTTGGGATACAGGGGTATTAGGTAGGGTAGTGTTTTTAATACCCAGGTATTTTTTTCATAGAAGGGGGAAAAAAGAAATCCCCGAGTATTAAATTTAATTCTAAGGTGCCGATTCCGATCCTGGAAAAATTTTCCCCGTACGACTCGTATCTGGTCTTTTTACCGAACGAATCATACAAGTAGTGTACAAACTGCCAAGTACGATTCGTATGGGAAAAAGTCCATACGAATCGCATTTGGAAAATTTCCCCACACGTCCTCGGGTCGGAAAAAGTGTCCGACACATCCCCGGACGATTTTACGTACAAATGTGAAAAGTGAAGTCCGAGCGTGCAAGTACGATCCGTCCCGTGCGTCCGATGTGACAACCATATGGAAAATGCACCGTACGGACCGAACTCCCATAGCAACCATGGAGACATGTGCCCGCATACGCGCCGAACACCCCCCCAGCCCCCGTATGTACGCACCGAACACCCCCCCCAGCCCCCGTGAGTACGCGCCGAACCCCCCCAGCCCCCGTATGTACGCCCCGAACACACCCCCCAGACCCGTGAGTACGCGCCGAACCCCCCCCAGCCCCCGTATTCACGCGCCGAACACCCCCCCAGCCCCCGTGAGTATGCGCCGAACCCCCCCCAGCCCCCGTATGTACGCGCCAAACACCCCCCCAGCCCCTGTGAGTACGCGCCAAACACCCCCCAGCCCCCGTGTACGTACGAGTCGAACCCCCCGTGTATGTACACCCCCACCCGTGTATGTACACCCGTGTACGTACAAGTCGTACACGGGTGCTACAAAAGTTTTTCCAGATATAGATAATTGGTTACCAACAAACTTCTTTAGTAAAGTTTCCAATTTTGTTCCATCAGCTCTACAACATTGTACCATTAAAATTACATACTGTCCATATTTCCTTAAAAATAACGTTGACCACATTTCAGATTTACATTCAGAACATTCCATGTTGTGAATAGCATCTTTAACTAATTTACTAAAAGTCACTGTTTTACTTTCTGGTAATGGTAAATATATGAACCTTTCAGAATCAACATTAGTACTGCTTGTGTTGTTCATACAGTTATCACAACAATGTTCCCATTTATAAGAGACACCAAATAAATGTTCTACTTCTACCCCTTCATCTTTCAGTACCATCAGGATATACATCAAGAATTCCTGTGCATCTTTCTGGACATTTTGTGTAAACTGTGTACATCCAGAACATACATCTAAAAGATTTCTAACATCAGAAGCACTTTCTATTTTAGTTTTATCATTACTCAGCTTCTCATAAAGGAGACTCAGCAAAGAACAGAATCTTTTTTCATGATTTAGTATTATCTGCTCATTCAAACTTTCAAGATAAAATACAACAATCAGCACTACATTTGCGTAGCAGTTGACACCAGAGCTATTTTCAAAATGACAACCAACAACCTCTTCCGCACTGTCATTTTTCTTTTTGCTTGCAGTGACATCACTGTCTTTTTGTTTTCTCTTCTGTACATCCTCATTACAGATATTCTCAAATCTCCTTTTCCGACAAACAACACGTTTTTCCAACACAGGATACTGACCTAAATGAGGAGCATAGCTTCTTCTTAATCTATTATACTCCTTTACACAGTTTGCATCAGCACTTACTTTTGAGTCATCAAAGTCTATCATGAATAAACCAGATAATTTTTTCACGCGTGACAAAGCAACATATGCCATACCTTCTTTAAACACAGTAGAGCCAATGTTTACAAAAGCACTATCAGCAGTTAATCCTTGAGACTTGTGAATAGTTACAGCATATGCTAGAGAAATCGGAAACTGCTTCCTACATACATATAAGTCTTTCACTAGCAAAAAACGAACTGAACAACGACTAATGACTTTAACCTCTTCAATCTGATCAAATTTTATTTTTAAGAATTCAATTCCATCTTTTTTTTGGTACTTTACAAAACCCACAACTTTACCCATAGCTCCATTCACTAAACCTTTTTCTACATCCAAATTACGTCTTAAAATTACTCTACAGTTCATACACACATAAAGATTCTTTTCCAAACCAGCTGTTTTTGAAATGTTTTTCTCCAGAGAATCCAATTTAGTAGCCAATTTGCCTGTCAATATAATAGTTATTCATTCATGTTGAATTTTATCCACAGCTTCCAGTTTTATGATCTCTTCATTTTCCAATTTCAAAAGTTCTTGATTGAATACAGAGCATTCATGTAGTGTTGGCATTAAGCAGATTACAGTATTTTTTTCAGCAATTTTCTTGTATATTTTCTCTGGAACAATTTCTTCTGTTGTAAACAAATTACTCAGCAATCGACTCTGTAATACTTTTCTGCCATGTTCTGTGAGTAGTCCAATTCTTATATCTTTCAGAATACTTGCATAGTCCTCATCATTGGCTTGCCTCATATTGGTAATGAGTTCCTTATACTCAAAATATGTCCAAATATTTACATTGCCTATACTTCCTAACGACTTTTTCGTGTCTTCATGTGTACGTGTATGGAATACTGGTTGTCCTAAAACTGGAGTAAGTTGCAAAAGATCCCCAAAAACTATGACGTGTTTTCCTCCAAATAACACGTCAAAGTCTGTCTTCAGAATTTGCTGCATTCTTAAATGCACAAAGGCAAGCATTACGTTTGATACCATGCTTACCTCATCAATAATGAGTACTTTCATTTTCTTCAATACTCTTGAAACTTCCAAGCATGCTTCTCCTGCTAGTTTGTGGTACTGTATTTTGTTCTCGTGCTCTACTGGTAACATTAGCAAACGATGTAAGGTAACTCCTTTTATGTTATACGCTGCTAACCCAGTTGGAGCAGTAACAACACAAGACAAAATGGAATCCATTTTCTTCTGTAGGTAGCTTCTAATTACATTAATTAAGAAACTTTTTCCAGTTCCTGCTTGTCCACTTACATACATTCTCATTGGTTCAAAAGATGTGCATGAGCACTCTTTATTTTCATGTAGTAATCCGTGATCAATTTTTTTTCTGACTTCTTCATAATTTTTTTTTTGTTCTTCATTCAGTTGCCGCTCCAAATATGCTAAGTCTACTAAATCTTCCTGAGCTTGATTCATAGCTGTTTCCACTTCATTCATGGCTATTGCTGCTTCATTTTCTTCGATTGGTTGTCCTAGAGGATCTTGACTGAACGTCCCAGAACTTTGACTGTCTTGAGAACTGTCTCTAGCTACTTCAGCAGCAATTGTTACTTCTTGTTCAATTTCTTCATTTAACATTTGAACATAAGTTGTGAAAGTACTGCATTCTATTCTGTCTTTGCTAGCATTGAAGGAATCTTCATAACTCTGGAATTCTCCAAGTAGTTCGTCCTCTGAACGCCATGGTTTAAACAGCTGCAAAAGTGCCAAGTAGTAAAATTCCTTTTTGTCAGGAGTGTCGCAACTCAGCTTCCGGTGATTTATCAACCTTTCTTTTGTTTGCTTCACCAAACATCCTTCCTCACCACTGACTTTATATTTTCCATTGTTGATGTCTTCTGTGGCATTCTGTTTAAAAATGAAGTTCTGCAGCACTTCATAGAGACACATGTTCTCAAGGTGATGACTTCTTTGTAGGTAATATGTGTCCAACATGTTTGTTCTTAAAATGTCTGTACTTTCTGGTTTGAACTCTGCTAAATATTCAATTTCTCGAATAGATTTCAGTACCCGATTTCGCATTCCTGCAAGGCCTAAACTTACCCAAATTATTCTTCTGGATTTGGAGTACAGACTTGCAGATGATAACCTATCTGAGCATTCGTATGACCCAATTTCTCGATGCGATAACATCTTTAAACTGAAACTGTATAGCTTCTTACTGACAGTCTTCTCGTGAGAAATCTCTTCCCACATTTCTTTCAATTCCGTTTTCTCAGATTTAGGTGCCAATTACGATCCTGTAAAAACCGGGTACGAACCGTCGGACGGAGGCTTTTTTCCGTCCGACTCGTACCCGGTTGTAAAACTTTACAAACATGCAAGTACGATTCGCACGGAAACACCATTTCCGTACGAGTCGTACAAAACACCGACCGACGAAAAGATACATACAAATGTGATCCGGGGAAAGCGCTGACGTGACGTCAGGACGCTCCCAGGCAGCCGTTCACGAACCAGGAAGTACGATTCGAACCGTCAGCGGTCCGGACGGCAATATTTCTATGGCACCCAAAAAGTGCCGGAAAAGCGAAGTATGCCGCGATGCGAGTGGAATTGGGGGTCCGGTACGCTCCGTACCCCCCCAACCCCCGTGAGTACGCGCCGACCCCCCCCCAGCACCCGTGAGTACGCACCGACCCCCCCGTGTATGTATGGAGCGTACCCCCCCGTTTATGTATGGAGCGTACCCCCCGTGTATGTATGGAGCGTACCCCCCGTGTATGTATGGAGCGTACCCCCCGTGTATGTATGGAGCGTACCCCCCGTGTATGTATGGAGCGTACCCCCCGTGTACGTACGAGTCGTACCCCCGTGTATGTACGGTATGTACGGTGCGCTACGCGCTGGGGGTACGCACCGTACATACACGGGGGTACGACTCGTATGTACACGGGGGGTACGCTCCATACATACACTGGGGTTACGCTCCATACATACACGGGGGGTACGCTCCATACATACACGGGGGGTATGCTCCATACATACACGGGGGTACGCTCCATACATACATGGGGGGGTACGACTCGTACATACACGGGGGGGTCGGCGCGTACTCACGGGGGCTGGGGGGGGTACGGCACGTACTCACGGGGGCTGGGGGGTATTGGGCGCATCTGCGGGCACATGTCTCCATGGTTGCTATAGGAGTTCGGTCCGTACAGTGCATTTTCCATACGGTTGTGACATCAGACGTACGGGATGGATCGTACTTCCGCACTCGGACTTCCCTTTTCATGTTTGTACGGTAAATCGTCCGGGGATGTGTCGGACACTTTTTCCGACCCGAGGACGTGTGGGGAATTATTCCCAATGCGATTCGTACGGACTTTTTCCCATGCGAATCGTACTTGCAGTTTGTACGGCACTTGTACGATTCGTACGGTAAAAAGACCGGATACGAGTCGGACGGGGATATTTTTTACAGGATCATAATTGGCACCAGAGTGATGTAAGATGTGACATACCAAGCAACAGCAATAGAATTGTCAGCTACATACTGAATATCCATGTTAGCATTCCACATGGATAAAATGACTGGGTTGTAGTCATTTATATATTTTGATTCTTCTTTTCTTCTTAGGTTGTAGGTATTCTTAGGCGATTTTCTTGTAATAGTATGTCGCACAGCTGACATAAAACTGTTTACTCTTCCTTTTGAAAGAACATAACATAAATTGTAAAACACAACTTTTAAAGTGGTAGGAAATGTACCATGCTATTTTCAAATGTGTTTGCATTTGCCTCTCATTTTTGAGATAGTGATTTCTGCTGAGTGCTAACCAACACAGTTGAAGAAAAGAAACTGGCCCTTTCTTAAAAGTGCAAGTTTTACAAAACAACAGCAACACAAGTTAAATCTCTGACAACAATTCCTGTGTGCACACAGACTCATGGTGTGATTCTAAGCACAAAGCGATATTTTCTTTGGCAATTTGAAAGCACATTTAGTACTGTGGTGGAGTAAGTGATAATTACTGTGACAGCCTGACACATTTTTCTTATATTTTAGACAAGCAGAAAAGAGCACATGTCCTAACAGCTCCTTGAGACCATGACCATGTGTTACAAAAAACAAGCTGCCCCTTTCCTGCGAGTGCAAGGGTAATAGAGCAAGACCAACACAAATTAAATCTCTGATAACAATTCCTGTGTGCACACTGTCTCATGGTGTGATTCTAGGCAGAAAACAGTATTCCTGGGTGATACCAGTACACCTTAACTTATAGTGAAGACATACTCCATAATATCTAACATGTTCAAGGCACTTAAATATCTTCCTTAACATAAAATGTAAAACACAACTTTTAAAGTGGTAGGAAAATGTACCATGCTATTTTCAAATGTGTTTGCATTTGCCTCTCATTTGTGAATAACTGATTTCTGCTGAATGCTAACCATCACACTTTAAGAAAACAAACTGCCCCTTTTCCGCAAGTGCAAGGCTAACAGAACAAGAGCAACACAAATTAAATATCTGACAACAAATCCTGTGTGCAGACAGACTCATGATGTGATTCTAGGCACAAAACAGTATTCCTCAGTGATACCACTACACCTTAACTTACAGTGAAGACATACTCCATAATATCTTACAAGTTCAAGGCAGTTAAATATCTCCTAAAACACAAAATGTAAAACACAACTTTAAAAGACGAATGACAATTCTAATATGTATATCAAAAATCACCACATACATCCCCTCTCAAACTCATAACTCACATTTAAAAATAGTTAGTTGAGAAAGAAATGTGGCACTCAAACAGCAGATTATCAGAGCCAGAATCTCAGAGCTGTACACCTCTCTCCTCTCACCACAACCAGTAAATGGCAATTGTTCCCTCTCTTTTTTCACACATATACATGTTAATGTAAAATCACAGTCCTTCCCACATTTTTTCAAATGGAATCACACATTTCTATTGGTTGCAACTTTCAACCCCTTTCCAAATCATCCCTTCCCCCAACATGACTTCTGCCTGCTACCATAGCAACAGGTCATGGAACACTGGTGTGAGCAGAGAGGTCAGAAGTTCAGCACACAATGTTTCTAATCCAAAGAGCAAGAGTGCTTGACTTTTCAAACCTAACAGCAAATCCAAAGTAATGTTCAGTGGGAACACATTTTTCTGTACCAATCCAAAACATGCTTTTAAAAATGTAAACATACAGCCTAGTTTTAACTGTAAAATGGTTTGAATCAGCCAATGAGTTCTTTTTATTAAAAAAAAGTATGTATGCCTCCATTTTTCAACTGTCTTTCTTTTCATATTGCCATTCTACTGAAAGACACCTCCTGAGTGCATCCTGTTCTCCTTGGAAGATGTTCACAGTGTGGATTGTAGGTCATAGCTATGTCTTCTGGAGTGAAAAATTTGCAGAAAAAAGAGGTATTGTAAAAGACCTTGCTTTGCCAAATGTAGACATTAAATGGATTGGTCAGAGAGGGTTAAAGTGGCACCAATTAATGCCTTTGGTGAAAACCTCTCTACATCTCCCACAGCCTAACCTTATTATTGTGCACTGTGGTGGAAATGACCTAGGCACTTTAACTGGGGTAGGTCTGGAAATGCTTATTAAGGACACCTTTCTGTAATTGATGTCACTTTTTCCACAAACTGCCTTTGTATATTCTAATATATGCCAAAGGCAAAAGTGGAACTGGTCCAACCAATTTTGTCCGCAGATTGACAAAGCAAGAAAGCACGTCAATAAGTCTGTTTCTGCTTTCCTCAGAGACTATGGTATGGGTTCTATATACCACAACAACTTGCGTTACAACATGCAAGACATTTATAGAGGAGACGGTGTACATTTCAATGATGAAGGGAACAGAGTCTTCCTCTTGAACTTTAGACTCTGCATCGGTACTTACTTGTAGGTACCGAAAAACACTCAATAAACACAAGGGCTCTTTTTAGAGCCACCTAATATCTAAACACTTAAACTTGATTTTTATTTCTATTTTTTTAAATGTTTTTTTTCGGGTGCGCGCAAAGTGCGCGCACCTCGCGATGTTTTTAAAAAAAATTAAAATCTTTTTTTTTGCCCTTCGTGGTCCTACTGTGACCCCCTTACAATGGCTAGGGGGTCAAGAACTCCCTACCCTGCCCCCTATTCACGTTCTCCACCTTTCCTTTTCAGTGCGACAGACAAAATGGCGGCCGACACTTCCTGATTTCGACCGATTCGAATGTTTACAGACATATAACAACCAATCAGAATTAAGCTCGCGCACGGCAGGGTGCGCGCACAGGGCTTGCACAGTGCGCGCACCCTGCGCGCGTATAGATATTGATATGCTTTTAAGTGCTATTTTCTCAGGCAATACTGAACAGATTTACACCAGACCTGCGAAAGGCACTTCCTTGACCTTATGGCTACCTCTCTGCCAAATTTCAAGTAATTCTGTTCAGCCGTTCGGGCTGTAGCTGCGACTAAAGGTCCTATGGAAAAATGCATGGGGAAAACGCGTTTTGGGACCCCCCTTTTTCTCGGCCCCCGCTTGACAAATCACCCCGAGACTTTCAGGGTAGGAGCTGAGCAGAGCGCCCCATTAGTTTTGAAAATTTCACGAGGATTCGTCAACCGGCGCCAAAGTTATTCAAAATAGAATTTTGAGATTTCCTATGGAAACTAGGTTGTAACTATAACTATCTACTGGCGACCGCCAGTAGATAATATATATATATATATATATATATATATATATATATATATATATATATATATATATATGTCGCACCACACTGTTCGATTTGAAAAGTAACGCATGGACACCTTATATATATATATATATACACATATTTACTTTAAAACAATTAATAAACTATTAATTTTCATTATTTTATAATTTAAAAATTATCTTAAAATATATACACACACACATATATATGTGTATGTATATATATATATATATGGTCCTTGTAGTGCTGCATGTGTCTTACTCAGGTGAGTCCGCCTTGTTAAAGTGCATACTAATGTTCAGACTGTAAAACCCAAGTGGGTTGATGCTTCAATTTCTGCTTTTAAAAGTTGCATTTATCGTGATGATCATCCCGTTTTGAAACTGGTTCCTGTGGAAACCTGATGCCGGTTGACGCCAACACAGGCCCGTACACTCGCAGTGGGACTATCCTGCGGCTGGGCTCAGCCGCTTCAATCAATCCAACACAAGGGTAGCCACCAGATAGAAGAGCCCACAGGTCAGTAATCCATCGGTGATTTATTTGATGAAAAGCTGCATACAGGTAAAAAGAAAGCAACACTGCATCAAGTCTTTTTAGACAGATGCGTTTCGACACCCATCGCCAAACAATGGCAGTTTCCAAACACATACAGCAGGAGTCAATTTGGGACATTGAAGGAGCAACAGTGCACCTTTTGAGCATAAGGGAGAGCTGCTTAAAACGTACCCATCTTTGGAAACATTCACGAGTGCGCCGCAGTGGGCAGGGTTATTGTCATGCAGACGGAGATTTTCAAGAACGCGATGGCCCCGCTGATTTACTGAGAGATCTGTATACATCGGATATAAGGGAACTGGACATTGGTCTGGGAACATAAATGGCAGTCCTCTCTTTGTTTCCAATGAGTCCCTCATCCAATGAGGTGGATTTTTATAATTTAAATGGCAATGTTGATGATGTTTCAATTGTAATGCGAGGTGGAAGAAGGCTAAATGCCGAAACTCGTCCTTGCTAAATAAAGTCATCAAAGAACCCCGAGAGTGCACGGAATTTCCTTTGGGAGCTGGGAGCGTAATTTATTTTCACAGACTCACCACCGTGTACCAGTGCACCTGTCTTCAAGAGAGCATCTGTGGCCCTTTGGTGGAACAAGGAGCAGAATATATATATATATATATACTCTACCCACTTGTCGTCGAATTAGGATAATTTCAGACTCACTCTGTTTCCTCAATGCTTACACTGGTTTGTTCATTAACTTTCCACCTTGTTCGTGCCTGTCTCTGACGCGAGTGTTCACTTGAATCGCCCACTTTCTAGCAGACACGCAGATGAGACAATATCATTAAGAGTGCATCTTCCTTTACGATAGTAAATAGTTCACCGATTCTTTTGGGTAGTCTGCTTAAATTTAATTTTATCGTTAGCTCACCTTGTTTACTTCACATAAATCTGACTCGGTATCTCCCCTTCGGCACCTTTACCTTTTCTTCTATGTCTACACTTGTTTACGGGACACAGAGACACACGAGAAACTTTTTTAATTAAAGATGTTATTTCGTTACTAAGATATATGGATGCTATTAATACATGTTTCTTGTGCTTTTCACATTTTTCTCTATGTATTGAATTCTAGCACCATTGTTACAATTTTGTTCGTTTTTTTGCCATGTCATGCCATATGTTTTAGTCATGGTTTTCTATGTCTATGATGACAGAGTGGTGGTTGCTCTGACAACTATATTGTACTTAAGTGACACATGAGTGTGCTATAGACAAGTGAACAAGGCGGTTCGCCGTCGAAACGCGTCTTGCCTTTTGTTGGATTAAACTACATCTTTTTGCCATCATTTCACGGAGTCTGTGCCTGACTATTGTTCTATTGCCAGGATTGGGATTCAATATATATATATATATATATATATATATTATCTACTGGCGGTCGCCAGTAGATAGTTATAGTTAGGACCGAGTTCCCATAGGAAATCTGAAAATTCTATTTTGAATAACTTTGGCGCCGGTTGACTTATCTTTGTGAAATTTTCAAAACTAATGGGGCGCTCCGCTCAGCTCCTACCCTGAAAGTCTCAGGGTGCTTCGTCAAGCGGGGGCTGAGAAAAAAGGGGGGTCCCAAAACGCGTTTGTTTTAAACTAGTATATGTGACTATTGGTGTATATAAGTGAGTATATGTGAGAGTGAGAGATTGGAAGAGTTCCTGTATGAATAAGTATGTGTTTCTATAAGTGATTGTTTAAAAGACTAAGTATGTGTAAGTTTCTGTAGAAGTAAGTGTGGTGGTGTGTGTATAACTGTATATGCAAGTAAATGGATGTTTGATTCTTTATTAGCATGAGTGACTATGTGTGTGAGTAGCTCTATGGATGAGTGGCGTTGTGTAACAGGATGTATAGGTGTATGAGTACATATGATGAGTGAGTACATGTATGAGTGACTGTATAGGACTGTTGGTGAATGAGTGGATGTGTATGTGGATCTTAGAATTACTGAATAGGTTGTTGTAACTGGTATTGGTATGTCCATTGTTTTGAACATTTTAGTTTCTATGTTTGAATGCGTGTATCAAAGGTTATATTAGGGGGAGAAGAGGTCTGCCACTCTATCACAAGGATGATGTCATCAGTGATGTCATTTGAGATGTCATCAGTGATGTCATGAGTGATGTCTCTGACCATGTCATGAGTGATGTAATATGTGACGTCATCAGCAGTGCATTGCGGGCGCGCGAGTTATAGTTAGCTGAACTAACTATAACAGGGGAATTTCAATGGTTTTCTACGAGTGAAAAGTCCAGCTAACTATAACGCCCCTGAAACCTATGGTTTTTTCAGTGAATTTCTAAGGTTTTTTAAATGCTAATTCCTAACTATAACGTGCCTGAAACCTATGGTTTTTTCAGTGAATTTCAAAGGTTTTTTAAATGCTAATTTCTAACTATGCCTACAGAGATAGAACATGTGAAGAAAGAAGAAAAACGCACGGAAAGAAAAAAAGAAACGCAGAAAGAACAACAGAAGTCCTCAAAAACGAAGAAAAGTGCAGGAAGAAGGATAAGGTGCAGAAAGAACAAACAGAAGAGCAGAAAGAAGCCTTGTTGCAAAATCATCCTGTACCCTCAACTTTTTCAGACGGATACTGGTGGTAACTGAGTCTGACTAACCAGTCCTAGAGCCAGTGCTATGTTAAAAGACACTCCGAATACAGTGAAAACACCTACATACACTAGGGAACACTATGCGTTGGGGTCCCCCTGTGATCTGCATGACTTCCTCTGTAAGCCCCTAGTATATAATAGGGCAGGGGATTAAAACTACCTCTTAAAACGCGCCACAGGGCGTGTTTGTACATGTCACCTCAGGCCCCGTCCCCTCACTTCCCCACTGTGTAAACACGCCCTGTGGCCGTTTTAAGTTGGGAGATTAAGTCCCCTTGAATCCTGAGGGTCCCTAGGGTCCAACTAGACCACTAGGTACCTCCAGTAAGCGCCACAGAGCTGTGTTACAGAGAGATGTAAAAAGGGGCACGGCCTAGACCACCTCTCTGCAACTCAGCGCAGTGGCGCTTACTGGAAGCACCTGGTGGGCTAGTTGGCCCCCAGGGTCTCTCAGGATTGAAGGGGAATTATTTCCCCAACTTAAAACGCGCCATAGGGCTTGTTTGCACACGTTAACTCAGGCCCCGTCCCCTCCCTTCACCACTGTGTAAACACGCCCTGTGGCCCTTTTTAGTTGGGAAATTAAGTTCATTTGAATCCTGAGGGTTCCTAGGGTCCAACTAGCCCACTAGGTACCTCCAGTAAGCGCCACAGAGCTGCGTTGCATAGAGGTGTAAAAAGGGGCATGGCCTCAGAACACCTGTCTGCAATGCAGCTCCCTGGCGCATACTGGAGATACCTGTTGGGCTAGTTGGCCCTCAGACACCCTCAGTATTGAAGGGGAATTAATTCCCCAACTTACAACTGGCCAGGGGGCGCGTTTGCAGAGTGCTGCAAGGAGGGGGCGTGGCCTCCGGCACGAAGCCTATCTTTTATTTATTTTATTTTGTTAAGAAAGAGGGCTGTGTGGCCCTCCTTCTTTTTCTATTTTATTGGCCCTGGGGACCCCATCCTCCAGGACCTGCACCCTAATTTTTTTTTAAGGCCCCCCTCCCAAGGCCTTAATCGGCCCCAGGGACCCCAACCCCCGGGTCATGGCCTTTTTTTTAAAAAATTCTTTAGGAGGAGGGCAGCGTTGCCCCCCTCCTCAGGCCACTTATTGCCCCGGGGGATGGGCCCCCGGGCCAGCCTTTGCTTTTTATTATTTTAAAAAAATATATATTGATATAAACACCTAGGACATGCTGGACAAACCGGATGTACCTATCACCATGACGATTTGCGTGATATTCATTAAAAGGCGACTATGCATACAATGAATCCATGTGGAATGTATTTACCCCACTAGTGAGGCTCTGAAGTGTCTGATGCCCTACCGTGCCTAATCCCGGCGCCCCCGCTGGTGGGTACTCTCCAAGTAGACACCCTTGTCGTTTATTTATACAAACATGGGTAGCTATTGACTGGCACATTTAATACACACGCACACCAAGCCATTCAAAGGGGATTCAACAGGAATTCGACCAAACTATTCCAGAAACCGCCCTCACGGTTAATAAAACACACATCCACCGCTGGATGTGTAATACTTTTTATTTTACTCTCTGGAAAGGAGACAAACTTCACTTGAGAGTCACAGCGTGCTCCTGGCTGAGCCCAATGCTGTGTTACACCCATCAGTGCCCGCCAAGTGCAACACACCTCTGTGTTGTATTCCACCAGTTAGTGCGTATGCTGTGACACTCTCTAGCCCATGTGCACTGTAACACCACCCCGTGAATATGTCATGCCACACTTGCCTTCGCACGGGTTATATTTCCCCATCTAACGTGCCTTCCTCGATGCCTATGTTATAACGCACAGCGCTATGCAATACATATTACAATCTGGAATTTCCAATAGGACCTGTTCACGCAGCTACAACCCGAACTGCTGAACGGAATGACACCAAATTTGGCGGCAAAGAGGTAGTCCTCAGTTCAGACTCGTGCCTTTTGCATAACTGGTGTAAATCCGTCCAGTAGTTCCTGAGAAAATTAGAGTTAAAAAGATAGATATATCTATGGCCTCGGAGGATCCACGCACCATATGCGCACCCTGAGCACACCCTCTGCGAACCGAGCGCGTACCCTCCCGATCACGCGCTGAATGCTAATTGGCTGTCAAGTGTCTGCTTACATTCGAAACCAGGAACTGTTGGCAGCCATTTTGTGCCTCGGTAGAAGCGAGGCTGATTAAGTAAGGGAAATAGGTGTGTGAAAAATGTAAAGGGGGCAGGGTAGAAATACTCTGACCCTCTAGTGTTGCTTAGGGAGTCCCAGAAGGACCCCCCGGACCCCCTTTTTAAAAAAAAAAAAAAAATGGTTAAATACACGCAGGGTGCGTGGATTCGGCCGGAAAAAGAAACCTGAAGCGTGGGTTTCCGCGCTTCCTTAATAATTAGCCCCCTGGGGGGCCAAATCCTGGGGGCAAAATCTGTAAAAATTAATGTGGGCCCAGGGGGGCCCCGGGGACCGCTACCTCCTGGGGCTAGAAAATAGAGAGGGGGGGGCTGAATGGCCCCCCCAAGCCCCGGGGACCACCACCTCCCGGGGCTTTATTGTTTGAGGGAGGGGGGCTGCGTGGCCCCCCTCCTGGAGCCCTCGAGGGCCCTGGGGACCGCCACACCCCAGGGCGGGCTCCTACAGTGTCCTGGGGGTGCCCACCCCCAGGAGACTGTTGTTTGCTATGAGAGGGCGGGAGTCTCCCGCCCCCCATAGCAAACTTTGTTTGGATTTTGAAAGAGAGAGCAGGGAGACCTGCTCTCTCTTTCAAAATTCAAACGATATTGCTTTTCCACATGGGAAGCTGCATGTCAGCAGCTCCCCATGTGGAAAGCAATGCCTGCTCCCGAAGGACGCGGGGAGCCGGCTGTGACCGTGGGGGCGTTGGGGCTCCCCCCATGGTCCCCAACGTTTTTTAATAAACCCCGGGGGATGGAGTCCCCGGGGACAATAAAAATTAGTGATAGGGGCTATTTTTTTTTTACGGTAAAATTAGGAGTCGCGCATCCTAACGCGTTGGGTGCACGATTTCTCTTGCGTAGGGTGCGCGGTTCCTAGCGCATCCACCGCGTTGAGCATGTATATGACGTCACGCGGAAGCGCACGAGCGTCGCGTAACGTACTTCGTATGTGTCACGTATGGGCTTGGAGTCGCGTAGCAATTGCGCACAAAAATACGTACCCAACGCTTACCGTACGCGGATGCTTACGCACAGGGATCGAGAAAGGTGCACATAGGGTGCGCGAATCCCCCCAAAAATGTTAACAAAAATAAATAAAGTATTGAAAACATAGTTTAAAAAATATTTTACAAAATATATATATATTTTTTTTAAATTACAATTTAAAAAAAAGAAACATTAAAAAACAAATAATATTTTTTAATTTTTAAAATAATTAATTGAAAAAATAAGTTAAAAAATTGTGAAAAAAAATATTTAAAGAAAAACATAATTAAAGGAATTGAAACACTGAAATAGAAAAATGTAGAAATCCAATGAAAATCATTAAACATCATAGCTTTAGAGATAAGTTATAGATAGGAATTAGCATTTAAAAAACCTTTGAAATTCACTGAAAAAAACATAGGTTTCATGCACGTTATAGTTAAGAATTGACATTTAAAAAACCTTAGAAATACACTGAAAAAAACATAGGTTTCAGGGGTGTTATATTTAGCTGGACATTTCCCTCGTACAAAACCCTAGAAATACCCCTGTTATAGTTAGTTCAGCTAACTATAACTCGCACCCCCGCAATGCACGGCTGATGACGTCACATATTACATCACTCATGACATGGTCAGTGACATCACTGATGACATCACTGATGACATCTCAAATGACATCACTGATGACATCACTGATGATGTCATTCATGTGATCATTTGTTGCTTCTTGTCACACCCAAATATAACCTTTTATACACCCACTCTAAATTACATACTGCCACTCTCAAAACCATACACAATCCAACACCAATAAGTACATACCCCATAACTGACTCTTAGGTCTAAACACTCATCCACTCACTCATCTGTACAGTCACTCATACTTATGGTCACTCAGTACAGGACTATCATATGCACTCATACACCTATATAGACACTCCCACACCGCTACTCATCCATAGAGTTACTCACACATATACTCAGTCATGCAAGTAATTAATCAGACTGCCATTTACTCACCTATACAATTATACACGCACAAGCTCAATTACTCATACAAATACTAGCAAAATTGTAATGGTATTGTACTATCAATGATACAAGCATACACTCATCCATACAGCCACTCACACTATCACACACTCTCAGTTATAGTTATTTCTGTACTCCAACATACAAATATACTGCCGTTCACATATGTAGTAAATTACACAGGTACTAATGACATTTTTATTCACTCACTAACACAACCATACATACACTCACCCACCCATACAGTCCATCACAGATGCATTCTTAAAACCATGCACCCACTGAATCACCCACTCACACATCTATGCACAGAGTCACACACACTCCACCCACTCAAACACTCAGGCACCCATACAGATATTTGGACAACTAATCAATAACCCATATAGACACTCATGTAGCTGTTCACAAACCCATGCAGCTGCTTACACACCAACAGACAGACAGATACAGACATTCACAAAGTTTAGTCACTAGTCTGCAGTTACATAGATTTAATCACTCACTTATAGAGTCAGTCACGCATCTACTAAATCATCCATTCATACACTTATACACCAACTCATTCTTCCATAGGCATTTCCCTATATATATAAAACATATTTAAACTTTACAGAAACACACAGTCACTGGATGATGTCATCAGTGATGTCAGTTGAGATGTCATCAGTGATGTCATCAGTGATGTCACTGACCATGTCATGAGTGATGTAATATGTGACGTCATCAACAGTGCATTGCAGGGGCGCGAGTTATAGTTAGCTGAACTAACTATAACGGGGGAATTTCTAGGGTTTTGTACGAGGGAAATGTCCAGCTAACTATAACACCCCTGAAACCTATGGTTTTTTCAGTGAATATATATATATATATATATATATCTATATATTACCTACTGGCGGTCGCCAGTAGGTAGTTATAGTTAGGACCACGTTTCCATAGGAAATCCGCAACATTCTATTTTGAATAACTTTGGCGCCGGTTGACGAATCCTCGCGACTTTTTCAAAATAGGTGGGGCGCTACGCTCCGCTCCTACCCTGAAAGTCTCGGGGGGATTCGTCAAGCGGGGGCTGAGATAAAAGGGGGGTCCCAAAACGCATTTTTCCCATGCATTTTTCCATAGGACCTTTAGACACAGCTACAGCCCGAACGGCTGAACTGAATTACTTGAAATTTGGCAGAGAGGTAGTCCTCAGGTCAAGGAAGTGCCTTTTGTAGGTTTGGTGTAAATCTGTTCAGTAGATTCTGAGAAAATAGCCTTTAAATCAATATATATATCTGAGCCAGCGTACGGTGCGCTTACGGTGCGCTTACCGTACACGTACGGTGGCGTGCACGAGCGCGATTCTGATTGGCCCTTAGATCTTAGTAAACATTCGAATCGGTCGAAACCAGGAAGCGGCGGCCGCCATTTTCTCTCTCGCACTTTGACAGGGGCTTCAAAAACCAAGTGCAAAAACATGTAAAGTGGCTGTTTACACAGCTCCCAAGCACCTAGCCATGTCGAGGGAGTCCCCAACGACCCCCCAAGTGAAAAAAGGCAATTTTAATTTTTTCGAAAATTTCGCCGATTACGCTTACCGTATGCGTACGGTAAGAAATAATTAAAAAAAAAAAAAATATCCACATTCTCCCCACCCCGTGTGCAAAAGGTTCCCTGAAGGGCACCTTTTGTGCATGGCTTAATAGTTCTATTCAAAACATATATTTTACCTGTCACAACGATGCTCATCATATGTCCTCCATGTGCGCACGGTGCGCGAAGCGCATCGTGGGTTCATGGCCCATCTAGCGTAACGTGGGCACGCGGGCACCGTGCTCACTGTGCGCGTTCATGGCCAATCTAGCGTAACGTGGGCACGCGGGCACCGTGCTCACTGTGCGCACGGAATGAACTGCGTTAAGTGGGCGCGCACGCCACAAATGGCGTAAAGTAACTTAGCATTTAAAAAACCGTACAAATTCACTGAAAAAACCATAGGTTTCACACACGTTATAGTTAGGAATTAGCATTTAAAAAACCTTGCAAATTCACTGAAAAAACCATAGGTTTCACACATGTTATAGTTAGCTGGACATTTTACTGATAAAAAACCAATGAAATTCCCCCGTTATAGTTACTGTAGGCAACTATAACTCACGCGACCGTAATCCTCTGCTGATGACATATGTGTCTTTATGAAAAAAAAATATTTGTAATATATGTATAGCTAAAATTTAATGGAAGAAGACATGGGCAAATAAGTGTCTAAATACAGTATTAGCATCAGCAGAGGATTACGGTCGCGTGAGTTATAGTTGCCTACAGTAACTATAACGGGGGAATTTCATTGGTTTTTTTATCAGTAAAATGTCCAGCTAACTATAACATGTGTGAAACCTATGGTTTTTTCAGTGAATATATATATATATGTCGCACCACACTGTAAAGTAACACACGGACACCTTGGAAGAATGCAGATATGTAGATTAATTGACTGCAAAAACTCAACGCGTTTCAGCTTTCGCCTTGGTCAAGCTTGAAGCAAAATTGTCTGGCATCTACATTTAAACTATTGCTCACAACATAGAAAACAGTCTACTCGTAACACCAATGGTGAATAGTTCATAGAAAAAAGGAAAAAGGTAGTGGCCATCTTAGCACTATACCTGGTTCAATTGTAATGCATAGTAGCCATTACCACAATGCCCATGAAACTGTATACTGGAGAGGCAACATTGGTAATTAATGATTCCTAATGTAAAAATATTTACAAAATTCATCAATGATGCCAAAATTAGTGAATTAACTGAAATTCATAAAAAGTATACCTACATCACGCCAGAGTGGGCATGTAGTATAAACAAAATTACAGTCAAACTCCAGTTAACAATAAACATATGGCAAATCTGCCCAAGTGGGCTAGTAATTCAATGATATAATTTGAATTTGATCAGTAGCCCGTTCAAACAGTAGATACCAATACCTGAAAAAAAGAGAATTAATTACAATTTAGTATAAAAAAGCAGAAAATATTTTCAACAGCAAAATTTACACATTTCATTGCAGATAGAACTGTTAATTATGCAGGTGTACAGACTGTTCCTCATTTGAGTTCAACTCCTTCGGAGACATAGTTTCAAAATCAACAATATATATCTGGACTCCAATTGTCGCAGACAAAGTAATTTATTACCTCCGCGCTCATCATCATAAACAGCATCAACAACCACCATTCTCAGCAAACTTTCATTTTGAAAATGCTGATCAAAAAAATCTCGAGCAACAGGATATTGTCTGTTATTATATCGTATTGTTCTGATATGTTCAAGCACTCTTTTCTTAGCACGATAAATTGTGCTGCCTATATATGCCTTGTTACAAGGACAAATAAGTGCATAAACACAGTACATTGTGTTGCAAGTAAGGGCTTTCTTAATAACAAATTCCTTACTAATGCTGGAAATATGCAATACAGTACAATCAATGCTGTTTTTGCAAGCTTTACAGTTTTTGCAGCAGCGGAAGCCAGGACGACCACTATTCCTAGGTTTGATGGTATTAGTCACCAAGTAAGGGCTTAACTCATCTCTTAGTGATCTATTCCTCTTGAAAGTAATTTGTGGACTATTATTTAGATGTTTCTGAAAAGTACTATCTGTAAACAGTACATGCCAGTGTTGTTTTTAAATTTGACGCACTTCCTGTGCTTGTCCTGAGTACATGGTAATGAAACGGAGAATATCAGACTCAGTTTGTCGTTTTACCGGGTACAGTAACTGGTTGCGCGTAACCTCATCCACTCTCTTACATGCTTCTGTTATAGTTCTTTGATGATAACCTCTCTCTCTGAAGTGTTGCATCATAGTTTCCTTTTCCCTTAAATAGCTGCTTTCAGTAATACAATTACGCTTGGCGTGTAATAGCTCACCATAAGGGATACTATGAACCAGCTTGCGTGGATGTGAATTAGAAGCGCTTAAAATGGTGTTTCCAGCTGTTTTTTTGCGAAATAGTTGGGCATGTATGGTCTGATCTTTTATTTCCACTACAACATCCAGAAACTCCACACTGGTCCTACTAATGTGTTCTGTAAAAACCAAGTTGTACACATTCTCATTGAGTTTCCTGACAAACGCACTGGCAGAATCAATATCACCATTCCAGATTAAAAAGATGCCATCTATATATCGCAGCCACAGGACACAGTTAGCAAATTCCACGAGCTGTGAGGCCACCTGCTCCTCCCACCAGCCCATGACTAAATTAGCATAGCTGGGGGCGAAGCAGGTGCCCATAGCTGTGCCCTGTGACTGCCGATAGATGACATCATCAAACAGAAAAAAAAATGTTGTTAAACAATATTCAATCATATCAAGAATCATTTCTGAATGATTTAATAACGAAATAGAACGAGTCTTTAGAAAATGTCTGATGGCCTTTAAACCTAGCTGATGTATACTGGTATAAAGACTACCAACATCGAGAGTGACCAAGGTGTAATCAGTCTCCAATGGATCTCATCAATTATTGTTAAAAAATGTGTCACATCTCGTAAATGAGCTGGCAATCCAAACACAAAAGGCCGTAAATAATGGTCAATAAACTGGGATGTGTTTTCTAACAAAGACCCAATATATGAAACTATAGGCCTGCCAGGAGGATTGACCGGGTCCTTGTGTAGTTTGGGTAGTAGATACAAAATTGGGATCCCGGGATGAGGACACATAAGATAGTTAAATTCCTCCCATTCCAATAGTCCCCTCTCTCTCCAGTAAACCAAAAGCTCACCATACTTCAAATTAGACTGCGCTATTGCACTCCTATCAGGGACGGAGTAACAAGTTTGATCTGCCACTGTCTGTATCCTTCATTCAGATATACTGATTTATCTAAAACAACAACATTACCACCCTTGTCGGACTGGCGAATCACAATAGTATTGTCTGATTTTAAGTTTTCTAATGCTGTTATCTGATCCCATCTCAGGTTTTTCTTAAAAGCAGGAGTTTTGTTGTAAAATTATTTTCTTCAAATCACTAAGGACACCCCTTTCAAATACCTCAATTTCATCACAATCAATATTCGGTAAAAAAACTGATTTGGGTTTGAAGCAGTTGCCTGGATTAACATTAAAATCAATGTCAAAATCTTGTAAGTTCGAAATCACATTATCATCACCCATTTCTTGATCAGACATAGATGACATAGCATGTAAAACTTCAATATCATCAATGTTAAGTTTACTCAAAGGTACACCTTCCAATACCAACTCAGTTTTGTTATGCTTAACCTCTTCAATGCCCGTGACGAGCTGGTCTCGTCATGGGCCGCGGTCGCGCTGTGCCCATGACGAGACCAGCTCGTCATAAACCCCGCCCGCTAATACAACGGCCGGCACAGGGCGGGGAAAGGGGCGGGCACTGAAGGGGTTAATGTCAAACCATTTTTTTAGTTTTAATTTGCGTGAGAAATAAAATAGATCTATCCTTGTTTGTACGAAGTTAAAGTTAGTAGTGGGGCAAAAGGACAAACCTAGGCCTCACAGCTGGCGGAATTTGCTAACTGTGTCCTGTGGCTGCGATATATACATTAGATCTCTTTAATCTGGAATGGTGATATTGATTCTGCCAGTGCGTTTGTCACGAAAATCAATGAGAATGTGTACAACTTGGTTTTTACAGAACACATTAGTAGGACCAGTGTGGAGTTTCTGGATGTTGTAGTGGAAATAAAAGATCCAACCATACATACCCAACTATTTCGCAAAAAAACAGCTGGAAACAGCATTTTAAGGGCTTCTAGTTCACATCCACGCAAGCTGGTTTATAGTATCCCTTATGGTGAGCTATTACGCACCAAGCGTAATTGTAGTACTGAAAGCAGCTATTTAAGGGAAAAGGTAACTATGATGCAACACTTCAGAGAGAGAGGTTATCATCAAAGAACTATAACAGAAGCATGTAAGAGAGTGGATGAGGTTACGCGCAACCAGTTACTGTACCTGGTAAAACGACAAACTGAGTTTGATATTCTCCGTTTTATTACCATGTACTCAGGACAAGCACAGGATGTGCGTCAAATTTGAAAAAAACACTGGCATGTACTGTTAACTGATAGTAATTTGCAGAAACATCTAAATAATTGTCCACAAATTACTTTCAAGCGGAACAGATCACTAAGAGATGAGTTAAGCTCTAACTTGGTGACTAATACCATCAAACCTAGGAATAGTGGTCGTCCTGGCTTCCCCTGCTGCAAAAACTGTAGAGCTTGCAAAAACAGCATTGATTGTACTGTATTGCATATTTCCAGCATTAGTAAGGAATTTGTTATTAAGAAAGCCCTTACTTGCAACACAATGTACTGTGTTGATGCACTTATTTGTCCTTGTAACAAGGCATATATAGGCAGCACAATTTATCGTGCTAAGAAAAGAGTGCTTGAACATATCAGAGCAATGCGACATAATAACAGACAATATCCTGTTGCTCGACATTTTTTTGATCAGCATTTTCAAAATGAAAGTTTGCTGAGAATGGTGGTTGTTGATGCTGTTTATGATGATGCGCGCAGAGGTAACAAATTACTTCATCTGCGACAATTGAAGTCCAGATATATTGTTGATTTTGAAACTATGTCTCCGAAGGGGTTGAACTCAAGTGAGGAACTGTCTGTATACATGCATAATTAACAGTTCTATCTGCAATGAAATGTGTACATTTTGCTGTTGTAAATATTTTCTGCTTTTTTATACTAAATTGTAATTAATTCTCTTTTTTTCAGGTATTGGTATCTACTGTTTGAACGGGCTACTGATCGATCAAATATTCCATCTTTGTACAAATTATATAATTGAATTACTAGCCCACTTGGGCAGATTTGCCATATGTTTATTGTTAACTGGAGTTTGACTGTAATTATGTTTATACTACACGCCCACTCAGGCGTTATGTAGGTGTACTTTTTGTGAATTTGATTTAATTCACTAATATGGCATCATTGTTGAATTTTGTAAATATTTTTACATTAGGAATCATTAATTACCAATGTTGCCTCTCCTGTATACAGTTTCATGGGCATTGTGGTAATTGCTAATATGCATTACAATTGAACCAGGTATAGTGCTAAGATGGCCACTACCGTTTTCCTTTTTTCTATGAACTATTCACCATTGGTGTTACGAGTAGTCTGTTTTCTATGTTGTGAGCACTAGTTTAAATGTAGATGCCACACAATTTTGCTTCAAGCGTCACCAAGGCGAAAGCTGAAACGCGTTGCGTTTTTGCAGTCAATTAATCTACATATCTACATTCTTCCAAGGTGTCCATGCGTTACTTTTCAAATCGAACAGTGTGGTGCGACATATTTGGGGCTGCTGGTTATCCCTGCACGGACCACCCTGCCAGACAGCCTTTATCTCTACCGGGACTCGTGTTGTTATATAAATCTATATATCCAACAAAGAAGTTGCCCTCAAACGAAGGAGCCCACTCAGATAGGTAATGCTGTTCTTTTATTCAAATGCGGACTGCAGCATGTACAGGAAAGATGCCAAAAACAGTTCTTAATGGCCGAAACGTTTCGGGCTCCTGTCCTTCATCACAGGGTCTGTTCAGCAAAATCGCACAACCAGGAAATGTTCCCATATTTAAGCAAAGTACCTGCCCCAGTGGGCGGGCCACTCACATGGCCTTCTGGTACATGAAGTTCACTGTAGTATTCCTCGAGTGAGGTGGCGTGCATTTTGGCAAATAAAAGTCAGTAAAAACCACAGTGGGTTGTTGTGGCTTCTCACCGCTACACAGCTGCTGACTCACAGTCCCCATTTCAGCACCTGTCCCTCATGGTGTACACTCCGTGGCATCACCGGGTCTGTTCTGGCACAGCGGGCTCCTCCACGGCTGAGCATAGCCGTAAAACATCCAACAAAGAAGTTGCCTTCAAACGAAGGAGCCCACTCAGGTAGGTAATGCTGTTGTTTTATTCAAATGCGGACTGCAGCATGTACAGGAAAGATGCCAAATACTGTTCTTAAAGGTAGACGCGTTTCGGGCTCCTGCCCTTCATCACAGGCTCTGTTCAGCAAAATCGCACAACCATGAAATGTTCCCATATTTAAGCAAAGTACCTGCCCCAGTGGGCGGGCCACTCACATGGCCTTCTGGTACATGAAGTTCACTGTAGTATTCCTCGAGTGAGGTGGCGTGCAATTTTAGGAAATAAAAGTCAGTAAAAACCACAGTAGGCTGTTGTGGCATCTCACCGCTGCACAGCCACTGACTCACAGTCCCCATGACATGAGTGATGTCACTGACCATGTCATGAGTGATGTAATATGTGACGTCATCAGCAGTGCATTGTGAGCGCGCAAGTTATAGTTAGCTCAACTAACTATAACAGGCGAATTTCTCTAGTTTTATATGAGTCAAATATCCAACTAACTATAACGTCTCTGAAACCTATGGTTTTTTCAGTGAATTTCTAAGGTTTTTTAAATGCTAATTTCTAACTATAACGTCCCTGAAACCTATGGTTTTTTCAGTGAATTTCTAAGGTTTTTTAAATGCAAATTACTAACTATACCGTCTGTAAAACCTATGGTTTTTTCAGTGAATTTCAAAGGTTTTTTAAATATCGAACTACTATTGTGCTATTTGTCATTACTACTGTTTTTTCTAACTTTTCAACTACATAAAATAAACTGCAAAACTACTATGTAATGTAATATATTTCACAAATTACAGTGAGTTTTTAAATTATTCAAAATAATGTAAGATTCAGAAAACAATGTTTCTCCCTTTTTTTGCTGTCTTCAGCTACTACTTAACCTCACTATTCACAGTGATGTCAGAGTAGTTTCATCATAAACAGTAGGGAAAAAAAACAATCAACTAGATTGTTAAAAAAAAAACCCTAATTCTCACAAATATAATACAAAATCAACACAAATAACACATCCAACACTATTTCCAATCTTCAAATCTTACCTTTACTTTGTAGTTTCTGTGAACATTTTCCAATACACCAAACAATGTATCAAAAATTTCACTTTGAAAGCATCCAGTATGAATTCCTTAAAGTATCTTTACACCTTCCCACAAAGCCGAATGGTGTATCTAAAATCTTTGTTTCAGAAATATCATGTATGAGTTGGGTAATTCATAAGGCAATCTCGGTTTCATTTCCAAGTGCGTATCGTTGCAGTGACTCCAACCATTATTACACTTTAAATAAACTGCATAATGTCCACTTGTGGTAGTACTTCCAGCATGGAAAACAATAGCAACTGTTGCAAAAGTTCTTCCAGAAATAGATACTTGACTAGCAACAACATTTTTAATTTTGGATTCCACTTTTCTTCCATTTGGTCTACAGCGTTGTAGCATTATAATCAAATATTTTCCATATCTTTGTAGGCATAATGTAGATAGCATTGTTGATTTACAATGAGAACAGATCATCTCGTGATCTGCTTCTTTTAGTAATTTGGAAAATGGTACAGATTTGCAGTCAGGTATTGTCAAATATAGAAATCGTTCTCTGTCAACTATAGTGCTTGAAGTTAACGAACACTGTTCACGTTTATGTTCCTATTTGTAACTGAGTCCAAATAAACTCTTAATCTGAATTCCTTCATCTGCTAGTACTCCAAGCATAACCATCAAAAATTCTTGTGCATCTTGTTGTATATTAGCACTGAACGTTAAAGATCCAGTACATGTATCCAACAGTTGGCGAATACCAGAAGCAGAATGGATCTTACTTCTATCAGTTCTCAATTCCTGAAATAAAGTATAAAGTGCCGAACATTATCTTTTTTCCTGACTTTCCATAATTTCATCATAAACATCTTCAAGATAAAATATAACGTTTAGAATAACATTACTGTAGCAGTTGACACCAGAAGCATTTTCTAATTGGAATCCGACAACATCATCACTTGTTTGTGTTTTCTGCTTCTTTACATCTTTTCTTTTCTCTTGATTTTGTTTCTGCTTTCCAACCATAGTTGATTCTTCACCATGTTTGCATTTTGAACACACAACACGTTTCTCATAAATAGGATATTCACCTAAACTTGGAGCATAAAGCCTTCTCAAACGATTATATTCTCTTACACAATTAACATCAGCACTAACCTTGTTCTCATCAAAATCAATTAAATACAAACCAGACAACGTTCTAAATCGAGATAATGCAACATATACCATTCCCTCTTTAAACACAGTTCTTCCTACATTTATCAAAGCATTATCTACACTTAAACCTTGAGATTTATGAATAGTTATTGCATATGCTAAACAGCAGGGAAACTGTTTTCTACGAACATACAAGTCTTTTACAAGCAAAAAACGTGCAGCACAACGCGCAATCTGTCTTACCTCTGTAATCTGATCAAATTTAACTTTCAAGAATTCAATTCCATTTCTATTTTAGTATTTCACAAAATCAACAACTTTCCCCATTGCTCCATTCACTAAACCTTCTTCTACATTCAGATTACGCCTCAAAATTACCCAACAGTTTAAACATACATCTAAAAAAGAATTCTAAGCCAGCAGTTTTTGATACAGAGTTTTCCAAAGAATCCAATTTAGTCTGTAGTTTTACTGAAAGAAGAATTGTTATTCCTTGATGCTCGATTTTATCAATAGCTTCAATGTGAACTATTTCTTCATTTTCCAATTTCATAAGCTCTCTATTAAATGTATAACACTCTTCCACTGTCGGCATTAAGCAAAGTATAGACTTTTTTTCTTTCATTTTCTTGTACATTACTTCTGCTGATGTGTTTTCATTTGCAAACAAGTTCTTTAGTAGACGACTTTGAAAAGCTTCTTTACCATGTTTGCTTGGAACACCAATTCTTACATCTTTTAGAATATTTCCATAATCTTCATCTCTTGCTTGTCGCATATTCTGAGTGAGTTCTTTCTATTCAAAATTTAACCACAGATTCACATTTCCAATACTTCCCAGAGATTTCTTTGTGTCTTCATGTACAAGAGTTTTAAACACTGGTTCTCCTTTTACAGGTGTTAGTTGTAGCAGATCTCCAAATACAATTAAATGTTTTCCTCCAAAGAGAACGTCATAATCTGTTTTTAATGCCTGTTGCAATCTTAAGTGTACAAAAGCAAGCATTAAGTTTGAGACCATGCTCACCTCATCAATAATTAATAGTTTCATTTTCTTCAGCACTCTTGACACTTCATGAGAAGCTTCTCCAGACAACTTCTGATATTGTAATTTACTATCATGCTCAACTGGTAACATTAGTAATCTATGCAAAGTAACTCCTTTAACATTGTGTGCAGTTAATCCAGTTGGAGCTGTTATCACAGAACATAAACCTGAACCAGTAGTTTTTTGAAGATAACTGGTCAAAACTTTAATTAAAAATGTTTTACCTGCCCCAGCTTGACCACTTATGTACATCAGAAGAGGTTTAAAAGATGAACACACACATTATTTTTTTCATGCAACAAACCATGTTCTATCTGTTCTCTCACTTATACATATATTTCTTTCTGTTCAAAATTTAGGTGCCGATTCCGATCCGGTAAAAATAATTTGCGTACGACCCGCATCCGTATTTTTTTACGTACGAGTCGCACAAGTACCGTACAAACTGGCAAGTACGATTGGGACGTGAAAAATAACTACGAATAGTGTTGGGAAAAGTCTACGAGCGTGCGTCGGAAAGTGCCCACGTCCGAATATCGTCGGGAAAAGTGTACGAAAGTGATCCGGACAGTTTAACTTACAAATCGTAAAACACAAGTCCGAGCGCGCAAGTACGATCCCGACCGCCCGTCCGAATACACAATCGCACGTAAAAAGGCCCGTACGGAGCCAACACTGAAGCACACATGTACACGGGTAAACTCATGCCCGTGTACGAGCCGTACAACCCCCCCATATGTCTGCACCGTACACCACCCTGTCCGCACTGTACCCCCAGCCCCCCCACCGCATTTACTTGCCGTACACCAACACCGTACCCCAGCACCCTCACACAGCATCGCGAATGTACGGACCGTACCTACGCGAAAAAGACACATACAGAACCAGGACAGTGGAAAACAGCACAAGGAGGGCCAAAGCGACTCGCACAAAAACACAAAACACGTCTACACGACAAAATACAACTCAATGACTGACCTGCCACATCCAAACTGGCCAACAGAGGCCCCAAACACAACCACCTCTTATAACACACCCACCAAACTTCAAACACAGCCACACCCACAAATTGACCAATAAAAAGGGCCCACACACACAAACCATGAGCCCTTGCAACAGACCTACTGCGGACAGAGCTCACACACAAACCACCCCACATAACTCATACCTTAGCTACACCGCCACTCACACACCTTCACACAACCTCCCCCACAAACATCCCTCTCTTCACATTCACACACACACACACATTCACACCCACACACCCACAACCGCCCACAACCACACCCCACACCATGCCCACAGACAAGAATCCAAAGTTCACTACGGCGGAGCTGGAGCTCCTCGTCAACGAAGTCATCAGAGTCGAGCCACAGCTGTTTGGAACAATGGTCAGACAGACCAGCATATCTGAAAAATCTGCCATGTGGCAGAGGATCATCGACAAGGTGAATGCTGTTGCACCCGTTCGAAGGACCAGGCATGAATGCCAAGCCAGGTGGTACGATCTGCGCAGGGCGGTCAAGAGGAAGATGAATGAAGAACATGCCCAGACCAACATCACTGGAGGTGGGCCGCCCCGCAGACCCGTACACTACCATCCCTGGGAGGAGAAGGTGATGGCCATGCTACCACCGGTGGGACTACACGGAGTGGAAGGAGTCGCAGAGCCTGGTGAGTCCACAAACAACTCACGTAACATGGGGGGAATGGTATCCACACACCAACAACAACAAATGCACACACCTACCCCCAAGCACTCACTGCACACAACCACACTCAATAACCATGCCCATGCCACGAACGTCACCATTCACCCTTCACAAATCAAGGCAAGGCCATGTCCAAGGCTACAACAACCACAAACACAAGACTGGATGTCCGGGAGGCTGGGAGGGTGGGCCCCACACAACACATCGTGAAAATGAGACGCAGACATCAATGTCCTCAGCCCATATGGCATAGGGACATACCCATGCACAATGCGCAGGGACTGGCAAACTGCTAACAAGGTCGCTGACACTGGGCCCTGCTGTATGCAGGACAAGGCCCTCCTGGGGCCACTGTACACTCAAACACCAACTCCACAAGCACAGGCATCTAGCACAGGAACTCACACACACTGTCATGCCAGCATACACCATGAGGGGACACGCACATCACCTGGGAGACCCAATTACAACTCACACAACACACAACAGCACGCCCAGTCACACCCCGCAGAAAAAGATTTCGGGGGGGGGGGGCTAAATCTACCAGGCATAGGCAGAGTGGCTGTAAGAAGGGGTGAAAACACAACAAAAGCCTCATTTACGAGTAAATGGTCTACCATAAACCTGTGAAGTACTCGGGTCCGGCTGCAATTAGACGGACGCCAGCCCGCGAGGCTGTCTCAGCCGGGCTGACACACATGACGGGGGGCAGAAGCCCGGTGAGCCCAATGGGTGTTGCGCGCCTGATCAGAGCCAACTATCTACAGGCCACACACTCAGGAGAACATCCCAATCTGTCCCCCGCAACATACCCATCCCCAAGTGGACATTGAGAGGAATGCCAGGGACATCCAACTACCTGGGGGAACTGTGTCAACTTGAATATGTATGAAACATGGATGTGGCATGAAACAGCATTAACATTGTCTCTCTCACACACACAGGGCAACGTTGACGATCTCCCCCCAACACTGGGGGGGAAGAATCACAGTCCCAGGCACCGCGTGAAGAGGATCCCACCGGCAGCGACGACTCTCACCACTCCGTGGATGACCCCGACCAACCTGGCCCCTCCGGTGCACAAGCACCTGCAGCACCTGCGTCAGGTACATCTGTGCCAACCACCACCCCCATTCCCGCCACATCCCAGGACACACCCAGGATCCCTGCTCGCACTGAACAACACAGCCAGTCTGACCACGAGGGACAAGGTTCTGCGGGCACCCAGGAGGAGGCAGACAACCCTGCCAATGCCATCCCTCAGGGGTCCCGTAGACCCGATGTGCCCACAACGGCAGGCCAGGCTCGTGTGGGCAGGGGTGGTGGGAGTGGAGGCAGGCGGAGGCGCGAACCTGACCAGCCAGCTCAGGACCCCGGTATGTCACACATACGCAACATCCTGGACTCATACCGGCATGACACCAGAGGCATCGACCAGGTCGTGTCCAGACTTTCCGGGATGCAGGGGACCCTCGATGAGATAAAGAACCTGCAGGTCGAGCATCATGCCAGTCACCAACAACACCAAGGACGGATGGAGGCAAGGCTGGCTGAGCTCCTGGCGGTGCACAGGGACGTGAGCCAATCACTCCGTCAGATCACCCAAAGTCTGGCAAACCCTCCCTGTGCCACCAGGTGAAGACCAGCACCAGACACAGGGAGGGAGGAGGAGGAGGAATCATGGAGCGTCCCCAGCATCGTCAAGGCCTGCATCTGAGGGTCCCCGGAGGAAGGTGGGTCGTCCACGTAAAAGACTTTGATAGTCAGCGGACCATCCCCATCTCCCAGGTCACCTGGACTGGCACCTGGCCCTCTGGCGCAACAGCAGAACCTCACCCAATGACATTCTCTGCCACATGGACTTGCTGGTCACAGTCTGACCAATGATGACCAACACTGTGGTCTGGACTCTGATGATTTCCAATGCAAAGGATGCCATCTCCCCCAGTGAACTTTGGATTCTATTCCCCCGATTGAGCACCGTAGCACATGTACCAAAAGACTCACCCCACCAAAAATAAATTCACATTGTTCTGCACAGGAGATGTTGCTGTCATTTTGCATTATTCTACGACATATGTGTGTGGAAATGTCTAACTATGCCTGAGTGTCGAACCAACTCCAGCCATCCATCCCCTGGGAACAGAGTCTGGTACAGGACACACATGGGTCACAAGTATCATTCAATGTAGGCATGGAGCACAACACTCACCTGTGATGGCCTCTGGCTGCTGAGGGGGTGCTTGCTAAACTGTGCGGACAGACCTATTTGGGAGATCATCATCAAGGCGTAGAGGCCATGGCCCATGTGGAGGTACCCTGGGAGGGAGTCCCAGGTATTTGTGGCCAGGTGGGAGAACTATGTCCTGTATGCTGGAGTACGGTGTATGTGAAGAACGGTGGCCAGGGCAAGGTTGGATGCACGGAGATGGACCAACGGGATCTAGGATGACAGACGTACAAGGTTGGTGTGGGGTCGGGTTTGTGGACTGCCTCCTGAGTGTGGGTGGGGTGTGTGGAGGACATCCTGCAGCAGACAGTGATCCATTGCAGCTATCTATGGTGGACGGTGAAGTGGCTGGGGCGCAGGGTGTAGTAGCTGAGGTGTGCAGATGCCCCCTGGAAGTGGACCAGTGTCCTTGGAGTTTGGATGTACTTGCTCCGTAGAGGGCAGGGCAGTATATGAGATGGATGTCGTCATGGACCTGGGGGATGGTCTGTCGTAACTTGGAGTGGATCTATCTGTGGATCATGTGCATGATGCAGAGGGCGTTGCAGCATGAGGTACAGATGCAGTGGACTAGCATGGCATATGTGAGCGAGCCAAACATGATGCACAACATCTTGTGTGTGTGGCCACTGGGTGCTTGTGCAGGGCCTGCAGCAGCAGGCGCCATCTCCCTGCCAAATGGCCCATCTTGCACACAAAGACTAGGATGTCAGAAGGACAACTGCAACAGGCGCGTGTGTAAAGTGAGGAGTGTCCAGTGTCACATGGCACACCCAGAGACAATGCATGCACAATCACCAAAGAACCATTACACCGGATCAGGAAACTGAAGGCCGTCCTGCGCACAGGAGACACACCCTCAGCAACTGGTGATGGCCCATTGTGTGGTTGACCTCGCCAAAAAACATACTCGACCATGTACTACATGCCCAATAGGGAGCCTAATCCATGATCAACTGCATGCATGTCGATAAACTACACATGGACTCCTATGCATTATCTACAGCAAGTATGCCAGAGATGCCACATGCCAAGTGGCAAGAGACCAGCATTGACAGAGACGAGGCACCTTGGAGTATGACGAACACCTTTATTACTCATCCTCACACTAATGGAATTGCATCCATTGGAACAGAATCACAGGTCATTCGGCTGAACATGTGTGACCTACACTGTACACCCCCTGCAACACACAGATGTGGTAAATCCTACTGAGCTGGCACACAAGTGAAGGCGTTGAGCCTCACACCCCTTGCTGCACACGGCGAGTCTACAATTCCACATTGAGCCTCATATGGGGATGTCCCACACCATGTCCACCATGACCATCCCGTATGTTCCTGAGGGACGTTATACACACATTGATGCCTTCATCAGAATCCACAATCCATGACAGATGACTGTCAGGAAGGGTGACTATCAATTCATGGGAGCCATGCAACACGTCACGTGGCCCATGGTGAGTCGACATGTATGCATGGTAACACAACATGCACAGGAGCAGTACCCACATATCACAAACACGTACCACCCACAAAACGGCTTGCTGCACTCCTTACCCAAAAATACTTTTTCACCATCTCTGTGCATGTAACTCTGATCCAGCACACGTTGCAATACTCATGAGGAATAGCAGGAGTGCAATGATGACATGAGCAGACGACAGCCGCAGGAACCTGGGGAGGACAGACATACAACAAGTCAGCGAGGAGCTAGTAATCCGCAGACATGTACTTGCACTCTACAGGATTGATGTTGTCACCATGGAAATAATGATTTTCGTGTTCCTGCAAAAATATGGGGAATGACATTATCACTTGTATGACACATCAGAACACACCTCCAAGTCACTTGGCACACAGTGAGCTCGACACACACATTGCAACACATGCCACACAAGGCACTAAGCGTGCACACTCAGACACAGGGACTCACCATCATGAGAAGAAGTTGCGGATCAGCTGACTCCGGATGTCCTCATCCTCATCCTCATCCTCATCCTCACTTGCCCCGTGCCCAAGCACTTCATCCTCCACGGGTGGATGATCTTGCTCATCAGGATCCAGGATGAGTGGCACCGCCTTCTCCACTGCCATGTTGTGCAGCATGCAGCACACAAGGAAGATTTTGCAGACCTTCACCGGGGCATATGGGAGGGCGCCGCCGGTCTTGTGGAGGCACCGGAATCTGCTCTTCAGGAGTCCAAACATCCTCTCAATCACGCGCCTCGTCTGCCCATGTGTGTCGTTGTACCGGTGTTCTGCGGCTGTTCTGGGGTTGCGGAGAGGCGTCATCAGCCATGGCATGTTGGGATAGCCAGCGTCCCCTACATGGAAACATCATGGACAGAAGTGGGTCAGAAGAAGCAGTAAGATATGAAGAAACGGCTAAATACAGGGCTAACAGAGTATTCCCACCAACATGCACGTTCGTTGCGCAGCTGCAGCATCATTTCAGGCACCCTGCTATGCCTCATGATGTAGGCATCGTGTGCTGATCCTGGAAAACGGGAACAGACATGGGATATCATCATGTTAGCAAGACATACCACAAGGGCATTGATGGAGTGGTAATGCTTGCGGTTACAGAAGGCTACCTCCTGTGCGTGTGGTGGCACCAAAGCCACATGTGTCCCATCAATGGCCCCAATGACATGGGGCATCCCTCCCAGGGCATAGAACTCACCCTTGACACCTGTCAACTGCTCAGGAGTTGGAAAAGTTATGAATTCATCCAGGTGTACCAACATGTCCTCTAACACATCATGCAGGACACGGCTGAACATGGTCAGGGACATGCCACCTACATCAGCTATGGTCAATTGAAACGTACTCATGGCAAAGAAATGTAGGGCTTCCATCACCTTCATCTTGGGGGGCAGTGCAGTAGGATACCTGTGTAGCGGTTGGAGGTGTGGCTCGAGCCTTGTGGTCAAGTCGTCAATCAACGGTTGGGAGAAGCGGTAGCGGCGTATACAGTCACGTTCCCTCATGGTAGCCAAGTCTGGCATTGGTCGGGGGAGAGGCGGTGCCCTGCAGAAATTTGGAAGGAATAACAAAGATTGAGTACAGCACTACACCACTGACAATGGACTGAGCACATGTTCAACAGCTACTACACATATGCTACATACAGAGTCTGTACTGTGCAATGCATCCAGGACACGTATGCCAGCCAGGTAACACCCCTAACAACAGTCAGCTACACACGTGGGTGCGCAAGGTCAACATGACATGCCATGGAACTAGCTGTGGGCCAGTGTAAGTGAAGAGGCTGACGCATTACAGGAGTGACAGACATCCACATACGTGCATAAGAAGGATGTATTATCACACAGACCGGTTGCGGGACACTAGAGGCACAGGTCGCATGTTCTTGAAACAGGACAGTCCACACACCTTGCCATGAAAGGGTACATGTCAGGTATGATGACACATACATTGAGACTACACAGATATGTCCTTGTCTCGCAAGTCCATGTGCGATGCATACATACACCCGTTACGTCTGATTCCACATGTGGCCTGGTGTGCGTAATAGTGTGCCATGCCCATCGACACGCACACACATGTTGGATGCAGCAAATGCAGATGCATGTCACGGAACAAATACAGCTAGCTCATGGGAACACATGACACTCACATGACATAGTCACAACGTGCAACGCCGGTAGTTACATGTGAGGTGTCATTATCCGTGTCCCTGGCATCGGGGGACAGTTGCGGGTGTAGGTGACTGTGCCATGCCAGTGATGCAGTGCTCGACTGTCCCCAGTGAGTAGCTCCTCTGTATCGATTTAGAACAAGTAATTTGCTGTTGTGTGATGCTCCCCATTGTTTCCCAGTGGCATGGTGGGTAAACCAACTGTGTGGTGCAGGGCCTACATATGTTTGTAGTATTGTAGATGTCACTCATGTTGCCGTTCATGCTATGCGCTGTGTCCTATGTAGATTGGACTCATGTGTCATATGTATACAGGTGTCTGGTCATTTCCTGTCTCTTCACCTTGGCCACAGCATCGTCGGGGGAAACCGAGGGAGACACTGGCACGGACGTGGGGGAGGTATCCAGCACCGGGGCCACCAGTGCTGGGGAGTCTGGCGCAGCAAGTGGCACGGAGGCCGAGGGAAGTCAGGCGGAGGACCTGTCCAGTCCCAACACCGACTATGACGCTGACGGGTCCGAGGCTGAGTTCCCAGAGGGGGCGGAGGCTGCTCCCAGAGCTGAAAGCAGCACTCCATCTCTCGCCGCACCCTCCATTCTCATCACCGCCCTCCCAGTTGCTCGGGTCCCTTGTGTCCGTGCTAGGCGACAACAGGTGCGTGAGAGACGGCAAGGAGGTGTATTTAAGAGTGAAGGGTGCACTTCCACTCCGGATCATTCTGTGGTGTGTAGGCACATTCAATTGCATGGTGCTTGTTACATGCACGCTCATGATGTAGCTTGTATTCTGTAAGGGATTCGTGTGCCAGTCATGACCCCGTCTTGTGCGCTGCTTGCTAACGGTAATTATGTGCTATACAATGATGAAGCTTGCTGTGGGATGCTTCCGGGAATTCCTGACATCGTGACTGTATCACTACGAGTGGTTTTCTGTCATTCCGTCGTTTTCCCACACCCGCATGGCCGGCTGGATGTATCATCTGGCCTTCCATTCCAACCTTGAAAGCTGAGTCCGACAAGATGAGCAGAATAAGGCCTCCATTGTCTCAAAAACAAGTCGTGTTGACTTCATCCCGAGAAACATTTGTCCTTCACGTAGCGCACATGTGCAAAGAGGTGCAAGCGCTTTTTAACACTGATCTCCCACTACATATTTTGGACTCGGATTCAGACTATCTTTCATGCCTCGTCAACAGGTGGCCTGGCTGTGTTTTTTCTACATTGTGGTCTCCGGCCTCGTGACCTCCTTCCAAACTCTGTTTGGTGTGATCCCCGCATTTCATCATTCGATTTTGACTAGCGTCTTTGGAGGTGTCCCTTTGCGTCTCGCCCTCGTAGCTGGGGTGCCATAATTGATCTGCGTACTACGCTGTGGCTTCACAACTTGCGTTACAAGACAGCATGCACCGGCTGCTCCATCTTCGGAACAAGATGCTTGAATGCTACGGCACTCTGCCGCTGGCGACCTCAAGCAGTGCCTATAGATTGTCCTTCCAGTTTCCGTTCTTTACCTGCGTGCAACCTGTCTTTCATTGCCTAGATTGTCCATTCGAATGGGCTCTGGATTTGTGTCTGTCTAACTCGGTGGCTCCTGACCCGGATTTTGATCGACTGATGGGCCCCTTATTGGCTCATGAGTTGGACTGTTCCGCGTCAGCATCATGGCCTGTGGTGCTGCACATGGAGTCCTAGGCAATTGGGACATCGGAACGGCTGCAAATGAATTCTTATCCAGAAGTTATCTTGATGTCCCCACCTGTTGTCCACAAATTGTGCTGGATGCCCCGATTGTTGAGGAACACGTGTGTTCTTTCCCCCTGCTGAACAGGATGGCAGACAATTTTGCTGAACGTTCAGATGATTTCCTCTTGGAAGCTGTTGCAACTTATTGTGCTTATACCTGGATGGAATGACTTAAGCCCTTCTCATTTCATGGTGCATCCGTCGATGTGATATTTTTCCCCTTTTACATGGGTAATTGCCCTTCAACATCGTTCATAATTGACATTTCTTTCCTGACTTTTTCGCTTCCCTTCTATGGACTTCCAGTTCATGCCCTTGGTTCCGTTCTATCACACATGAACTCTGCGTTCTCGAATTTGCGCCCCTAGTGGTTAGTGGTACGAACAAGGGGGGGTGTAGTGACGATTCCTATCTCCCTATGTACAATGCAAAGTTGGCACCACCGCAGTAGTTGTTGGTAAGCCATCTTGCCAATTTTGCTGCTTTTGCACGCAACACTGTAGTTGCGTGTTATTACTTTTGAAATGCCTACTCGAGTTTACTTCACATGAGGACTGTCTGTTGATTGACATCCTTCACAGCGAGCAGCGACCTTGTACTGTACATTGTGTACACACACAGTCTGGGTGACTAGACGGTGCATGTTGTTGTGTGCAGGTTGATCGTCCCACTATTCAGCCATGACATGCACGCAGCTGCAGATACCTGATGGACGAGTGCTTGCCATATTGCAGTGCAGCACGTTTTCGTTTCATTGTGATGGAGGACTTTAGCAGGAGATGGGACTAGATGATCCTGTGATGTGATTCCACTGAGCTGATCTGTACGGTGGGGGGTCCCCCGTTCAAGCTTAGAGACCTTCTATTAGTCGACTGATACTACTATTAGTTTCCTGGCGACAGGAAGGTTGCTGTTTCCACTGTCAGTTTCTTATGATTGCTCCTTTCATTGTCTATGATATTGCTACTATGCTGATGCTTCTGACCTTAACCATTTGTCTGCTTATGTTAGCCACAGTCCTGCATCTTAGGACGCGAGGTTCATTGAATGAACTCTTTCAACTTTACCTTGTCTGTGTCTATTCTGTTGTGGACTGATCTGAGAATAATTACGAACAGGTAAGTCTGATTCCCACCATTCCTAAAAATGTTGTCAGTCGCTTGTTCTGGGTTGTCTATACATTGGGACCACCGAGCTCAACCTCGGCTAACGAATGGGACACTTAGCTAGTCGGATGAGGGGTTCTGGGTTCTGAGGGGAGTTTGTGGTACGCCAAACATGTCTCCTTCGTGCCAGGCACCGCACCCCCTGCCCCTGCCTACCCTGCTGCCGTCAATGCAGAGTCTGTGGACATTAAGCGCCAGTTGCAGGGTGCTCGGACATCGCTGCGGCGTTTCCTCCATGGCCACACCAGACTGCTGACACGGATGGTGTCGTACATGGAGGGCATGTCATCAGCGATGTCTGACCACCGGATGTTGCTGAGGTCCATGGACTCGTCACTGACGGCAGCGGTGGGTCTCCTGCAGCGCTCCGTCCCCCCCTACCCCGGCACCATCCACACTTCCCACTGCCATGCCTGTCCCATGCACACCCAGACTTCCCCATGCACGCACCCCACCGGACACAGGCAGCACACAACCATGGAAGGCCAAGCGCACACCTCCTGTCACGCACACACGGGGGAGAAGGCACAGGCACTGGGTCGGGGGGGCAAACAGCAGCCACGCTGTCAGAGTAGGAGTCCGCATTCCTCTCGACCCACTACCTCCAATATCACTCCCCTTGGCTCTCTTGCCCAACAGTTGGACAGACTCTCCTTCATGGCCAGTCCGTCCCTCAGCCCCAGTGTGACACCACCCCGCAAGCGTTTGAGGGATTCCCCGGGCAGGGTAGTTGAGTCCCCCCCGTCCACACCCTCCCCCAGTTGCGCTGCGACCCATCCCTCCGACCCCCCCCCCCTTGGGGCCTGTGGTGCCTTCGGGTGCAGGGGAGACCCTGGAACAGCTTGCGGCCGTGTGCAGCGCCATACTGCCCTCCTCCTTTGGCGCTGCCCCACCCCCTGTGGTGGAGTCGTCCGTCCCTGCACCCACGACACCTACCCGTCCCCCTCCTGTCCCTGCGGTGCCTGGTTCTTCCCCCCACATGATGCCCCCCCTTCTGTGGATGATATGGTACAGTGTACTGTGCAGGCGAGCCTGGGGAGACGCGTACCTACGTGTCCCCCCCCGGACATCGCATCTGGTGTGGCCTATGGGCTTGTTGAATGGTGTACTGTAGCAACTTTTCTTCGAAATGCTGAATGTGGTTGTTATTTTATCGTTTGCACACTATTTATATTCTGGTATTGCTGCTGGTGCTGCTGCTCCCTGAGTTGGGGAGGTGATGATGTGTTGGGTGTCTGGTAAATGTTGTTGTGTCCTGCTCATGGGTGGACCCTGGTATCTGCATGCCGTCACAAGGTGTCTGCATATATTCGTAGGTCATGTTAGCTCTTACTGCATGGTGACATTGTCCCAAGGTGTGTTCCTTCCTCTGTGGCATCTGTCATCTTCCCTGCAGGGTGTTTCCCAATTGTTGTGCTGAGCTGTTTCAAAATTTCCTCTGTGTGTGACACATCCCTTCGACTTTGGCCATGCATGCTCTGCAATGTCTCCACCTGCATCGTTTGTGGCATCCTTGGTGGGCACTGTACTTGTGTATGGAGTATATTGACATGACTTCATGTGGACATTTTCCCTTTTCAGCACTTTGCATGTGTGTACTCCCTGCCTCACACACATGTGTTACGTGTTCTGCAGGGTATTTGGGCACCTGCCTGACAATTGTGGGCATTGTATCTGTGTGTACTCCACCCTTTCACTTCCATGGGAGGCAACGACTTGTTGGCTGCCCCGGCACCTGTACATTCCTATCATTCCTGGAATGTGGGTGACAGTGTGTGTTCCCTTTGGCTCTCTTTGTTTAGTGGTGTTTGACATGAGGGTGCAGTCTTGTGGCATGATCTCAGTGTGTGTATTGTGCTGCCTCCGCCAGGGGTGGGTATGCATGTGTAATTTGTCCTCACACCCACATGTGGTGTGTCATGCAGTGGGGGAAGGACGTCCATCCTCATGGGAGTGGGACACTGCTGTCAGTGATGTGTTGTTATGGCACTATCATCATTGTCCTAAGTTAGGGATATGTACATTCACCCATGGAGCTGTGGTCATCTGATAATGATGTACAACCCCCATGTCTCTGTCCACTGCTGGGGGTCCTCGGCACCCACCCCTCATATGTCTCGGCACTGCTGGGAGTGATAGGCACCCACCCCTCATATGTCTGGGCACTGCTGGGAGTGATGGGCACCCACCCCTCATATGTCTGGGCACTGCTGGGAGTGATAGGCACACACCCCTATGTATCTGTCCACTGTCGTGGTACGAGCCGTACCCACATGCTGATGGCCTGGGTGGGGTCCGTACCCCTAGGGCACCCCAACTTTGGGGGTGCGGCCCGTACCCATGCCTTTGGGACGTGGGTACAGGCCGTACCGGCGTAGTTGGTGTGACGTAGGGGTGGGCGTGGTATGTGCCGTACACACACGCTGATTGCCTGGGTGGGGCCTGTACCCCTAGGGCACCCCAACTTTGGGGGTGCGGCCCGTACCCATGCCTTTGGGACATGGGTACAGGCCGTACCGGCGTAGTTGGTGTGACGTAGGGGTGGGCGTGGTATGTGCCGTACACACGCGCTGATGGCCTGGGTGGGGCCCGTACCCCTAGGGCACCCCAACTTTGGGGGTGCGGCCCGTACCCATGCCTTTGGGACGTGGGTACAGGCCGTACCGGCGTAGTTGGTGTGACATAGGGGTGGGCGTGGTATGTGCCATACACACGTGCTGATTGCCTGGGTGGGGCCCGTACCCCTAGGGCACCCCAACTTTGGGTGTGCGGCCCGTACCCATGCCTTTGGGACTTGGGTACAGGCTGTACCGGCGTAGTTGGTGTGATGTAGGGGTGGGCGTGGTATGTGCTGTACACACGCGCTGATGGCCTGGGTGCGGCCCGTACCCCTAGGGCACCCCAACTTTGGGGGTGCGGCCCGTACCCATGCCTTTGGGACGTGGTTACAGGCTGTACCGGCGTAGTTGGTGTGACGTAGGGGTGGGCATGGTATGTGCCATACACACGCGCTGATGGCCTGGGTGGTGCCCGTACCCCTAGTGCACCCCAACTTTGGGGGTGTGGCCCATACCCATGCCTTTGGGACGTGGGTACAGGCCGTACCGGCGTAGTTGGTGTGACGTAGGGGTGGGCGTGGTATGTGCCGTACACACGCTCTGATGGCCTGGGTGGGGCCCGTACCCCTAGGGCACCCAAACTTTGGGGGTGTGGCCCGTACCCATGCCTTTGGGACGTGGGTACAGGCCGTACCGGCATAGTTGGTGTGACGTAGGGGTGGGCTTGGTGTGTGCCGTACCAACGTTGTGGGATTGGTGGACACGCCCCCCGAAGTGACCAGTCCATGGTGGTAATTGCTGTGCATGATGTTATAGTTATTTGTGGGGTGTGGGTTATGTTTCCTGACCCTTGCACACACACACCCCCCCTTTGCCCCTGGTGGTTGTTCTGACCTTCTACGGCGTCTGCGGCGGTTTCTGTATACGAGGTGGTAGGCTATGAGGGCCGGGATGACGTGTAGGTTGGGGTCCATCGCTGTCCCTGGCGTGCCGGGGTTCCTTGTTCGCGTCGTCCTCACTTTCCCGGCAGTTTTTGGCTCCCGTAAAAACTGCTGCGTGCGGAGTGACGTCGGCACGAATCGTACTTGCTGGTCCGTGAAACGCTGCCTGACTCTGTCCGGACGTCGCATGTGCGCCGTCCGAAAGAGATTTGTATGTAAAATGTTGCCGGTCGGTGTTTTTTCCGACTTGGGCGGTAATGGTATTTGTGTGCAAATCGTACTTGCGAGTTTGTAAGGTGTTTTTCTCGGGTACCAGTCAGACGGACAAAACGCTCCGTCCGACCATTCGTACCTGGGTTTTACAGGATCGGAATCGACACCTTAGTTGTTCTTCTAACTTTTCCAATGTAATATTCTCCTCGTGTGCTTGTTGCATTGCAATTTCGACTTCATGCATAGCAATCGCGGCTTCATTTCCCAGTATTGGTTGTCCAAGACATTGACCACTACTTTGACTATCTTGAGAACTTTCATTAGCTATTTCAGCTGTAATAGTCTTTTCCTGTTCAACTTCATCATTCAACATTTTTAAATATGTAGGGAAAATTGTACATGCAATGCTATCTTTACATGCATTAAAAGAATCTTCATAGCAGTCAAAGTCTCCAAGTAATTCACTTTCGCTACGCCATGGTTTAAAGAGTTGGAGAAGTGCTAAATAGTAAATTTCTCGCATATCTGGAGTTTCACAACTGAGTTTCTAAACAACCATCACATCCAACTACTGCATATTTTCCTTCTTTTAAATTCAGTTTAACATTTCTTTTGAAGCTGTAATGTTGAAGTGCTTCATACAGACATAGCTGTTCCAGATGTCGATTCTTTTTCGGATAGTATGTGTCCAACATATTAGTTTTAAGAATGTCTGGATTGTCTGCTTCATTTGCTGCTAAGTATTCAATTTCTTCTAATGATTTCAACACTCTATTCCTTGAGCAGGCAAGACCTAAACTCACCCAAATGATTCCTAGAGACTTTGAATATAAACTTGCAGCCGCGGCCCGTGGAGGGTGCTCCGTGGGGTGGAAAGGCGGAGCAGGGGAGGGGCAGGGTGGGGGCTACTAAAAACCGGAATATGGATAATTGGAGGTAAGTAAACAATTAAATAAATAAAACGAATTTCATATCGCGCGCTGCATCGCAAATTGCAATGCAGGGGGCGCTACGAAATTCGTTTTATTTATTTAATTGTTTACTTACCTCCAATTATCCATATTCCGGTTTTTAGTACCCCCCACACTGCCCCTCCCCCGCCCCGCCTTTCCGCCCCACAGAACTCCCTCCACGGGCCGCGGCTGTAAACTTGAAGAGCACAAGCAGTCTGAACATGCATAGGATCCAACTTCTCTGTGGGAAAGCATTTTCAAAGTAAAGCTGTACAATTTTTTGCTGACGCTTTTCTCTTGGCCAATTTCTTCCCACATTTGTTTCATCTCTATTTTTTCTGATTTTGTTATGTACGATGTAACATAATGGGCAACAGCAATTGAGTTATCTGCAACATACTGGATGTCCATGTTTGCAATCCACATTTTTAAAATGACTGGATTGTAGTCATTGATATACTTTGACAATTCTGTTCTTTATAAGTTGAAGGTATTCTTTGGAGATTTTTGAGATATTGTGTGCCTTACGGAAGAAAAAAAAGAATTTACTCTTCCTTTACAAATGACTGGATGTGGAAAACCAAACCGACATTTGGTGTAAAAGTTTCCTTTAGACTTGTATTTTCTTCTGCAGTACTTTCCACAACTGTGACTTTGGAAACGTAAAACTTGCTGTCTCAAGCTTCTCTCTCCACCTTCTCTCGGAATCTCACATGTCACATATTGTTCGATGAAAGACAATACTGTTTCATCAGAATCAGTTCCAAATGTAGGTGCATCCTTGACCCATAGTAGCATATGTATATGAGGTGCACCTCTTGCTTGGTACTCCTTTCTCCAAAAGAAATTGGTAACTTCTCCAAGAGGTGACTTCTTTTTATTGCAGATAAAATACATCATAGCTTGAAACCTATGATTAAAATATCTGCACACATTTACAGGATCCAATGAACACAGTTCACCAGGAGTCTTTATTTCAACATTTTTAATATTGGAATTCATTTCTCTTAGAAACTCAAGCAAATCTTCCCATGCATACTCTGCACAGCTAAGTGTGACAAACCATGTTGGTGTACCTAAGTTTCACAACATACACTTGAGTTCTCCATGACGCCGATACCAATACTCATTTGTTCCACGTTGACATGCCATCAAATTGATTAACTGTGCTTCTAAATTTTCATCTGTTTTTTCAACTTTCTCCACAAATTCTTTCGCAGAAAGAAGTGATTGATGAACTCCAGTTTTAAGTGTGGGGTTCACTGCATACGACAGAAAAGATAAATCACTTTCAAACAAAAGGTGAAATATGTATGGAATGCACTGTCGAAATCTAGGATCTTCAGAATATAATCTTGTTGACCGATATTCTGATGCTGGAATACGTACAGGTCGGTCATCATATCGTCTACCTTCTCCAGTAGGAAACAGCTGTGGAAAACAACAAGCTTCCAAGCTCTTCTCCCATACACTCATTGGAGTTCTCTGTGCTTTTTTCATTTGAAATAACTCAATGCTGCTTCCTATTACTTCTTTTGACTGCAAATGACATATTGTGTAATGTTCATAAATCTCTTCAGTCCTTGACTTGTCCACTTTCTCTATTTGACCACTTGAAATTTCACATTCATCTTCTAAACTTATTACCTGTTCATCCACATTTACAGTTTTGTAATAAATATTGTTCTCTATAAGATACTTTATTAACATCCACAAATTCTTGTCATATTTTCCGACTCTTTGTTGGTACACCATTTACTAGAATGACTACTGCCTCATTTTTCTCTTTCTCTCCAGCAATAGTTTCAATATTTTTCTTAAAATCCAAAGGTAAGGTACACCACTCTTCCTTTCATCCCTCTTTGCAAGTCTGTTGGTGGCAGTTTACCTGTTTTAGGCTCCATCCGAATTATAGTTTGAAAAGGATGAACAGATTGAATAAGAACCGACTCATATGTATTCAATTCTGCCAGTTCCTCCGGAATAGCTACTAATTCTAAGTTATTATGTACTGCTCTAGCAGGCATTTTGTTCTCTTCTATTTTGTTGTAACAATATTTACATATACGTTGATCACTACCTAACTCAAATCGACCTTCCACCAACAAGTAAGTTGCAAATTCTTCCCACTTACTATTGTTCTCCTTTTCACTTTTCAAATACAAATCAACATTCCTAATTTGACTTTTATAATGAGTACGTCGACAACAAACACAAACATGGGGCCATATTATCAAGGACGGCGTTAAAATTATCGCCAGTTTAGCAACAGAAAACTGCCGCTAAAGCAGCGATAATGGGCTTGATAATATGCCCTGGAGAATTCCAATAGAAGCCCATGTTCACACCAGAACATAGACTTCTATTGGAATTCTCTGGGGCATATTATCAAGCCCATTATCGCCGCTTTAGCGGTAGTTTTCTGCTGCTAAACCGGCGATAATTTTTAACGCCGTCCTTGATAATATGCCCCATAGTTTGGTATTTCAGAGCACACTACATTAAACCTTCCAATTTCTTCTTCAAACTGATCAGTGCTAATCACTTTCCCATCTCCTTTAACGTCTGTAATTGTCAAACTTTCACTTTCTATTGACTGCTCTTCTGAACCAAAATATCGCATTTCAATATCATCACACTTTTTTTGAACATCTGATAAAGAACCATATAAAAGAGCTGTATTCAGTTCACTTAAACATAATGCAGGACTTTTGACATAGTACAGTTTCCTTACAAACCTCCGCATTTCTGAATGGTGTACTGCTAACATCCTCAAGTGATGAAAAACACTTTTACACACTTACACAAGCCAGAGAATGCCCATGTTTCTCAGTATATTTTCTTACATTACATGGATCTAGTCCTTGCTACAACTTAATCTTCTGTTTAATACTTTTCTGTGTATATTCTCGTAGCAAATTTCGCATTATATCAATAGATTCCTGTTGAATACTACAAATACTGCTACAACCCCACTTATACACAGGAGCTTGTGTACATTTCCCTTGCACTTCTTCAGCTATTAACTCTTCTTCACTTTTACCAACCAATTCCTCTTTTGGAAGGGGACAACCATCCTGAACTTCGTAGCAACGACCTCCAGTATCAACTGCAAATAGTAAACTATTTTCCTGGAAGTCACTTTCCTCATTAAAAAAGGCTCACTACTAGAAGTATGTTTCAAATGTCCACTAAAGATTTAGCAAAAGTTGGTTCTGTTCACAAGTCTTTTTCTTCTACTTTTCTCTTTCAACACTTTGATTAATTTATTTAACAATTTTATCCTCTTCAAAATCACAATGAATAACTTCTGTTTTAAAGTAAAAGCACTATCCACTATACTTTCGGTACACTGCTTCTGTTTGAATTGCAGCAATTTCTATTTATTATTTGCAGCATGTTCTCATTAAATTCGGAATCACTCTAGTTCGAAAAAGTCTCTGACGAATTTCTTGAAATTGTTTTTGTCTCCGGGTAACAGATACTGTTTCTTTATCATGTTTTCTTTTCCTTGTATTTGAAATTGAGGTCTCCTTCTCCTTACTTGAAAAATTCTTCTTTTAACTTTGTGTGATGTTATTTTCATTAAATGTTCGTAATATTATTTTCAGAAATTATCTAGTGTTTTTACCAGAAGAAACTGTGTATTGATCTCAAAACCTTTTCTTTTCTGCAAATATAAATGCTTCTTTTCTTGTCTTTTTTTCTCAGTTCTTCTAGGGATATTAAAATTTTTATCCAAACAAAATAATTTTCTGAAAAAAATAAATAGATTCAATTATTTTTTAAATCAGTTCAATATATTACAATAATAACATACAATTACATAAATTCTACTGACGGCTTCCAGAGACAGTGCTGCAATGTGATGGAGCACGGCAGGGGAGCAGTAGAATGACGGGTAGTGCCATAGAACATTCAGCAAGTATTTATTTAATTATTTACATACACCTTTACAATTTACATGTAACTGCACTACCTCGTACTTTTCACCTCTCCACCGCACCCCACCACCCCACACACTCCCTCTGCAAGCCACCGCAGACAACTTTATAGATAATATTTTTAAAAATTTTAATCTATATACTTAGGATGATATTGCCAACCAAACGGCACACAGAAAAATTACCATTATTAGCCTAACAATTTTAGGCTAATAATGGGCTCTGCAAGCCACCGCAGACAACTTTATAGATAATATTTTTAAAAATTGTAATCTATATACTTAAGATGATATTGCCACCCAAACGGCACACAGAAAAATTACCATTATTAGCCTAACAATTTTATCTACAACTTCACAAACATAACACTGCACCCAAAACTTAATTGGAGGGGAGGGAGTCTGAGCACTAGCAGTTTATTTTTGGGGGCCTCGAAACGGATCTCTATGGGGCTCTATTTTCGGGCCTCGCGAAGGTAGTCTGTTGTTTTTTTCTTATTGGACTGTAGTGAGACAGTGAGACCATGCACATTGCTCACTACTAAAAAGTGGAAACATCATGCCAGGTGAGTCGCGTTTTCTCTCACGATTTCCCTTCTCTTTTTGCAGCACAGGAGGAACATCATCGTGGCGTGATTAGCAGAGAGACACCAGGCGCACAACGCCCATTGCCCCGGACTACCTGAGACAGCTTCCCAATAGCACACACAGAGCCGCACCCGAGTACTTCACAAGTCTTCAAAAGACCATTTGCTTGTAAATGATGCTCTGTTTTTTTCCACCCCTTTTTAGAGGCCTCCCCCGAAATTTAGCTCGGATTGTGTCTTTGGAGACGACCACACGCAGCCAACTCCAACACAACCCTGCTCTCACCTTTCACAGGGTGTTGTTGTAGAGCTACGAAAACACACGCTTTGCCTGGCTCACTTAGGGGCATATTATCAAAAACGGCGTTAAAACTATTGCCGCTTTAGCGGCAGGAGACTGCCGCTAAAGAGGCGATAATGAGTTTGATAACATGCCCTTGTGAATTACCATAGAAGCCCAGCTTCACACCACAACCTGGCTGGCTATGGGAATTGACAAGGGCATATTATCAAGCCCATTATCGCCGCTTTAGCGGGCAACATTTCCTAATTGCAACCGCTCGCAGCACTCGCAGCCAATAAGCAGCAAGCTCATGCTCGTAACGCCTCAGCCAATCAGATGGCAAAATTCCCAAATATCGATATCTGTAGATTTCGATATTTCTCAAAAACTAATAAACAAAGCGTGCTTTCTAGACCAAGACCCCTTTCCCTGCCAAATTTGGGGTAATTCTGTTCACCCGTTCGACCTGTAGCCTTGTCTAAAGTTTCCTATTGAAATTAACATGGAGAAAACAGTTTTGGAACCCCCCTTTTTTCTCGCCCCCCCCTTGATGAATCCCCCCCAAACTTCCCACATAGCAAAATGCTCTTCCTATGGAAACTTGGTCCTAACTATAACTACCGCCAGTAGGTAATATGTATATATAGGTCGCTGTATTAACCAATCAGATTTCAACGATCAATCGATCGCAAATATAATAACCGGAGGCAAGGTGTGATCCCACCACATATCTAGAAAAATAATGAAGTAAATGAAATATCACCTCACTAAACAGAGCAAACATTGCAACAAGGTAACGATGTATTGACATGAACCTACAAAATTCAACTGAATTGCCCCTTGAATTATGATATTTCGGTTTATTTATTTGGCTCTTTTTGCACATACATTGCACATAACACTTTGCTCTTTTACAGAAACAATTGCTTTATTTTCATTGTTTTTGCTTTTAATTAATGTACCACGATGAACATTTTTTCATACATAGACAAATGATTGGCACAGGATTTATTATGAGCAACAAGGAGGTATTTTACCGATATGCATGTCTTATATTTTAACAAAAAATGTTTTTTTTCTCATCAACAGAGTAAATGAGGATTTGACACACCATAATATGTGTATTATGTATGACTATGTATAGTACATTGAATAATGAAGGTGTTAATATGCACCATCGCAAATGACATTACTTAATGATTTTAATCAAAACAGAAATGTCTTGTGGGCTCTGGACGATGCAAACACGGCTGATCTTTTGTCTATGTCTATGCTGAAATCAGTACGTCATGTTCATCACGTGGTCACTAGCACACTCGTACTTTCACTTTAAATAAGAGCTACCTCTATGATGCCACTGTCATGTGATCAAGGCTCAGGCGAGCCAAAACGCGTAATGGCGACAGAGGAATAAAGAAGATACTTTGCACAAAGTTCTGGGTCTGTGTCCATCTTTCAGGAGAACAGCCCGTTGGTATTCAGCGGAGGAATACTCATGATATATATATATATATATATATATATATATATATATATATATATATATATATATATATATATATATATATATATATATATATGTATATATATATATCATAAAATCTATTTAAAAATAAAACCCATTCTATTATAAATTAAAACATGAAACTATTTAAAAATCTTTAAACTAAAATGTACCACTCCAGTCAGTGCAACAGTAGGGAAAGTGTTGGATAGGGGAGGGGTAAAAATTACTATTCGCACTCCAGTGAATGCAACAGTAGAGAAAGTGTTGTATAGGGGAGAGGTAAAACTTACTATGCGCACTCCAGTGAGTGTAACAGTACGGAAAGTGTTGGATAGCAGAGGGCTAAAAATTACTATTCCCACTCCGATGAGTGCAACAGTAGGGAAAGTGTTGGATAGCGGAGAATGAAAACTTACTGTTCCCACTCCAGTCAGTGCAACAGTAGGGAAAGTTTTGGATTGCGTAGGGGTAAAAATGACTATTCCCACCCCAGTGAGTACAACAGTAGGGAAACTGTTCAACAGAGGAGGGGTAAAACTTACTTTTCCCACTCTAGTGAGTGTAACAATAGGCAAGGTGTTGGATAGCAGAGGGGTAAATACTACTATTCACACTCCAATCAGTGCTGCAGTAGGGAAAGTGCTGGGTAACAGAGGAGTAAAACGTACTATTCCCACTCCAGTGAGTGCGATAGTAGGGAAAGTGTTGAATTGCGTAGGGGTAGAAATTACTATTCCCACTCCAGTGAGTGGAACAGTAGGGAAAGTGATGGATGGCGGAGGGTTAAAACTTACTATTCCCACTCCAGTGAGTGCAACCGTAGGGAAAAAGTTAGCTTTGCAAAGGGGTAAAAATTAATATTCTCACTCCAGTCAGTTCAAAAGTAAAAACAAACAAAATATTAACACAAATATTTTTAAAATAAATAAATAAAACAAATATGAATATATACAAAATTAAAATACAAATATATTTAATATTATGAATTAAAGAAAAATATATTATAATGGTAAATGCATATGACAAATACCTACAGACATTATCTAAAATAAAATTTAAAAAAACTTTCAAACAAATAAATATTTTTTATTGAGAAATTATTTAGAATAAAAAACATTCATTATTACCTAAATGTACTTTTTTTATTTACTACCCTATAACACCACACAATTCGCAACCCACATCTAAATTGTATTAATAAAATGTACTTACATAATTAACATAATTCATTACCAAATAAAGAAATATTATTAATTTAAAAACTAATTAAACTCATAAAAATTAATAAACTTCCCAAACTTTATCCCTATAATCCCCACAAACCACTGGTCAAATTAAACTGTAAAAAGTAATACTCCCCTCCCTTTAACCCTGAAAAAGTAAAACCCACACATAAAAAAATATAAACAACTACCCAAATTAAATATCAATTAATTAATTAACAATAATGCTCAACCAATTATTAATTAATTAAACGTAAACTACTTCCCACACTTCACCCCTACAAACCCCATAAACCATACTTAGTATTAATTACACAAACTCCATATTTAATTTTCAATTAATCAATCAATATTAATTAAGAACGAATTATTAATTAATTAAAAATAAATTACTTTCCAACTTTTGCCCCAAAAACCCCACAACCCACACCTCAAAAAATCACACAATTTCCATAATAATTTATCAATCAATTAGTTAATATAAATTAACAACAAATTATTAATTAATTAAAAATAAATTACTTCCCACCCTTTTCCCTTATACAAACCCACGACCTGCACCTAAAAAAAATTACACAATTACCATAATTAATTATCAATTAGTTAATTAATATTAATAAGCAACCAATTAATAATCAATTACAAATAAATTACTTCCCACAAATAACACTGTAAATCTAAATTTAATAATAAAGAATAATCATTAATATATTAAAATTCAATTACTTCCCACGCTATTCCCCTATAAACCCACAACCTGCTACAAACTAAAAAAATGCAAAATTTAATTAAAATAAAATTGATAACTGCTTCAAATTTAACAAAACTATTAAAAAACATAAACAATACTTATATGAGAAAACATACATCACATACATTTAAAATATAAACTAAATACATAACACTAATTAAAAAATCGATATTTTACTAACCCTGGGCGTAGTTCGCGAAGTAGCACTTCGCGAAGCTACGCAAAGTGCAGTTCGCACTACGCGAGCTACGCGTAGCACTTCGCGAACTGCGTAGTACCTTGTTCGCACTGTGCCAGATGTCGTTTTCAATGATTGCACAGTGCGGACAAGCAACCGGCAATGTGCAATCATTGAAAATGGCATCTTGCACAGTGCAAGCTGTAGTTTTCTGCTGCTCGAGTAGATTTTTACTCGAGCGGCAGCTTTCTCAACGCGAACTGGTAGTTTCTCATCGCGAGCGGTCGCGAGCATACGCGACCACTCGCAATGAGAAACCTGACCTCCTCGCGTTCGGAATCTCGCCGGAAGGTTTATTTTCCATGCTCGCGATCGCCAACTTGATGTTGCTGATCGCGAACAAGGAAAAAGTCTCGCCGGGATGTCATTTTGCTTGCTCGCGGTCGCCAACTTGACGTTGAGGACCGCGAGCAAGCAAAAAATGACCGCAGCACTACGCAACACTACGCTTCGCGTGTTCGCACAGTGCTACGTGCAGTTCGCGTAGTGCGAAGTAGCGCGAACTTCGCAAACTACGCGAGCGTAGCGTAGTGCTTTGCCCAGGCTTATATTTTACACAACTATATTTTTGCAAACAATATTTATGACTTCTATATTTTTGAAAACGGTATTTCTTACCTTTAATTCGATTTTTTTAACCACAATATTCTTGCTGTCAATATTTCTGAATCATGATATTTTCAACTCGATATTTGTGTAAGTTGACATTTCCTACTCGATATTCTGTCTCAACACCATGCAAGGGGAAGACATCAGATACATTCCTGTTGAAAAAGATGGCAACTGAGCCTAAATTGAAACCTGTTTAACTAGAGGGAAAAAAACCACTTCTTAGGGGTTATAAGGGGTTATAAGGATGGCGGGCAGATTGCCACCGCCGAAACGGCGGTGTCGATCCGCCCGCCATCCCAACCCAAATTACCCCCTGCTATATTATAATGGCGGGGGGTAATGGGCGGACGCGAAGTGCGTCCGCAGCTTTTCTGCTGGTCGCCAATCGTTCTGATTGCCGGTCGGGCAGAGCTGGTGCACAATATGGTGGCGGTGCCTAGAAGGCACCACCATCCATATTATGATGCATGGTTTTAAAGGCCTTTTAATGGCGGCGTTGCCACCATGGAAAGGCTGGCAGGGATGTGCTTTAGGGGCCCTTTGTGGGCCCCCAGGGAGCGTGGGGGGTGCACCTGGGCCATGGAACCCCCCTCCACTCCCATACACAAGGTGGCAGGCACCGCACGGTGCCTGCCATGTTGTGCATGGTAATGCACAGCATGTTAATTTGACATTGCAACTTCTATTCTGCACTTACTGAGGCATGGGCAGGTCTCCCTCATTCAGAAGCTGATGTGTCAGTGTACAAGAACTATGAAATTATGTTGCTAAATTGGAGGCTGTGAAAAGCCTAATACGGATTTTAGTGCTAGCTGCCTAAATTCGGATCAATAGAAGGTGCAGATCAAGGACCTTTTTCAAGGATTTTTTCTACAAAGAGGTAGGAGTTTCCTATTCTGATCTGTTGATGCTGGCTAGTGAGAAAAGAGTGATTCGACTGAGGACTGTACCTCCACTGTCAGTCAAGTATCACGTCCATGCCTGTAGCAAAAATAATAACAGACTCAGATGCAACTTAGAGTAAGTATCAGTGACTGATATGAATTCAACCCTTCTACTTTTAGTTTTTCTTCTGAGATGCCCTCAGTGTGACGGGTATGCCCATAAGTGTATTCTATAGCTCACTGTGACACAGCAAATTTCTGATAATCTTCCACAAAGGAGAAATTGACCTAAAGTTGCTTGTATTTGTTTTCTGATGGAATCAAACCAAGCATTTAGAGCTGAATGTTGCCATTGGAAAAGGACTGCCATTGATTTGCTGATGGTTGGTTCCTGACCAAAGTGGAACAGGAGACAAAACAAAAATGGATTAGGATGAGGCCCAGAGTAATTACCAGTGACTGAAATCAACTCAAGCATTCCACCCATCACATTTGTGTTACTCTCCTTATTACTACTAAAGCCTACCTCAGTCTTGTTACTTGAGTTATTGGTATGGTAATATAGAGAGTGGATGTGGTCTAAAATGTGTATATATTGACCTTATATGAGTTGGGAATATGATTTCTAAAAATAGCCCCATGGTGTTAAAAGTCATTGCCTCAAAGGGTTCCATTACAAGTTACCAGTTACAGAAGAAGCTTTCTCAGGCTGAAGTTAAAAAGGAACCTGTCCTCCCACCACTCCCTGCCTCCTTACATTCTCACAAGTGTGAAAGAGAAAGCCCCTTTAACATTTACCAACCTGCTCCAAGTAGGTGGTAACTTGCCCCAGAAGCTGAAAAAACATGTGGGAGTGTACTCAGTGTTCCAGGTTCTGCATGTTATTCCCCATTCTTAGGTAATTACTTGTAATCCTTGCCATCACATGGGGAGATGCCAGCTGGAAGCATTTATTCCAGCCCTGAAATTTACCTGCAGAGATAAAGGAAAACTTGTAACAGGTTAAAAATATATTGTTGTCATTGAACTTGTATTCACTGCTGTTCTTTTCTCCTCATCCACCTAATCCCAACACAGAGTTAGCAGATCCATCCTCACACAACACATCCCGATTCCATAACTTAATATTTCCCCATTCCACCACTGAATGCATGGGAAAACTAATGTTGGTAAAACACTTACACCTCCCTTCTATCTGATTGTCTTTTTATTTATGCATAGGCTTGATGGTGGTTCTATGCAAGTAATGTCATGTAATGTGTTGTAGAGAATGGCTCATGTGCCATTCATGCTTACACCACCATACACATATCCATTTACAGGCATGCCCACACATTCTTAAGACTTGCAACACATCGAAGCAAAATTAAAAATACAAACTTAGATAAGCATTTCTAGTTCAAAAAAGGGAGCATGGGTTCTGGGGATTCTGTAAGGATGTAAACTGTCCTTGTGGTGGGGAGAAATAACTAAAATAGAACCTGATCCGAGGGAGGGTTGATCATATTGGAAGGAGTAGGCATCAATAAAAATACATGAGCAACTTCATAAGAACTGTCTATATGCACTGTTCCTGTATACAAGATCGGCCAAAGGCCTGAAGGGTGGAGAGGTACTTCCACACAGGGGAAGTGGGAAGGGATACGTCCTCCCAAGTAATATTCAATATCAATAGGTATCCTGCACAAAAGGAACTGAAATATTAGATATGGGCACAATTTTCTATCAGAGGGGTGATCATATGCTTCTACCAGTACTGGGAGCAATACCTCTTTGTATAGCAACCCGCACACACTCATTCTTGATCATCGGGCTCACCCTGGCTCCTAAAGGCCAGGGTGGGATCGACCGTATTTCAGGGAGAGCTTTTGAGTAAAGGCCAGGGGGAGTAAAGATTAAAAATCCACCACACACTCCAGTTATTCCTTTAATATGGAGAGATGGCGGACATTAAAATCACAAAAGTAGGGTGTTCCCAGGATACAATGGTCCTATAACCCTAAATCATTGCCACCATGTTTCAGCTAGTGAACGGCCCTATGGGTCCATGGCTTTCTTCAGGGCAACACTCAACGATAAATCCCTCCCTGGAAATATCAACACAGTGGGATTTTTTTTTTAACTTAAAAACTGTTTCAACCACAAAAACGCCATATGGATATACTTATCCTTGATGTGGCGTTCCCTTATAGGTTCGTCCAGCCTTTAGGGAGACATAACACAACACAAAACTATTGTGTATTTGCCACAAGCTGAAAGAGTCAATGTGCCACGCATACTGCGCACCTCCTCTTGCCATCATTAGTCAGGGTGGGAGGAATCGTTCCACAAGCGTGGTGGGCGCAAAGACTGCCCACCACGCTTCTGCTATAGACAATCAATAGGATTGCCTGGTAGATTGGACAGGACCGGGGAAATGGTGGCGGTGCCTAGCAGACACCGTCTGCCAGATTACAATGATGGCTGGCAGAGATTGGATTCGGGAGCCTGTTGCGGGCCCCCTCTGTGTCTGGGGTGGACTGAGGGAGTACCATGGGATACCCATGGTACCCTCTACATTTCACGGCACTACATGGCAGACACTGTGTCGTGCCTGCCACATAGTGCTGTGAAATGCACAACATGGCATTTTTACTTCGCGGCGGGTGCTGCTGTCAGCAGCACCCGCCGCAATGTTAATATGCAGGATCCGTCCGCCATGGTGGCAGTCGCATCCTGATCGGGTGTGAGGGACCGCTGCAGTCTGTCCGTCATCTTAATGAGCCCCCTAGTTCCGAAACCTTTGATTGCGAGAAAAAATGGGGTTGTCTTAAAGTGGGAAATAGTGGATACAGTGAAGTTTATTTGGATTATTGCAGTCAAAATGGCCAGATATCCTAACTTGTCTCGACCCAAACTTAAACAATAATGACATTCCACTGGCTCCTGATCCTACTGGAAATTTATATTAATCGTCTCCGTTCTATTTCCACCGGAAAACATAAAGAGGTCACATGGTTTGATGAGAAATGTGCTAACACACTCAAAAATCTCCATGTGACCTTGAAGGCCAATCCTAGAGATGTGAATCTTATGGAGGTATTGAGGCAGACTTATAAAAAGGGGAGGGCAGCTAGATTAAAATTATTACAGCAAGACAAATGGGCCAAGCTACTAAACACCACTGCCTCAAATAGTAGTCGGAATTTCAAGTCTTTAATTAATGTTCCCTTCTTAAGAGAGGCAAATATGATCTCTTTAGATATTCACGTTGAGGAAGAGGTCTGAATTGCACACTTTGAAGGTGTCTATGGGAATTTGGAGGAGAAAACCGATCCTCTACCATTGTTGCCAACCTTCAAGGGTGAAGGAAATCTTCACTTCACTCTGGAAGAAATAATGCATGCCCTAAAACAGTTCAAACGATCAAAGGCCCCTGGACCAGATGGGGTCCCGATTGATTTCTTTCTAATTAACCTAGACCTGTGGGTCCCATGCTCAGAAATTATTTTAATGTAATTGCACAAAGAAGGGCTCCGGCTTCGTGGAAAAAATGGGCTATAATCCCCATCCATAAAAAAGGTGATAAGGCAGTCCCCAAAAATTACAGGCCCATCTCCTTACTGGATTCCACAGCCAAATTGATGGGCCAGATACTGTTAAATAGACTGGAGGATTGGGTGGATGAAAAGAGTATAATAATCCCTAGCCAATATGGCTTCAGGAAAGGAAAGGGGACTGTTGACCAGTGCTTTCATTTAAATCTAATAATTGCAAAGAATACGGCGGCAAAGCATGGCCACCTATAAGTGGCTTTCATGGATTTGACAGCGGCCTTCGATTGCAAAATGAATTCTAAGATGTGGACAAATATGGAGGCCATGAGGGTCGAGAGCCAGATAATTAACTTTATTCGAGATATGTATTCTGAGGCTGCAGCTTGTGTTTGATTTGGAAATAATGTTGAATGCACTAGACACTTTAGAATTATCCGGGGGTGAGCCAAGGGTGCGTTCTTACCCCTTTTTCATTATCCTTATACACAAACACTGTCCAATCTGCTCTATTAGGGTCCACCACAGATTTTCCATCCATTAATTCAATTCTTGTCCCGATATTCCTTTATGCAGATGACACAGTGCGGCTGGCATGTATCCCCAAATCACACCACCGACTCATAGAGAAGTATGTAGAATTTATGAATAATCTGGATCTGAAATGTAATCATACCAAGTCTTTTGTTCTTGTGGCAGGCCTGAGACCACAGAAGCAAATTAGAATGTACATCGAAGGCTTCAAATTAGAGGTTGTGGATTCCTTTAATGACTTAGGGATTATGTTTAATAGGGAAAGTAATTGGTGAAATATGGTAGCAAACAGAGCAAATCTAATGGAAAAAATATATAAGCCCTTATTCGATTTGTAAAAAAACTGGGAACTAAATCACTAGAGTTTATTAAATAAATATATGCTGAAAAAACACTATCTGTCGCCTCCTACGGGGCAGCTGTTTGGGGTACATCTCTAAACTCCAGTGTATAGAAGACGGCTTTTTGAAAAACCCGGCTTCTTTGCCAAAATTTTGTGTCAACTATATTTGTCATCCTGAGCTGAATGTCCCATACATTACAGATAAGATCCGTTTCGCCCAATCCTTCTGTGGCACTCTGTGTGGCAAAAAGAAACTATTGCCTTAACTAGACACATTGTAATGGACTGCCTGAACCTGGATGGGATAGGAAAAATAAATGGCTAAAATACATTGAGACAATTATACAGGCTATTGGCTTACATAACTTATATAGGCACCCGATTTCATGTATAACAATAACAAAAAAAGATTTAAAGCCTCGCCTATTAGTCCATTTTATCATATGGTACCTATGGTATCATTTGTTACAAATCTACAATATGGATACATATTATTGAGATTTCCTTTAAATTACATGCCTTTAATGCTAGGTCAACCATCAAAAACGTAAGTGATTGATGCACTCCCACTTTGTGCTTCTGACATGCAATCTACACAGAATGACCTGCATTTGATATTTTTCCACAAATGTTATACTTATTAAAGAAACAGATATATTCTCCCTCTTATGCGTAAGTTGAATTTTCGACAATGTCGCCCAGACCTTCATTTTCTTAAGTCATTACCGGAATCTTTTACATGCATTTGCCTGGCCTCATTTTATTTATCTGCTCGAAATAGTAGGAGATTAACTCCTTAAATTTATCTCCCAGGTACATTTAAAGAGTTTTTTGTGTGTAAACTATGACCAACCCACTATGAACTAAGGGCTATTATTTTATCATTTTTATCCTCACATTTTTAACTGCTTTTAATCTGATTGTATTTAATTATGTAATATTCTGTGTTAACTACTGATGAATTTGCATGTGTAGAATACATTTTATGCCAGTTTTTCACCGGCGAAATAAAGTTAAGTGACTAACTGATAGTCAGCATTAATAGTGTATTGGGTGTCCATATTTTCGTATACGATATTATTGCCTAAAAATTTTTGTAGTTCAATGTTATATTAGTCAATGGTCTATCAGTGATCCTTTCGCACATATTTCCTGACATGCTAAATACGTGCAACTATGTGTGATGGAAGGTAAATGGGATCCATCCTAACACAAATGGCATTCTATGCAAGTAATACAATGCCTTTGCCTATTATATAAATATATAGCGATTTAGGATTTGTAGGTGTGTTAAGTGTAACATTTAGGGGCCGATTCCGATCGTGTCGGAAGTGCACCGAACGCAATCCGGACGGAAAAACTACGAGCCATACGCTTGTTTTCCGGCCGAGCAAGTACGATGCGAGCTACGTGAAATTCACCGACCGAGTCATTTCCAGGCCCGAACCGCTCCGTACGTCTCGGTCGGAAGCTAACCGTGGCGTGCGATGGATGTGATTTACGACCGAGCCAGTACGATGCATGCGTCGGACAGCCTGTACGAGCCAGAGTGTCCGGCTCGCAAAACGTCCGGGTGGTTGCCTTTGGGGGTCCGCGTCGGACCCCCTGGCACCCGCAGCCCTACGACTCGGACACAGGGGGAGACCCATGGGTCTCCCCAAAACAGGCATGTGCGGTGTAGGTGGCACCAACGCGTACCCACTGTAGGGGGCGCACTTGTCTGTGACGTACCCATTCAGTCAATGGGAGTCCATGTACACGTTGTACGACTGGCTCCCATTGACTCCTATGGGAGTCCGACCGAACCGAGGCGGGCAGTATACGGCCGCATCGTACTCGCTCGGTCGGACTGCAGGCCTCTGGCTCAGTCGGAAAACATTCTGGATCCGGCTCGGTCGGAGTGCTTTCCGACCCGGATCGGAATCGGCACCAAAGTAGTAAATATGTAATTTAAAGTGAACAAAATCTGTTTGGTTTATTTTGACCCCACTTAAACCTTTGCTCCCATAGGCATTCAAGATTATGACCCAAATTTACTAAGACGTTACATCAGAGTTGCTCCACATGTGGTGCAGTACTATTGCAAAATCCTCTTAGGGCTTTGCCCAGCTTGATTTGCGTTGCTTCGCATGGAATTTTATCCAAAAAGTAACACAAGGCATTGAATATAGCTGCCTAATAAACAGTCTGGGCTTTATTTATAAAGGCCTTGCAACACTTTTGCACAGCCATTGCACAACATTATGCCATATTTAGAAGGTGACACATCTAGGCAAATGAGTCCCCTTGTATAGCCCTGTGCCACATTATACCTGCGTCAGGTATAATGTATGCAAGGTGGGCGTTCCCACATTAAAAAAAAAGGGCGTAGAAGTGTTGTAGTGAAATTTATGAGATTTCACTGCAACACTTTTAGGACACCACCGCGTCAAAACTTACGCCTGCCTCATGACAGGCATAAGGGTGTCGCAGTGCCATAGGCACAGACCTACCCCATGCATTGCTGGAGTTGCATCATGCTTGCGACACAACTCCTGTAATGCATGACTTTTACACCGACAGATACCAGATACGTCTCGATTCCTGACGTATCTGGTCTTCCTTGCGACATGGAGCACAGTACATTAAATACGGCGCATCCATTGTGTCGCAAGGAGGGCACAGTGAAAACTGTTGCATTGCTGTTTTATCGCAGTGATTCAACAGTTTTCATAAGTGAGGCTCTCTATCTTTGAATATTTTTGAATGCTACCAGCAGAAAATGACTAGAATGGCCCCTGAATTAGTCAGTGTTCAAATGAACACCATCAAAGGTATCTGCAGTGCTGCAGGGGCCAGACCAAATGCAAAAGATGACTAAGGTCACCGGAGGATGTGAAGAGACAGTTTGTGGTTATGGTCTGAAAAGATTGGTGGGTAGAGACGAGTGGTCGGAGAATAGGCAAAAAAGAGGCAAGAAGAAGGCACTACAGTACCTGAAGAGAGGCATGGTGGGCTGAAGAGAAACACAAGAAGGTCTAAGGAGGGAAGGTGGAGGACTAAGAAGATTTCTCTTTTCGACATATAACGATTAACATTGACAGAATGGGATGACTTTCACTGATAAGAATGACAAGCACAAACTGAATAATTGAGGTTATGCAATTCAGTGTTACTTTTATCCTTTCCACAAAAATGCAAATTCTAATGTCATTAAAAAGAATGCATTCAATAAAGTTTGTTCAGCAAAAGACATCACAATATGTCCCTATGGGAAAAACGCATTACAGAGTTTCAGCGGTAATCTTGAAAATGAAACCCAGCAAATTAACGTGCCTTTCAGAAACCCATAACAATACTTAGTGGTGCCTCATTTATTCTGAGACTAATAAAAAAAACACATTACTACAGACATTCAAATAATACCGTGCACTGGAAACATTTGCAAAGAGAAATATGAAACCGAATTATGGTAATTTGGGAAAATCATTTTAAAAAGGAAATAGTTCTATGTGATTTTCTCTTTTTTATTTAAAACACGGTTATACTATTCATTACTATCATTTTCAATACAAAAAGCTATAAAGGGAAACATTTTACATTTATTTTATAAAAATGTATATATATATATTACCTACTGGCGGTCGCCAGTAGGTAGTTATAGTTAGGACCCTGTTTCCATAGGAAAACCGCAACATTCTATTTTGAATAACTTTGGCGCCGGTCGACGAATCCTCGCGAAATTTTCAAAATAGGTGGGGCGCTGCGCTCCGCTCCTACCCTGAAAGTCTCGGGGGGATTCGTCAAGCGGGGGCTGAGATAAAAGGGGGGTCCCAAAACGCGTTTTTCCCATGCATTTTTCCATAGGACCTTTAGACACAGCTACAGCCCGAACGGCTGAACAGAGTTCCTTGAAATTTGGCAGAGAGGTAGTCTACAGGTCAAGGAAGTGCCTTTTGTAGGTTTGGTGTAAATCTGTTCAGTAGATTCTGAGAAAATAGCCTTCAAATCAATATATATATCTGAGCCAGCTTACGGTGCGCTTACCGTACGCGTACGGTGACGTGCGCGAGCGCGATTCTGATTGGCTGTTAGATCTTAGTAAACATTCGAATCGGTCGAAACCAGGAAGCGGCGGCCGCCATTTTCTCTCTCGCACTCTGAGTGAGGATTAAAAAACAAAGGACAAAAACATGTAAAGGGGCTGTTTAGACAGCTCCTAAGCACCTAGCCATGTTGGGGGAGACCCCAAAGATCCCCCAAGGCCAAAAACGGAATTTAAATTTTTTCGATAATTTCGCCGATTACGCTTACCGTACGCGTACGGTAAAAAAAAATTAAAAAAAAAAATTATCCATACTCTCCCCACCCCATGTGCAAATGGTGCCCGAAGGCCACCATTTGTGCATGGCATATCACAGATGTGAAAAATTAAAATATTACGCGCACCGCGTGCCCACCGTGCGTGCACGGCACTAACTGCGTAAAGTGGGCGCGCGCTGCACGAAGCGCACCGCGTGCTCACTGTGCGCGCACGGTGCGCGAAGCGCACCGTGCGCGCACGGAACGAACTGCGTTAAGTGGGCGCGCACGCCACGAATGGCGTAAAGTAACTTAGCATTTAAAAAACCGTACAAATTCACTGAAAAAACCATAGGTTTCACACACGTTATAGTTAGGAATTAGCATTTAAAAAACCTTGCAAATTCACTGAAAAAACCATAGGTTTCACACATGTTATAGTTAGCAGAAATTTTACTGATAAAAAACCAATGAAATTCCCCCGTTATAGTTTGTGCAGGCAACTATAACTCACGCGACCGCAATCTTCTGCTGATGACATATGTGTCTTTATGAAAAAAAAATATTTGTAATATATGTATAGCTAAAAATTTATGGAAGAAGACATGGGCAAATAAGTGTCTAAATACAGTATTAGCATCAGCATAGGATTGCGGTCGCGTGAGTTATAGTTGCCTGCACTAACTATAACGGGGGAATTTCATTGGTTTTTTATCAGTAAAATTTCCGCTAACTATAACATGTGTGAAACCTATGGTTTTTTCAGTGAATATATATATATATATATATATATATATATATATATATATATATATATATATATATATATAGTAGGTAGTTATAGTTAGAACCTAGTTTCCAATCCGTTTTTTTATTTGCTAAAACTTTGCCGTCGTTTGACGAATCTTCGCGAAATTCTCAAAAAAAAAAAAGTCTATCCAGGTCAGCTCCTTTCCTTAAAGTTTGGGGGTGATTCATCAAGAGAGGGCTGAGAAAAAAGGGGGGTACCAAAACGCATTTTTCGTGTGTTAATTTCCATAGGAAATTTTGAGACAGGCTACAGCCCGAACTGCTGAACGGAATTACCCCAAAATTGGCCAAACGGTAGGGCTTGGTTCAGAAAGCGACCTTTTTTTTAAATGGTGTAAATCCGTTTAGTAGTTGCTGAGAAATTAAAAAAATAAAAGTTTTGATATCTATGGCCACGGAGGATTCGCAAACCCTCCTGACCACGAGCTTTATTCTAATTGGCTGTCAACACTCCAAACCAGGAAGTGTTGGCAGCCATCTTGTGACTTGGTAGAACCGAGTCGTGAGAAAACTGTGAAAAAAATATTTAAAAACAAGAAAAGGGGGCAGGGTAGAAACACCCTGACCCCTTAGGCCTGCTCAGGGAGTCCCACAAGGACCCCAGGGCCCAAAAAAGCATTTTTTTCTATTAATTTTCGGCGAAATTTGCGCTGGGGTTGGGAATCTCGCCGAATTGTTTTTTAAAAATGAAGCGTGGGCTCCCGCGCTTCATTTAATTGAGACCCCCGGGTGGGCCAGGAAGGCTGAAGACTGCCAAGCACTGTCGATCGGGAGATACCGGTAGCTCCCAGACACCTTCAGAGTAGCTCACAGACTTTAGTTCATTTTTAAATAAGCGCAGCCTCGCATTTATTTTCCAAGATAAGGGAAGGCTTTGTTCATTTTGCTTAATTATCATCAGGTTGCAGATCTCAGAGCCAGATAATGAGCAGTGCTCCGTCTGATATATGACCTAGGCTGTGGCAAGGGCATTGAGGTGAAGAAGTGAAGCACTGATGTATTCAGCTCTTAAACACAAGTCCTTGTCAACTCAATATTGATGTTTCTGAATGCTTTTAAATGGGATAGAATTAAAATGAAAAAGTTACCTTAATGATTAGGTTAACATTTCATTTTATTTAATTCTTCTTCTTCTTTCCCCTTTTTCTTCTCTCTCCTTCTTCTTTCCCCCTTTCTTTCTTTACTGATTTCTTCTTTCTTTCCTTATAAAAATAAATAAAATGCAGTTGTTTTCAGCATTATAGTAATATATTTAAGTTCTTAGGCTCATTGTTTATTATTATATGCTATGTTTACTTCACATGGTTTTTATATGTTTGTTTTTCTTTCTTCCATTAGATTTGTGTTAGTCTATATTATTATATTTTTCAATATTGGCTTTGATTGATTTCATGATTTCATGATGTTACTTCTCATCTGTTGTAAATGCTTTTTGTTCTTTTTTCTCTTTAATAAAGCATTTTTAAACTAAAAAAAAACACTTCATTTTAGTTTGCTCCTATTTCAAAGTGTTGTATTTACAAACAGCAGGCCTCCTGCGCCCAATGGCCATTGTGCCATATGTATAACTGGAAAATGCAGTTATTTTTTTTAGGGTGGCAAAATTTTGAGTGTAGAAAAATGTTCCTTACTTTGAACATTTTTGCAGAACATTTTTCTGCACTTATGATTTCTCCCATTTAAAAAAATGGTTGTATGTTTGTGTTATACATGTAAATGTGCCACATATGGCAAAGAGTATGTCCTGCACCACAAGTACATATGACACAGGCTCTCAGTACCCCATATGCATATTTCCCATTCATATGCACACATGTTCATACATTCCCAAAAACCATAGCATCGGGCTCTATCGACATTAGCCTGAAAGCCAATGAAACTGGGCATGGGGTATCTGGTAACAATGCAGGAATTGTATAGCTTTCAGTAGTTCACAATGATTCTCACTGATCAAAAGAGGTTCTCACTACAGAAAGGTTGGAGACCCCTGTTCTACTACTAAGAGCCAGCCCCATCACTACCTGCTGGTGAACCCATTTATTTATTTATGGGTTTTTATAGCGCTGGAATCGACTCCAACTGGAGTATCTCTGCGCTTTTGAGCCGGTTTGTCCTTCATTCATTGCGGAGAGAGAGAGGGCTGAGACTAGATCTCATTTTTAAACAGCAAGGTTTTGAGTTGTTTTCTGAATTTCAGGTGTTCAGAACATAATCGAAGAGTTAAAGGGAGACTATTCCACAATGTGGGTCCCACCACTGATAGAGCTTTGCCTCCGTGCCTAGCCGACTTGGCGCGTGGCACTACCAGCAGTTGCCCATTACTGGATCTGAGCGACCTGGAAGGAACGTAAGGAGTGAATTTCTTTCCCAGGTAAGAGGGACCTTGTCCATTTATGCTCTTGTGGATCAGACAGCATATTTTAAATTTTGTCCTTTGACGGATTGAGAGCCAATGTAGTTTTTCTAGGAGTGGCTTTGATGCTGTTCTTGGAGGGGCATTAAGGATCAGGCGAGCCGCCGTGTTTTGTATTACCTGGGGTCTGGCCAACACTCCCTCATTGGCAGAGAGAAGCAGGCCATTGCAATAGTCGATCCGACTCAAGACAAGGGCCTGCACTAGGGTTTTTCTGAAGGGGTCCGGCAGCAAGGGGAAGACCTTGCGTAGCAGGCTGATGGTATGAAAACATACGCCTGCAACGTAGTTTGTGTGTTGTTTTAGCGACAGATCCTGGTCAAGGCGGATCTCCAGGTTTTTAACGACCTGTTTGGGCTCTGGGACTGTGGCCACCAATCAGGTGTCCACAGTATTTTAGCTTCTCCGAACAGCATAACCTCAGTTTTGCTGACGTTGCACTGTAAGTAGTTGGTGGACATCCATTGTGCTACAGCCTTCATGCCTGCAGAGAAGGAACTCCTTAATTCCGTGGTGAGGGTTTTAAAGAGGAAGAGGAGCTGCGTGTCATCAGCATATGACACAGGGATGAAACCAAATCTGCGCATCACTATTGCAAGGGGTGCCACATAGATGTTAAAGAGTGTTGGGCTCAAACAGGAGCCCTGTGGCACCCCTTTCGTGATTTCTACCTCCGCCGAGCGGTAACCCATCACCTTACACAAAGACTATGGGCCTTACTACCACTTTAGCCGCCCTACAGCGGACGGTGCTATGTGCCATCCACCGAAGGGCTACCAAATCCATGGTGCTGCCGCCCTCCAGATTAGAACTCTGCCGCTGTCAGAGTGCCAACTGCACCTTCTTGAAATGGAGGTGCAGAAAATGGAGGTGCAAATCCAGGGGGGCACTACATGTGCTGCCCCCATGCACCCCCTGAGCCCAAGGCGGCAGGGGGCCCTTAGTTGCCTCACCACCACCCTTTTCATGACTGGCTCACCACCATGGAAAGGGTGGTGGTTTGGCAACTCAGAATATGCTCGGCTGTGCAGCATCTTCCTGCCTCAGATCGCCACACCGTAAGATACTGGATCTTGAATCCTGGCGGGGGCGGTGGTCATGTAGCGGTCCGACTGCCACACTCAGAATGCTGGGCACAGTGCTGCAGCACGGGTTTGGCCGACCTAGGGACCGCCAAACTCGTAATAAGGCCCTATGTCTGCTCTCCAGCCAGAAAATAAAAAGTGTAACCTGTCCGACAATTTAGACTGTGGATGCACATCCCCAGTCCGGGAATCATGTATAAGCGTGGAACCAAAACTTTCTGACTTTGTTCCAGTTTCACACTGCTTCACCAACCAAAGACAGGTGTCCGTGGCAGAAGTGAAGAATTGCTGCGATCTATGACTGGATTACTGAAAGACAGTCTCCCACAGGTAAGAGAATCTCACCTCAATTTCATGCATTGCACTGAAGAGCTGTGGGAGTCGTCTGTTTCAGGGGGATAAGCCAAGCTGCTGAGCCTGGAGAGATATACTGAAGTGGGGATGTGCACCAAAAATGCCTGACGGGTCACCTGGCCTTCTTGCATGCCCAAGACAAGCCAACATGAATCTGCAACTAACCAGGTTATCTGTTCCAACGACTGTCACAGAGGAAGATCTTAGGACCTGTGCTAACTGTCTTTGCTGCAGCCTAAGGAGTGTGCTCCCGAAACTCGCATTGGATGAAGGAACCAACAAGCCATGAGTGCTGGACCTGCCCTATAGGCATACCTTGACCATGCTCTGTAGTTCCCATCAGCCTGAGGTGAAGAGAAGAAGGTGAACTATCTGAACAAGCCCCTATGGTCACACCTGTGATTGCTCGCACCAAGCAATGAAGCCTGCACTTGCTGATCCAGAGTATACTTCACTCACGTAATGCTTATGCCTGAATAAATCATTGAATGAAATCTTGACTAACAGATGTCAAGGCTTTGTTGAGATTATTGCACTCCACTTAAGAGAACTACCCAGTCAAAGCATATTTACTGAGCTATGGGTCGCAGAATTTAGGAAAACTGCTCCATTGCACCAGAGTGAACTGTGCACCTATGCTCACAGTCTGTTTCCCCTGTCTTTATAGTAACCACCCTAGCATCTATATAGAATAGCTTTTCCTTATGTATCATATTGAGGTGTGAAGTAATTAAAGTATTTGTCTTTTATTACAAGAAAAGCTTTGCGCAGGACAGTAACATATTGTGTCTTTCAGACTCTCAGCACTCCACAGTACCTCCCTGACTTGCCTTGGCCTGCTTGCCTTTGCACCCAGAGAGCCGCATTTTGTAACAGTGTCCTTGGGCCAGTTTGTTGCTCCAAAGTTAAATGATTCCCAGAACAACAAAGGGAAATGACATTAACCCCCAAAAGTGTGGTTAGATAGGCCTTGCATGCACTGTGTTGTCAGGAAAGTACCTATTCCCCTGAAGGAGAGCAGACTCTGAACTCAGACTATAATCCGCCAATATCCCCTTCCCGAGAGACAGAAAGGTAACCTTACCTCCTAGATCTGTCTGGAAAAAGAAAAGAAGGCAAATGGGGTAAGAATGGGCAAGAGAGAAACACACTGCAGCTTTGAGAGGCCTGTCACAGGCGAAACACTCTGCATACCCGAAGTGGATGACATTGTAGTACGAAATTTCAGAGTCAGAGCTTAACGCCCAGGTACTATAGAGATGATGATGGTATCGAGCCCTGAAGGCACCAGGAAAAACTCAGAGATCCGGAAACAAATATTAGTTCTTAACTTTCAGCTTGTGAGCCAGCAATCAAGAACCAGTGCCCAAGAGTCTCCAGTCCCTCCTGATCTTCTAGCCTCAATCCAGACTTGCACTTGTGTCTCCTTCCCAGCATCTTCCTCAATGCAATCTTGACATGTGGCCCCGAGCTGGGTCTTACCAAGATATATGTTATACCTGCTGCTCAGCCAGTGTGACTGGAGTTGTGGAATATTGGTGTGTGATGATGGTGATGCTGCAGAATGTTGGACGAGTGAGAGAGTCAGTTGGAGAATGGGCTGAACATCAGAAAGGCTGCTCCTCTGCATGTATTTGCTTTTAATAAATGAAAAGCATGACACAGTACTGATCCCTGTTTGCGCATACCTGGCACAGGCAGCCTCTATACTCAACTAAAAGTGCAAATGTGACAAGTAAGAGCTAACACTCTAGGCCAACATGTTTTCTACTTAAGATATTAGGACGAACCCACACAAAAAAGCCCCTTGATTTTCCTGACATAGGGCATTTCCTGGGAATGCCCAACTATTGCTCAAAGTATATTATATATAAGACCTTGCCACCACCAATGCAACCACTCAGAGAACCGACTAAGTGTTATCATCTATGTAGGAGCACTAATGCACATTTGTGACCTGAAAGGTTGCTGGTGGCTAACTAGAAATAGCTCATTAGAAGTTTTATTATATAAGGAATTGTGATTTTTTACTTATTAGTCAGTGAGAATCGCAATTTAGAAATCACAGTTCCTACTTATTGTACATTAGGTCCAAATGCTTTGAGAAGGGGGCGTGGCTAAGAATGCGGCGGAGTGAGACACGTTTCCTTGTCTCTTCGGCACCGCCCAACTTTCGCCTTGGATATCGGCCCTCCTGGTGCCCATCGGAGCTGGCCGTTGTGCCCCGCTGTGTGTGCTGCCCACCCAGCTCACGCGGCTGTACTTCTTTTGGTGCGTGGAGGTGGATTTCGGGTACCGCAAGGCGATCCGGCCCCGGCCTTGCTGTGGCCCAGCGGCCTTACTGGATCTGGACCGCTGCCGCGATCTTCGGCCCGGAGGAGCATCGGCGGCTGCTGGGGCGCCCATTGGCAATGCAGAGGTGGTGGCAAAGCGGACTGGGGGCCCGCCTCCTATTCAGCTCGGAGTTGGTGCGGCGACAGCAGTTGGGCCCACTCCGCGGCCGCCATTTGCATCCCTGGAGGGTCCGGTCCTGCCCCACCCGACCTTGATGTCCCTCGGTGTGGGCCCGCGGTGCTTGCTACCCCACCGGAGAGCGGAGCCTCGGTAAAGAGCATGGGGTGAGTGCGGCCCAGCGCTGCAGCGTTGCTGAGAGTGGGGGCAGTGGCTGCAACAAGGTGATTTTCGGTCTGCGAACCGGCGGATAGAGGGCTGCGCGACTAGTGGAGCGCGCGCGGGGCCTTTCTGAGGGCCCTGACTTGGTGTTGCTGTGTGGGGCGGCCCGTGCCCCTCTTTGTTTGGCCACATAGGGGCGCGGGCTGCGGTTGTGGGCCCCCCCCCCGCATGGACATTCCCTGGGCCTGGTGTTGGTTTCGGGCCTGGGAGGCCTACGCTGTTGGCTCTCAGGGGCCTGCATTCAGCCCGTGAGTGCGCACTAGGGAACCGTCGGCGGAGTTTCCTGGGGCCTACTACTCTGAGGTGTCCCATTCCCAGTGTGTGGGCAGTGCGGTCTGGCCGGCGGCTGTGGAGAGGCAGCTGTTCTCACGAAGGTGGTGCTCGGACCGTATATCAGCGGTCGGTGTTGTGGTGGGAGCCCCGGCGGGCGAACAGAGGGGGCCCCGCTGCGCGCTGTGGGCGTGCTTTGAAGGTGGCATCACGCTGTCCCCCTCCCTCCAGCTTTGAAGGCACTGCTGGGCTAGTGGTTCCTTTGGCGTTTCGCCTTGGTGGGGGCCTGCCTTGGATGGTCCTTGTGCTGAGTGAGGGGTTGTGGCTGGGAGAGCCCCGGGATCTGTTGCGGGTGTGCAGGCCTCCCCCTAACTCTGAGTCCCTATACCTGCGGCACCCGGTACCTTGCCTTGTCTCCCTGAGACTTGATTTGTGGACCAATTGGGCAAGTGCATTGGGGGCTTGTTGATTTCCCTTTCTACTGGGTTTGGACTTCATTTTGGGTGGACTCTGACCTTACTTTTTGGTGAGCTCTCTTTGCTGTGTCTCCAGTTTTTCTGTGTGGGCTTCTGCTTTGAACACCATGTCTTCTGCCAGGAATAGGCGTGATAGGCCCCTGAAAGATATCCTGCAGAAATCAGTGGGCCCGTCCTCATCCCAATCGGGCCCACACTCGCCGCAGCCTGAGGATAGTGATCAGCCGGCAACTAAGGCTTTTATGCTTGAATTATTCTCAGCCATTAAAGAAGATATTCTGGAGCTTTGCTCCCAGCTCTCCTCCGATTTGCGGGAGGTGCGGCGCGACGTGGACGCCATTGGAGAACGTGTCGCTACCATAGAGGAGCACGATTTGGGGCGGGAGGACGACTTGCACCAACTCCAGCAGGATGTCATTCGCCTCACAGAGCAAAATCTAGATCTGCAAGCCCACGTCGAGGACTTGGAAAACCGTTCTCGACGGAATAATATCAGAATCCGGGCTGTGCCATGGAAAGGGGAAGGGGATGACCTCCGTGAATATGTTAGCCAGCTCTTTCGACAGTTCTTGGGGGATGGCGAGGAACGGGAAATACAGCTGGATCGGGTTCACCGTGTTGGCTTGCCGAGAGGTGCTAAAGCTCTCCCGCTGGACATTCTGGTGTGCGTCCACGATTTCCAACTTAAGGAGCAAATCTTTCGGAAGGCCCGCGATCTTAACCCTGTGCAATTTCGGGGTCACCAACCCACACTCTTTCAGGACTTAGCAGCTTCCACCCTGGTCAAGCGCAGGGAGTTTAAGCCCATCACTAATCACCTCCGTGAGCAAGGCATCCCCTCTTCGTGGGGTCAACCGTTTTGCCTTATCTTCAAATATCAGGGCAAGCTCCTGCAGATCCGTTCTTTGGATGCCGCTTACGATGTCCTGGGGTTGGAGCGGTCCTCTCCTCAGTCTGGGATTGCTGGTGACCCCCGTGTCGGCTCAGGTGCTCCGGCGGCTAGCAGCGGGTCGGGAAGTCCCCTTAATCTTCGAAGCCCGACGTGCCCACTAGTATCATGGAGAGAGAGGCGGCTGTCACATCGGTGGTGCAGGTGACGGACAACACCGGCGTTCCCTGAGCTGCGCATGGCTGGCATCAGGTGGGCTCTTTCTCAGCGCCCGAGGAGAGAGGTCCTCTGTTGAGTGTTATTACCACCTTCTGCCCCTTGGGTGTTGGACGTATATTGTCTCCAGTGAGCGGAGCGATTCACCATGGTGCCATGTTCCCTTCGTCGTTTGATCTTTGTGACAGACTGTTGTCCCTCTACGGGGCTCTTGCGTCCCGTTTTTTTGTATTTTTTATTTTATGTGTTTGTTGTGTCTTATGGGTTGGGGAAGGGGGGTTTGTTGGGGATATGGGGTTGCTTTGGGGATGCTTTGGGGCTCCGCATCAGTTCTCCATCGGGTTTGGGAGATGTATGACCTGTGGTCACTGCCTTCTTGCCCGCCTTATATCTCTGGCGCAATGCGACTAGGTCACGGCTCTTCCTTCCCCGACTTTTATGGGTAGGATCCTAAAAGTGGTGAGCCTGAATGTTAGGGGTTTGAATAGTCCTGTTAAGCACTCTACTATCCTGTCCCTCCTGGAAAACGCGGAGGGCGATGTGTGTCTGCTACAGGAGACTCATCTCCTTCCGAAGGACACTAAGCGGATGAGAGACAAGCACTTGTGGTCTTCAGGCCCGGCTAAAAAGCATGGGGTGGCAATCCTCTTTAGCACGCGCGCTCATTGCAAAGTTCTCTCACAGGTCGTCGATATTAAGGGTAAGTTCCTCGCTATCCGCGTGCAAGGGGGCATGCCCACCTAACTATAGGGTCATTGTATGCCCCGAACGAGCACCGGGAATCCTTCCTGCGGGCGGCTCTCTCTGAGGTTCTGGCTTCTCCGGACGCCTCGATAATGGTGGGTGGAGACTTGAATGTGGTGATGGATACGTGTATGGATAGGTCTGAGCAATGGACCCATTGTACAGGCGCGCTCTCGCATGGGGGGAGGCAATGGCTGAGTGATGGCGGTTTGCATGATGTCTGGCGCATACGGCACCCCACTGAGCGGGACTACACTTACTATTCTGCAGCTCATAAAACTTATGCCCGCCTTGACCACTTTTTAGCCTCAACCTCTCTCCTGCCATACTTATCTGACGCGACTATCACCCTCGTTCACTTTCGGACCACGCCCTCATTTCGGTGCAGCTCACCTTTCATGGTAAGTACCAAACTAAGTGCCAATGCTGCACAAGGCTTTTGCCTAACCTTTTTACCTGTGTATTGAATGAAACAATCACATGATTGACTGCTTTTTCGGTCAGATTTAATCGAAAGGAAGTAACTCAATTACATCATATTTTCATTTTTCAACATCTGATAATTTCTTAATCATAAACTGCACCGTGATTTGAACAATACCCTTATTATACAATTTAAATACAACAGTTTTATAAGATTTTGACACCTTCTAAAAATGCAATACTTGGCAAAAAGACATTCAACTTTTCAACATTCATACCCACTCACACCCATTCATATTCCTCATTATATACAAAACAAAACTAAGTGAAAACCGTGTCGAATGACACGTGAAGGCCATCCAGAAAAGTTTTTGTACTCTCGTTGCCTACACTCTTTCTTTTCTTTAGAAAAAGGTTTTAGATGATCGGTTGGCCTTAGCTCGTAAGGTCTACGCGTTTCGGAACCCTTTTCTTGCTGGGATCCTCGTCAGGACCAATGTACTGAAATAAATGAACAGAAGATTGTTTAACCAATGTCCTATCTCTTTGTGGCTCTGGTGGCTGCGCTATGTTTAAAATTCTCACCTGCAACTTAAATGCAGTCTGTGCTTCGCAGGGGATGTATTAGCCGTCTACCTCTGTCTGCCAAGCCCAAATTTTCTGCCTGTCAAACCAAATGATACAAGGAATACAATCAACTCCTGCCTTCCTTATAATACAACACCAGATGCAACTCTCTCTAAGTCAGAAGTCAGTCTGTCTAATGATTTTGGCGCTTACTTGAAGTGTGCGTCGAGGTGCAGAGTCTCTGAAGTCACGGTTCTGGTTCACTCCGACTCCTCGGTGTGACTGATAATATTGACACCGTCCGTGTGTTTGAAAAAATGGCTTCAAGGTTGCCAGTTGCATTCGTAACACTGCGTGTCAGAAAAAGGAAAACGGAACTCGTAAACAATGTGTCTGTTGCTCAGTTAAAGTTGTGTGCACAGGATCGCGGGTGGTTGAAACCTCACCTCAATGGAACGAATTTCCCGCGTCTCGGTGGAGTTCTTTCACGTCGCTGCTATGCTCGGTTCCCGTTTCCGTCAAGGTGCGTTCTTGAGTGCTTGACGCATCACGTGGGGACGTGACGTAAGTTAGATGGCTTCTGGGAAATGTGGTTCTTGGAAGCTAGTGGCCTCTTTTTTATTCTTTTCAAAAAAACGTTATTTTGTCTGGCAAGAGGACGTGATGATGTTTATTATAGATCGCTGATGTGTTCTTAAGTGGTCTTAGGATCTCTAAAAAGACGACGAAGACACCACTTGTCTTGTTGTACCCATTTTCAGTGGTGGGGAAGACTGTTATATTTCATTAGCCAGGTGGATGAGCATATCGCCACTGAGCTGTAGTCGACTCTGTCTAAAACTGCGGTGGATGGGCCCATCCATTCTTTAAGTTCTTTTTGTCCTTATCTATGATTTCTCAATTCTCTGGATGAAGAACAACATGATGGAATGCGCTGCTTCGGTGTTGGTTGGCTTATTAATCTCCGGAGTAGGTGGAGATTTCTGGAAGGTGTTTTGATGTATTGGCATTTTGTGTTTGCGCTTCAGTGAAAAGATCAAATGGTTGTCACCTTCCTTCCTTCTCACTGTTCTTATAGGTTGTAAATTTCCGAGAGTTCGTTGAGTCCATCAACTGAAGTGTTGAATTTAATAATCAACATTGCTTCCCGTCTCAATAGTTTTGAGTCCAGATCACCACCTCTGGCGTCTTTTTCGACTTTGGAAAAAATAGTCCATTTCAGCTCTTTTTCTGTATGGTTTTTTAAGGACCAATGGTTGACAAGAGGTGCGTTTTGGATATGTTTGCGAATTCTAGATTTGTGTTGCTGAATCCTCTGTCTAATTTCTTGATTGGTCTTCCCAATGTACAACTTCGTGCAGGGGCATAATATTCCATATACCACGAATTTAGATTTACAGTTCGAAAACGTATCATGTTTCCAGTTGATCCCGTTGTGTGAGAAAAAATCGCCTTCGATGGTTGACTCGCAGCATGTGCAAGTGCCGCATTTGTGGTGCCCTTGTATGGGAGGTAAGCTTAGGAAGCTTCTGATTGTGGCATTCTTGGTTTTGGGCATGGCTGCCCGTACAATCTGGTTGGCAATGCTTTTGTCCTTTTTAAAGGCAAAAAGAGGAGTTTCTTTGAGTAATGGATCTAACTGTCTGACCAAGTGCCAATTTTGGTTGATTGTTTTTTTCAGCCAGTTTGATGTGGGGCCGAATGTGGTCACACAGACAATTCTGTTGGTCTTTGTTATCGTTTTCTTCTCTAGCAATGTCTCTCGCGGGGTCCACCAAGCTCTTTTTATGGCTCTTTTTAGAAGTTTCTTGGGGTAACCTCGTAGCAAGAGGTTGTTCTTCAGGGCCTCTGCGTGGAAAAAATATTCATCCTTGAAAGTGCAATTGCGGCGAATGCGCAAAAATTGCCCATAGGGTAAATTTTCTTTGAGGCTTCGTGGATGATTACTGGAGAAATGTAGAGCCTTGTTCCTATCAGTCTTTTTCTTGAACAGTGTAGTGGCTAAGTAGCCGTCCATGGTATAAATTTCAACATCAAGGAATGACATTTTCGATTTAGAATGGTTCATGCTGAATTTTATATCCTCTGTGCGGTTGTTGAGCCACAAGAAAAAGGATTGTAATTGTTCTTCTTCCCCAGTCCAAATCATAAAAATGTCGTCTATGTATCGTACCCAACTCCCGATGTACTCTGTAAAGGGATTGTTATTGTAAATGAAAGCTTCTTCATATTTTGACATGAATAAGACCGCTAATTCTGGGGCAAAAGGACAGCCCATAGCCACGCCTTTTATTTGGTAGAAGAACTCTTCTTTGAAGCTGAAATAATTGTTTTTTAGTGCGAATGTTGCTAGTTCCATGATGAATTGAGAAGGTACTTTCTCTGGTTTTGGTCGAGTGTTGAGAAAACTGTCCAGTACTGCCAAACCCTCATCTTGGGGTATCTCTGTGTATAATGATACTACATCTAGCGTCACTAGGAAATTAGTATCTTTTTCAAATGTCATCAGATCCAATTTTTTGAGAAAGTCTGTAGTGTCTCGAAGATAAGATTTGACTTCCTCCATAAACGGTTTTAGAAAAAAGTCTACAAACTTTGAAATTGGTTCAAGCAGTGACTCACAGCCCGAGACAATTGGTCTGCCTGGGGGGCATGTCAAATCCTTGTGAACTTTAGGTAAAACATAAAATACTGGAATGCGTGGATGTTTGTTTCTCAAGAACTCATATTCGCGTTTGCCTAGAAAACCTTGGTCAAAGCCTTTTTGGAGTATGTTGAAAAGCTTTCCTTGTAGTTCAAAAGTTGGGTCATAAGATATCTTTTTGTAACACCGTTCGTTGTTGAGTTGTTTGTTCACCTCTGCCGTGTAACGATCTGTTCCCCATACCACAATTGAACCGCCCTTGTCTGCTTGCTTTATTGTTATCGATGGGTCATTTTTTAATTCCGTTAGGGCTTCTCTTTGAATTTTGGTGATATTTGATTTTGTGTGTCGTTTCCGTTTTTTTTCAACATCTGTTATAGCAGATAATACGACTTTTTCAAACAAGATGACCTCTTTAGGAATCTTTCCTGGTGGAGGGCAGAATGTGGATTTTTTCTTAAGACCTGTAGATTCGACGTTGGTGAGTGCCGGGTTATCTTTAAAAAAGGTGGTCAGACGATTTTTTCTACAGAATTCAATGAATTCGGTTTTGATTTGGATAAAGTTGGTATCTCTTGAAGGAACAAAAGTCAAGCCTTTTTCTAGCACACTCAGTTCCGCATGTGTTAGAATCTTGTCTGATAGATTGTAAATCAACGATTTGTCTAATTCTTGTAATTGTGTCTCCTTGTTGACATTTCCCATGGTTGGTTGCTGTATCGCATCCTGCCTCGTGGTTTTTGGCGGCCCCTTCCTAAAAAAGACGGTTGTTGTTGGAAGTTTTGTTGGTAGTTTCCTCGTCTATTATATTCTTGACGATTATTTGGGGTTTCTGTCTCACTTCCACTAGATGATGTTGTGTCAGAAAAGGTAATAAAATTGTTTCTTGATCTCCCTTGAAATTCTGGCAGGAACCTGCGTGCTTCCGGTCTCGAATAGAAATCTGATTGAAGGTAGGGGTAAGTTTTCTCCATTGAGAAGTTGTTTCTATCTTTTTCAAACTTGGCTCCCTTTTGATTAATTGAAAAGTCTTTAAATTCCAAGATTTCTTTATCTACTTTTTCCAGGAGCGATTTTGAATCCGTAATCAGTTGGTTTGTTTTTATTTCCGATTCTAAGATGGCTATCTCTTCTAGTTGTTGTTTGGATAGTCTTTGTGCTGTCTCTACAGTAAGGACCATTAGGCCCCTGCTGCATTTTGTTTCAATAAGGCTGTAACCCTTTTTATAGGTCAGATCCTCTGTAAAGATTACAGGTACATTGCGTATTTGTAAGCCTCCTGGTATCGTTCCTGCCCTTAGATGTTCCACAAGGAAGTGGCCGTGGAGGTCTGTTCTGATTTGTTTCTTCTTTAGTCTTATAAGCCGATCTGATTCATTTGTGATTTTGACTGTAGCGCTTAATGTCACCGAAGCAAAAAGAGGAGGATCATTAATCAATTTTGAAATATGTTCTTCGCTGTATGCGAAGGTGTCCCCGTCCATCGTGGTCGTGCGGGATCTAGTTGTATTGGTCTGTACAAAAAAATTCTTCTAGTCGTCTGCCCTAGACTAGTAAACACCCAACACCAAAACACTCTATGTAAAAACTCTGTGAACCAATACCTATTTGTGGGGTTATCTTTTTCTCCCTTGGACAACCTCGCAGGTGTGCACCTGCTATTAAACTGGAAGAACAGTTCTGGGTTTTGACTTGATGGCAGCAAGGCCAAGTCGACTAATAAGTACCAAACTAAGTGCCAATGCTGCACAAGGCTTTTGCCTAACCTTTTTACCTGTGTATTGAATGAAACAATCACATGATTGACTGCTTTTTCGGTCAGATTTAATCGAAAGGAAGTAACTCAATTACATCATATTTTCATTTTTCAACATCTGATAATTTCTTAATCATAAACTGCACCGTGATTTGAACAATACCCTTATTATACAATTTAAATACAACAGTTTTATAAGATTTTGACACCTTCTAAAAATGCAATACTTGGCAAAAAGACATTCAACTTTTCAACATTCATACCCACTCACACCCATTCATATTCCTCATTATATACAAAACAAAACTAAGTGAAAACCGTGTCGAATGACACGTGAAGGCCATCCAGAAAAGTTTTTGTACTCTCGTTGCCTACACTCTTTCTTTTCTTTAGAAAAAGGTTTTAGATGATCGGTTGGCCTTAGCTCGTAAGGTCTACGCGTTTCGGAACCCTTTTCTTGCTGGGATCCTCGTCAGGACCAATGTACTGAAATAAATGAACAGAAGATTGTTTAACCAATGTCCTATCTCTTTGTGGCTCTGGTGGCTGCGCTATGTTTAAAATTCTCACCTGCAACTTTGCCAGACAAAATAAAGTTTTTTTGAAAAGAATAAAAAAGAGGCCACTAGCTTCCAAGAACCACATTTCCCAGAAGCCATCTAACTTACGTCACGTCCCCACGTGATGCGTCAAGCACTCAAGAAAGCACCTTGACGGAAACGGGAACCGAGCATAGCAGCGACGTGAAAGAACTCCACCGAGACGCGGGAAATTCGTTCCATTGAGGTGAGGTTTCAACCACCCGCGATCCTGTGCACACAACTTTAACTGAGCAACAGACACATTGTTTACGAGTTCCGTTTTCCTTTTTCTGACACGCAGTGTTACGAATGCAACTGGCAACCTTGAAGCCATTTTTTCAAACACACGGACGGTGTCAATATTATCAGTCACACCGAGGAGTCGGAGTTAACCAGAACCGTGACTTCAGAGACTCTGCACCTCGACGCACACTTCAAGTAAGCGCCAAAATCATTAGACAGACTGACTTCTGACTTAGAGAGAGTTGCATCTGGTGTTGTATTATAAGGAAGGCAGGAGTTGATTGTATTCCTTGTATCATTTGGTTTGACAGGCAGAAAATTTGGGCTTGGCAGACAGAGGTAGACGGCTAATACATCCCCTGCGAAGCACAGACTGCATTTAAGTTGCAGGTGAGAATTTTAAACATAGCGCAGCCACCAGAGCCACAAAGAGATAGGACATTGGTTAAACAATCTTCTGTTCATTTATTTCAGTACATTGGTCCTGACGAGGATCCCAGCAAGAAAAGGGTTCCGAAACGCGTAGACCTTACGAGCTAAGGCCAACCGATCATCTAAAACCTTTTTCTAAAGAAAAGAAAGAGTGTAGGCAACGAGAGTACAAAAACTTTTCTGGATGGCCTTCACGTGTCATTCGACACGGTTTTCACTTAGTTTTGTTTTGTATATAATGAGGAATATGAATGGGTGTGAGTGGGTATGAATGTTGAAAAGTTGAATGTCTTTTTGCCAAGTATTGCATTTTTAGAAGGTGTCAAAATCTTATAAAACTGTTGTATTTAAATTGTATAATAAGGGTATTGTTCAAATCACGGTGCAGTTTATGATTAAGAAATTATCAGATGTTGAAAAATGAAAATATGATGTAATTGAGTTACTTCCTTTCGATTAAATCTGACCGAAAAAGCAGTCAATCATGTGATTGTTTCATTCAATACACAGGTAAAAAGGTTAGGCAAAAGCCTTGTGCAGCATTGGCACTTAGTTTGGTACTTATTAGTCGACTTGGCCTTGCTGCCATCAAGTCAAAACCCAGAACTGTTCTTCCACCTTTCATGGTAAGCGCCCCCCACCTCCCAGTTGGCGCCTGCGCGATTCTTTGCTCCTCTCGGATTCAGTAGTTACTCGCATACGGGACACTATCACTGCTTACCTGGCAGATAATGACCATTGGAGTATGTCTTTAGCAGCTGTATGGGAGGCCCTAAAGTTGGTGGTGCGGGGGGAATTCATCGCGCTGACTGCCACGTTCACACGTTTACGTAAGGCTAAACGAGCGGAGCTGGAGAAGGACGTGGGAGCTCTAGAGTCTGTGCAAAAAAGAACAGGGGCTCCCAGGGTTTGGAGGGAGCTTGAAACGAAGCGGCGCATGCTGAAGCACTTAGACCTAGATAGGGCCGAGCATGCCCTCCTGCGCCTGCGCCATAAATTTTATCTGTGTGGGGATAAAGGGGGGAAGCTGTTAGCCCATAGGTTGCGAGCGCGCGCACAGCAGACAGCGATTCAGTCCATTAGGGACTCCCAAGCGGTTGAGCATACCACTGACACCCTTATTGTGGATTCTTTCCGCCATTTTTATCAGAGCTTATATAGTAGGGAGGCGCTGAGCTCCCAGGGGTTGGCGGACTATCTCGCGTCCTGCCATATTATGCCGTTGTTTACATCCTCGGCCGACGCGTTGGATTCTGTTATTCGCATTGAGGAAGGTCTGGTGGCGCAGTGGACAAATGCATCCACTGTAGGGGCCTATGTTTGACCTCATGGTCACAGGTTCTAATCCCGGCGGGTCCACTCAGCCTTTCATCCATCTGAGGTTGATAAAATGAGTACCATTGAGTTGGGTAACAATATACATCTGTTATTCAGCGCCTTGAGACTTTCGGGTGATACGTGCGCTATACAAAAGTACATGTTATGTTATGTTATATCCGCGATAGCCCGTCTAAAGATTGCCAAATCACCAGGGCCGGATGGCTTTTCAGTACTATTTTTTAAAACATTTTGGGTAGAGCTGGCTCTGCTTTTAACGCGTCTTTTGAACTCTTTCCTGGATACTGGAAAAGTAACACCCTTCATGTCGGAGGCAGAGATTACGGTCATCCTTAAGCCTGGGAAGGACTCGAGGGATTGTGGCTCGTATCAGCCAATTTCCTTTTTAAATATAGACGCAAAGCTATTTGCGAGTATCCTGGCGGCGCGTCTTAGCCCCCTGATGGATGGTATCATAGACCCGGCTTTATTCCTACGCGACAGGGCGGGGATAACACCAAGCAAATTCTTCATCTTATAGACCTGGTTAATCGATCTCGGGCTCAGGCCTGTCTTCTTTCCATCGACGCAGAGAAGGCCTTTGATCGAGTGGGCTGGGACTATCTGTTTGCTGTTATACGGGCCTCTGGGCTTGGGGTGAATTTTGTACGCTGGGTGCAATGTCTTTATGCAGCCCCTAAGGCGTCGGTGAGAGTGAATGGGTGTAAGTCTTCCCTTTTCCCCATCTCTAGGGGGACGCAGTAGGGGTGACCCTTGTCCCCGCTACTTTTTGCGCTCTATAGGGAGCCTTTTGCCCAACGCATACACTCGAACCCGGATATAGAGGGAATCAAGTTTGGTGCCGACATACACAAAATTAGTCTGTATGCAGACGATGTTATTCTTTCGCTTACCCAACCTCATACCACCCTGCTGTATTTGGCGAGGGAGCTTCATGAATTTGGAAAAGTGGCAGGGTTTAAAGTAAATTTCTCGAAATCAAAAATTCTTAATCTCTCTATCCCTGAAGATGAGGTCCATGACCTGCAGCGTGACTTTGACTTTCAGTGGGTGCATTCCGACATCCCTTACCTGGGTATACGGTTGACTTCCTCCATTGCTAAAACTATCTCGCTCAACTATAACCTGTTGGTGGATCACACTTCCAAGTCGCTATCCGACTGGTCTTGCCTTAATCTGGCCTGGTACGGGAGACTAGCGGCGATAAAAATGACTGCGCTCCCGCGTGTCCTTTATCTGTTTCAGATGCTCCCTGCGCAGCCTCCGCCGGGCACCCTCCGGAAATTGCAGGGGCTTCTTAATAAATTTCTGTGGAATAATAAGATACCGAGGCTCGCATTATCCCATGTTACTTTGCCGAAGGCCGTGGGGGGGCTGAGCTTCCGGCTCTTGGGTGCCTATTACCAAGCATCTTGTCTGCGCTACGTCACGGAGTGGAATAGACCGCTGTCCAGCAAACACTGGAACTTTATGGATCAGACGGTAGCTGGTTGTAATATACGGCGTGAACTCTGGCTTCCACGGAAGCATAGGACATGGGGCCTCTATTCGTCGCCAGTGACCTCACCGACTCTCAAAGTGTGGGATCAGTTAGCGGGGCACAAGGGTTGGACTACGTTTTCATCCCCTATGACAACTATAGTGGATAACCCTGACTTTCCGCCGGGATGCGCGACTCCAGTCTTTCAGCGATGGAGGGAGGAGGGGTGTAAGAGGGTGGGCTCCCTCTTTGATTTGGATGGCAAATCTGCGCAAAGACTACTTTGACTTACTGAAGACTGACACTTTTCATTATTCGCAATTGGCGCACTGGGTGACCCAACCTTCTAATTTCGCTTTGATGTCGCGTCCCTTGGCCACTTTTGAGCGCTGGTTGGTTTGCAAAAAGGATGACCGGAAACTCATATCGGAATTGTATGCGATGATAATGGCGTGTCCTAAGCAGCAGCGGTCGAAGGCGCAGGTTAGATGGGAGACTGAGTTGGGGCACCCTCTGACGCACAAGGAATGGGAGCATATTTTCTACCGAGCCCATCATACTGCCTCTGACACGGCGGGTGCGGAATCTGCTTATAAGGTGGTGCCATATTGGTACTATACTCCGCCGCGTATTCAGTCCTGGGATAAAACTAAGTCAGGCCTCTGCTGGCGGGGGTGTGGTCATCCTGGCACCCTGGTCCATTTGCTGTGGCATTGCCCGAAGCTGGTGCGGTACCGGGCGGCGGTTCTTGATGACCTCGATGGGGCATTCCAGATCATGTTCCCCCGGAATCCCACGTACACGTTGTTGGGTCTTCCTCATCCCAAGTTCTTTCCTTTGCGCTCGCTGCGGGGCAGACAAATTGCATTAGCGTTGCTTGCGGCGCAGCAGGTTCTCCTGGCGCAATGGGGCTCTCCGATAGCACCTGACCCGAGGGATTGGATACGGAGACTCTGGCACCTTTTAGCAATGGAGTGCCTGTCGCTCAGCATTGATGGGAAGGGGTCAGAATATGCAAAGCTCTGAGGTCCATTCCTGCAGCTCCTATCAAAGGAATTGAGGGAAGTCACGTGCCCAAAATACTTACAAATTCTTCAGCTCATCCCTTTGGAACCGGCGGGGGCCACTGGGGTAGTCTGACTCATCCTGAGCTGTGACTGATGACCTCCGGGGACTAGGCTAGGAGGTTGGAGACTGATGCGGAGAGGGTGGGGGGTTTTGGGGGGTTTAGGGCTGGGGGTTTGTCTATTTGTTTTGTTTTTCTATTTTCTATAAAAGTGGTATATGAGCAGTTGCCCTGCAGGTATGTTCTGCACTGAGCCGTGTTCTTGCGGGGTCGCCCTCCGGGCAATAGACCTGTACGCTGTGTACTGACCATCCCGTTACACTCTGCCGGCCGATGGTTGTAGGCAGTTGAGCTATGTAATTTGAACGAGTACCACGTAATAAAAATGATTGATTCCAAATGCTTTGAGAACTGCCTCCTTATTTATGGTCTAACAGAAATTAACTTCACAGGAACATTCTCTTACTTCATCTTGAATTGGGATCCTTAGACAATCCTGTTGACTAACCACCATCTAGGAAAGGGCTTGACCACTCCTTCATTCTAGAAAACATGGTGTTCACTTGGGCAGTGAAGAAGAAGGCCACAGCGAATATCTTTCCTCCAGCACAACATTCTGTGATCCCGCTGACACCATTTCTATCCGGAAATCAAAACACTTCATGTAACAGTCCGCAATGGAGAGGATGTGGCCTTATGGCTAGATCAGTCGCCCATCGAAGCTGGGGAATCGGGTTTGAGTCTCGGCAGTGATGCTCAACATCCAGTGATTCTGGGCAAATCACTTAACCTCCCAGTGCCTAACAAAATGTTTGTGTCTGTCTGTAACGCAACTGGTGATTATGTAAAGCGCTCTGATACCTTCAGGTCGAGATTGCGCTATATAACACAAAAACAAAAAAAGACAGCAGCGGAGAAATCAGGGCAGTGCTGGAAGCACAGAAGCTTATAAACTCAGAACATGCTGCTTGACAACATGACCAATGCTTCTTCCCCCATGGTGCACAATGGCCTCCGGCAAGCTCTCAACTCAATTTAAAAACAGATAGAACACTCAATTACATAGGTTTAGCGCCCTCTTCTGGGGTAACATACACATAACTACCAATTATCTGTACCCACCCTCCAATTGCACAATCACCTACTGCATAATGAACCAGAAAAGTTATTTCATTGTAGGGGTGATCAGTCACTGTCCTCTGTACAACTCTGAAATCCTGGATGAATCTCTAAAATTGAACTACTTCCTGCATAGCTTAGTCACTGGACTTCAATAATATAATGAGTTGCCCAACACACTCAGTCAGCTACCTAATTCACCTAGTGCTCACGGGATATCGAAATCTTTACGATATGAGCATTCCTACAGTTCTGATAGGACCCTTACTGTCCCACGCCTCCCACAAAGATGACCAGTCGGTATGCACTGGAGTGAAAGATGGTGTAGCACTGCGGTCTAGAGTCCTCGCCCTGCATTTCACTGCTGCAGCGCCTCCAGCGTAAGCACAAACTTTCAAGTCCAGTCCTGAGCCTAAGGCCCCCCTGATGCACCCCCCAAAAAGTAACTGTGCACATGTGGCGCACACACATGCCCTAAGGGCATGTTTGCACCACATGTCACTTAGAAAAATTCACTTTTGTGTCTTTTTCAAAGTATGCGCAAATTACCATCAACTTGAAGTTGATGGTAATTAGCGTTTCCCAAATGCACAGTTTGCATTTAGGAAAGGCTTGATCCATCGCATTTAGGGAATCGCAAATTGTGATTCCCTAAATGCATTCGCAAGTTAGGCAATCGCAAAAAAATGCGATTACCTAATTTGGCGAATGGAAAGCCTTTGATGCATCAGAAAAGGCCTTTTTGCCCTCCCAAACAGGCCGATTCTGTGAATCGGCCCGTTTGTGAGGGCAAAAATGTGCGATGCATGTGGCCCCATATCTCCACAAATGTCCTAAACATTCCCAATGAATGCATTGTATATATTTCACATGGTTGGAGTTAGGAAAACTGACATATGTCACTAATACTTGAGAGCACCAAGTATATGCATGTACAGTGGACCATGTGTACCTTATGTATGTACGTTATGTATGATTCACAATAGAATACCCAATGACATCAATTTCAATTCAATGGTAAACGTGCAATTTTAGAAAATGCAAAAAAAGCATTTTCCAAAATGCCATGTGGCACTCACATGCCCCTACGGCATGTGTGTGCCTAACATGTGCACCTTTTTTTGTTGGGGCGTTTCAGCGAGGCCTTAAGCCTCCGTACACCCTTGCCTTCGCGTTACCTAATTTGCGATTACCAAATAGGTAATCGCAATTTAGGTAATGCAAGACTATTCTCACCCATGGCCTTGTGGCGATTCCCTAATTACGTTTGCAATTTTTAAGAAATCGCTATTAGGGAATCGCTATATCCTGTATGCTTTTATGGTCTGGTACTTACCCATGTCCCCTACTCTAAAACTCTAAAACGACCGACCCTGTGATTATGTATAACATTTCCCTCACCCTCAGTGTAACACTTGTGAGTCCACACAGATAGTTTTACCTTTTGGATTAGGGGGGTGTAACCCCCCCCCCGGCCGTATTTATTAACATTTAACAAAACAAAATTAAAAAACATTATATACAGATACTTTACGCAGAAAGTACAGATACATTTTGACAGTCAGATATTCCACGGCTAACCTTAACTCAGTCTAATACACAAGACACTCCTGCCGTAAATCTATCAATACATGTTATTTACTTTCTGCGTGTCCCCTCTAGAGCCTACGGCAAAGTTAATGACTGGCAGCTCCCCTGGTCCCCATGTACTAATAAGGTTGCGCAGGGGGTTACAGCTTATCGGATGGATACTTTCCCCCGGGCCCCCCCTATGCCCTGTGCCTTACATTCCATTACGTGGGGGCTGCAGACTTCTGCAGAGTGGCGCCTTAATGCGCATGCGCGTGCAGGGGTCGCCCCAGGCCCACTGGGAAGGAGGACTCCCCCTGCCCCCGCACCCTGACAGCCTACCTACCGGCTGTCACTACCCCCTGGAGTTATATGGTGCTGACCGTTGAAGACCAAAGACTATGCTTACCCATCATGACCTTATCGCCACAGGCCAGCGTAGTTGCCCGACTACCTGGACTCCCCCTCATCCTCTAGGAAGGTCATGCACTGCGCCTTACGCTCTCCACCCAAGCTAAGATGTCCTCTAGGAAAGCCTGATTCCCCTTATGTGAGAGGTACACCCCGTCCTGAAGAAAAAATTGCTCCTCCTTGATGTATCTGTGTCCTATGGACCCTAGTCTAGGGGGCCGAAATAGCTTATCAAATTTGTTGTTGATCTGCTTTACCACATGATTCAACGCCCTCACTGACTCACCCCCCCCTCCAGTGCGAACTGGGAATCATGTGTGACCATGCTATTATCGACTGGGGACACTGCCTTGCTAGCCATCCCACTTCCGTGAGGAGTTCCTCGACCAGCACTCTCCTGCCTAATCGGCCCAAGTCGTTACCCCCCAAGTGCAGGATCCAGATTGCCGGTGGTCCAGTACTTTCTTTCAAAGCTCGCTTCACCAACTCCCTGAATTGACCAACGCGCAAACCACCCTGACCGAAAAAGGATAAGTTTATCCCTAGCTGAGTGGCCCTAGTCTTGGCAGCTCCTGCAAAGAAATCTTTTAAACGTCGAACATATGAGTGCCCTATCATCCACACATGTTGATCCTCCTGGTGCGAAGAGTGAACTTGCGCCACAATGTTCGCTGTTTGTCTGTACTCGCCGCCCGCCGTACTACTGCTTGCTCTTGCGTTCTGTGAATGCGAAAGAGACCAGACTCCTCTCCTGAGTCACAGGATGAAGAAACTGCAACTGACGACGAAACAAACAAAAGAGGGGGGGTAAATGCCTTGCTATGCTGGCATAAAAAACACAAAGTTCATGAACGGCGTCAAAGCGCCTGTCAGATAGCGACACTGACACCCCTCCCCTCCCCCTGAGTAACAGGGAGAAAGAAAGGGGAAACCCCCCTTTTTGTGCACCTAACCGTTGGACAATCGCACCATATTAGAGCATGTGAACCCGCACATATCTCTTGAAAGAATTAGAGGACCAACTACCGATCCTTTTGAGACGCTCGTCCCCTAGCCCTCTTGCTGCTGCCTCAGTGGCTGCTCCTATCCTAAACAAATGAGTCCCAAAATCGGCGGGGTCCAACCCGGCACTATTTAAAGCTAGGAGCATGACTTTCATGAACTGAAATACCGTGAGTGGTGACCCGTCCCCATGTATCAGGAGAGGCCCTCCCTGAGTGCGTGCCTGTTGGGCCATGAAAACCTCACGCCTGTAGACTGGGCAGCATTGTGTGTTCCCTTCTCTGTGCAGTACTACGCTCTCACCCTTACCTTCATGATCGGTTTTTGATTTCCGAATGGAAATCAGCACAGAATCTTTCTTGATGCTAACGTGCCCCATTTGCAGGCCCCCCAGCCAATCTTCCTTATTCCTGGTGACTAACTCGCCTACCCTAAAAGCACCGTAAAATGCAATGCAGAATGCAGCTTGAAACAAGATGACTTCCTCTGAGGAAGTGCAAACCCGCTGCAGAGCCCCCAATAGTTTCCCTAGTGTTTCGAAACCTATGGGTCGTCTGACATCCAGCTGCCCTCCCTGCAAGCGTTGCCACCCTTTAAGCGCCTGGCGTACTATGAAATTCTTTGTGGGATCTCCCTTTCCTTTTAATTTTGCAAAAAACGATATGGCTGAAATATGCCTCCTCGCCCCAGCAACTGTGCGCCCCTGATCTCTCATGTACACCAGGTAGTCAACTACAGAGTCATGGTTATGCCATTTGTACTCCCACTGGTCCCCCAAGAACAAGCAAAAAGACCCAAACGCCCCTTTGTAGGCACTCCTGGTTCTGGGCGCTAGGCTTGCTGCCACGAGGTTCGGTACTCTGGGGCACCAAGCTGCCACAGATGTTCTGGGAAAGGTGATGGGTGCGCTGCTGCCTCTGGAATATGTGACCTGAAAGCCTGCATTTTAAAATGAGACAATGCGTCAGCCGCGTGGTTCAGAATACCTGGCACGTGTTTAGCTTTAAAAAGGACATTCAATTTCATGCACTGTAACACAATCTTCTTCAACAACCGCAGTATCATGCTACACTTGGCTGTTTGGCTGTTCATGCAGTCTACTACTGCCATGTTGTCTGGCCAGAATATCACGGACTGGTTCTTTAAAACCTCTGCCCACACAATCAGCGCCACTAAAATTGGAAAAAGCTCTAAGAAACTTATGTTGTTGGTAAGTCCAGATTCCTTTCATCAGTCTGGCCAACGTTGAGCTACCCATTCGCGCCCCAGGATGGCCCCGAAACCCTCGCTACCTGCGGCGTCAGTCATGAGGCCCAACTCCGGGCTGGACTTAGGTGGGCTGGGCCACACCACTTTCCCATTAAAATTGCGCAAAAACTTCTTCCAAATCAACATGTCTTGCCTGACCTCGCCGGACAGCCTGGTGTGGTGATGCTTCTCCCTGAGACCTGACATTGCATGCGTGATGGAGCGAGAGAAAGTGCGTGCCATTGGGATTATGCATAGTGCAAAATTCAATTGTCCCACCACCTGCTGTAGTTGGTGCAATGTAACCTTCTCTTTCCTGAGGCAGTGTTGCAACGCCGCCCCGAAATCCTTAACTTTGTCCGCGGGTAACCGTGAGACCCCTTGGACAGCATCTAATTCAATCCCCAAAAATTCGATTGTTGTGCTTGGGCCCACCGTTTTGCCGGGCGCCAAAGGCACCCTGAACTCCTGCATTAATGCACAGAATTTTGACAATACTGACCCGCACTCCCCAGATAGTGACGCCCCCAGAAACAGAAAATCGTCCAGGTAGTGTAGCACCCAGCGATGCCCAGACACCTGTCTAAATGCCCATTCCAAGAACGAGCTAAATTTCTCAAAGTAGGCGCAAGACACTGAGCACCCCAGTGGCATGCATTTGTCAACATAATACTTTCCTTGGAATTGGAAACCCAGTAAGTGAAAATCCGCGGGGTGCACAGGTAGCAATTTGAATGCCGACTCAATGTCAGCTTTTGCCAGCAAGGCCCCTTGACCCAAAGACCGCAGCATGTCTACTGCTTGGTCGAATGATGCATACTTCACGCTACAGAGTGTGTCAGAGATGGCATCGTTTACTGAAATCCCCCTGGGTGCAGAAAGATTGTGAATCAACCTGTATTCGCCTGGCGCTTTCTTAGGCACCACCCCTAGAGGGGAACACACAAAATCCTTCATTGGGGGTCACCAAACGGCCCGGCCACCCTACCCAGGCTCACTTCCTTACGGATTTTTGCTGCTGCTATGCCTACATTGGACCTCACTGACAGCTGGTTCTGGCAATGCGCCACCCCTTTGTAACGTGGGGCCGGTATCCTGAAACCTTCTACAAAGCCCTCCCTGATTGTCCTGGCTGCCTCTGGGCAATTATAAGACTCCAACCAAGGTATCATAGTGCTAATGTTAATAGGAGAGATAGCCATCCCTAGCAGCAGCTTGCTACTCTTGCTTTTTCCCCCCTCTGCCTCTGGACTTCTTGTGACACCTAGACTCTGGGTGGGATGCATTACCACAGTAACCACAGGAATGTTTGAACCTACATGTGCCTGGCGCTCTACTGCATGTCCGTTTGTTGAAGTCAAAACAGACGCCCTTCTTTCCATTGCTCCCTGGCTTACCCGTGAACCCCCCGTGTTACCAGCGGGGCTTGTCCTAAAGGGCTGAGACCGCCCTGCATCAGGTACCTGCCCCCGCCCACTCTCAACTGTGCTCTGCACCAAATGTCTCAGATGAATAAACATGTCTGTCTGGCTCCATCTTAGGGTTGGATCTTGCGCTTTTGCCCTTCTAAATTCCTTGTCATACTCTTTCCACCCGTCGCCACCTTGTGTAGCATGGGCAACTGTGATCTTGTTCTGATAACACGCCATTTCAGATCCAACCTCTGGGAAACTCTCTAACATGACGGCCATGAATATAGTGAAACCCTGTATCCAGTTGCCAAGTTCTCCTCAACTCTGTACTTCAGGACTATATTGGACTACTCTTTGTAGTGTGTAAATTCCTTATTCCTTTTGGCCTCTTCCCTGTCTGCCTCATCAATCAAGAGGGAAAACATGCTAACATACTCCCCCCTCCAGCTCCTTTCTTTAGTTTCTTTTGACCGATGCCACCCCAACTGTTCCCTCCCGGAGCGGAGCTTCCCCAGACCCAGCGGAGGTAATGTTGCCCTCGTACCTGCTGGTGCTACTGCATCAGCCGTCTTGCCCGCGTCTGTATTCTTCGCGTTGCTGCTAATCTCCCGGACACCTTCGCCATCGGGGGATGGTGCTGTGGGAGCGGGTGCTGCCCCCCCTGCCGGTACTGCCGGCACCTCGCCACCGGGAGCTGGTGCTGGGACAACGGGTACTACGCCCCCTGCCGGTACTGCCGGCACCTCGCCTGGCTTTCCCTTTCCTAGTTCAGCCATCAATTTCTTAAGCCTTTCAATGGCATCTCCCCCGCCCGTTGTCGCTCCTGCGGCGTGTGACCAGTTCCCTACCATTTCCAGCCAGGGAAGGACTACCGCTAAATTGGCGGCTATGTCTGGTTCGGCTGGGTGTGTGCCGCCCGCCCCCTCCACTGGGGGGACACTGGGTTCACCCATGGGTGCCACTGGCGCAGTGTCCCCCTTGCCCATGGGGACCGGCGTGTCCATGGGTGGGACTGGGTCACCTGCGCCCTCTTCACCCTGGGGGCTAGTCGCGGGAGTGGGCTCACGTCTTGGCGGGACGGCTGCCCCTTTTCCACCTGGCTTGCGCCTGTACCTCTTTGGCGGTGGCGGGGAGTAGGGTCTCGGTGGTAAAATTGGTTGCCTACCCCTCCCCTCTGGGACCCCAGGACCCTCCACCTTATCCTTCAACCTGTTGAGAGTCTGCCCCATGACCTGGACTTGCTGCATTAAAGCCTCCAGGAGGACGTCCGTGCGAGATCGCTTCTCGAGCCGCCGGACCGGGGGGGCCATGTAAAACACTTAAATGGGACTTGCCTGTTCGCGTAACCGTAAACCCCCCGTAGGTGACTGGGTCACTTCTTACCTGTGGAAGCAGCAGCCACCAACCCACCTTTGCACCCACGCAACCAGAGCCACAACTTACTGGCTACTCCAGCAAGCTCAGGTGAGCCTCCCGCTCAAACCCTCTGTGGGTCCCAGAAGCGATGAGATGCTGGCTAGCCGGTGCCGCCCAAACGTGTCACCCCAAATCACCACCCGCGAATTCGTTGGACCTTGACACCGCCTTGTCCTTCACGTAAAGCTGGAACCGTGGAAACACAAATAAACCAATTGCGATGCGCGGTGTTCTGGCTATTTCTCCGACAAACCCTAACAGCCCACCGCACACACTGAGTAACAGTGTCTTGAGACTGAATGGGAGGACTAAGTGTCCCTTGCCCCTCTTTTATTCTAACTGGGAAAACCTGACCCTTTTAAACCCCTCCAACGTACTGAGTAAATACCTCCAGCATAAAATACCCAGCAGCAGTGCACAAAAAACACAGAAATCCCCCACTCTTTACCGCTGTTTGTGCGCCAATGCAAGCATCCCAAACATTTAGAGCTTATTGCCCCCCACCTAAGGAGTCTACCAGGTCAGAATCAATGAGGATTGAACCTGCAACCCCAAGTGAAAGAGTCTCACACCTTAAACATTACTCTGCTTAAAATGCTCCAATTTGCACAGTGGATTGCTGACGTTTTCTGCCCCTAAAACCGTACCGATCACTTCCCCAAATAGCGCTGTACAGAAACAATGGGCTCGTCCCCTAGCCAATTGCCCTTGTAATCTAGGCTCAGGCCCCCTGAAGATCGCTGCTCTTTAATGCTCTGTACCGATCTTCTTCAACTGATAGCGCGTGCCAGAAACAATGGTGATCGTTACTAAAAAGATCTCACCGGAAAGAATCAATGGGATTTGAACATGTAACTTCGAGATTAGGAGTCTCAGGCTTTAACCATTGAGACACCGCGACTCTCCATTTAACCGCATCCGCTATCCAATGCGCGCCGCTGCAGCACAAAAAACCCCCGCTCGCTAACTAACGGTGGAAATAAACCGCCCAGCATTCCTGCTTTTTAGCGGGGAGGACAAACTGAGCCTGCCGCCGATCTTACCGCCACGCCACCAAACGCTTACGATGGGGGCTCCACTTGACGATTTCCCCGACCATGACGCGTGCACCGCACTGCCCGCAGGTCCGCTTCCATGCACGCTTGCTCCTCCGGACTCCGCCGCTCTGTTCCCAAACAGGATCCGTGCAACGACGCTCCTCGGGGGGCCAGCGACGATTCCTCAACAGCGGACGCCCAACCTGCACGCAGAACCTGGAACAAAAAAGAAAAAGAAGCGTTATGGGCCCGCAGCCGGCCCGGGGGGATCCTAACTGTGGGGAACAAGAACAAGAGACTGTTCTGCTCCCCAACGCCTCTTTTAAAGAGGGCGCCCAGACCGACCGGCTGAGACCGGTCAGCCTGGACGCTAGCCAAACGTTTCTGTGCCGGAAGCACAGGAGTGCTTCCGGCGCATAAACAAACCTGCCACCCATTGGTTGATGCGGGGGGGGGGAAGGTGAGCCGCGTCACTCGCTGACGTGGCCTTCCCTCCTCCCCCCCCTTCGGAAAGACCGGGGACTAGTGCGACCGCCATAATGGCGGCGCGCCCTAGTCAGCCCGCGCCTTCTTCAGTTACATCACATTTAGCGATTACCTATTTGCAATTCGGTAACAATCTCTAATAGGTAATCGCAAATTGTGAGTTTCATACATGTGGCCCAAAGAAGCAAACTCACAGGTACCTCGTTTTCAACTCTCACTCATCACCTTTGTGAAATGTGGTGTCTATAGCTGGGAACATTGCTGAACACAGTAAGTAGACTCGACTGTGCCTACTTGGATGAGCTTCATATCACCCGACTTTTCAGATGATTTGGGGGTGGATTAGGTAGGTTTCTGAAAGATTCCAAAACTTAACATTTATAATATATTGATTCAAATCTTTATTTCAACAAGTTAAGGGGCAGATATACTAACACTTTCCAAATTTGTAAATGGTGCATAAGAGGGGTTGAAAAGCAATGTGAAATGTACTAAAGACATAGGCAGAATATATTGTTATTTTAGAACACCAAACTGTAAAAATGTGAATCCTTACATAAATAGCAATTCGTAAATAGAAATTTCAACTTTGGAATTCCAAATGGTATGTAGCAAGCACTAGCAAATGGCGACTCATTGTCAGTGAAATTGCTCTCCCACCCCACAGCTCCACCACCAGGTGAGGCCCACCTGAGCCCCTGCACTCTCGAGTGTTGGTGTTCGAGGCCCTCCTTCACCCGCAGGTTATATCTGGTGATCCAGTGGACCTCTGTCTCCTTCTCTCGCTCTGCTTTTCCTCTACATTTCACTCGTTTTTTACCCTCATTTCAAGCTCTCTCTTTCACTCTCCATTTATCTCTTTCATCCACTTTTCTTGCACTTTTCTGCTTTATTCCCCTTCTATTCCACTCTTTTCCCTGGTGGTACAGTGGACCTCTGTTTTCTTCTCTCGCTCCGCTTTTCCTCTCCATTTTTGCTAGTTTTTTACCCTCATTTCAAGCTCTCCCTTCACTCTTCCTCTATCTCTTCATACACTTTTCTTGCACTTTTCAGCTTTTTTCCCCTTTTATTCCACTCCTTTGTCTTTTTTAGACTGTTTTCCCTGCCGCTGCTGCCCCCGTGGCCCCTCCCTCCAGCACGATCAGCGCAACCGGCCCAATCCAGCTCCCCTCCCTGCTCCCGCCTCCCAGCTGTCCAGCCCTCCCCGACTTCTACTTAATAGCGGCTGCTGTGCGGTCACGCAGTGGTTGCGTACAGCGGGCGTTACGCTTGCGCCCCAAAGGCACTCTAAATGCAAGCCCGTTTGTGCCCATCCGCAACCCGACCAGCGCCAGGAACCCTGAACCTCTGCACTGCCAATGGTATGACCCAGCGGCACTCCACACACTCCACCAAGGCAACAACAACAACTGCAAGCTACCATCACCAGGCGACACCCATGGACCCTTCAGCTGTCACCGCTGCCGGCACACCTGCAGTACCACCAGGAACACTGACCCAGCACAACCCGCCCGCAAGAACACACCTGAACCAAAGACCCTGCAATGCATCCTCCTGAATGTAAGATCACTTCACAAACACGCACCGAAATCTAGAACCTCCTCGACAGCACCACCCTGGACCAACACCACCTCAGGACCGGACATCGCCATCGCCATCCCCCAAGGATACAAGATCTCCAGGAAGGCCTGCCCCACCCGCCTGGGAGGAGGAATCACCATCGTCCACAAATCCACCCTCCGCCTGAGAACACTCCCCAACGAGCCCACAGACCTGATGGAACACCTTCACTTCAAGATACTGGCCAGCCCAACCACCACCCTCTGGGGAACCCTCATCTACCGACCCCCTGGACTCCACGGACCATTCGCCAACTCCATCACGGACATCATCTCCCCGCATGCCATCGCATCCACCAACTACACCCTGCTGGGAGACCTCAACTTCCACCTCGACAACCAACTGGAATCCAACACCACATGCCTCCTGTCCAACCTCCACAACATTGGACTCTGTCAGAGCGTGACCGAACTCACGCACTCAGCAGGACACACCCTCGACCCCCTCTTCACAACAGGAAACTCCATCACTTTCAGCCACACCACCAAACTCCCATGGACAGACCACCGATGCGTCCACTTCACCTTCAGAACACCCACCATCCACAGACACCAGCACCTGCTCCCATGAAGAAACTGGACCAAAATCACCAACGACCAGCTCATCTCCCCACTCGGCATCTCCCCCTAACCATCACGGAAGATGACGACCCCAAAACCACAGCCCGAACTTTGCACAGATGGATCTCTGACAGCGCCAACACCGTAGCCCCCCTCAAGAAAAATAACAACACTCACGCAAAGAAAGCCAGATGGTTTACCACTGAACTTCGAGAGTCCAGATGCACGAGCCGCCGCCTCAAAAAGACCTGGAGGAACTCCTCATCCACAGAGGCCCACAACGACTTCAGAGCCGCCACCAACGCCCACCACCAACTCATCAGAAAAACGAGAAAAAAAGCAATTGAAGACAGAATCTCCACACACACACGCACAACAGCAAAGAACTCTTCAGCATCATCAAGGAGTTCGCCCAACCCACTAGCGAGTCTACAGACATCCCTCCCTCCCTCACAAGACCTCTGCAACAAACTCAGCACCTTCTTCCACCTCAAAATCAAGAAAATGCACGACAACTTTGACGAAGACAACCAACACACTGAACCCTCACCAGTCACCCCCAACATCCTGAAGCCAACTATTGACAACTGGACAGCCCTCACCACCGAAGACACACTGAAGACAATAAAGTCAATCCACTCCGGGGCCCCCACGGACCCCTGCCCACCACATCTTCAACAGAGCTGCCGACACCATCGCACCCATGCTCCGCCACACAATCAACCGCTCCCTGATGAACGTCTCGTTCCCCGATGACTGGAAACACGCTGAGATCAACCCCCTCTTGAAGAAGCCCTCAGCGGACCCCACCAACCTCACGAACTACAGACCCATCTCCCTGCTCTCATTCCCAGCAAAAGTCATTGCGAAAGTCATCAACAGCCAACTCGCCACCTTCATCAAAGAGCACAACATCCTCGACTCCTCCCAATCCGGCTTCTGAAAAAACGCAGCACAGAAACCGCCCTCCTCGCCGAAACCGATGAAATCCGCTCCCTACCGTACAAAGGAGAAACAATAGTCCTCATCCTCCTCAACCTCTCAGCAGCGCTCAACACAGTCTCTCACTGCACCCTAATATACAGACTCCACGAAGCAGGGATGTGGGACAAGGCCCTCAACTCCATCCACTCCTTCCTCTCCGGCAGAAAGCAGTGGGTCAGACTCCCCCCTTTCCTCTCGGACCCTACACCAACCACCTGCAGAGTCCCCCAGGGGTCCTCCCTCAGCCCCATGCTCTTCAACGTCTACATGGCTCCGCTTTCCCCCATCGTCAGAACCTATGAACTCAACATTGTGTTATACGCAGAAGACACCCAACTCATCCTCTCCTTATCCAATGAACCCAACACCGCCAGACACAACTTTCAAGAAGGCATGGAAGCCATCGCCAAATGGATGAAAAGCAGCTGCCTACAACTCAACACGGACAAAACAGAAGTACTCATCATGGGCCCAAACCCTGATGCCTGGAACGACACCTGGTGGCCCCCTGCCCTCAGAAGCCCACCCACCCCTACGAACCATGCACGCAACCTTGGAATCATTCTGGACTCCGAGCTCAAAATGGACCGCCAGATCAACTCCGTCGCATCCTCCTGCTTCTCCACCCTCCGCCTCCTATGTAAGACCTTCAAATGGATCCCCCTCGAGCACAGAAAGACCGTTGCTCATGCCCTTGTCACCAGCAGACTCGACGACAACAACGCACTCTACGCCGGAATAAACTAAAACCTCACCCGCAAGCTACAAAACATCCAGAACGCCGCCGCAAGACTGGTCCTCAACCTGCCAAGACACTGCCACATCTCCCAGCACCTGCGCTCACTCCACTGGCTCCCCATCAAGGCTAGAATCACCTTCAAGATTCTCACCCACGCACACAAGGCCCTCCACAACACCGGACCAGCATACCTGAACAGCCAACTCAAATTCCACGCACCCCAAAGGACCCTACGATCAGCCCAGCTCTCCTACGCCGTGGTCCTCTGCACCAGAATGACCAGGGCGGGAGGCCGCTCCTTCTCCTTCCTCGCGGCCAGAGCCTGGAACGCCCCTCCGCTCCACCTCAGCCAGACAACATCACTCCCCATCTTCGCGAGAAACCTCAAAACCTGGCTCTTCGAAAGACCGCCTCCTTGATGGACTGAAACCTGCACCCCACTCCCCCACCCTGGCTCCTTGAGAACCTTACGGGTGAGTAGTCGGGCTTAACAAACACTTGATTGATTGAGTGATTGGGTAGTCACAAAAAACATTTTTCCTGTGCAATTGACCACCAACTGGAAGCAGGTTATATGTATTTGCAAGCTCAAACAAGCATTGGCAAAGCCAATAGGTCTGCCTTGGCAAGCTTGTGCAATGGTCATTTATTATTTTCATTACATGCATGTGCCACAAAATAAAAATAAAACATACCGCTGCCTCATCATGCTGGCAAATGCTTGAATTAAAAAAAACAATTTAGAATATATCAACCATCAGATACAATTGTGATAAAACAGTATGCGTGCTTCCTAGTAGACACCAAGAGCAAGTAGGGAAACCCCTTTTATTTGTAATAGCATCACAGAAAATATGATTTTAATGGGCACCAGCAAAAGTCAGTATTGTCAGTAAAAGTCAGTTAGTTTAAACAAGAGCTACAAAAAAAATAAAAAAGGATAAAGGATCGAAAGAAAAGGAGATCCGTAAAGTAAAGCATTGGCCCAACAGCCCTACCACTGCAGTACTCTGATTTTTAGACAGATTTGCACATGTGAGCAAGCAAAATGCTGCTGCTCACAGAAAAGAGAACCAACGGCAGAAGTGGGCTGACGCATTGCCCCATGATGCATGCTGCTGTTGTTGAATGAAAAATGTAAATGACAGCGATACAGTGAGTGTGATTGGTGTCAGCCTGATTATGTCAGTGTGACAGGGCAAGTGTGATAGTGTAAATGTGATGTGTGGTAAGACTGATGGTACAAGTGCAACAGCAGTCTGAGGCAGTGGGGGCCAACATGGCCCTTGGGTGGTGGGGCAGGTGTGGGGGGTCGCGTGGGGGTCAATATTAAAATAAGATAACAAAATAAACTTACCTTGACGAAGGTCCCGCATCTCTGCCCCTGCTGTCCATGGAACTCAAGGAACAGGAAGCAGGCCCCACTGACCAATCACAATGCTGCAATGCAGCATTGTTATTAGTAGGCACCAAGGCTCCATGACCAATCAAAACGCTGCAGTGCAGAGTTGTGATTGGTCTGAGTCCTGGTTGGACGCTCAGCCAGGGAATGGGTGCCTGGGCATGTTCTCCACGCAGGAGCCTGCATTGAGAACGGGGAAAGTGCGCATAACTAGTTTGGGTGGCCCAAGGGGGCCAACCAAACAGTCATTACACACTTAGGAATGGGCAAACCACTCCTCTCCTGCTCCGAGAGCAGAGCAGACCTGCCCACCTTCCCGCCCGTCAAGGAAACATAAAATGAAAATAACTCAAAGTTATTATCTTTTTATATTTCCTTTACTTTGCACTGCTCAAGAGCAGTGGGGCAACGCTTCTCCGCCAGAGGGGATGAGCCGCCACTGGTCTGTGATTGTGTGTCTTTATGATCATGTAATGGTAAGTGTGATTTATTGAGTCTAATGCAGTGAGTGAGATGCAATAACTGCGATGCAGCAAGTGCAACCGCAGTCAGTGATAATGCATATATGTAAATGTGGCAAGTGTGATGTGATAAAGGCCATGTTACAAGTGCAATGCCAGTCAATGTGCTGGTGTCATATGAATTTGATGGTCTGAGTGTAAGACAGTAATGGTGATGTGATGAGTATGACAGCAGTGAGTGTGATTGTGTGATGTTATATTGTAATCTGAGGGTGATGGGATATATGCTGAGCAAGTGGCTGCAAACACTGTTCCCCACAGGGCAATGCGCTCAGATGCAAGCCTTGTAGAGCTCTAACACCGTTCTTTTCTAAATAATCTGATTTGAAATTTAGAGAGTTAAGAAAGTCACTGATTGTGAAACAGTAGCACCTGGTAACTACAGAGTAATGAAAGGTGATGCACTGTTAAAGCATCACCTTCCGTTTGAAAGTGTGCAGAAACTACACATATCACTATGTTCCTCATTGCCAGGGAGCAGTTTGCACCCAGGTGCAATCTTACACCTCAGGTTGGTATACCAATAAAACATAGAACGAATTATGACTTCAGTGGAAAGTCCCTTTTGTGCACGCTTAAAGTTAGTGCTCCCCCTTTTTGTTAAATCTTAGATAAAGGTAAACAAAAGACCTGGATTGTCATCTATGCTATTACACTTAGCTGAATTATTGTGATCTTGGGCAAATAACACAATAATGTTATGCATCAGTGCCCTTACCAAATATTGTTTGCTGTGGGTGGAAAACTGGGTTTACATGGTACATAAAATAGACCTGTGAGTTGTCTTTTTGATATTGCATGAGTAACTTCTGTTGTCTGTGTAAAATAAAGCCGAAATATATATTATGATAACTAAGTTAAAAGGTTAGCTATCCCATTTCCGTGATACAAAATGCATGAAGTTACTGGCAAATAAAATTAAAAAATCATTGGGAAGTAGATTGGAAATCATTGCTAAACATGGACCGAGTACAATACGCTGCACCTTACAAAACTTTCTTATTTTCATCCAGGTCTGATGAATTATGAAAGTCATTTATGCTCTGCAGTTTGTTGTGTGAATAGTTTAATTCATGACTCAAAGGCGCAATAATAATAAATCAAGTCTAGAGACAAGTCAGCGAATGAACAAATGTTTGCCAGGGTTTCCGCATAAAGAGACAGTGGGAGGCCTCTGAGTTCAGTGTGTGTTTTTCTGTCTAATGAAGGGGAGAGGGCTGGGAAGGTGGAGTTTAAGGCACCTTTCCCGCAAAGCAGCTCTGCGTGTCCGCAGACTTTCTTACCAAAAAGTCGAGCTTGTAGCGTCCTCCTAGCCCCGAAGCATGCAAATTAATATGCCACACATGGAGCTCTGTAACAGATGTCTTTCACACACTGCACTCTTATTATAGCATAACCGTTAGCAACCACACCTTAAAACCTCCCAGTAAGTTACGTGGTTCCTCTGTAGAGTCCACCCAGAGCCACAAGGGTCCTAGCGCACATAGTCTCACAACACTACATCTCCCCCTTTGTTAAATAAAAAGTACAAACAACAGTCACATCATAGTTCTTCAATAAGTCATTGAGGCGCTCACACTAGTCGGCCAGATCGAGTAGTATGAGGTAGTTAAGATACACACCAATTGTGCACTGATTGCACAGGTTCTGATACCTGATGTGAGCTATTAGGCGTGGTCTCCTCATCCATGATTGCAGGAGCTGACAAACGTCGAGGCAAGTGCTTAAAGTGTGGTGAATATCATGTGGTGGACTTTACGGCATGATGCATCTTCACCCGGTGTCCTTTGCATGTCACAACTCTCAGAGAATGGCAGACCATTGTCAGATTCGAGAATGGTGGAGATACCCCATGCTGCAATGATGTCAACCAGCCGCAAGATGACCTTGTCATGAGTTGTTTAAGATAACTCCTCAACTAAAGGAAAGCATGAATACTGATGAATGGCTACCATGAGATGATGTCCATTTCCTAGGGGCCCAAAGAAATCAACTGCAACTCTTTTCCAGGTATGTGCAGGAAGATCAGACATTGTCAATGGATGTTGTGTCAATCTGGGGGAAGGCAGTTGCAAAGATGGCACTCTTTTATTTCTCTCTCAACTTGCTCGGCAAGGCGTGGGATCCACACTCGGTCTCTTATGGCTTTTTTGGTGTTTACAATGCCACAATGTCCTTCATGGACTAGTACAATGACTTGCTGTCTTAGGCTGTCTGGTATGATGATTCTAGAGCCTTCCAATATAGCACTTTGACTGGTAACAGAAAGCTCATCCTGTACATTTTTGATTTTTTTTAAATTCAACATAGTCAGCAAAAGGTCAAGTGCTCTTTTTCCATGACTGAGCTAAAATGATGTCTTTCAGGATAAGCATGCTATTGTCAGCATTAGTAGCAGCAATAATCTGTTCAAAGGATAGGGCTGCTGGCGTGCTGGACCTCACAATGAAGTTGATGTACTCTTCTGACATTTTGAATGTCAAACTGTGGTGATGTACCAGTACTCGTGAAAAGTAATAAGCAGAGTTCTGATCTTTACCTAGCTTCTGTACAATTACATATTCATACTCTTGCAGTCGCAACCGCCACCTCTCAATGCGAGAGGGCATCTTGGCTTTCAGGTTTCCAAAAATAGTTAGCAGCGCCTTGGTGGTCTGTAAATACAGTGAAATGTTTTCTGAATAGAAACACATGAAAATGTTCACAGGCCCACACTACAACCAGTCCCTCCTTCTCAGGCTGAGAATAGGCATGTTCTCTGCGAATTTGAATGACCATTATAGTGAGCAAGTATTGCCCCCAGCAACTGGCATCTCAATACATAACTTGGGGGTCAAAATAAGCCATTTCTCCTTTCTGCATATTCAGTCATATGGTTCATTCTTTTGAAATGTTGATCACATTCAGGAGACCACTGGAAAGGGGCATTTACTTTTGTCAAGTCTCTCAATGGGGCACTTTAAGTTTGGTCTTGTGAAACTCACACTTTGCTGCATTCAGAGCGAGAACTGCATCTGCAAGCAGCTGGCACACTTGTGTAAGAGCCTTGTCATGCTCTTTTTGAGTTGACCCAAATACCAGTATATCATCACTGTAGTTTAAAGCATGTGTAACAGGCTAAATTAGTCGAAGTATAACATCCTGAAATATTTTTGCAGCTGACGACACTCCAAAGCTCAACCTTTTCTATCTGAACAAACCAACATGAGTCAAAAGTAGCAATGAATCTACAGTTCTCTTCCAACTCGAGTTGATGGTATCCTTTGTTCAGGTCAAGATAGGAGAAGACATTGGCTCTGTTCAGCTGCATGATCCTATCCGCAATGTGTGGGCCAGGATGTCTTTCTCTTTCAATTGCTGTGTTGGCCCAGCGCATATCAACACAGACACGAACTGCGCCTCCACTGTCCTTTTTTGACAACATCACTATGGGTGAGACCCAGGGCGAAGGACCAGTGGAGTGCTCAATTATGTCATGCTTCAACAGCCTTTCCAGTTCTTTCTCAATGGTTTCCTGCAAGTGAAAGGCAGTGCCGCTTAGCAACAGGGCGAATGTCCTCATTAATATAAAGCTGCACTTTCATTTTCATAAGTCTTCCCACACAATGAAACAATGACGTGAACTGACTCACAATTACAGATTGAGTATGGAGGTTATACTTGAGGGATATCAGTCCCATGTCAGCAGCAGTTGCAAAACTGAGTAAGCATGCACTGGATGAAGTTCCTTATAGAACATGAATTTGCGCTTGCAATGACACTGTTTTATGTTGCATGGTTGCTATGAACGACCCTTGACTCTGCAACAGTTTGGTGGCAGCCCACGTGTATACCTTTGTGTTTGACAGGTTGAGGCGTGGCACAGGAGGCAGACTGTTGGACTTTCAGATTGAAATGATGTTAATTGGTGCATCACTGTCCATGATAAACGTTATGGGGCAACCGTTGACCTTTACTGTAATCTTGGAGCAGTGTCCAAATGAATTCTGTTGTTTTGTTTGTTGGTTTGTCTTTGTCATTTGATCTTCTCTGCAAGCAGCCAAACCTATATGTGTGTGTCGTTCTTCAGTTGATACAATCATTTAAACATACATCTTCTTCACTAGTGCTTGATAATGACATTGAAGGGCCTTTGTATAAGGAAATTGATGACGATTAACTTTCTATGGTTTCTACTTGTCGTAACTGATGTTGCTTTTTGGCCTTGTGGAGATTGCTAGAGGGTTTCCGGAACCTTGTGGCATACATTTTCTCTTCTCTCTGTGACGCAGTTGGTTTTTCTTATGCCTTGCAAACTCTTATGTAGTGGTTTTCTTTCCCACAGCCTTTGCAAGTCTGTCCTATGGCTCGACATTTACTTTCATGGGGAAACAAAAACCCACATCAGAAACACAACTTTTTGTTCTGTGGAAACATTGACTTTCATGCACCTACCTTGTACTTGTGCTTTCTTTATATAACCAATACCGATTCACTTTTCACGGTTCTGACTATTCATATCAGCATCTTGTCAATCTGCTCTTTCATCGGCCCTTGCTGCCATTAGTACTTTCTCTAAAGTGAGCATCTCTCTCAACATGCGTTTCCTGAATGAGTCTGAAAAAAAGCCATCGATGAGTCTGAGTCTTATGGCTTCTTCATTATTAAACTCATACAATTTGCAGTGTTTGATGAGCACGTCAGGTCTCTCAACAAACTCCTCCATCGTTTCACCATCTTGCTGCATCACTTGATTGAAAATGTATCTTTCATAGTCGACTGTCAGCATTGGATTAATCCTCATGCTTCTTTGATCTGACAGTACCATATTGTATCAGTCTGCAAAAATTTTCTTCAGCACCACTTTTACTCCATCGCCGACAAGTTTCTTTAAGTATTTTAATGATTTTCTTATCATTTACTTTTTCCAGGGTTTTAATGAAATCATCAAATATCTTGATCCATGCAGTCCATCTGGCGCCAATATTCTACTTTTTAGCAGTGTCAAATCACGGTGGCGGTTTCAGCAATAAAGCTGTCGTGTATTTTGCGGTCTTTTCTGCAGCCATTGAAAAAGGTCACTATTCTGATGGCTTTTGTTGCACTGCATGTCACTGGCTGCAGTGCACACATCGGCTACTCAACCGGGCCTGGGACGTCTGACCTGATTTGAGGTCTTGTGGCACTCTCCTCGCTCATGCTGATAAGTATGTTTGTACTTTTGCACCTGGTTATCACTGCCTCTAGCATTTGCTTTACATGGATGATTACTCTGTGCTATCGCACAGCTTAGTATCTCTTCTTTTAGCCTTACCAGTGGGTTCTGGCAGGCTTTCTGATGGTGCTCCTCCACAAGGCCTTCACCTTCTTTGAGGCCCATGTCTAGGCTGGAGCGGGGCTTCAACTCCTCTTACGTCAACTTCAAACTGCTTTTCATAGATTTGGGCGCATGTGGCATGCACAAGCAGTTTGCTGTATCATTGCAAACTCTCAGTGAGAGCAGATTTGTTTCTTCAGGGCACGTATTACCTTCCTGCCGCCAGAATTAGTACCCTCCCCAGCCCAGAAGCATGCAAATGAATACGCCACACACAGAGCTCTTTAATAGATGCCTTTATTCCACAGCATACAATCACCCACTGCACTCTCATTACACACCATAACTACTAGTTACCACACCTTACACTGCCCAGTAAGTTATGTAATTCCTCTATAGAGTCTGCCCAGAACCACAAGGGTCTTAGTGCACATATGGGTATATTTGCAAGCCCCTATCGCCACAGAAACATCACTTTCTATGATATTTCTGTGGTGATAAACACTTCGCCTTATTTACAAGCCAGTCTTTAGCCACTTAATGAGGCTTAACACCAGCTTGTAAATAAGGCAACCTTTCATGCTACACTTGTGTGAAATGGGTGTGCAATGGGTCTTGGGGTGGGCGTTACGTCGCAACATCCATTGATTTTGACGCTGCTCCCTATTTACAAGGGTGGCATAAATAGGAGGCAGCAACAAAATTAAAACCAGGGAAAACCTGGACTTAACATGGCTAGAAGAGAACTGCTTAAAATAGTTTAATAAGACAGACCAGGAGAATGAATATGACAGAGGTAAGTGGAATTAAGTTGCTCCTTCGTCTGCAGATGCAGGAAGGTAAGAGCAGACAAAGCGGTCCTCTACCTCCACTACGTTTACATATTCAGACAACATCTAGAAATATACATGATAGCTAAAGCTGTACACACTCTCATACTGTGGGAGTAGTGAAACCTTACTCTTGGGCAAGAGAAGTCTGTATACAGGGTTACAGATAAAACTGGTTGAAACGTGAGGATTATCCCTTCCTAGCAAGTAAACATCCAACCTTCATTCAAACGCAGAAACAGAAATTACAACTGCCAGACTTACAATCAAATGTTTGCAGCGTGACTGCGCCAAGTTTAGCCTAAATATGATCAAGGAAACCTCTTATGAAGTGTTAGTGTTCTAGTTATCCTGCAATTTTCTCTACCCTATCTAAAAATCTATCAGTATTTTCATCCTGCTTTTACCGGAACCTTAAAGGAGCTATAGCCCTCTGACAGTTACCCTAACTTTATATTCTTCTTTTGACGTTTATGAGCTGTCACTGTGAAGAGGTTTTTATCACCAAAATTCTTCAATCAGCAAGGAGGCTCGTCAGGGTCAGTCAAGGAGTCATCAGTATCAAACTTGATTTTTGGAAGATATGTCCATTCTGGATCTGAATATTTTCGATTGATCTTTCTCTCTCTTTTAGGTTGTTTTGTATTGCTCAACTCCCAGCCTACATCTGTTATGTAAACCTGGTCCGACTGTACTTGTTCTTAAAAGTCACTATCTTCTCTCGTCATCCCTGGTCTCAACAGTCTGTTTCTGGTGTAGCTCCTGGCCAGCCTTCCTTAGAAGTGCTCGAGAATTCTGGCTCTGATGGGGCTTGTTTGCTTTCTGAGGAGGAGCTTCCTTGTTCTGTCACAGCCTCCATTCCTTGAGAAAGATTCTATGGCAAGTTAGTTTTAGCCTGCCATGGGGTTTCACTGTCCTGGTGAATGCGTCTTCCCAGTCCACCTATTGGTATCACAGTAGTTGCTGGAGTGATAGAACTTTCATCGATGTATGGTTCTGTATGATGCTTATATAATTGAGAGTGTGAATCTCTGGTCTGGTCTTCCTCTTCTTCTGAAGCCTCAGACACCTCAAACATGGGGCTACTTGAGGAATTAGCAGATGTGGGCTCCTTTTCTTATCCTTCTTACTTTGTTCTTTTGGTATGGTGTTGTAACCAATTTGGTAGACCAGCACAGTTGACAACAGTGTTTGTGAGCAGGATCACCTAGTGGGGTTCTCTCCAACGTTCTTCAAGACAAGACTTGCAGACGTATTTCTTGATGTGGATGCATTTACCAGGCTTCAAGTCAGGCCCTGTAGACTCTCATACAGCTGGAGTAGCAACGTTCACCTGATGAGAGATAAAAAGCACCATGTCAGATAGTCATTTGCAGTACTCGAGGGCCATGTCATCTGTGATATTCACAAGAGTAGCTGCTGGGACAGGAGGTATTTGCATGGCTCTCACCATCAACACTTCATGTGGAGACAATCTGGTTCTTTTGCAAGGGGTACTTCGGATACTCATGAGCACTGAAGGAAGGGTGTCAGGCCATTTAATGGGCATGGATTTGCAAGGTTTAGCTAACTTAGCTTTGAGTGTCCCATTTAGTCTTTCTACGATTCCTGATGCTTCCAGTGTGTTGCTACAGTGCAACCTTTGGTCATTCCCTAGCTCTGTATATACTAAGTGCATGACCTCACTTTTAAAGTGAGTTCCTTGATCCGATTTAGGATGAACTGGCATGCTGAATCGTGGTATTTACTCCAGCAGTAATAGTTTGGCAACTGTTACACTGTCACATCTCCGGTGGGATATGCCTCTACCCACCGTGAGAACAGACACATAATGACGAAAATGTACCTCAACTGATTACACTGTGGAATTTCCATGAAATCAATCTAAAGATGGTTGAAAGGACCATTAGGTTTTCCAATGTGACTCATGATTACCAGAGCTCTTTTGCCCAGATTGTGCTTTTGACAGGTCATGGATCAATGGCACAAATCTTCTGCCATTATTCTAAAACAAGGATTAAACCAATATGAGCAGAAAGTAGATTCCATTCCTTCTATTCCTACATGAGTTGGACCATTTATTTGCCTCACCATCGCAGGCAGGAGGGAATGAGGAAAAACACTTTTCCCTTGTTGGACACCCAAATATCAATGGCATCTTTTACACATACCATATTTTCCTATTTGGCCTTTTCTATCCATGTGCCAGTGTTATGCAATTTCCTTAACTCGTTGATGGTGTGTACAGTATTCAATAACATACTGGACACAGTCTCTCCCTCTGTATTGACATGGTTCATCAAAATGGAAGGTACTAGGCTCAAGAGTACAACTGCGTCTGCATAATGATTGCCTCTGGTGACAAAGTCACTGCCACTCTTGTGTGCAGAAGAGAAAGGACAGGGGAACTCTACTCACTAACGGAACCAGGGTAATAATTATATAAGGGGAAACAACGGTTCCTGTGGACTCATAAAAAATGATTCAAGCAATATAATTTGCACAATCGCAATAAAAAGAGGGTAGAATAATGCCAGAGGGCAAGGAATCACCAACACATTTGTACAATTATGACTTGTTTTATAAACACAACCAATCAATCAATCACATAACTTGTAAAGTGCACTACATACCCGTGAGGGTTCCAAGGCACTGGGGGGGGGGGGGGGGGTGTTGCTGCTGCTATTGGTCGAAGAGCCAGGTCTTGAGTTGTCTCCTGAAGGTCAGCAGGTCTTTGGTTTGTCGCAGGTAGAGGGGGTGGGTATTTCAGGTCCTGGCTGCACGATGGGAGAAGGATCTGCCTCCGGAAGTAGTCTCCAGATGTGTGGGACCGTGGCCAGGGCGTGGTCGGCGGAGCAGAGTTTCCTGTTGGGTACGTAGAAGGAGAGTCGACTGTTGAGATAGGCTGGTCCGGTTTTGTGGAGTGCCTTGTGTGCGTGGATCAGGTGTTTGAAGGAGATACTTTTGTTGACTGAGAGCCAGTGCAGGTTCCTCAGGTGGGGGGTGATCTGGTCGCAGCGCGGGACGTCGAGGATCAGGCGTGTAGAAGCATTCTGGATTCTCTGTAGTCTGCTGATGAGCTTGGACGAGGCTCTGGCATAGAGGGTGTTTCCGTAGTCGAGTCTGCTGCTGACTAGGGCCTGGGTGACTGTTTTCCTCGTGTTTGTCGGGATCCATCTGTAGATCTTGCGGAGCATGGGGAGAGTATTGAAACAGGTGGAGGAGACTGCTTTGACTTGTTTGGTCATGGAGAGTTTCGAGTCGAGGATGACTCCCAGGTTGCGTGCGTGGTCAGTGGGGGCTGGGGGGGACCCCAGTGAAGTGGGCCCCAAGAGTCGTTCCATGCGGAGGGGCTGGACCCGAGGATGAGGATTTCCATCTTTTCTGTGTTCAGTTTGAGGCGGCTGTCCTCCATCCAGTCTGCGACGGCCTTCATTCCCTGGTGGAGGTTGGTTTTGGCGGTGCGGGGTCCTTCATGAGGAAGAGGATCAGCTGAGTGTCGTCGGCGTAGGAGATTATGTTGAGGTCGTGCTGTCGGGCGATGCATGCTAGTGGAGCCATGTAGACGTTGAACAGCGTCGGGCTGAGGGAAGATCCTTGAGGGATGCTGCAGATGATCTCGGAGGCATCGGATCGGAACGGGGGGAGGCGGACTCTCTGAGCTCTGCCGGAGAGGAAGGAGGTGGTCCAGTCCAGGGCCTTGTCTCGGATCCGTGCGTCATGGAGGCGTGTGCATAGTGTGTGATGGAAGACGGTGTCGAAGGCGGCGGAGAGGTCCAGGAGGATGAGGGCCGCTGTCTCGCCGTTGTCTAGCAGGATCCTGATGTCGTCTGTGGCGGTGAAGAGGGCGGTCTCGGTGCTGTGGTTGCTGCGGAAACCTGATTGGGACGGGTCCAGGATGCTGTTGTCTTCGAGGTGACGAGTGAGCTGGGTGTTTACTATCTTCTCGATGACCTTTGCTGGGAACGGAAGCAGGGAGATGGGGCAGAAGTTCTTGAGGTCGCTCGGATCCGCCTTGGGTTTCTTCAGTAGGGCGTTGATCTCTGCGTGCTTCCAGTTCTCAGGGAAGGTGGAAGTCTCGAAGGTGAGGCTGGTGATTTTGTGCACGTGGGGTGCGATGGTATTGCTGGCTTTGTTGAAGATGTGGTGCGGGAGAGGGTCTGATGGGGAACCGGAGTGGATTGTTCCCATGGTCTTGATTGTGTCCTCGATGCTCACGTTGGCCCAGGTTGTCAGGGTGTCGTGGGTGGTGGGGTGTGGTGTGGTCGGCAGGGGTCGTCCGGGGTCTGAAGCTGTCATGGATGTTGGTGATTTTACGGTGAAAGAAGGTGGCGAGTGAGTCGCACAGGGTTTGCGATGGTGGGATGTCGTTGGCGTTGGAGCTGGGGTTGGAGAGTTCCTTCACGATAGTGAAGAGCTCCTTGCTGTTGTGTGTGTTGTTGTCAAGGCGGTTTGTGAAGGAGGTTCTTTTGGCGGTCCTGATGAGGTGGTGGTGGTTGCGGATGGCGTCTTTGTGGGCAGTGCGGCTGTCTGGCGACTTGTCGCTGTGCCATATGTTTTCCAGTTTCCGGCAGGTGCATTTTGAGTCGAGGTGTTCCGGGGTGAACCAGCTAACTCTTCTGCTGGTGTTTCTGCTGGTGGGGTTTTTCAGCGGGGTGACGGTGTTGGCGCAGTCGTTCATCCAGCATTCAAGGGTGAGTGCACCTTCATCTGGGTTGGTGGGGTTCGTGGGAAGGTTGAGTGCGAGGCTTGTCTGTAGTTGTTCTTGGGTGACTTTGCCCCAGCAGCGGCGGGGGGTCTGTAGTGTGCGAGGGGTTTTCGGAAGGAGAAGTGGATGCAGTGGTGGTCTGTTCAGGTGAGTTCGGAGGCGTGGCTGAAGGTGATGTGGGGGCTTGAGGAGAAGATGGCATCTAGCGTGTGGCAGGCGCTGTGGGTCGGCGTCGTGACGAGCTGTTTCAGTCCGAGGTTGGCGAGATTGTCGATCAGGGTGGAGGAGTTGCTCTCATTGTTGTTCTCCAGGTGAAAGTTAAGGTCTCCGAGGAGGATGTAGTCGGTGGAGGTCAGCGCGTGTGTGCTGATGAGGTCGCGATGGAGTCGCAGAATTGGGGCCGGGGTCCTGGCGGTCTGTAGATGAGGGTGCCTCTTAGGGTGGTCTTGGGGTCCATGTGGATCTGGAAGTGCATGTGTTCGGCGGTGCTGAGGGTGTCGTTGGTGTTTGTTGATACCCTGATGGTGTTTTTGTGGACGATGGCGATTCCTCCTCCGGACCTGTTGGTGCGATCTCTGCGGGTGATCTTGTACCCGTCTGGGATGGCTATCGCGATGTCTGGCAAGGAGGTTTCGTTCATCCAGGTCTTGGTCAGGAAGGAGACGTCCGGTGATGTGGTGTCGAGAAAGTCCCAGAGTTCAACGGCGTGTTTGTGTGCGGAGCGGGTGTTGATCAGGATGCATCTAAGCTGGTTGGGTTTCGGCGTGGCAGGCGTCTTGGTGCTTTCGAGGCAGGAGAAGCTACAGTTCCGGCAGGTGAAGGGGCCGTGGGTGCGCTTCGGGGCAGCCTTGCAGCAGGTGTGGGTTCTTCCTGTGTTGAGAACGACGAGGGTGCTGGCGTCGTAGCGAAGGAGGTCTTCATGGCTGGCGTGGGGGCCAGGGGTTCAGGCGTTGGGCACGGTCCAGGCACGGACGGGCCCAAACGGGCTTGCCTTAGGTGCGCCTTCGGCGCATCAGAAGCGCGGCCGCGCAGCAGCCGCCATATATGGGGAGGTGGGGAGGGAGGAGCAGGTGGGAGGCGGGAGGCGAGGGACGGGTGATCGAATGGGCGCGGAGGGGGTGGGGCCGCAGGGGAGGCAGCGGCGGGGACGGGGGACAGGAGACCGGCACGGGGTACAGAAGAGAAAAGGGGACAGAATCAAGGGGCACAGAGGCACAAGTCAGCACAGGGGTACAAAGCGCGGCGAGGGGTACAGGAAAAAAGGGGGCACAGAATCAGAGCGGCGAGCGGGGGGCAGGGGGCACAGACAGTTACAAGGCAGGCACCAAGCAACAGGCAGCAAGCAAAGCGTACCTAAGGCCACCATTGTCCACCAGGGATGAGGAGCAGGTGGAGCCTGCGGGTGGTGGAGGGCCTCGATACACCGGCGGCAGCAGGAGACAGCGGGGTGACGGCAGAGCTGCAGCGGGGGGAGCGACCTACCAGGAAGGTCAAGGGTCGTTCTCCTCACCACGCAGATGCTGCCATATATGGGGAGGTGGGGAGGGAGGAGCAGCTGGGAGGCGGGAGGCGAGGGACGGGCAAACGTATGGGCACGGAGGGGGCGGGGCCGCAGGGGAGGCAGCAGTGGGGATGGGGGACAGGAGACCGGTGCGGGGTACAGAAGAGAAAAGAGGACAAAATCAAGGGGCACAGAGGCACAAGTCAGCACAGGGGTACAAAGCGCGGCGAGGGGTTACAGAAAAAAAGGGGGCACAGAAACAGAGCGGCGAGCGGGGGGCAGGGGGCACAGACAGTTACAAGGCAGGCACAAAGCAACAGGCAGCAAGCGAAGCGTACCCAAGGCCACCACTGGCCACCAGGGATGAGGCGCAGGTGGAGCCTACGGGTGGTGGAGGACCTCGAAACACTGGCGGCAGCAGGAGACAGCGGGGTGACAGCGGAGCTGCAGCGGGGGGAGCGACCTACCAGGAAGGTCAAGGGTCAAAGACTTATTATATACATTGTTTAAATTTACAATAGAACAGATATTTGTGCACTGTGTCCCAAAGTGAAAAATGGAACCTAATCGTAAGTGACAGGGTGTATATTTACATACAAGGTTTCCATAAATCTTAAAAGGCGACCATTCTTGTATAATTTCTTTGTAAACAGTAACTGTATATAATAATACGCCCTGGGCAATGGTTCGCTCTTTCAGCTTGTCGTCAGAGTTTCGACCCTCTATCAGTACGGGGTCTCCTCAGGACTAGTGATGTAGGGACATCTATAATGAAATAATAACAGTATAAGGCCCATGTACCGGCACAAATGCGAGAAATAAAAAAGGGGGGACATGGAGTGTGAATTACCTGGATTGCTTAATGCGCAACCTTGTGAACTAGTGATGTGCCACAAGTGAGAAGTGAAAGGGTATTACTCACAAGAGGACCCGTCCGGGTACTGCCGGGGGGAAAATGGGAGAGAAGGAGAGTATGGTTAAGGGAAAGCGGTGAGACAGGGCAGGATATGTGATGCACTTTGATTCAAAAGGTGCTCTTACCTCAGTGTGAGGAAAGGCTGGCAGTCAGGGGTACAGTTTGGCCGACCGGCTCTTTACATCAACTCGCTATAGCCATAGCGGTATGGTTAATCCCTGGTAAATTCTGGAAACAGTGACAATGCACTGTGTAGGTCTATGGATTTAATAAAAGGGGAGGTTGGTTTCTAGAGAAGGCGTGAGCGTAAGGTATTGAGCTCTTCAGTTATAGTTATTACCTGGATGATATTCTGTGCGCAAAGAATCACAGCATCTGTATTCCCAAGCTGCATGAGTCAGCTTCAAGGACGGTCCTTTATGCAGTGTTTCCCGCCTTTTTGCATTGAGGACCGATAGACCTTACTAGGGATAGTGGAAAACACCATTCAATCTGGTGCTCGGTATCCGTGAAGGATAGAAAGTAAAGAAAGACCTCTGTGTTCTTGTGGCACATGTGTAAATGCTGCGCTGCTGTTAAATGCAAGTGATATTGTGAGGCATGTAATATTGTGAGGCATTAACTAAATTCTTATGCAAAGGGAACAGATACAGGAATTTTGATCATGATCAAGGACAGTATCATAATTATTAGTCATCATTTATAAAAATTATATTTTTGAGAGAACTTCATATTACATTACATATGATTTGGTATAAGTGAAACCATTTGTTAGGAATAGTGTGAGAGATAAAATTAAACAGTGAACATTAAAATACTTCCTATTTCATACCAAAATGGCATTTCACCTTTGGTCTCGGATTAGTACACGAATAATCAATTTTAAGTTCTTATTGGAGGATGGTGACCTACCTCCTCCATTCCTCAGCAGAGTTAAGGCCATCATCTATTGAGTTGACCCTGTCAATCCAACGACACTCATTGCGTTGTAGTATGTGTGTAATGTCACCTCCCCTCTCTGGTAGAGTGGCGACATCAATTACTTAAGATGTTCAAACAAAAGTTTGAAAAAAGGCGCACTATCCACCTGCCCTATGAGGTGCAACTGGTAGATCTATACAAGTGAACAAGTGTATTGGTACATCGCTATACTACACAAAAGTAAACGAAGAGCACCTATTGTGCCTTTTTTAATTCAAGTTGTGAAATAGCATCATAAGTGAAGAATAAAGTGAACTGAACCATGGGTATGATTTGAAACAATTTGGCAATTGAAATTAAAGCAATAACAGTAGTGATGATAACTTGGAAACAAAACAGTAACAGAAGAATAGTTTGTGAATCTTCATAAATTTCTGAGATTCCTCTTTATTTTCTTAACGTGTTCAAAAAGAAGAACGTCTGGTGTCCCAATGCATTTCGGTGTGACACACACCTTCTTCAGGGGAATACTGTAACAATATATACATATAGGTATATAAGTCAATTCAAAATGAAAACAATGCAAGTGTCAAAACAAACTTATATATATGTCCGACTGTAACATTGTGTGGTATTTTATAAACCTTGGTATCCAGTTCTAACCAGCCATTTTCAGCATGCAACTGACGTGAGAACCGTTTTTTAACAAGAAGCGAGAAAAGGATGTAATAAATGAAAGGAGTGAAAAAAAGAAGAAGAAGATTTTTAGAAATAAAGTTTATTGAAGATTGACAACCAAAAGAGTAAAGATAAAAGAAAGAGTAAAGAATACCAAAATGACACCAGTGGGTGTTGAATCGTGATACCTATTCCGAAACGACTAACTGTCTCAAAAAGTGCCCGTCCAAGTGAAAAGTGAATGCTGACGCATTAGGTGCTCGAGTGAACCAAAGGAACCACCGTGATCTAACCATAATAGCCTGCGGAGGACTCACCTCCCAACGTTCAAATGTCAAACCTCAAAAAACGAAGCACAAGCAAGGGTCCAGGTCATCGCTCACACAACCTGTGTTTCAGAAATTGAAAAGAACGTTCTAGTGTTACCAAAAAGTTAGACTCCTAAATTAAACGGAAATGAGAAGGTGTGCCCAACTTAAAGTGCAATTTACTTCACCTCATTCAAAATGCGTACGCGTCCAACTTCAAACGACATAAGCGCTGTAATGAACCGTGTCCGAAGACGTCTAGGAATGAGAAAATGGTGCAAACATGGTGCCGTTAGCTTAATGCATACAACGACCAGGCTTAAAAGCGGTTAAGGTTATCTATAAAGGACCAGTAAATCGTCACCACTACACATACCTTTTAGTACAACGTGCTGTGTGATCTAAAAAGAATCCTATCGTCGAACAGCAAAGATTCGATGTGGCTAGCAGCGTACGGGTGCATATTTAAAAGCCGTAGGGATCATGTGACCAAAAGGAACCTGGTGAACATCGAAAGAGGGCTATTTCGGGCGCCATGTCGGAACGGGTGCCTGATCATAACCACAGTCCCAGTGTAAAGTGAAAGTAGACAATGAAAAGTAAAGGGAACATGACAAGGAAAACCGTTTCAAAGGTGTCTGAAAAGTAGATGGCAAGAGTACCATGTAAAAAGTTTACCGAAGTAGGCAAACCAAATACATAGGTGAAATAACAATAACAAGCATGAGTCAAATGTCAAACAAATGTGAAACAAATATGATAAAAATGCAATCTTCAATACTTAACAGTGGGATGGCTGTAAAATGTATTTGTCATGCAACCATACTCAATCACAGAAAATGTATCAGTTCTATTTTGTCATTCAAACCCCCAGGACTCATGGTCTGTAAAAAACGTATCCAGAATGTTTCTCTTTGAGCCAAGTGCCTGTTGGGGTCAGCATGTAAAAGATCGGATATCTGTTCAAGAACAGTGAATCGGAGTTGGGGTATGGTATGCTTGTGTGTGTTCCAATGTAATGCTAAACAAGATTTCTGATTAGAAGTGCGAATAGCACTTTTGTGTTCAGTTACCCGTATTTTTACTTTTCGGGTTGTTCTCCCCACATAAACTTGGCCACAGGGACATTTGATAGCATATATTACCATAGCTGTGTTGCAATCTGAAGAATGTTTTAACTTAATGGGTTTGCCCGTGTGTGGATGTGTAAAGGTGTCACCCACCATGACATTCCCACAGTGACCGCAATTATAGCATTTACGCATCCCTGAGTGTTTGAGCATGTGTGAATTGGGGGCTCTTTTGGCCAAAATCTCTCTGATGTTCTTAGATCTAGAAAAGGCAAAAATAGGTTTGGCATGAAAGACATTCGTGAAATCATTTTCTTGCTCTATAATCTCCCATCTCCTGATGATGCTGCGTTTGATCGCCATAGCTGATGTAGAAAATTTTAAAACACAAACTTCACGTTTAGACTCAGGTTTTTCAGTTTTTTTCAATAATTGCATTCTGTCCATACTGTAGGCCTTCTGTTTCGCCGAGTCCAGAACGGGTGCTGGATAACCTCTGTCTAGGTATTGTTGGTACATGATATCAGTATCAATTTTCCCTTGGTCATCATCAGAACTGATTCTACGCACCCGGATAAACTGAGATAAAGGTAAGTGGTTTTTCAGGGATTGTGAGTGGAAACTCCGAAAATGTAATGCATTATTTCTATCGGTTGGTTTCTTGAAGATCCTGGTTGTTAATGTAGAGTTACATTTTTCAATCTGAATATCCAAATAATTGATGGTGGTGTCATTGATGGAATGTGTGAATTTAATGTGGGGATGACAGTCGTTCAAGCTTGAAATTGCATTCTCCAAAGCTTCTTTCGTACCCCGCCATAAAACCAAGATATCATCAATGTATCTGAGATACAATAGTAGATGTTCTGTCCATAAACTGTTGTTCAAAACATGCTCGTCCTCGAATTTAGCCATGAAGATGTTGGCATACGTAGGTGCCCCAGTAAAACCCATTGACGTGCCAGTCTTTTGAAGATAGAACTGTTGCTTCCAAGAAAAATAGCTGTGGTATAAGCTAAATTGAAGTAACTCAAGCAAAAAAATATTCAAAGTTTCTGCATAGTCGTGTCGAAGCAACATCCATTCAACCGCCTCAATTCCTTCCCCGTGGGGGATTGAGGTGTAGAGGGCTGTAACATCTATGGTAGCAAGGAGCACATCTTCTGTGTTGGGTAGCATGACTTTTTGAAGTTTATTGAGACAATCCGTGGTATCTTGTACATATGTCACCCATTTCTGCACCAGCGGTTGTAAAAAATGGTCGATAAATTTACCTAAGGGTTCATGTAACGACCCGCAACCTGCCACAATAGGGAGAAATGGGGGGTCTACCGGGTTCTTATGCATCTTGGGAAGCATGTATATGTGTGGCCTTTTGGGGTAGTTGTTACTTAAGAATCTGAAAGTATTGTCGTTGATCCAATTTAAATCTTTGGCTCTTGTCAGTATCGACGACAAAGTTTTTTGAAAGATGTCTGTAGGATCTGTGTCTAAAACCAAGTACGTGTCAGTATCCGAAACATGCTGATCCACTTTGGCCTCATAAAAAGTAGTGTCCATGATTACTAGGGCACCACCCTTATCAGCTGGTTGGAAAGTTAGGCTTCTTTTGGAGGCTAAGTTTCTGAGTGTTGTCCATTCTTTTTGACTTAGGTTGCTCTTAATCGTTGTAGCTTGATGAGAATGTAAAAGGTCTTTTTTCACTAGAGTTTCGAATAAATCAATGGCCTTGTGACTGGTCGGTGCCATAAAAGTACTTTTGGGCCTGAATTTTTTTGATGCAATGTCCTCTGCTAAGGTACTGGATGAATCCTGTGCGATGTTATGAAAGAACCACCGTAGTCTTAGTTTTCGTGTGAATTTGAAAAGTGCAATTTCTGTTTCCAGTGCATGAGTGCGATAAGTTGGCACGAAAGACATACCCTTGTTAAGTAAGGTTTTTTCAATGGGTTTCAAATGTACACTAGAGATATTCATGATTAATTCCTCCGAGGATTCCGTTGGCCTCCGTTTGTTGTTGTCTTTTTTGGTACCTTTTCCCCTCCTGATTCGCCTGTAGCGCCTCCCGTTGTTAACGTACCCTCTGGGGGATGGTTGGACGTCCGACCCAGGTCTAAAAAAGGTGTTTGTTTGTTCGTACCACTGGTAGAAGGAGTGCTCTCAGTAGTAGTAGTAACCAAAGGAGTGCGAGTGGGAAGTGTGTCTTGCTCAGTTGCAATGCTCTCTTCAGAGGTCGAGGCCTCAGGTTTACGGAAAGTTCTTCTTTGGGCGTACACCTCTGCCCAGGTGTACACCTCATCGAGCTTATAGTCAATAGTGTCCCTTCGAAATTTCCGCAATTTGCGGTCATGCACTTCTTTTGCGTGTTCATCCAATTTATCATTCATGTCTTTTAGGGTTTGTTGTAGTTCCTCAGACGTTAGTCTCTGTGAAAGGTCATCTTTCAGGTCCTTAATCTCTACTTCTAGTTCTTTTAGAATGACTGATAGTTCCTCAACTATCAATAAAATCAGATCTAGGGAGCATTTATTCAGAATTGCGAACCATTTATTCATAAACGGTTTATTAAATTTGAATAACATGGGTCTCAGTGCTATGCGTAACCCTCTTGGGATCCGCTTGGCCTTGTGATACTGGATAAGTGTGGTTGCATGCAGTCTTTGGTTGATTTCCCGCCTTAATGTGTAGTGTAGTTGTTTGAGTAATTGGCTGGTCGATCCGGATGGGGCTTGGAAGGCCCGTGTCTCATCTATGAGAGAATATATGTTTGCTGCTTCTTCAGCAGAGTAGCCTTTTGTTTCTGCTTGGTTAGTGGTTAGATGGGAAATGTCATCGAAATCCATGTTGGGTGCTAGTTGTCAAAAGTGAGGCTGATCGGTAAATGACAATGATAACAGATTTAGACAAACTGCACACCTATATTTTAAATACAGATTAATCAAAAAGTACTGACAGTAGTCATAAGTTAATCAAAGGTGCTGCCTTTTTGTAGCCAGTGCAACCCCTACACAGGCCCTGGAGAATAACAAAAGATGTTCAAACAAAAGTTTGAAAAAAGGCGCACTATCCACCTGCCCTATGAGGTGCAACTGGTAGATCTATACAAGTGAACAAGTGTATTGGTACATCGCTATACTACACAAAAGTAAACGAAGAGCACCTATTGTGCCTTTTTTAATTCAAGTTGTGAAATAGCATCATAAGTGAAGAATAAAGTGAACTGAACCATGGGTATGATTTGAAACAATTTGGCAATTGAAATTAAAGCAATAACAGTAGTGATGATAACTTGGAAACAAAACAGTAACAGAAGAATAGTTTGTGAATCTTCATAAATTTCTGAGATTCCTCTTTATTTTCTTAACGTGTTCAAAAAGAAGAACGTCTGGTGTCCCAATGCATTTCGGTGTGACACACACCTTCTTCAGGGGAATACTGTAACAATATATACATATAGGTATATAAGTCAATTCAAAATGAAAACAATGCAAGTGTCAAAACAAACTTATATATATGTCCGACTGTAACATTGTGTGGTATTTTATAAACCTTGGTATCCAGTTCTAACCAGCCATTTTCAGCATGCAACTGACGTGAGAACCGTTTTTTAACAAGAAGCGAGAAAAGGATGTAATAAATGAAAGGAGTGAAAAAAAGAAGAAGAAGATTTTTAGAAATAAAGTTTATTGAAGATTGACAACCAAAAGAGTAAAGATAAAAGAAAGAGTAAAGAATACCAAAATGACACCAGTGGGTGTTGAATCGTGATACCTATTCCGAAACGACTAACTGTCTCAAAAAGTGCCCGTCCAAGTGAAAAGTGAATGCTGACGCATTAGGTGCTCGAGTGAACCAAAGGAACCACCGTGATCTAACCATAATAGCCTGCGGAGGACTCACCTCCCAACGTTCAAATGTCAAACCTCAAAAAACGAAGCACAAGCAAGGGTCCAGGTCATCGCTCACACAACCTGTGTTTCAGAAATTGAAAAGAACGTTCTAGTGTTACCAAAAAGTTAGACTCCTAAATTAAACGGAAATGAGAAGGTGTGCCCAACTTAAAGTGCAATTTACTTCACCTCATTCAAAATGCGTACGCGTCCAACTTCAAACGACATAAGCGCTGTAATGAACCGTGTCCGAAGACGTCTAGGAATGAGAAAATGGTGCAAACATGGTGCCGTTAGCTTAATGCATACAACGACCAGGCTTAAAAGCGGTTAAGGTTATCTATAAAGGACCAGTAAATCGTCACCACTACACATACCTTTTAGTACAACGTGCTGTGTGATCTAAAAAGAATCCTATCGTCGAACAGCAAAGATTCGATGTGGCTAGCAGCGTACGGGTGCATATTTAAAAGCCGTAGGGATCATGTGACCAAAAGGAACCTGGTGAACATCGAAAGAGGGCTATTTCGGGCGCCATGTCGGAACGGGTGCCTGATCATAACCACAGTCCCAGTGTAAAGTGAAAGTAGACAATGAAAAGTAAAGGGAACATGACAAGGAAAACCGTTTCAAAGGTGTCTGAAAAGTAGATGGCAAGAGTACCATGTAAAAAGTTTACCGAAGTAGGCAAACCAAATACATAGGTGAAATAACAATAACAAGCATGAGTCAAATGTCAAACAAATGTGAAACAAATATGATAAAAATGCAATCTTCAATACTTAACAGTGGGATGGCTGTAAAATGTATTTGTCATGCAACCATACTCAATCACAGAAAATGTATCAGTTCTATTTTGTCATTCAAACCCCCAGGACTCATGGTCTGTAAAAAACGTATCCAGAATGTTTCTCTTTGAGCCAAGTGCCTGTTGGGGTCAGCATGTAAAAGATCGGATATCTGTTCAAGAACAGTGAATCGGAGTTGGGGTATGGTATGCTTGTGTGTGTTCCAATGTAATGCTAAACAAGATTTCTGATTAGAAGTGCGAATAGCACTTTTGTGTTCAGTTACCCGTATTTTTACTTTTCGGGTTGTTCTCCCCACATAAACTTGGCCACAGGGACATTTGATAGCATATATTACCATAGCTGTGTTGCAATCTGAAGAATGTTTTAACTTAATGGGTTTGCCCGTGTGTGGATGTGTAAAGGTGTCACCCACCATGACATTCCCACAGTGACCGCAATTATAGCATTTACGCATCCCTGAGTGTTTGAGCATGTGTGAATTGGGGGCTCTTTTGGCCAAAATCTCTCTGATGTTCTTAGATCTAGAAAAGGCAAAAATAGGTTTGGCATGAAAGACATTCGTGAAATCATTTTCTTGCTCTATAATCTCCCATCTCCTGATGATGCTGCGTTTGATCGCCATAGCTGATGTAGAAAATTTTAAAACACAAACTTCACGTTTAGACTCAGGTTTTTCAGTTTTTTTCAATAATTGCATTCTGTCCATACTGTAGGCCTTCTGTTTCGCCGAGTCCAGAACGGGTGCTGGATAACCTCTGTCTAGGTATTGTTGGTACATGATATCAGTATCAATTTTCCCTTGGTCATCATCAGAACTGATTCTACGCACCCGGATAAACTGAGATAAAGGTAAGTGGTTTTTCAGGGATTGTGAGTGGAAACTCCGAAAATGTAATGCATTATTTCTATCGGTTGGTTTCTTGAAGATCCTGGTTGTTAATGTAGAGTTACATTTTTCAATCTGAATATCCAAATAATTGATGGTGGTGTCATTGATGGAATGTGTGAATTTAATGTGGGGATGACAGTCGTTCAAGCTTGAAATTGCATTCTCCAAAGCTTCTTTCGTACCCCGCCATAAAACCAAGATATCATCAATGTATCTGAGATACAATAGTAGATGTTCTGTCCATAAACTGTTGTTCAAAACATGCTCGTCCTCGAATTTAGCCATGAAGATGTTGGCATACGTAGGTGCCCCAGTAAAACCCATTGACGTGCCAGTCTTTTGAAGATAGAACTGTTGCTTCCAAGAAAAATAGCTGTGGTATAAGCTAAATTGAAGTAACTCAAGCAAAAAAATATTCAAAGTTTCTGCATAGTCGTGTCGAAGCAACATCCATTCAACCGCCTCAATTCCTTCCCCGTGGGGGATTGAGGTGTAGAGGGCTGTAACATCTATGGTAGCAAGGAGCACATCTTCTGTGTTGGGTAGCATGACTTTTTGAAGTTTATTGAGACAATCCGTGGTATCTTGTACATATGTCACCCATTTCTGCACCAGCGGTTGTAAAAAATGGTCGATAAATTTACCTAAGGGTTCATGTAACGACCCGCAACCTGCCACAATAGGGAGAAATGGGGGGTCTACCGGGTTCTTATGCATCTTGGGAAGCATGTATATGTGTGGCCTTTTGGGGTAGTTGTTACTTAAGAATCTGAAAGTATTGTCGTTGATCCAATTTAAATCTTTGGCTCTTGTCAGTATCGACGACAAAGTTTTTTGAAAGATGTCTGTAGGATCTGTGTCTAAAACCAAGTACGTGTCAGTATCCGAAACATGCTGATCCACTTTGGCCTCATAAAAAGTAGTGTCCATGATTACTAGGGCACCACCCTTATCAGCTGGTTGGAAAGTTAGGCTTCTTTTGGAGGCTAAGTTTCTGAGTGTTGTCCATTCTTTTTGACTTAGGTTGCTCTTAATCGTTGTAGCTTGATGAGAATGTAAAAGGTCTTTTTTCACTAGAGTTTCGAATAAATCAATGGCCTTGTGACTGGTCGGTGCCATAAAAGTACTTTTGGGCCTGAATTTTTTTGATGCAATGTCCTCTGCTAAGGTACTGGATGAATCCTGTGCGATGTTATGAAAGAACCACCGTAGTCTTAGTTTTCGTGTGAATTTGAAAAGTGCAATTTCTGTTTCCAGTGCATGAGTGCGATAAGTTGGCACGAAAGACATACCCTTGTTAAGTAAGGTTTTTTCAATGGGTTTCAAATGTACACTAGAGATATTCATGATTAATTCCTCCGAGGATTCCGTCGGCCTCCGTTTGTTGTTGTCTTTTTTGGTACCTTTTCCCCTCCTGATTCGCCTGTAGCGCCTCCCGTTGTTAACGTACCCTCTGGGGGATGGTTGGACGTCCGACCCAGGTCTAAAAAAGGTGTTTGTTTGTTCGTACCACTGGTAGAAGGAGTGCTCTCAGTAGTAGTAGTAACCAAAGGAGTGCGAGTGGGAAGTGTGTCTTGCTCAGTTGCAATGCTCTCTTCAGAGGTCGAGGCCTCAGGTTTACGGAAAGTTCTTCTTTGGGCGTACACCTCTGCCCAGGTGTACACCTCATCGAGCTTATAGTCAATAGTGTCCCTTCGAAATTTCCGCAATTTGCGGTCATGCACTTCTTTTGCGTGTTCATCCAATTTATCATTCATGTCTTTTAGGGTTTGTTGTAGTTCCTCAGACGTTAGTCTCTGTGAAAGGTCATCTTTCAGGTCCTTAATCTCTACTTCTAGTTCTTTTAGAATGACTGATAGTTCCTCAACTATCAATAAAATCAGATCTAGGGAGCATTTATTCAGAATTGCGAACCATTTATTCATAAACGGTTTATTAAATTTGAATAACATGGGTCTCAGTGCTATGCGTAACCCTCTTGGGATCCGCTTGGCCTTGTGATACTGGATAAGTGTGGTTGCATGCAGTCTTTGGTTGATTTCCCGCCTTAATGTGTAGTGTAGTTGTTTGAGTAATTGGCTGGTCGATCCGGATGGGGCTTGGAAGGCCCGTGTCTCATCTATGAGAGAATATATGTTTGCTGCTTCTTCAGCAGAGTAGCCTTTTGTTTCTGCTTGGTTAGTGGTTAGATGGGAAATGTCATCGAAATCCATGTTGGGTGCTAGTTGTCAAAAGTGAGGCTGATCGGTAAATGACAATGATAACAGATTTAGACAAACTGCACACCTATATTTTAAATACAGATTAATCAAAAAGTACTGACAGTAGTCATAAGTTAATCAAAGGTGCTGCCTTTTTGTAGCCAGTGCAACCCCTACACAGGCCCTGGAGAATAACAAAAGATGTTCAAACAAAAGTTTGAAAAAAGGCGCACTATCCACCTGCCCTATGAGGTGCAACTGGTAGATCTATACAAGTGAACAAGTGTATTGGTACATCGCTATACTACACAAAAGTAAACGAAGAGCACCTATTGTGCCTTTTTTAATTCAAGTTGTGAAATAGCATCATAAGTGAAGAATAAAGTGAACTGAACCATGGGTATGATTTGAAACAATTTGGCAATTGAAATTAAAGCAATAACAGTAGTGATGATAACTTGGAAACAAAACAGTAACAGAAGAATAGTTTGTGAATCTTCATAAATTTCTGAGATTCCTCTTTATTTTCTTAACGTGTTCAAAAAGAAGAACGTCTGGTGTCCCAATGCATTTCGGTGTGACACACACCTTCTTCAGGGGAATACTGTAACAATATATACATATAGGTATATAAGTCAATTCAAAATGAAAACAATGCAAGTGTCAAAACAAACTTATATATATGTCCGACTGTAACATTGTGTGGTATTTTATAAACCTTGGTATCCAGTTCTAACCAGCCATTTTCAGCATGCAACTGACGTGAGAACCGTTTTTTAACAAGAAGCGAGAAAAGGATGTAATAAATGAAAGGAGTGAAAAAAAGAAGAAGAAGATTTTTAGAAATAAAGTTTATTGAAGATTGACAACCAAAAGAGTAAAGATAAAAGAAAGAGTAAAGAATACCAAAATGACACCAGTGGGTGTTGAATCGTGATACCTATTCCGAAACGACTAACTGTCTCAAAAAGTGCCCGTCCAAGTGAAAAGTGAATGCTGACGCATTAGGTGCTCGAGTGAACCAAAGGAACCACCGTGATCTAACCATAATAGCCTGCGGAGGACTCACCTCCCAACGTTCAAATGTCAAACCTCAAAAAACGAAGCACAAGCAAGGGTCCAGGTCATCGCTCACACAACCTGTGTTTCAGAAATTGAATAGAACGTTCTAGTGTTACCAAAAAGTTAGACTCCTAAATTAAACGGAAATGAGAAGGTGTGCCCAACTTAAAGTGCAATTTACTTCACCTCATTCAAAATGCGTACGCGTCCAACTTCAAACGACATAAGCGCTGTAATGAACCGTGTCCGAAGACGTCTAGGAATGAGAAAATGGTGCAAACATGGTGCCGTTAGCTTAATGCATACAACGACCAGGCTTAAAAGCGGTTAAGGTTATCTATAAAGGACCAGTAAATCGTCACCACTACACATACCTTTTAGTACAACGTGCTGTGTGATCTAAAAAGAATCCTATCGTCGAACAGCAAAGATTCGATGTGGCTAGCAGCGTACGGGTGCAAATTCAGGCCCAAAAGTACTTTTATGGCACCGACCAGTCACAAGGCCATTGATTTATTCGAAACTCTAGTGAAAAAAGACCTTTTACATTCTCATCAAGCTACAACGATTAAGAGCAACCTAAGTCAAAAAGAATGGACAACACTCAGAAACTTAGCCTCCAAAAGAAGCCTAACTTTCCAACCAGCTGATAAGGGTGGTGCCCTAGTAATCATGGACACTACTTTTTATGAGGCCAAAGTGGATCAGCATGTTTCGGATACTGACACGTACTTGGTTTTAGACACAGATCCTACAGACATCTTTCAAAAAACGTTGTCGTCGATACTGACAAGAGCCAAAGATTTAAATTGGATCAACGACAATACTTTCAGATTCTTAAGTAACAACTACCCCAAAAGGCCACACATATACATGCTTCCCAAGATGCATAAGAACCCGGTAGACCCCCCATTTCGCCCTATTGTGGCAGGTTGCGGGTCGTTACATGAACCCTTAGGTAAATTTATCGACCATTTTTTACAACCGCTGGTGCAGAAATGGGTGACATATGTACAAGATACCACGGATTGTCTCAATAAACTTCAAAAAGTAATGCTACCCAACACAGAAGATGTGCTCCTTGCTACCATAGATGTTACAGCCCTCTACACCTCAATCCCCCACGGGGAAGGAATTGAGGCGGTTGAATGGATGTTGCTTCGACACGACTATGCAGAAACTTTGAATATTTTTTTGCTTGAGTTACTTCAATTTAGCTTATACCACAGCTATTTTTCTTGGAAGCAACAGTTCTATCTTCAAAAGACTGGCACGTCAATGGGTTTTACTGGGGCACCTACGTATGCCAACATCTTCATGGCTAAATTCGAGGACGAGCATGTTTTGAACAACAGTTTATGGACAGAACATCTACTATTGTATCTCAGATACATTGATGATATCTTGGTTTTATGGCGGGGTACGAAAGAAGCTTTGGAGAATGCAATTTCAAGCTTGAACGACTGTCATCCCCACATTAAATTCACACATTCCATCAATGACACCACCATCAATTATTTGGATATTCAGATTGAAAAATGTAACTCTACATTAACAACCAGGATCTTCAAGAAACCAACCGATAGAAATAATGCATTACATTTTCGGAGTTTCCACTCACAATCCCTGAAAAACCACTTACCTTTATCTCAGTTTATCCGGGTGCGTAGAATCAGTTCTGATGATGACCAAGGGAAAATTGATACTGATATCATGTACCAACAATACCTAGACAGAGGTTATCCAGCACCCGTTCTGGACTCGGCGAAACAGAAGGCGTACAGTATGGACAGAATGCAATTATTGAAAAAAACTGAAAAACCTGAGTCTAAACGTGAAGTTTGTGTTTTAAAATTTTCTACATCAGCTATGGCGATCAAACGCAGCATCATCAGGAGATGGGAGATTATAGAGCAAGAAAATGATTTCACGAATGTCTTTCATGCCAAACCTATTTTTGCTTTTTCTAGATCTAAGAACATCAGAGAGATTTTGGCCAAAGGAGCCCCCAATTCACACATGCTCAAACACTCAGGGATGCGTAAATGCTATAATTGCGGTCACTGTGGGAATGTCATGGTGGGTGACACCTTTACACATCCACACACGGGCAAACCCATTAAGTTAAAACATTCTTCAGATTGCAACACAGCTATGGTAATATATGCTATCAAATGTCCCTGTGGCCAAGTTTATGTGGGGAGAACAACCCGAAAAGTAAAAATACGGGTAACTGAACACAAAAGTGCTATTCGCACTTCTAATCAGAAATCTTGTTTAGCATTACATTGGAACACACACAAGCATACCATACCCCAACTCCGATTCACTGTTCTTGAACAGATATCCGATCTTTTACATGCTGACCCCAACAGGCACTTGGCTCAAAGAGAAACATTCTGGATACGTTTTTTACAGACCATGAGTCCTGGGGGTTTGAATGACAAAATAGAACTGATACATTTTCTGTGATTGAGTATGGTTGCATGACAAATACATTTTACAGCCATCCCACTGTTAAGTATTGAAGATTGCATTTTTATCATATTTGTTTCACATTTGTTTGACATTTGACTCATGCTTGTTATTGTTATTTCACCTATGTATTTGGTTTGCCTACTTCGGTAAACTTTTTACATGGTACTCTTGCCATCTACTTTTCAGACACCTTTGAAACGGTTTTCCTTGTCATGTTCCCTTTACTTTTCATTGTCTACTTTCACTTTACACTGGGACTGTGGTTATGATCAGGCACCCGTTCCGACATGGCGCCCGAAATAGCCCTCTTTCGATGTTCACCAGGTTCCTTTTGGTCACATGATCCCTACGGCTTTTAAATATGCACCCGTACGCTGCTAGCCACATCGAATCTTTGCTGTTCGACGATAGGATTCTTTTTAGATCACACAGCACGTTGTACTAAAAGGTATGTGTAGTGGTGACGATTTACTGGTCCTTTATAGATAACCTTAACCGCTTTTAAGCCTGGTCGTTGTATGCATTAAGCTAACGGCACCATGTTTGCACCATTTTCTCATTCCTAGACGTCTTCGGACACGGTTCATTACAGCGCTTATGTCGTTTGAAGTTGGACGCGTACGCATTTTGAATGAGGTGAAGTAAATTGCACTTTAAGTTGGGCACACCTTCTCATTTCCGTTTAATTTAGGAGTCTAACTTTTTGGTAACACTAGAACGTTCTTTTCAATTTCTGAAACACAGGTTGTGTGAGCGATGACCTGGACCCTTGCTTGTGCTTCGTTTTTTGAGGTTTGACATTTGAACGTTGGGAGGTGAGTCCTCCGCAGGCTATTATGGTTAGATCACGGTGGTTCCTTTGGTTCACTCGAGCACCTAATGCGTCAGCATTCACTTTTCACTTGGACGGGCACTTTTTGAGACAGTTAGTCGTTTCGGAATAGGTATCACGATTCAACACCCACTGGTGTCATTTTGGTATTCTTTACTCTTTCTTTTATCTTTACTCTTTTGGTTGTCAATCTTCAATAAACTTTATTTCTAAAAATCTTCTTCTTCTTTTTTTCACTCCTTTCATTTATTACATCCTTTTCTCGCTTCTTGTTAAAAAACGGTTCTCACGTCAGTTGCATGCTGAAAATGGCTGGTTAGAACTGGATACCAAGGTTTATAAAATACCACACAATGTTACAGTCGGACATATATATAAGTTTGTTTTGACACTTGCATTGTTTTCATTTTGAATTGACTTATATACCTATATGTATATATTGTTACAGTATTCCCCTGAAGAAGGTGTGTGTCACACCGAAATGCATTGGGACACCAGACGTTCTTCTTTTTGAACACGTTAAGAAAATAAAGAGGAATCTCAGAAATTTATGAAGATTCACAAACTATTCTTCTGTTACTGTTTTGTTTCCAAGTTATCATCACTACTGTTATTGCTTTAATTTCAATTGCCAAATTGTTTCAAATCATACCCATGGTTCAGTTCACTTTATTCTTCACTTATGATGCTATTTCACAACTTGAATTAAAAAAGGCACAATAGGTGCTCTTCGTTTACTTTTGTGTAGTATAGCGATGTACCAATACACTTGTTCACTTGTATAGATCTACCAGTTGCACCTCATAGGGCAGGTGGATAGTGCGCCTTTTTTCAAACTTTTGTTTGAACATCTTTTGTTATTCTCCAGGGCCTGTGTAGGGGTTGCACTGGCTACAAAAAGGCAGCACCTTTGATTAACTTATGACTACTGTCAGTACTTTTTGATTAATCTGTATTTAAAATATAGGTGTGCAGTTTGTCTAAATCTGTTATCATTGTCATTTACCGATCAGCCTCACTTTTGACAACTAGCACCCAACATGGATTTCGATGACATTTCCCATCTAACCACTAACCAAGCAGAAACAAAAGGCTACTCTGCTGAAGAAGCAGCAAACATATATTCTCTCATAGATGAGACACGGGCCTTCCAAGCCCCATCCGGATCGACCAGCCAATTACTCAAACAACTACACTACACATTAAGGCGGGAAATCAACCAAAGACTGCATGCAACCACACTTATCCAGTATCACAAGGCCAAGCGGATCCCAAGAGGGTTACGCATAGCACTGAGACCCATGTTATTCAAATTTAATAAACCGTTTATGAATAAATGGTTCGCAATTCTGAATAAATGCTCCCTAGATCTGATTTTATTGATAGTTGAGGAACTATCAGTCATTCTAAAAGAACTAGAAGTAGAGATTAAGGACCTGAAAGATGACCTTTCACAGAGACTAACGTCTGAGGAACTACAACAAACCCTAAAAGACATGAATGATAAATTGGATGAACACGCAAAAGAAGTGCATGACCGCAAATTGCGGAAATTTCGAAGGGACACTATTGACTATAAGCTCGATGAGGTGTACACCTGGGCAGAGGTGTACGCCCAAAGAAGAACTTTCCGTAAACCTGAGGCCTCGACCTCTGAAGAGAGCATTGCAACTGAGCAAGACACACTTCCCACTCGCACTCCTTTGGTTACTACTACTACTGAGAGCACTCCTTCTACCAGTGGTACGAACAAACAAACACCTTTTTTAGACCTGGGTCGGACGTCCAACCATCCCCCAGAGGGTACGTTAACAACGGGAGGCGCTACAGGCGAATCAGGAGGGGAAAAGGTACCAAAAAAGACAACAACAAACGGAGGCCAACGGAATCCTCGGAGGAATTAATCATGAATATCTCTAGTGTACATTTGAAACCCATTGAAAAAACCTTACTTAACAAGGGTATGTCTTTCGTGCCAACTTATCGCACTCATGCACTGGAAACAGAAATTGCACTTTTCAAATTCACACGAAAACTAAGACTACGGTGGTTCTTTCATAACATCGCACAGGATTCATCCAGTACCTTAGCAGAGGACATTGCATCAAAAAAATTCAGGCCCAAAAGTACTTTTATGGCACCGACCAGTCACAAGGCCATTGATTTATTCGAAACTCTAGTGAAAAAAGACCTTTTACATTCTCATCAAGCTACAACGATTAAGAGCAACCTAAGTCAAAAAGAATGGACAACACTCAGAAACTTAGCCTCCAAAAGAAGCCTAACTTTCCAACCAGCTGATAAGGGTGGTGCCCTAGTAATCATGGACACTACTTTTTATGAGGCCAAAGTGGATCAGCATGTTTCGGATACTGACACGTACTTGGTTTTAGACACAGATCCTACAGACATCTTTCAAAAAACTTTGTCGTCGATACTGACAAGAGCCAAAGATTTAAATTGGATCAACGACAATACTTTCAGATTCTTAAGTAACAACTACCCCAAAAGGCCACACATATACATGCTTCCCAAGATGCATAAGAACCCGGTAGACCCCCCATTTCTCCCTATTGTGGCAGGTTGCGGGTCGTTACATGAACCCTTAGGTAAATTTATCGACCATTTTTTACAACCGCTGGTGCAGAAATGGGTGACATATGTACAAGATACCACGGATTGTCTCAATAAACTTCAAAAAGTCATGCTACCCAACACAGAAGATGTGCTCCTTGCTACCATAGATGTTACAGCCCTCTACACCTCAATCCCCCACGGGGAAGGAATTGAGGCGGTTGAATGGATGTTGCTTCGACACGACTATGCAGAAACTTTGAATATTTTTTTGCTTGAGTTACTTCAATTTAGCTTATACCACAGCTATTTTTCTTGGAAGCAACAGTTCTATCTTCAAAAGACTGGCACGTCAATGGGTTTTACTGGGGCACCTACGTATGCCAACATCTTCATGGCTAAATTCGAGGACGAGCATGTTTTGAACAACAGTTTATGGACAGAACATCTACTATTGTATCTCAGATACATTGATGATATCTTGGTTTTATGGCGGGGTACGAAAGAAGCTTTGGAGAATGCAATTTCAAGCTTGAACGACTGTCATCCCCACATTAAATTCACACATTCCATCAATGACACCACCATCAATTATTTGGATATTCAGATTGAAAAATGTAACTCTACATTAACAACCAGGATCTTCAAGAAACCAACCGATAGAAATAATGCATTACATTTTCGGAGTTTCCACTCACAATCCCTGAAAAACCACTTACCTTTATCTCAGTTTATCCGGGTGCGTAGAATCAGTTCTGATGATGACCAAGGGAAAATTGATACTGATATCATGTACCAACAATACCTAGACAGAGGTTATCCAGCACCCGTTCTGGACTCGGCGAAACAGAAGGCGTACAGTATGGACAGAATGCAATTATTGAAAAAAACTGAAAAACCTGAGTCTAAACGTGAAGTTTGTGTTTTAAAATTTTCTACATCAGCTATGGCGATCAAACGCAGCATCATCAGGAGATGGGAGATTATAGAGCAAGAAAATGATTTCACGAATGTCTTTCATGCCAAACCTATTTTTGCCTTTTCTAGATCTAAGAACATCAGAGAGATTTTGGCCAAAAGAGCCCCCAATTCACACATGCTCAAACACTCAGGGATGCGTAAATGCTATAATTGCGGTCACTGTGGGAATGTCATGGTGGGTGACACCTTTACACATCCACACACGGGCAAACCCATTAAGTTAAAACATTCTTCAGATTGCAACACAGCTATGGTAATATATGCTATCAAATGTCCCTGTGGCCAAGTTTATGTGGGGAGAACAACCCGAAAAGTAAAAATACGGGTAACTGAACACAAAAGTGCTATTCGCACTTCTAATCAGAAATCTTGTTTAGCATTACATTGGAACACACACAAGCATACCATACCCCAACTCCGATTCACTGTTCTTGAACAGATATCCGATCTTTTACATGCTGACCCCAACAGGCACTTGGCTCAAAGAGAAACATTCTGGATACGTTTTTTACAGACCATGAGTCCTGGGGGTTTGAATGACAAAATAGAACTGATACATTTTCTGTGATTGAGTATGGTTGCATGACAAATACATTTTACAGCCATCCCACTGTTAAGTATTGAAGATTGCATTTTTATCATATTTGTTTCACATTTGTTTGACATTTGACTCATGCTTGTTATTGTTATTTCACCTATGTATTTGGTTTGCCTACTTCGGTAAACTTTTTACATGGTACTCTTGCCATCTACTTTTCAGACACCTTTGAAACGGTTTTCCTTGTCATGTTCCCTTTACTTTTCATTGTCTACTTTCACTTTACACTGGGACTGTGGTTATGATCAGGCACCCGTTCCGACATGGCGCCCGAAATAGCCCTCTTTCGATGTTCACCAGGTTCCTTTTGGTCACATGATCCCTACGGCTTTTAAATATGCACCCGTACGCTGCTAGCCACATCGAATCTTTGCTGTTCGACGATAGGATTCTTTTTAGATCACACAGCACGTTGTACTAAAAGGTATGTGTAGTGGTGACGATTTACTGGTCCTTTATAGATAACCTTAACCGCTTTTAAGCCTGGTCGTTGTATGCATTAAGCTAACGGCACCATGTTTGCACCATTTTCTCATTCCTAGACGTCTTCGGACACGGTTCCTTACAGCGCTTATGTCGTTTGAAGTTGGACGCGTACGCATTTTGAATGAGGTGAAGTAAATTGCACTTTAAGTTGGGCACACCTTCTCATTTCCGTTTAATTTAGGAGTCTAACTTTTTGGTAACACTAGAACGTTCTTTTCAATTTCTGAAACACAGGTTGTGTGAGCGATGACCTGGACCCTTGCATTTGCTTCGTTTTTTGAGGTTTGACATTTGAACGTTGGGAGGTGAGTCCTCCGCAGGCTATTATGGTTAGATCACGGTGGTTCCTTTGGTTCACTCGAGCACCTAATGCGTCAGCATTCACTTTTCACTTGGACGGGCACTTTTTGAGACAGTTAGTCGTTTCGGAATAGGTATCACGATTCAACACCCACTGGTGTCATTTTGGTATTCTTTACTCTTTCTTTTATCTTTACTCTTTTGGTTGTCAATCTTCAATAAACTTTATTTCTAAAAATCTTCTTCTTCTTTTTTTCACTCCTTTCATTTATTACATCCTTTTCTCGCTTCTTGTTAAAAAACGGTTCTCACGTCAGTTGCATGCTGAAAATGGCTGGTTAGAACTGGATACCAAGGTTTATAAAATACCACACAATGTTACAGTCGGACATATATAAGTTTGTTTTGACACTTGCATTGTTTTCATTTTGAATTGACTTATATACCTATATGTATATATTGTTACAGTATTCCCCTGAAGAAGGTGTGTGTCACACCGAAATGCATTGGGACACCAGACGTTCTTCTTTTTGAACACGTTAAGAAAATAAAAAGGAATCTCAGAAATTTATGAAGATTCACAAACTATTCTTCTGTTACTGTTTTGTTTCCAAGTTATCATCACTACTGTTATTGCTTTAATTTCAATTGCCAAATTGTTTCAAATCATACCCATGGTTCAGTTCACTTTATTCTTCACTTATGATGCTATTTCACAACTTGAATTAAAAAAGGCACAATAGGTGCTCTTCGTTTACTTTTGTGTAGTATAGCGATGTACCAATACACTTGTTCACTTGTATAGATCTACCAGTTGCACCTCATAGGGCAGGTGGATAGTGCGCCTTTTTTCAAACTTTTGTTTGAACATCTTTTGTTATTCTCCAGGGCCTGTGTAGGGGTTGCACTGGCTACAAAAAGGCAGCACCTTTGATTAACTTATGACTACTGTCAGTACTTTTTGATTAATCTGTATTTAAAATATAGGTGTGCAGTTTGTCTAAATCTGTTATCATTGACATCAATTACTTGCCATCTTAGTTCGTCTGCAGTGTGATTTTTCTCAATGTAGTGAGACACCAGAGGGGCATTGGGAACCGATCTACGTATGCGACTACGGTGTTGACTAATACGTGCTTTGACTGGTTGTTGCGTTTGTCCAATGTATGGGAGTCCGCAGGGACACCAAATACAGTACACTACATTTCGTGTGTTACAGTTGGAAAAGGTTAATAGATCATGCTTCACATTGCCATGTTCAAATGTGGCAGTGTTAAACGTGAGATCACAGAAGACACAATTGCCGCATTTGTGATGCCCTTTGATTTTGGGAAGGCCCCAAGCGCTGATAAGTGTATTGGTATTGTTAATCTTGATATCTGTGGCACATCTGACAAGATGATCTTTGATATTTTTCCCTCTCTTGTATGCAAATAGTGGCGTCTCTATTGTGGGGTCAACACTTTGGATTATGTTCCAATTTTTTGTGATCAGGTTGCGCACTTGATTGGTGTGAGTGCCAAAGGTCGTAACGCATACAATCTTTTCAAGATTTGGTTTTGTTTTTGTTTTTAGCAGTTCCCCTCTAGGGCAATGCCAAGCCCGTTTAAGTGATTTCTTCACTAGTCTATTTGGATAGCCTCTCTTGACTAGTTTCATTCTTAATATTTCAGCTTCTCGCATATAGTCAGCTTTATATGTGCAGTTACGCCGCACCCTCAAAAATTGGCCAAATGGTAAGCCATCTCTTAAGTTAAGGCACGGGGGTGTTGGCTGCGATAAGATAGAAGGGTGTTTCTTTCTGTAGTAGGACACAGTGCACAAATATCTGTTCTATTGTAAATTTAAACAATGTATATAATAAGTCTGTTGTGTTTATAAAACAAGTCATAATTGTACAAATGTGTTGGTGGTTCCTTGCCCTCTGACATTATTCTACCCTCTTTTTAATGCGATTGTGCAAATTATATTGCTTAAATCATTTTTTATGAGTCCACAGGAACCGTTGTTTACTCTTGTGTGCAGCACATCTCACAACAGCAATTTTACTTAGGCATTTAAAGAGCATTTAGCAAATTTGAAACATACAGCCCATTTCGGATGGGAGGACCAGCCAAAGTCAGAAATCATCGCTTCGACCATAACTGCCCAAAATCACACACAACTTCAAACCCATTCTGGCTGTCAGTATAAATGATGACTCACAAGCCTTCTGAGGTACAGCAAGCTCGGGTAAGGGCAAATAAATCAGCTACTTGTGCAGAATTTACATGGCACAAGAAAGAAGCTTCCATTACTCCACTCAGTGTGCATATGGCATGAGCAGCTCTCAGGATGCTACGTCTGTCTCTCAAACAAGACCCATCAACAAAGATGGTATGGTCAGATTCAGGAAGGGAAACAACCAGAATGTTGGGCCTTGATTTTGTGCACAGCTCAGTTACGGTGACATAGTCGTAGTCAAAGCCACCCTCATTATCTCCCTCTGGAGTATGTAATAGATAAGCAGGGTTGAGTGTGTTACATCTCCAAATGGAAACATTTTCAGCAGCCAAAATGATTTTCTCATAGCAGTTTAGGCAGCTATTTGTCAAGTGCTGAGTTTTTTTTACGAGTCATGAGAATCTTGATAGAATTTTGCACCATCACAATTAAAGGGTAATGGATTAAAACCATGATCTCTTGACTTGGTAAGAGTATTCTGCATCATTCAGAAACTCTGTCCATCACCACCCCCTTTTTCCCAAATCGATTTTATCCACACTCTGTGTGGGAGGGTATGCTCAGACGTGAGTCCCTTGCTCATTGCACCATCAGGATTCAGGCAAGCCGGGCCGACGAAGGCTGTGATGCCAGAAACCGGTCCCCGGAAGCTTGTTTCCTTCCCAGTATAAGAATTGGCTTGGTAGTTTGGTTTGCCCTGTTCCCATCATGCACTGGGACAGGTACAGACTAATTTGCATGTAGCCAGGTTCTGAGCTGGGATGGTGCAGTGAGCTAAAAAACGGTGATGGATTAAAACCATGATCTCTTGACTTGGTAAGAGTATTCTGCATCATTCAGAAACTCTGTCCATCACCACCCCCTTTTTCCCAAATCGATTTTATCCACACTCTGTGTGGGAGGGTATGCTCAGACGTGAGTCCCTTGCTCATTGCACCATCAGGATTCAGGCAAGCCGGGCCGACGAAGGCTGTGATGCCAGAAACCGGTCCCCGGAAGCTTGTTTCCTTCCCAGTATAAGAATTGGCTTGGTAGTTTGGTTTGCCCTGTTCCCATCATGCACTGGGACAGGTACAGACTAATTTGCATGTAGCCAGGTTCTGAGCTGGGATGATGCAGTGAGCTAAATAACGGTGATGGATTAAAACCATGATCTCTTGACTTGGTAAGAGTATTCTGCATCATTCAGAAACTCTGTCCATCACCACCCCCTTTTTCCCAAATCGATTTTATCCACACTCTGTGTGGGAGGGTATGCTCAGACGTGAGTCCCTTGCTCATTGCACCATCAGGATTCAGGCAAGCCGGGCCGACGAAGGCTGTGATGCCAGAAACCGGTCCCCGGAAGCTTGTTTCCTTCCCAGTATAAGAATTGGCTTGGTAGTTTGGTTTGCCCTGTTCCCATCATGCACTGGGACAGGTACATACTAATTTGCATGTAGCCAGGTTCTGAGCTGGGATGGTGCAGTGAGCTAAATAACGGTGATGGATTAAAACCATGATCTCTTGACTTGGTAAGAGTATTCTGCATCATTCAGAAACTCTGTCCATCACCACCCCCTTTTTCCCAAATCGATTTTATCCACACTCTGTGTGGGAGGGTATGCTCAGACGTGAGTCCCTTGCTCATTGCACCATCAGGATTCAGGCAAGCCGGGCCGACGAAGGCTGTGATGCCAGAAACCGGTCCCCGGAAGCTTATTTCCTTCCCAGTATAAGAATTGGCTTGGTAGTTTGGTTTGCCCTGTTCCCATCATGCACTGGGACAGGTACAGACTAATTTGCATGTAGCCAGGTTCTGAGCTGGGATGGTGCAGTGAGCTAAAAAACGGTGATGGATTAAAACCATGATCTCTTGACTTGGTAAGAGTATTCTGCATCATTCAGAAACTCTGTCCATCACCACCCCCTTTTTCCCAAATCGATTTTATCCACACTCTGTGTGGGAGGGTATGCTCAGACGTGAGTCCCTTGCTCATTGCACCATCAGGATTCAGGCAAGCCGGGCCGACGAAGGCTGTGATGCCAGAAACCGGTCCCCGGAAGCTTGTTTCCTTCCCAGTATAAGAATTGGCTTGGTAGTTTGGTTTGCCCTGTTCCCATCATGCACTGGGACAGGTACAGACTAATTTGCATGTAGCCAGGTTCTGAGCTGGGATGGTGCAGTGAGCTAAAAAACGGTGATGGATTAAAACCATGATCTCTTGACTTGGTAAGAGTATTCTGCATCATTCAGAAACTCTGTCCATCACCACCCCCTTTTTCCTAAATCGATTTTATCCACACTCTGTGTGGGAGGGTATGCTCAGACGTGAGTCCCTTGCTCATTGCACCATCAAGATTCAGGCAAGCCGGGCCGACGAAGGCTGTGATGCCAGAAACCGGTCCCCGGAAGCTTGTTTCCTTCCCAGTATAAGAATTGGCTTGGTAGTTTGGTTTGCCCTGTTCCCATCATGCACTGGGACAGGTACAGACTAATTTGCATGTAGCCAGGTTCTGAGCTGGGATGGTGCAGTGAGCTAAATAACGGTGATGGATTAAAACCATGATCTCTTGACTTGGTAAGAGTATTCTGCATCATTCAGAAACTCTGTCCATCACCACCCCCTTTTTCCCAAATCGATTTTATCCACACTCTGTGTGGGAGGGTATGCTCAGACGTGAGTCCCTTGCTCATTGCACCATCAGGATTCAGGCAAGCCGGGCCGACGAAGGCTGTGATGCCAGAAACCGGTCCCCGGAAGCTTGTTTCCTTCCCAGTATAAGAATTGGCTTGGTAGTTTGGTTTGCCCTGTTCCCATCATGCACTGGGACAGGTACAGACTAATTTGCATGTAGCCAGGTTCTGAGCTGGGATGGTGCAGTGAGCTAAAAAACGGTGATGGATTAAAACCATGATCTCTTGACTTGGTAAGAGTATTCTGCATCATTCAGAAACTCTGTCCATCACCACCCCCTTTTTCCCAAATCGATTTTATCCACACTCTGTGTGGGAGGGTATGCTCAGACGTGAGTCCCTTGCTCATTGCACCATCAGGATTCAGGCAAGCCGGGCCGACGAAGGCTGTGATGCCAGAAACCGGTCCCCGGAAGCTTGTTTCCTTCCCAGTATAAGAATTGGCTTGGTAGTTTGGTTTGCCCTGTTCCCATCATGCACTGGGACAGGTACAGACTAATTTGCATGTAGCCAGGTTCTGAGCTGGGATGGTGCAGTGAGCTAAAAAACGGTGATGGATTAAAACCATGATCTCTTGACTTGGTAAGAGTATTCTGCATCATTCAGAAACTCTGTCCATCACCACCCCCTTTTTCCCAAATCGACATCTCCAAATGGAAACATTTTCAGCAGCCAAAATGATTTTCTCATAGCAGTTTAGGCAGCTATTTGTCAAGTGCTGAGTTTTTTTTACGAGTCATGAGAATCTTGATAGAATTTTGCACCATCACAATTAAAGGGTAGCCCATCGTGATCCTCTCAGTTTGCTGTACTCCAAGGCTAACTACTGCAACTGATTTGACACAATCCGCAACACTGCGGCACCTGAATCAAGAGTAGCTGAAAAATAGCCGCTTTCATGTAATATGGCATCCCAAGAGCAAGTGTGCTGCAAAGCAAATGTTTGCACTCCTGAAAGGCTTCCATGCTTTCATCATCCTTTGGTACTGAGTCACTGACATCAGTGAGCATCAGCCTTATCAAAGGCTTCACCGCAAAGGAAAAGTTTGAGATCTATTGTCGGCAGTAGCCAACCATGCCCAAAAATATCCTCACCTTTCTCTGAGTAGTTAGGATTTTCATTTTAAGAACAGTTTCTGTGCATTCGTGAAACACTCGCCTCACTCCCTTTTCTATCTGATGTCCCAGATACATGACTTCCATCCGGCAGTATTGGAATTTTTCAGACGAGACCTTGAATGGATGATTGAGGAAATAGTGTCCTGTTTGCAAGCTTCCTTAGTCATTGAAGTGATCAGGAGTGAATCTATGTACTTAATTAATGTTGAGATACATGGCAACTGCGGGGACTCCAGGTTCTTTTTAAGAAACTGGTAGAAATGTGATGGGCTTTCTTTATACCCTGTGGGGCGCAACACCACACGAGGGCCTTCTCTTGGAACCGGAACGCAAAGAGGAACTGACTCTCTTCGTGTAACGGAACCGAGAAGATTGCATGAAAAAGATCAATGACCGTAAACCACTCAGCTTCTTGAGGAATTTGGAATAGGATCACGGCAGGGCTCTGTAACACAGGATTCACTTTTTATTTGACTTGGGTAAGGCCATGATTGGGGAGTTACATGTACTCCTGATAACTTTGTTCTATCATGCAGTGACATAACTAGACCTTTGGCCGCCCGTGGCAGTCCCTACGCTTGCCGCCCTGCGGGCACATTGAAGAGCTGGGGAGGCTGCCAATCCCAAAACTCCTGCCACCCGGGGCGGACTGTCCCCCCTTGCTACGCCACTGCTATTGTGCTCTCAATGGCAGGGGTGGTTCCTGCAATGGCTTGTAGGTTAATTTTCAACGGATGAGTCTGGGGCAAACAGCATTGGGTCGGAGGGTAATCTTTAAGGGCTTAACACCTTTTAATAATCAAATCTCCTTTCCTGTAAAATCCCAGACCTATTCCTTGACTGTCTCTCTCAAGTCTATTGGCATATCCTCTGTAGTGATGACCAGATATAGCCTCACAACAGGCTCCAGGGACTATAATTTGAACTTGGCATTAGCCAATTGGTTTGAATTCTGATCCCATCTTGTGTGCAATATATGACAATATATGACGCAGTTGAGTTTGCAAAGGAGATCACGACCTAGGAGGTTTACAGGACTGGAATTACAGATCACTAATTGGTGTTGCTCTCTAATGTCTCCTATTTTAACTAGCACTCAGAAGGTAACTTGGTTTATGCTCATTTCTAACACCTACAACTTGGACTTCATTTCCGGAGAGGGGTTGGTTAGCAGCCCCAACAGTTCTAACCATCAAACGAGTGGCTCCTGTGTCTATTAGGAAAGACACAGGACGCCGTTAATATCTCCTTCCATATATGGTCCACCCTGATCTACTTATAGGACTGTGCTAATAACGCACTCCTCCTCCCCCCTCAGGCTCTGTCATTGGCCCTGATCTATGGAAGTTTCAAACATCATGGGAACTTAGCATCTTTGCAGCATCATTGGATTTTGAGGTACCCTGTGATTTGGCTGAAGAGGTTGACTATCTCTCTGTTTCTGCATTGGGTTGAAGGTGTTGGGCAAAAAACTCCTGATTTTGGAACTTTCTGGGTGGTCATAGGAAGTCTTAGGGGCATATTTACAAGAACATGTCGGAGTGTGCAGCTGTGCCAAATTTGGCAGCACCGCACTCCAACATTTCCAAAATGCAGGGATGCACCGTATTTACAACAATACAGCACAGCCCTGTGTCTTCCCTTGCACTGGCAGTAAAATTAGCTTCTTAACGACAATGCAGACACGCTTGCACTATGGATTCCGGGAATGATTGTTTATGTGTAAGAAGGCATCCCTTCCTGCATTAAGCAGCACACATATAAGTAGCCAATCGTCATCATTTAATGATTGTTTAAGTGCAGGAAGGGACACCTTCTTACACAGGAACAATCATTATTGGAGTTTTACTCTTTCCATGTGTGCAACTGAATGCAGCCCACATAGTAAAAGCAAAAACGAGGAGAAATAAAAGTATTTCTCCTTGTTTGGCCACTAACACCTGCTGTTACTTTTTGACGCTGCCTCAGATGTACCCATCCTTGTAGATATGGGGGCAGCGTAAAAAAGCAATGGGTGTTGTGGTGGAATGCCCACAGCAACACCCATTGCACGCCCCTTTCACGCAAACTGATGCATGTAAAGGGGCTGTATTTACAAGGTGCCACTAAGCCACAAAAAGTGGCTTAACACTACTTTATATATATGGAGAAGGGCATAGTGCCACCAGAACATCACTAAAAGTGACGGTCTGATGGCATTTTCCCCTTGTAAATATGCCACTAGCTATTGGAGAAAGCTTTTCCTGTCCCGCTGATAACATCCCTTGGGAATTTGTCATAGTTCAGTGTAGATTATACCTGCACTCCTATTTCCAATGCCCTACCCTGTTGCAAATGTGGCACTCAGTAACCTTCTTTAGGGCACTTACGTTTGTTCCTACTGCCTTCCCCGACCTCTCTTTCTTCCAGGGGCATTCCCACCACAATGTGGAGTAACTCCTTTCTTTACCATTTCAAAACTGGAATCCAATCTGGGCCCTTTAAGTGGGATCTTAAATCCTTTATTCCCTACATACGGGGCTGGCTATGTTTGGGCTATCATGAACTTCTCTTTTCTTTAAGCCCCTTCCTTTTTGCCTGTAGTGTCTCACTGCAATATTTCGAAAACTACAGTATCTCCTCAACAGGCTTGCTCTACCAGCAAAGGACACCTTGGATAATTTGATTGCTGATCTCTGGTCTTAGTCCATATACAAAAGAAGCTGAAAATCCTCCCATGTTCTCTCCTAAAGGGTCATGCATCCCACTGTGCTCCCAATACACCTGCATCAATCTCTCAAATTAACCGTTCACTGATTCCTTGGGCTCTTGAGAGGTTCAGTAAACCTTAGACCAATTAATCTCTCTTTGGGGACCTTCATCTTTTGATGTCTTATGACTTTACCATATTTGGTATTAACAATGGGTGAACAGGCATTCATCCCTGGCACCCGAGACTGATCTTGTGTAAAACACTCAACAGCTGTCTTGCATTCGGCCCAGAGACCCTTTAGGACCGCTACCGCTAACTCAAATAACACATCTACGGACTCCCACAAAACCTTGGAAATGGTCGCAGTTTGCTCCATCTGGGTGTAAATTTGTCAGAATTCTCTCTAAGCTTTGAAAGGGAGTTGGTAAAATGGAAAGATTTGATGGTTATCATGAGTAATGTACATACACTCCTCTTTGCACTTCCCGCAAGGGGAATTCTTTACCTATCCTCCAACGGATGCTTCCTCACATTCCTTTCTCTTTTGCTTTACCTTAACCTTCTCTGTCTTAAACCACAACAATCTGAGCTTTTCTCTGTCATTGCATTACCCAATGTTTTCGATCTACTCCCTCACATGTGTTCTCAGTCCTTTCAACATCAGCATCTGTAATTCTTTCTCATTCGTTTCCATCCTATCATTCTTCCACAACTTCTTTCGCTGGATTATATCAATGCCACAGTCATATGCCACCTTCTCCATTCTATAGAACAAAAGGAATGCCGATGCTGCACTAAATTTAAGAAGAAATTTTGTCAAATGAATAGATTAAATCAAATCCATTTTAACCATTTAATGGCTGTTTTTAATCAGAAAATATATTTATGCAAATTTTTTAATTTTTTGCACGGTAGTATTTAGAACATTTCCACAATATCAGTGAAAATTAAGACAAACATTGAAAAACATTTCAAATATATTTACATAACATTACATAGACACATCCATGACATCACACCACTAGCATACCTCAGACATACAGACAATGAAAAAACATAAATTTGATACTTCTATATACACAGTGAGTTCATAAGTAAGAAGCATTTGCAATCTTTCTAAAGCATATATTTTTAGATCTGTTTTGGCAGTTTTTTTCTAAACTGAAGGCGAAGACAAGTCAACGTGGGTCAACGCGTTTCGAATCCCTTCACCGGGGATTCTCATCAGGACCAATACTGTCTAGGAGAAAGAAGAAGAACACTAAGTTGGACCAACAACCCTTTAGTCATAAACAATTCAAGTCCGCTATTTTCCAATGGTGGACCTTACCTAAGATTTGACGAAGAAAAATGCTCTAGTTGGATGGTGGAAGGACTTTACAACCAGGATCTGAAATCATTAGAGTGACAGAGCAGTTTTTTAGACGAAGATTTTGAAAACAGAGTGGAGCAAAGAAAAAGCACTTATGTCCCTGTGTATGGTCACTGGACATTATGTTGTACTTACTGTCAGATGTGTGTATAGTCATCTAAACACGTCTTGGGCCCCTTATTTTAAGCAGGGTAATGTAGAAACGCTTGCGTACGTAGTTATGGGTCAGGGACCAATCAACGGCCGAAATCTAAGTGTGAATAAAGAGTCGGCATTAGACAATTGAAGTGCCTATCTCTTTTCGATATTCTCACACGTACGATCGTGTTGTCTATAAAGTTTCTAAATTGCAAAATACCTGGTAATTCGCATTAAACCCGCGTCCTGGGAGCCGACGTGAACCGTGCACCTGGATAGGTGATTGAAATCAGAGGTTGCGGCCATTTTAACCACACCGCGAGACTGACTAGAGCCGGGCGGTCCTGGAGGGAATTCTGGGACGTGTAGTCTTTTCTCGAAAATATCCCGAGAGGTTACGGGACCCCGGATATATCAAACTTCTGGAAAACGGAACCAATTGTGAAAACGGTGCTCGTAATGTGAGCGGCGCCGAATTCAGCTATGTTACTGGCTTTAGACACCAAAATGTTGATTTTTTGTCCGTCAATAAAACTTTATTGCACTAGAGTGCGTACAACTTTGTGATGTTACAAATTCACATAAGTATTCCTTTTAGGAAGATCTATACGTACATTTGCAGTCTTTTAACCGCGTCTAACCAGGGATGAATTATATTCTTATTACAATGGGGCCCGTATTCTTAAGACAATTGATTTAAAGGTTTTTCCGTCAAAGGAAGCTTAATTGATGGACAATACGCACAGCTTAGTGATGGTCCAGATTCAAATGAGCATTACTCTTAGGGTGGACTCCTCGAGCATTTGCAGTGTTCAGCCAGGGATGAGTCGTACTCGTTGCCCAATGGGGCCCATATTCCAAACGAAGGTGGGTACGTCAACACATAGCCTCATGTGTAAAATGGAACGTTTTGGACTGCCACACTCAGAATGTGTGCAGAAACATTTACAGGTTGAAAATCTCGGACAGCTCATTTAATCCTACAACTGATGTGTTAAACTTGATGATGAGCATCGCCTCTCTCTTCACAAGTTTAGCATCGAGGTCACCTCCTCGGTCATCCTGTGTGACTTTTGAGATCACAGTCCATCTCACATCTCTTTCTGTATGGTTATTGAGATGCCAATGATTCACCAATGGAGCGTTAATCACCTTCTTGCGTATCCTCGATTTGTGTTGCTGAATTCTTGTCCTTACTTCTTGATTTGTTTTCCCGATATAAAGTTTGTCGCAAGGACAAAGTATCCCATATACAACAGATTTTGTTTTACAATTTGAAAAACAATTATGTTTCCAGTGTACATCCCTATGGGTGAAATGATTTCCTTCGATTGTGGAGTCACAACAGACACATGTCCCACATTTGTGATGCCCCTGTATCGGGGGTAAGTTCAAAAGGCTTCTTATGTCCGGACTCTTTGTTTTGGGTAATGCAGCTCGGACTAGCTGGTTGGCAATACTTTTGTCCTTTTTAAACGCAAATAGCGGGATCTCTTTGAGTGAGGCATCAAGGTTTTTAATGAGATGCCAATTTTGAGATATGGTCTTCTTGAGCCAATTTGCGGTGGGACTATAGGTCGATACACATACAATCCTGTTGGTTTTTGATTTATCCTTTCTTTCCAACAGTACATCTCGTGGGGTCCACCATGCTCGTTTGATGGCTTTCTTTAATAGTTTTTTTGGATACCCTCTGGATAGTAGGTTATTTTTCAAATTATCAGCATGATGTAAGTATTCGTCTTTAAAGGTGCAATTTCGACGAATTCGTAAAAATTGACCATATGGCAGGTTATCTCTTAGACTTCTTGGATGGTTACTCGAATAGTGCAGGGCCTTGTTCCTATCAGTTTTTTTCTTGTACAATGTCGTAACCAAACAGCCGTTGTTGGGATAGATCTCCACGTCTAGAAAGGAAATCTTACATTTAGAAAAATTCAGACTGAATTTTATGTCTGGTGTTCTGTTATTGAGCCAATTTACAAACTCTTGGAGTTGTCTTTCATCCCCTGTCCACGTTAGGAAAACATCATCGATGTATCGGACCCAATTTGTGATATAGATTGTAAACGGGTTGTTGTTATAGACAAATTGGTCCTCATATTTAGACATGAAGAGCACTGCCAACTCTGGGGCAAAAGGACACCCCATCGCAACTCCTTTGGTTTGCAGAAAAAAATCCTCCTTGAAACAAAAATAATTGTTCTTGAGGGCAAATGTGGCTAGTTCCATAATAAAATTCGTCGGAACTTTTTCTGGTTTTGGTCTGCTGTTCAAAAATGACTCCAAGACTGCCAAACCCTCGTCTTGAGGAATCTCAGTGTAGAGCGAGGTGACATCCAAAGTTGCAAGGATGTGTACATTTTCATCAAATTCCATTAGATTTAATTTAGTCAGGAAATCTGTTGTATCCTGTATGTACGACTTGACATCTTTCATAAAAGGTTTAAGGAAAAAATCAACGAACTTTGATATTGACTCGTTCAAAGACTCGCAGCCCGAGACTATCGGGCGACCCGGAGGACTCCTTTGATCTTTATGAACTTTTGGAAGGACATAAAAAATTGGGATCCGAGGATTTTTATTCCTTAGAAACTCATACTCCTTTTTACCAAGGAAGCCTTGGTCGAAACCTTTTTGTAAGATGTTGAAGAGTTTTCCTTGCAGTTCAGTAGTGGGATCTTTGCTTAATTTGCGATAGCAGTACACGTTGGAGAGTTGTCTCATGACTTCTGTTGTGTATCGCTCGGTGGCCCAGATGACGATTGAACCGCCTTTGTCGGCCTGTTTAATTACTATCGACGGGTCATTCTTAAGTGAGACCAGCGCTTCTTTCTGTGCTTTTGTAATATTAGGTCTGACAAATCTCTTCCTTTTGTTTTCTGTTTCAGCAATAGCTGAGAGCACCACTTTCTCAAAGAGTAGCACTTCTTTAGGTGTTTTAGCAGAGGGGGGGCAGAAAGTGGATTTTTTCTTCAAGCCCGTTGTTTCACTGCTCTGTTCTGTAGGATTGTCTGAAAAAAACGTGATTAGGCGTATCTTGCGGCAAAATTCAATAAATTCCGTCTTTAATAGAACAAAATTTGTTGGTTTGGACGGCACGAATGATAGACCTTTTTCCAATACTCCCAGTTCATCCTGTGACAATGTCTTGTCTGAAAGGTTGAAAATCGGTGAGGTGGTCTGTATCTGAGATTCCCGCGGTTAAAAGACTGCAAATGTACGTATAGATCTTCCTAAAAGGAATACTTATGTGAATTTGTAACATCACAAAGTTGTACGCACTCTAGTGCAATAAAGTTTTATTGACGGACAAAAAATCAACATTTTGGTGTCTAAAGCCAGTAACATAGCTGAATTCGGCGCCGCTCACATTACGAGCACCGTTTTCACAATTGGTCCCGTTTTCCAGAAGTTTGATATATCCGGGGTCCCGTAACCTCTCGGGATATTTTCGAGAAAAGACTACACGTCCCAGAATTCCCTCCAGGACCGCCCGGCTCTAGTCAGTCTCGCGGTGTGGTTAAAATGGCCGCAACCTCTGATTTCAATCACCTATCCAGGTGCACGGTTCACGTCGGCTCCCAGGACGCGGGTTTAATGCAAATTACCAGGTATTTTGCAATTTAGAAACTTTATAGACAACACGATCGTACGTGTGAGAATATCGAAAAGAGATAGGCACTTCAATTGTCTAATGCCGACTCTTTATTCACACTTAGATTTCGGCCGTTGATTGGTCCCTGACCCATAACTACGTACGCAAGCGTTTCTACATTACCCTGCTTAAAATAAGGGGCCCAAGACGTGTTTAGATGACTATACACACATCTGACAGTAAGTACAACATAATGTCCAGTGACCATACACAGGGACATAAGTGCTTTTTCTTTGCTCCACTCTGTTTTCAAAATCTTCGTCTAAAAAACTGCTCTGTCACTCTAATGATTTCAGATCCTGGTTGTAAAGTCCTTCCACCATCCAACTAGAGCATTTTTCTTCGTCAAATCTTAGGTAAGGTCCACCATTGGAAAATAGCGGACTTGAATTGTTTATGACTAAAGGGTTGTTGGTCCAACTTAGTGTTCTTCTTCTTTCTCCTAGACAGTATTGGTCCTGATGAGAATCCCCGGTGAAGGGATTCGAAACGCGTTGACCCACGTTGACTTGTCTTCGCCTTCAGTTTAGAAAAAAACTGCCAAAACAGATCTAAAAATATATGCTTTAGAAAGATTGCAAATGCTTCTTACTTATGAACTCACTGTGTATATAGAAGTATCAAATTTATGTTTTTTCATTGTCTGTATGTCTGAGGTATGCTAGTGGTGTGATGTCATGGATGTGTCTATGTAATGTTATGTAAATATATTTGAAATGTTTTTCAATGTTTGTCTTAATTTTCACTGATATTGTGGAAATGTTCTAAATACTACCGTGCAAAAAATTAAAAAATTTGCATAAATATATTTTCTGATTAAAAACAGCCATTAAATGGTTAAAATGGATTTGATTTAATCTATTCATTTGACAAAATTTCTTCTTAAATTTAGTGCAGCATCGGCATTCCTTTTGTTCTATTGATTATTTTTGGCTTGGCCCTGCTGCCTATGAGTCAAAACCCAAGCTTGTCTTGCTACCTTCTCCATTCTGGCATGTGCCTCTCTTGACACGCTTGTTGCTTCTTTACACATGTAAAGCAGCTCGTTCTCCCCATAATGTCCTAGGTGGTCAATACCCACATTTCCTTTCACAATTTCCTCAAATTCTTTTTACAGGTGCATGAGATTCATTCGTGGGGCCATTTGACCTGCACCTGGTGAGCTAAGTGACAAATCCTTGGTGGTCGTTTGACCTACTATTTTATTAGTGACTGCATTCCCTTCTTTGTAAGGAACTATTTTCATGCTTCCTGTGCTCAGTGCTATATCCTGAGGTAAACTCTGGACATGCTACCTTTGGACAGAACTAACAGATGCCCCTTCTGGGCAAATTATACTTTGCAAAGACAGGGTACTTACTGCAATGGACACAGTGGTCTGAGTGAAGGTTGGAAATATTGTCTCTGTATAACTTGGGGGTTCGCAAACCTCTGGTGATGGTCCTGCAACTATTCGTGTCTCAGCCGACACTGGTGCAGTATTATATGGGAGTGGTCTTGTACCGAGGAGCTCTTCTATGAGGGAATCTTCCTCCCCCCGCTCTGTGTTTGACTTTTCCTTTTCCTTATTCTCTACCAGAGGATAGTCCCCAACTGGCTCAATGACTTCCTTCCTCCACTTTCTCTGCTTTTCCTCATTCTGGTCCCTTCTCCATGAATGATCCCTACCACAGATTTTAAATTAAAACTTCCTTCCTTTCTTTTCGTTTGCCTATTGTTCCCAAAATTTTCATGCCTCAAATTGTGTAGGCCTAGGTTCTTGCTTTAAATCATACATTCTCCTCCTCAAATTCCCTACACAAAGGATATGGTAAAGTTCCGCTCAATGGGAATCAAAGCTCCCCATCTTTGAATGTATATTTGTGCTATTGGTTAAGCCACATGCATGTGTGTAACCCTTTCTTTGTTGCTATTTCTCTAGCTTGGGGTACCTTTGTGGGGAAACTTATCTTCCGTATTTGCCTCCTTCTCCTTTTATGGCAAGGGATTTCCCATAATAACAAGAATCTCTATCAATCCCAGTTCAAATTCTCACTTCTGTCGCACCAGTAATTGCTCTATTCGTCCACCAATCCCTGTGCGTCTCTGTCAAAACTCACCCTATCACAGCACGGCTTACCTTCAGGCAGGCACCTTCATAAAGCTACCCGCTTCTAAGTCCCTTTACAAAGTTTTCATCATTTACCTACTTCAATTACATAAAGGTTTCTATAGCAATAAGAATGCTTCCTCTTTCCCTATAATAGTGAACCCTCAACCCGCGAAAGTCACTACAATCAGCATGTCCACTTCCCATGCACTACAAGCATACCGCCACCAAGCTCGGTTAGTACATTTATGCAGGAAAAAATTACATTTCCACTTTGGTGTGACAATAGCGCCTCACAGTACACCTCTCAGTAGGAGGGATGGGAGGATATATGGCTTCGGAGGCTTAGTTGATTTACTAATCTTGGAAATGTATTGGTATCACAGAACTTAAATTCAGGTATAGGTTATAATAGATGTTATTCCTCCAGGCTGGTAAGAGGTGATGACATAGGTGGTTTCGTTTTTCTCCCCTTCTCCGCAAGTCATCTGAGGAGGTTGTCACCGCCAGCATCTTCAGGGAAAGCAGGTAAAGTGGCAGTAAGTATTATGACCTTACTTATGCGGTTGTTTCTCCCTTCACCGTATCACCCGTAAATCTCTACCTAGGCCCTTCGTAGCCAGGTTATGGGATTGTCCCCCTGCAGAGTTGATGTGAACACCCCTTTCACTAGTTGCAAACCGTGTGCCCACTGTTTTTATATTGTGAGAGCAAGGGGAACCGGGCATTTCGCTGAACAGTTTCCTTACTTCACCCAAAACATAACAATCACCAGCCCTTGTGCACTACAGAGGGGAAACACAACTGAAGGACAAAACAGCGTGTGCTCCTAACAAAAACCAGTGACTTGTTGGTGAAGTGCTAGGGTCAGGGTGACACTCAGTCTCCCCAGCACCCTTATGTAATTAAAAATTTCCCCTCCCCGTGTTTTTGGGAGCTCCCCTTTCTCTGGTCACTCACTGCACTACCACAACTCTCCTGAATTGTGGATGGTGTGTAGGTGTCCTACTGCGATAACTACTACTTCTCTGTCCACGGCTTGTGGCAATCCTCTAATGAGGCAGCCTCACTCCCCCTGTCTCCTGACTCTCCTGAGGTGTCCTCCACACACTCCCAACAATCCGGATCCTCTCCTCCTCTGGTGCTCTCTGAGAGTCTTCCTCCCGCATTCTCCATCTCTGTGGAGTTGCTCTCGAGAATCAGCTGTGCACCCGCCCAGTGGGCCTTCCTTCCTTTTGGAGCCATTGCTTTCCCCCTTCACCAAGAATGAGAAGTCCTCTTTCAGCGTCTCTGGTGCTTTCATTTGTCCCCTGTCCAAACGCCCTATTCCACTTTCTCTTCCCAGGTTTGATAGCAGTTCCTGCAACAGAGGATCGACTTCTGAATGTAAGTGTTGCAAATGGGATGGGGTTTTCCACAAACTTCTTGCAGGTAAGTTCACCAGTTCAATATTCAACTTGAGGTACCTCTTTTCAAACGTTTAAGAACATCATCAGAACCACTATAATCAGAGCCCCTCACTCTGCACCTAACCACTCCCAACATGCGCTGCTCCGCACCTACTTCATTTTTCATTTTGCCTGCAATCGCTATTGATACTCACATCATTGTTCTTCTTCAGCCACTTTGTCTCACTGGAACCAGGATCGGATTGGGACTGGGTCAATTTGAATCTTGGGATGAACTGTGGACCATAAAGGTACAGTGCTTGGTTCTACAGCCCATTAATTTATCAGTTTATGGGTCGGCTCCAATTGGAATCATCACCTCTGCAAACAGATCTGTCAATGCACAATTTAGTCTCAAATTCTAGCTTATTGGATGCATGAATGGCTAGGGCAGGGAGCAGAGTAGTCCAGATTCGAACTTTGGTGCTCCCTGACTGGAAACGTCGCTATTTCTAGTTAGGTAAATTCACATGAATATGCTGGAAAAATCTCTTAAGAATGACTGAGAAGGGCTGTAATTTCAAAACTTTATATAAAGAATGAATTAGCAGATTACAATACACATGCCATAAGCAAGTTTAGCAGCAAAGCTTACAAATAATAAGTACAAAGTACTCAGTATAGTTCTAAGTGAAATTCGGCATTGATTCACCTTCTAAAGGTGGAGAAATGGTGTTCTCTTGGTTACAGAAATCCACCTACCTTTATAGAACTTTAGATATAAACTTCCATACATTCTGTGGGAATACATGGGTCCCAGGTTTTGTACCAAAAGAGAAATAGCTAGAAGAAACAATTTACTACAGAATACATTTGAGTATTCGCTTATTGTAGTTATACATTGACACTTTGTCAGTCTCACAGCTTTAGTTGAACAGATTCATTGTTTTAGCAAGTCCCTGGGAGGGTTGAAATCATCCTTGGTTTGATACAGAGAGAACGTTTCTGTGAGAACACTCTCTGCTTAGTAATGTGGACACTAGAGACAATTTATTTAGAACCAAAATCAGCAATAGCCATCACGTGGTATATTGTAACATCGAGGCAAGATGAATGATAGAGTGAACACACTATAATGTTACCATAAGCTCAGTTTGTTATGTTATTTATTAACAGAAAATCAACTTCCACACCAACTATCTACTGATCTATTTAACCCTCAATTCTTTAAATAAAAGCAGTGTTTTCTGTATCTCTGTGATATTGTTTTGTTATAAAAACATACACAAAGTGTAGTTATCACCTCTACTAGTGTCACTGTCAGAAATCTGGCCATTAGGGAAAGTAGGACCCATGGATTGGAGGCAACAGAGCATGGCTACTCCTGTGTGGACCAGTTAATGGCATACATATTGTTTGACAAACATAATAGGAATTTGGTGTGTGAGAAGCATAGAGCTCTTGAAGGTGATTGAGGTCTGAGTTTATGGACTTTACTGTTTTATTGCCATAGTCATCTTCTAGACATCTCAGAATGAGGTTTGATGACACTGTGTAGCTTTTTCCGGTCCCCAGTGGTTGGGGCAGATAATATATAGGTCCACAGAAGGCTGATATTTTACCAGTTGTTAGCAACTGGGATAGAGGTTTTATTAGTTTGTGGATGGGCAGTGCAAACTGGAAGTCTTCAGAGATCTTACTATTCTCTGTGGCCATATTTAAGACCACAGCTATTTAGGCCACAGCCTGAAACTGCCTCAATACTTTGCTTTGAGAATCCTAGAGGAGAGCAGATTCTTGCTGCAGAGTAGGCTGTCTAAGAGAAACGTCACATCCGGAGACCACACTGACAATTCTGAAATACCAAACAAATAAGTACTGAATTGGATCTTTCAAGTCCTCACAGATACCTATCAAAGGAAAACAAGGGTCCGGAGCACATACCACATGCTTCACGGCTGAGCACCACTGCCCCTTTCTTCGTCCGATGTGGTTCCAGGTCACGGCGTGGACCCATGCGGTGGCGCGGCTTGCTCTCCAGGAAATGGCCCCTGCAGAGGTCTGAAGTTTGTGGACCCGCAAGCTCCTTTTGGCTGGCAGAGTGTCCTGGAGCCAGCGGCTCAGCTTCCCAGACCGTGGGAATCCCAGGTCAGAGAGAGTTTTGAAGGGTATGCCGGCCGTGCCAGGCTCTCTGGTGGCGCACGGTGCTGTACTACTCCAGGCCTCCTAAAGGTAATCAACTTAAGGCTACAAAACAATGACTTGAAGGGCAGGAAGCCCTTTTATCGCATTGCTGCTAGGGAGTCTTTACGCTATAATAAGCAACAAATGAGCACCTGGGTGAAAAGAAGTTGCAGCTAACAGCATTCTGATCTCTGCAAGATCCCGTGGAAGGAAATTTTTGCATTTGCTTGACAGGCTAAAGGCTTGTCTGAACTGAGTCTTGCTCTTATGTGAGGGAGTTATTTGAGTTTGGAGGAAGCACTGGACTGTCAGGATTCCAGCTGAGATGGTAAGTGCTCTCTGTTTAACCTTAGTTTTCGGAAGAGCACTAGGTTTTCTGCCTAGTTGGGGGTCACTTGTAGAGTTCATGAAAACACTGCGAAAAGTATGCAAAACTACACTAAGGCGTCCGGTGCCTACACCAACCCTGAGGCTGCAGTTTTGGTACAAAGGGCAAAAAAACATGGAGGTCAGGCAGTCGCATGAGCCATTCGTACCTCCCTCTTACGTAAAGACCAGATGACTCCTACAAACGCAGGCCGAGGCTCAGGTAACATTGAGGATAGTTTGACTTCCCAGACACTGCTGAGCATTCTGATTCTGAGCCTCCAGGTGCTCTTTCCCAACCGGACCATAAAAATCTGCAGGACATAGGGGTGGTTACTGCTAAACAGGGAGCTGGGGGAGACTCATTCGACCCGTCTGTGCATCACAAATCAGATTAGGAGCAGCTCACGGCTACAGTCAAGGAATATCTCTTGTTTCAGAAATCAAAGTCTACAGTCATTGTGGCTGTACTAGAAAACTCTCTGGCATCGGTCTTGTCATCTCCCCTGGTGCCAGCTGCCTCGGCCCTAGCAGCCAACAGGAAATACCGTAATTATCTTCACAGCGTCCTCAGGTGGCTGCATTTAGATTTTTGCAGCCGAAAGCTTTGGAAGAGTGATTTGCTAGGGCATTGGGGGTATTCTGGGGGCCAGGACAGCAGGGTACTGAAACCCCTACTCTACAACTGGAAGTGAAAAATATGCTCAATTTTATGCTCGAGGAAATTAGGGATTTAAAGGTATCGCAAGCACTCAAAACCACTGCCCTCCATGTCAGACTCAATAAAATTGAGGACTTGATAGTACAACTCCCAGAAAGGCTAAAACAGGCTGAATTCAGGATTTCGGAGATAGAGGACCAATTCATATGACCCAGAAGGAAATTGGTTAATTTCATAAACAGCAGTCCTTGTTATAAAATATGATTGAAGAGCTAGAAAACCATTCACGCTGTTCCAATCTGCGTATGGTGGGAGTTCTGGAGGGCAGTGAGGTTTAACAAATGATTCCCTAGGTTGATGCATACATTAAGCCCCATGTTTTGCCAGTATTCTCCGGAGATTTAACCTCAACGTGAGCCTATCGTGTTCCAGCGCAACGTTCTTCTACCGGCTCAAAGTTTCCACATACAATTCTTGTCAATTTTTAGGATTATTGATTTAAAGAGCAGGTACTGTCATTGATAATACAGCAGAGACAGTTTTCTTCACCGGAAGTACACTGTTTCAAATCTTTTCTGATCTGTCTGCTGTTGCAGCCAGACGCCGAAAGGTCTTTGTTAAAATGCTTCATCTATATAACGCCCAAGGAGTACAGGCTAGTATAAGCTCAGGAGCTTTTGCAGCACATTTCTAAAGTGCATTAATAGTGATTTCTTTGTTACTTTTCTTCCCTTTTTTTTGACTGCATGATACATATAATTAATCTTGTTATGGTATCCTCTAGATTGTGGCTGGGGTGGGGGGACGTGCAAGGGTTCAATGTCATGACACCAGTATTAGATAGGTTCACACTGGGAAGGGTATAGTGGGCTCTTCCCTCACACTAGGGTTCTTTTCTGTTTGTAATTCTTTTTTTTCTCTTCACGGCTCCTCTCGGGCAACGTGGGGGAGGGGTTTGGGGAAGGGGTAGGTGCATATTTGGAAAAAATGAGCAGATTCACCTTATGTTCATATACAAACAAAAGAAATGATGAGCAGATATATCTCATGTACACTGTGTTAAAAAAAAACAAAAAAAATAGTTTATAAAATCAAAATTCTATCCTGCAATCTTAATGGCAGGGTGAATAGACAAAAGTGAGGGGCGATGATTACTTGCTTTAGCCCGGAAGTATTATTCCTCCAAGAGACTCATGTTAAGGATAACTACCCAAAGTTTGTTGCTCCAAAGCAGTACGTTCACGCTGTGTACGCCTCAGCCAGTCTGGCAGTAAGGGGCGCTGCGATTTATTTGGATAGAACCCTAGATTGGGTTCTAAGTGAAATAATAAGGGAACCGCAGGGTCGCTGGCTTTGGGTAAAGGCTTTGGTTAATGGGTCTTTAATTAACCTGGTAAATTACCATGCCCCAGTGAATGATGTACCAGAGCCTCTACAGCAGATATATAAAATTGCACTTATAATGTTATCGATACCTTGAAGGAAGATCTTCATTTGATTGATCCATGGTGGGCTGACCACCCCACAGTTGCACAATTTACTTGTTTCTCTAGTCGGTATCATACTACTTCCGGCATCGATTGTTTGTTAATTTCACATTCGGTAATAAGGGCTGGTTCCGATATCTGGGCCAATTCATTTTCTGATCACGCCCACATCTCCGTGACTATTCAGGTTGGGGCTTCTGGACCTTTCGTTGCTAGCAAACAAACAATGGGTCTGTGAGATGAGGGAATTTATTAAGGATTTTTTCCAAATAAAGCAGTTTACATGTTCTCTTTTTTCGATATGAGTGGCATTTAAAGCCACTGCCAGGGGGCGTATTATTTATTATATGGCATTCCAACATAAAGAGCATCACCAAAAAAAAGTTAATCTACAAGCTGCTGTACATCGGAAATCATGAGAAAACAGATACTCCTCTGCCTTCAAAAAAGCTAAACAGGAATTGAGGGATTTTTTTATACTACAGGAAATCTCTAGCTCTAGAGCTTATCAACAGAAATTATATGAAGAGAGTCAACAGATCGAGAGGTATTTAGCCTGGTCTGTCCGGTAAAAATAGGAGTCTGCCTATGTAAGGTATCTAAGATTTTCCTTTATCATTATAAGTCTGTATACGAGACACTTCCAGTCTGTTAAAGTTCCATCCATCTAGGCTAGCTAGGCGCATCAATTAATGGAAACTATTACAGTTAGTGAATTAAAAGATATTTTGAGCTTCAATATCTTGTGGCAACGCTGCAGGTAATGATGGCTTTCCAGCCGAATTTTACAAAAACATTTGCTGGAGAACTATTCCCTTTCTTGACCAATCTATTTAATAATATTAAAGATGGGGGTCAATTAGCCTCTTATTTTAGGGAATCTACAATTGTTAGCTTCCTAAAGAAAGGAAAAAAACCCTAAAGACGTTAACTTGTATAGGCCCATAAATTAGCTTTACGTCAATTATAAGCTACTGATGAAGCTGTGAGCAATTTGGACTACCCGGCTGGCTCAGGCTGTAATCCATAGAGTTCAAGGAGGTTTTGTTGCAGGGCGATTAATGGCTGCCAACATCAGGAAATTGATTATTTCTCAGATAACCAGATGGAGGCGGTGGTCATCATGATTGATGCAGAGAAAAGCTTTCAATCTGGTTAACTGGGAGGCTCTGTTTTTTGGCTGGCAGTGGTTTGGGTTTCCTTCAGGGTTTGTTACAATGCTCTCTAAAATGTATCATGGAGCCAAGGCTCAGATTTTTGTTAATCCTCATCTAGCCGGCATGGTCGCAATTAAGAGAGAGGGACCCGACAGGGCTGTCCCCTATCGCCTATGTTATTCATCCTTTTTATATAGCCTTTAGCGATTAGGATTAGGCTTCTCAGATTATAGAGCCACCTCTTTCTGGTATGTCTAAAATGAAATTGTTCGCAGATGATATCATCTTATATCAAAAACTGGAGGTTGGAATTGTTCAGCAGGTTTTAGAGGAGTTTGACCAGTTTAAATAACTAGGGGGGTATAAGATCAACCCAACAAAAACAGAAGTTTTGCTTTTTTAATTCTCCTCTCGAGGCCCTTCCACCACTTCTGCATGTACAGGGAGGGCACCAAGCACCAATGTGTTATTTGGGGTATATGCTACCCATGATTATTCTAAACTGTTTGAGCCAAACTACATTCCGATGTTTGTTAAGGTAAAGAGTCTGTTCGAAAAATTGACTCTGCTTCCTTTGACCCTAGTAGGTAGAGTAGCTAATATCAAGATGTTGGTCCTCCCGCTTTTATTGTTTTTATTTTTGAACATCCCTATAAAAGTCAAGAATTCTTTTTTTCTGATTTTGATGGACTTCTTAGGCGTTTTATATGGAATAGTATATCACCTAGAATAAATTATTCCATTCTCCAGCTCGATATTCCCCATGGCGGATTGGCCCCTCCCCATCTATCATATTATTATCAAGCATCTCTTCTCGATCTTTGTGCAAGAATTCTGGACGGTAGTGGAGGAATGGATTCTTCTTTTTAGACAGAATGAAGCAGGACACTGGCATCCATTTACCAGTTTTTATTAAGGTTTCTAAATTTCCAAAGAAGACCAGAGATAAAGTTTTAGCAGAATTAAGTGCCAGGTTTTTGGTTTATATCGTTGTACCAAAATTATTTTGGCCTGAGCGATTCTCACACTTAGAGAGCTGGGGATTTGGGATTCAGAATTCCATCTGCCATTGTTCCACTTTGGGAGCAAGCTGGGTTTGGAGAGGTTGCTAATTTCTTTCTTCAGGGTAGACGGAAGACCCATCTCGAAATCTCAGCTCGCAGTAGTGAACTAGGCTCACATCTTTTTTTTTCTTAGCATCAGATTATATCATTTTTTTAAGACTATTGCTCTGATATTGGTCAGGAGAGTCATATTTTATACCAAGTCCTGTTCAGGTGGAAGATGGGTAGAATAGGGAACTGGTATCAAGTAATACACAATTTAGGGACACACCTCTATGGGATTAACATTATGCTAGTCAAAATACTCCTAACATTGCACTGCAATATTTCTGTGGGAGATTGGCAGATAATCTCACTTTTAGGCCACAAGTCCTTGAGAGCGGCAAATTTTAAAAGAATGTCATGTATTTCAAGCTGGATGGCCTATTATACACCTGAGGCATTAAAAAAAGATTTCCCAGCTCTCGATAACTGCTGCTTTCAGTGCAGGTAGCAGGGGGAGGGGAGCTGGCTTCATATTTTTTATTCCTGTCCTCAATTACATGCCTTCTGGTCTCAGCTAGCTGCAGTTTTCAATTTGGCTATTGGTGTGTCTTTTAGTTTAGTTCCAGCTTTGTCACGTTTTACTTTTTTACTTCATGGGCAATCCCAGAATGTATCCAAATAGGGACAGAAGTTTTTGACTTTAGCTTTCTCTGTGCCTTGTTCATTGATTCTTCAAAGGTGGCGAACTTCTAGGGTTCCGGGGTATTAAGAATGATATAGTGAAATGATTAGAACAAAACAATTTGAGGAAGCATATGCCAAGCCGGTAGGGGAATTAAAGAGATTTTGTTCCTCTTGTCAATATTTGGATTTAATTAGCAGTAAGGTCTGGTTTAGAATAAGTTTAGATCTCACTACACCAGAGAGTCTCTAGACCGAGAAGGTGCAGCCGCATAAGGAATTTAGGGGCATATCAACAAGGGCTTTATCTCTGCTTTATTGGCTTTAAAAGCCAAAAAAGCAGAGATAAAACTAGCGCCCTATCAACAACAGGGTGCTAACACGCAAATTTGCATGTTAGCACCCTTTTACTCTACGCTTCCCCTTGCATCTCTAATGAGATGCAAAGGGGGCGTTCCAGAGTAAAATAATAGGAGAAATGTCGCTAAGCGACATTTCTATTATCAAGAATGTCCTATTACTTACCGGTAATCTTCATTACTCCGGGTCCCGTAGTCCTCGACACCGTCATGGACAAGTGAGATGTAACTATCTCACTGACAGAAAAAGAACGAAGGAATGCTGGACCTACCCTTCCCCCTCCCACTGGGAGTACTTAAGGAGTACCGTCCCAGCATTCCTCCTGAAATACCAAGCCCCAATAAAGGCCGGCAGACAGGGAGGGAGGGAGGGAAGTCATGACGGTGTCGAGGACTACGGGACCCGGAGTAATGAAGATTACCGGTAAGTAATAGGACATTACCCCCAGGTCCCTCCGTCCTCGACACCGTCATGGACAAGTGAGAAATACCAAAGCAAACACCGGCATTCATACCAGAAAACACAACAAACCACCAGGATAGCAAACAAACCCAGAGATTTATTGGAAATAAAGTAGCAAAAAACATTTAGGAGCGAACAGAGCTCAACACCCCCAATGCGAAACCTCCATCATCCCCCAACAGATTGAGGAGGCGATAATGCCTGATGAAAGTATTGGAAGAGGCCCACGTGGCAGCCCTACAAATCTCAGAGAGAGGAACACCCTGAACCTCCGCCCAAGAAGCAGCCACCCCTCTCGTAGAACGACCCTGAACCCCCAAAGGAGGAGGAGAACCAGACAGAGAGTAGGCCAAGGAAATGACTTGCTTCAGCCAACGGCCGATGGACACAGAAGAAGCCTTACTCCCAAGCGAAGCCGCACCAAAGGAGACAAAAAGGGAGTCCGACTTGCGAAAAACCGCAGTACGGTCCAGATAAATGCGCAAAGCCCTGCACACATCCAACAAAGACCACTGGGGACCACCAGGAGAATCTAAAACAGAGCCCAGTGCAGGTAAAACCAACTCCTGACACCTGTGAAATTGCGAAGAAACCTTCGGCACAAAAGAAGAATCCAGGCGGAGCACCACACCCTCCTCCGTGAAGGAAAGAAAAGGAGGCCGCGCCATCAAGGCTCCCAACTCCCCAAGACGACGTGCAGAGGTGACAGCCACCAGAAAAACCACCTTGAGAGTGAGAAATTTTAAATCCACCACATCCAAAGGCTCAAAAGGAGAACCGATCAAAACCCGCAGGACCAAAGGCAAATCCCACAGGGGAAAGAAAGGACGAGGAACAGGCCGAGAAACAGTAAAACTGCGTAGAAGACGAGAAACCAAGTCCTCAATATCCGAAAGATTCCCCCATGGGGAACGAAAAGCCCGAACAGCGGCCCACTGGGCCCGCAGAGTGGACACAGCCAAACCCTTCTCGAAACCTTCCCACAAAAATTGAAGGACAACCTGCAAGGAACAGAACAAAGGGGAGACCCCCAACGCCGAACACCAACGATCAAAATTACCCCAATGCCTATCATAAGCCTTAAGGGTAGAAGGCCTCCGGGAACGCTGAAGAGCCACCGCTAAATGCTCCGGGAAACAGCGCCGTCTCCAACCCTGCCTCTCAACTTCCACACCGACAACCGCAACCGGAGAAGTGACAGGCACGGGGAAGACCGAAGTGGAGACGGAGACAGGGGAAGAAACCAGGGACCCTGCACCGCCAAAAGACGCACCGTCGGAAACCAGGACCTCCGAGGCCAAAACGGCAGGACCGCCACCACTTCCCGATCCTCCTGACACAAACGGGCCAGAAACCTGGGAACCAGAGCCAGGGGGGGGAAGGCATAGAGGAGACGCGACGGCCACGGGAGAGACAGAGCGTCCACCCCCCAGCAACCCTCCTGCAGAAACCGGGAGCAAAACCGAGGGAGCTGAGCATTGTGCCGGGAGGCAAAGAGGTCCAGAAAGGGACGCCCAAACCTCCCGCACACAAGCCGAAACGCAACCGGGGTGAGAGACAACTCCAGAGAATCCGGAAAGCACCGACTCAGGGCATCCGCCACAAAGTTGTCCACTCCCCGAAGATGAACCGCCGTCAGAGACAGCAGATGGCCCTCTGCCCAACAAAACAGGGGCACCACTATCGCGTTCAAAGAAGCCGAACGAATCCCCCCTTGATGATTCAGATAAGCCACCGTCACCATATTGTCGGACCGCACCAACACGTTCCGACCGAGCAACAGATCCCGAAAACCCAGCACAGCGCGGGACACCGCAGTGAGTTCTCTCCAGTTGGACGACCGGCGGCTCTCCAGGATGGACCAACGACCCTGAAGGGAGCGAGACCCCAAGGTCGCCCCCCAACCCAAAGCGCTGGCATCCGACGTCAAGACCAGAGAAGGAGAAGACTGCAGGGGCAGACCCAAAGACAGATGATCCCTCACAGACCACCAAAGAAGAACCGGGAGGACCACCGGAGATACAGGAATAAGAACATCCAAGTCGCGGGACAGGGGATCCCAGAGAGACAGGAGGTACACCCAAAGGGGGCGCAGATGAAAACGCGCCCAGACCACCGTAAAAACAGTTGCCGCCATCAGACCCATAAGACGCAACCAAAGGCGCACCGGAAAGGCACCCCCCACCCGGAAACGACGAGCAAGGGACACCAACGTCACAACCCGAGGCTCGGGGAGGAACACACGGTTCAGATCCGAACTGAAGCGGGCCCCAATGAAAACCATGTCCTGGGACGGCGTCAGTTGACATTTGGGCAAGTTGATCAGGAAACCATGGGCCCGCAACGCCGAGCACACCACCTCCCTGGCCTCCAGCAACAGGACCCGAGATGGAGCATGGATCAACCAGTCGTCTAAATAGGGGTACACCATCACCCCTTGGAGATGAAGCCACGCAACCAAAGGCGCCACCACCTTCGTAAACACCCTTGGCGCCACCCGGAGACCGAAGGGCAATACCATGAACTGGTAATGACGCCCCTGAACACAAAACCGCAGAATCCTGCGGGACCGAGGATGCACCGAGACATGATAATACGCATCCTGAAGATCGAGGGTACACATGAAGTGACCTGGCAGCACCAATGGAATCACCCTCTGCAAGGTCTCCATGCGGAAAGGAATCTTGGCCACCCATTTGTTCATCACCCGCAGATCCAAAATCAAGCGGAAACCCCCCGTGTTCTTTGGAACCAGAAAGACCAGGGAATAGAAACCCAACCCCGTCTCCAACGGAGGAACCTCCTGAATGGCACCCTTCCGAAGAAGGTCCAGAATCCTGAGAGAAAGATGAGACCGCTTCACACGACTCGAAGGCCAAGGAGTCGGCCGAACACCCGAGTCTGGAGGAGGAGCCGTAAACTCCAGAACATAACCCTGGCGAATTATGTCCAACACCCAGACGTCGGAACAAGACTGAACCCAGGCATCAAGGAAGAAGCGCAGCCGCCCTCCAACCAACAACCCGGGAACCACCGCCAAAGAGTCAGGAACGTGGCTTGGCAGGAGGAGGGGACTTAGCCTTACGGTCCCGACCACGGCCAGAAGCAAACCTAACCTGGCCTCTCACAAACTGCCTACGAGAAGCAGGGCGAAAGAAAGATTTGGGTTTAGAAGGGACAGGAGCAGTAGCAGAGACTTTAAAAGAAGAAGAATGTTTCTTTTCCTTAAACAATTTGTGCAATTTCGCCTCCAACTCCCCCCCAAACAACATTGTACCCTGAAAGGGCAACCTCAAAGCGCAAGCTTTCTGCGCAGAGTCCGTCTTCCAGTCCTTAAGGACAAGACTGCGACGGGCAGCCACACAAGCCCCCCCGGACAGAGCAGAAGCACGCACAACGTCAAAGGAGACATCAGACAGCAGCTCCACCTGACGCTCAATCTGCTCAAGCAAACTAGAACAGTCCGTGGCATTATCCATAGACTGATAGAGAGACTTCAGGTCAGACAACAGGGACTGCGACACATAAGTCCCGTAGATGCCCGCCCTCAAGGCCAGGTGGGAACCAGAATACACCTTACGGAGCGCCACATCCGCCTTCTTGTCAACCGGATCCTTCAGCACAGCATCTTCAGCAAGGGAAGTACGCCCCACCAAACTAGCCACAAATGAGTCAATAGGAATTGTATCAGGCAGTTCAGTAGCCATATCCTGCAGAGGATAGAGTTTAGCCATGAATCGCGGAATCAGGATGCGATCAGGATCAGCCCACTCGCGCTTCAAAACATCCTTGATGAAGGGATGGACAGGTACATCGACAGTGGCAGCACTCTGAAATTGTCGCAACAAAGGGCCCCTAGAGGTACTAGGCGCGTCCTCGTCAGGGAACCCCATGTTCTCCTTAACATGCTGCACAATAATGGTCATAGCATCCTTGTCCACATATTTGCCCTTCAACTCTTCATCCCCCAAACCAGCAGACTCATCTCCACTAGAGGCCGAAGAAACAGGAGCAGGACACCTGCGACGGGAACCAACATCACCCATCTCAGTCAAGGTTTCCCTGATCAAGCGCTTAATATGCGCATCAGCACCAGCATCACGGCGCCTGGACCTGGCAGGTGAGGGAGACCTGGAAGCACTAGAAGAAGAGGAAGACCTCTCCCGGTGATGTCTTTTCCTGGAATGCTTCCCCATCGCAAAGAACACACCAACAACAGCAAAATTGCCAGAGATAACAACCGCTATGCGGTACTCACCCCAAACGCTCGTTATAACGAGTTTCCCAAAGCCGGCAACCTCGAGGCGCCTGACTTCCGTCCACACGATCAAAAACCGGAAGTCAGGCATGACGACTTCCGGCCGGGGAAGGAGCTCCAACCAATCCAGAGGAGCAGCTCGGCCACGCCCCCTAGCAAGCCCGGCAGGCCAGGGGAGGCGGCCATCGGGCCAAGAAGAAACCAACGCGGTATTACACCGCCGCGAGGTTCACGAAGAAGGAGAGGCCTGCGCCACTCCTCCCAAGCCCAGCAGGGAGGGAGAGGCCAACAACGAAGGGCCGCCGGCACTCAGGTAAGAACCAGCAGCCACAACGTGAAATCCAGAAAGAAGGCAGGAGCGCCCCCGCTCCTGCCGCGTCCTTACACCGTCAGGAAGACAGAAAAAGAACAGGAGGAATGCTGGGACGGTACTCCTTAAGTACTCCCAGTGGGAGGGGGAAGGGTAGGTCCAGCATTCCTTCGTTCTTTTTCTGTCAGTGAGATAGTTACATCTCACTTGTCCATGACGGTGTCGAGGACGGAGGGACCTGGGGGTAATGTCGCTAACCCTGTTAGAGACAAAAAAAGCAGCGCTAACCGCGGTTAACGCTGCTTTCTTACGTCTGCTAATTTTCAGACTTAGCCATGATATCCTATGGAAGGAGGATATCATGGCTAAGTTTGCCTGTCCCTATCAACAAGGTAACGTGTGATTATCACTGGGTTTCCAGCGATAATCTCAAGTTAGCATGTTAGCGTGTAGATTTTTATCGCTATTGAGATAAGCGTTGCTAATAGCACGCTATCTCAGCGATAAAAATTCACGCTAGCCGGCGATAATTATCCTCACGCTAAGAGCGCTGAGTGATAATTATCGCCGGTTGTTGTTGATATGCCCCCAAGTGTGATAGGCATAGATACCAGGTTAGTACCAATGCCATGAAATAGCTCGTTTTATTTCTTGAGACAGTAGGATTTGTCATTAATTGCACTTATTGATGCACTTTAATAACAGTAAAAGACACACAAAACGATGGATTTAGGCCCAGATCTCTGTACTGGGGTGAATGTATGACATTGTTCTGCATTCTGTCCATCAATAGTTCTTTTTGCTTTAATAACAGTAAGGCACTTTATTTAATTGTTAGCATTTTTGCACTTATCATAGGACTTGTTTTAACGATAAGGCACTTTATTTCATTTTTAGCACTTTATAGTAAGGCCTGTCTAATATAACAGGTATTAAAAACCTTTTATATTTAGAGTCTTCATAGTATATAGAATTTTAGAAATGTATCTTATTAAACTCTTTTTGGTTGCTATTTGGATGTTGGCTAGGCTGCTGTAATAAATCTACTACCTTCTCTTTTTTAAAGTTATAACTGAAATGAAATATTTCTTGGAAAAATCTATACGTGCCATATTTTGGTATATCTATTTTCTTTTCCTATAATATATTTATATGAATTCAGATATTTGATTGTAATGTCACGTATCTGCTCAATAAAAAAAATAATTGGATCTTGCAAGATTTATTCTCCTATTTGGATTTCTTCAGCAGACTTATGGAACATTTTTATGAAGCTCAGAGGAGTGATATGTTAAAGATACTGTTGGTCGGAGTTAATTAAAGTGCTGGTCCACAAAGCCAAGCTTGCAAACTTCGCCAGCTGGTAGGTGTTCTTCTATGGGTGGAGTAACAAATTTAATCAGGGAGCAGAGAGTAAATTCATTACAACACTGGTGATCTCTGTGTTTGTTTTCTCACAAGAGATGAATACATACCAGACTTGTATTTCTTTGTTCTAACTTTTTATTTTGGTATATTGTTTTTTTCCCTATCCCATAAACTTAATGGCACTCAATGATCACATCTTTTGGGTCCACGCATGTTCTCTAACTTTCTCTCATAGAAATGTAAGAAAAGGGTTTAATTTATCTAAAGATGGATGTTTCTAAGACAATGTGGGTAAGAAAACATTGTTGGGTTCCATGTAAGGCACAAAACCATTGACTCCCCGGGGGACTAGTTTGACAAAATGTCTGGTTTTGGTAGGTTTCCCTAGTAGATAGCTGAGCCCGAACCCAAATACTGCAGCTAATCTATTGCCAAATCAGGTCCTTTTGTGAGAGGAAATGTTTATGTCTGCAGGTTTAATTTTTGGACCTGCTGTGTTGCTGGCACTGGAACAAGGCACACAAGTAACAGTTGTATTAGCAGATGTGTAGAACGAGAGGGAGGTGGGGCATTTGGTGGATCACAAAGATTCCCAATTTGTCTTTCTCAGAAATGTGAGGAAAATGCGTGACTTTAGGCAAAGTTTGAGGTTTGCATTGTGGGAAAGACAAAGTTGGGAGATCCACACAAGGCACACCACCCTGGACTCCCCTACGTGTCTAGTTCACCAGGCTAGCTAGGACCATTGTATCCCAAGTTAACAGATACGCTTTTAACTAGGTAGTGAGCTCACTCATTAAATTTGCTGACCCTGAGTATCACTTTACCTGTTTTAATTCACTTTTTCACCATTCTACACTACACTCGTCTAGCCCACACACCCTCACTTCACCAGGTGCCTAACCGAAAGATCTTCAGTAAAGAGCCCCCTTGTGGGTTCCTGTCGAGCATTGCAGCACCGGCCCGACGAGGAGCTAGCCTAATGATGAAGCACGATACCCATTTGGGTGTGTGAGGGCCCCTGCTACTATTGAAGCATTTCCCTATCCCTGGAACCTTTGACTCTAGATTTCCTTCATGAGGAACTGCACGCCATATTTATAATTTGATTTAAGCAAGGAGTACATATGCTGGACCTTTACCGTCCTGGTTCCCCTTCTTTACAAGCTCATATATTCCCATCACTAAACCAGGCAAGTAATGAATGTGAAATATTGATGGCTCCATGTTTTATTTTTGGGGTCTCATGCATTACACGCACTAGACTGAACCTTGCAAGTAGGGTAACATTTTTATTGAGGGAAGTGGTGGAACACTGGATAGCAGAACGTTTGTGTAACCACACATATTCCTGAGTTTCCCTACACAGAAATGCAAGGAAAATGCTTGATTATAGGCAAACTTTGAGGTTTGCAGGGCATTGTGGGCGAGAAACCTCAGTGGAATCCACCTAGTAAAGTACACCATCGTGGACTCCTCTGGGTGAGTTATTTTTAAAAAATGTCTGGGTTAAGCATGATTCCTTGAGAGGCAGTTGAGCGCCGGCCCAAATACCACAGCTACCCCCATCACCAAATCAGGTGATTTGTTTGACAGAAAATCTTAATGTTGCCATTTTGCATTTTGGGACCTGTTGCATCACAGTTGCTAGGCCGAGCCACACAAGTGGGGCACAGTTTTTGTTGTGAAAAAGTGTGGGAATGCTGGGTGGTAGAAATGTTGTAGATCCCAGCAGATTCCAGAGGTTTCCATCACAAAAATGTGAGGAAATGTTTGATTTTCGGTAAGGTTTGAAATTTGCAGGGCACTGTGTGTAAGATAACGCCATGGGATCCACACATTGTATACCACTCTGGACTCCCAGGGGTTTCTAATTTTTCAAATAAGTCTGGGTTTGGTAGGTTTTCTTGAGTGTCCACCAGGTCCAAATTGCTCAGTTACTGTGATCGCCACAACAGGTCGGTTTTTTGACAGGAACTACTTATGTCTCCACATTGCATTTTGGGGCCTTTTGTGCTGCACGCCTAAGCCACACAAGTGGGATAGTGATTTTAGCGGGCCAAGAGTGGGAACAAAGAAATGTGTAACATTTTGCATTATGAGTTGAACTTCTCTTAATTATTAGCTTCCACTTGTAAATCAGTGTGCAAGAAAGATCACATTTTGCAAATTGTTCTCTGACTGCATGACAGAGCTGTACAAATACCCACTATTCCTAAATTCAGTATTATACGCTTATCGGCGCTTGTCATTTGCCGTGAGGGGAACGGCCAGCGTGTCTTTTGTATCACCGTGAGGGGAACGGCTTGGACCTTACCTCCAAGCGCCGTGTGGAGAACGGCCCAACAACTCCAGCCAAAGCCGTGAGGGGAACGGCCTATGAATCCCAGTAGCCCCTGCTCGCCGCTGGGTAGCAGCATCATACAAGCACCGCCAGTTCCATCATAAGTGTCGCTGCCCTCCCGCAGCGTGGGACGCGGTTATCGGCGCTTGTCATTTGCCGTGAGGGGAACGGCCAGCGTGTCTTCTGTATCTCCGTGAGGGGAACAGCTTGGACCTTACCTTCAAGCGCCGTGAGGAGAATGGCCCAACGACTCCAGCCAAAGCCTTGAGGGGAACGGCCTATGAATCCCAGCAGCCCCTGCTCCGCGCTGTTCCTTCATAAGCCCCGCGGCTCTCCCAGAGTGCGAAGCCCAGGCCAAGGGTGGGCCCGTCCTGCGCCCGTCAATGGCAGGAAAAGGCAGCGCCGGGCCACCTCCATTACATTGTTAATGTGCCATCGGAGGGACCCATGTGATAAAAATTAAGGTACTGTGCAGATTTGTGCTGCACATTATTTGTGACACTATGGTTTAAGGATATTTAAGTACTGATACTGGGACAGACTTTGCTGTGACACTGTTTTACTTGTCAAATATCGTTTCCGAGGCTTTTACTCCAAAGCTATTGAAGGTTTGGGGGGGCAAATGGAGCATCTAGTGGGGTGGGTAAGGTCAAAAAGGCAAGGAAAACTGGCAAGCACAACGCTAATAATTGTGTGATCGACAGAATCGAGACCCTAATCACAGAATGTGAAGGGATTTTTGTAGCTGAGTTGCCTGTGGCCGCTGGCATCGAGAAAACCCCATTAGGGAGTTGCCAGGTGCAACCCCGCCGAACCACAATCCCGCCCATGTTTCAGAAACCTTCCCAAAGCCGTGTTTCATCTAGTAGCGAGACCGACCATTTTGCGTTAGCACAGGGGGGAATTGCCTCCACGCAGTGTAAGAATAATCAACTGATCAGAGATCCTGTAACCAACTTAGAGGCTTCTGCTATTCTCTGCTCTAACTGGTTTGCGGCGTTGGCTGAGGCCCCTGATCTGCGGGAGGAACTAGTGTAACAATCCCAAATCCTAAGCCCTAACACCACCGCAGGTCCATCTAAGCCAGTAGGGACTGGTGCCCTAGTATTTGAAGATCCTCTGTAGATTGTTAATGAGCTCAGGCTAGAAAGAGGTGCAATGAGGGTGATGATTGAGGAGTTAGTGGCAGTAGTTAAACTAATAGCTCCATGTGGCATGTCACACCAGCTGGCTGCTAGCAACACATCTATCCCATACCCCCATAGGGCATACATAAATGCACAAAAAGAACGATCTATTGCACATCATGGCTCTCTCTCCTCCCTCAAACCACTTGTTACCCAGGCACCTCATTGCCAGCAGACAGCTTCCTCCCAAATCTCTTTGCTTACTGACCAGGCAGCATATCTGCCTCTACAATCTATTACAAAAAGCGCTAGACCTTTCAACACACCAGTAGATCCTTGTCAGCGCTCTAAAGATCATTCTTATTTAGAAAAACTTTCGAATTATCCCCCTGGACAGACGCGCACAGTCTATATGGTCAATGTTCCGAAGCTTAAATCACGTGATGACCATGAAAACGAAGACTCCCTAAAAAATAAGGCCATACATTGGATTCGCCATGTCAGGGAATGTCGGTCGTTGATACGGGATGACATAGCCAGGGCTCGGCGATGTATAATTCATTACCGTTCTCTTAACTACATTGAACTTACTATGACAAAGCCTGATCTGGCAGCAAATTTGTTGGCACTAGAATTTCGGACTTGCCCTCCAGGGTCTTCCGCCATTCAATTCAGAAGTTCCCCAATAATTACTGACACCGGGGCCCAGGGCAAAGTAATTGAGCAGAGTGTCGAGGGTTGGTCTACATTCAATGCCAACGACTGACTGAGAGCAACCCCTATCCCGTATTCAGAGCTCACAGAGACCTGTCATAATAGTAACCCAAGAATCCTCTGCACATACACTTCAAGTGTCCCTGGCCAATTATTAGGCCTGGGCTAAAAATCCATTCCGCTCGCGGAAATTGCGATAATTTTACATTTTCGCGTTCCGCGGAGAGCGCGAAAATGTAAAAATGTCCACAATCCGCATTTTACCGGAAATTTTTTGCTTGCTCGCGCTGTAAAATAATACATTCTTGCGTGCGCGCGAGCGCCTTACCTGAATCCCTGCGTTCGCCGACAAGGTTTCCCGATCCGGTCGCGTTCTCCACGAGATGTTGGATTGTTGGTAGCCATTTGCGCTGTCTCGCGACAGTTCACGCCTGCAGTAACATCATTTGTCGCGCGATCATGTCTTTCTTCTCGCGATCATGCACCGCTAGACAAGTGAAAACAAGATGGCCGCGAGCAACCGCATGGGTAAGTTGGCGAGCCTCGACCACGCAGAACATACCGCGAACGGGCGGGGAAAAAACTTCGGCATCTTCGCGATATTTTCGCGTGTTTGCGGAGATTTTTAACATTTTCGCGATAATTTGCAAAAGTGAATTTCGCAAATTCCTCCCACCCCTACCAATTATCGATAAGCTCACTTAACAACCCTAACCTTGGTTGTAATACTGACGACTTGAGGAACCAGCTCATAGTATCTAATATAGACACAGAGAGGGTAACCCCTATTGTCAGACCTGTTTTACCATTGCAATCTCAAGTTACACCCATACGAGAGGCAGCTCTCGTAATTCCACATCCGCAGCTCAAGATTATTTCCTGGAATATAGCTGGTTTTAGCAGTAAACTGCTATTACCCGACTGGAACAAGCTAATAGAAGGCCAAGACATCCGCCTCTTCCAGGCCTGATGGCCTGGGTTAATATGGCTTTGGGCTGTAGAATTATTGAAATTGTGCAAACCCTGATATAATGAGGCTTACTATTACTGGGAAAAAAGGAGGCACACCTCTTGAGTTGTTTAACGTATATGTGAGAGAGACGAAAGGGGGTGCCTCCTCGCCTATTGTATCATCTTTGGAGCAAGAGCTGTCCAAATGCCATCCTGACTCACATCTTATGATAGCGGGAGACCTTAACTGTATGTTTGACCCCCTTAGGTCGGGAGATATGCTGGGGTTGGAGGAGGATGATACTAGATAGGGTATTCCCCCCCTAAGTATTTCCCCCATCAAAAGATGGTCACGGGTTGCAATACAGCTGAATGCACTTGTCCTGGAATATGGGCTAAGGGCCGTAAATGGCAGAACACCATCAGATCCTGGAGGGGCTTGTACGTATAATAGAATTAGCTGGCCATCTCGCATTGATTATATTTTAATAGATGTAAGATTGTGGAGAAGTATAATTGATATGTAAGTGGTCCCTACCATCGACAGCGACCATAATCCTCTTTGTATGACCACAAAAGCCCTTTGGTCCTCTCTCGGCTCAGCCCCTGAGGCACTTAATAACTTAATGACCAAGGAAATAGTCCCCTCAAATAGTAGGAGACATCTCGAGTGGTCTAAAGTAGTCGTTAATGAACTTAAGATGGCTGAAATCAATCGATTACTGGCTAAAAATTTAATAGACTTACAAGAAGCATCCCTTAACCTTGACGCCCCACAGAAAGCCCTAGACATCTACACAAGAACTGTAGAACAGATGAGATCTTTGTTCATGACTACTGCTGGCCATTGAACTGTAAAAGCATGCCCAAAAAGCAGTCACGCCTGGTTTTCAAAAACTTTTAGACAAAAAAGGAAAGCCTTAGCCATAGCTATTAAAAGTAAAAATATCCGTTGCGTCCAATGTGCTAGGAAGGAGTACAAAGTGACGCTGCAACGCACAAAATTAAACTGGGATGAACTACATTGGCAGAACTTAGAAGACGCTAGTCTGGCAAAGAATGCCTACTCATTTTGGAATCTTGTGAGGAGGGCTAACAGGAATGATCCAGATGTAATTCCCAACCACATATCCAGCCAAGACTGGTTTGATACTTTAGGAATTTATACACTGGGACAGATATAATACATGAGGGAGGATTTTGTGTCCAGCCCATCATTTGCCAAACTCCTAATACTGCTGATTATTTTAGCCTAAATGAAGTAGAAGGAGCAATTAAAAGAATAATACCATCAAAAGCTCCTGGACCGAATGGTCTCCCAGGGGACTTACTTTCTGCGAGTCCCAGTGATTGGGCGAAATATATCATGATCGCAATTAACTCTATTGCCAATGGCTGTCCCATTCCAGAGTCATGGAAGGGAGCCGAAGTGGTGCCTATTTTTAAGAAGGGGGCCAGGGAGTACCCTGCCAACTACCGACCGATTAGCTTGATTGATGCTATCCAAAAAGTAGTTGGCAGGGTATTGCTTCAGGGGATTCACTCCTGGGCTGAGGATGAGATTATTCTTTCCCAATATCTGCTGGGTTTTAGGACCAAAACCGGAACAATGGATCAGGTGTTTAGGCTGCTCCTCATCTATTGGAAGGTAGTCGTGATAGGTGGAGGCAGTCTCTATCTTGCCTTAATCGATCTAAAGACTGCCTTCGATTTGGTCCCCCGGGACCAACTATGGAAAGTTTTGGTTGAGATGGGTATGCCTGTGTTTATTCTGAATCTGCTTGTCCAATTGCACGAGGGCAATTACGCCCAAGTGAGATGGGGGTCACAAGAACAAAAAAACGAAAGAATTCCAGTGAATGGAGGAGTACGAAGGGCTGTGTTATGGTGCCCACCCTGTTCTCCTTATATGTGAGCGGGGTGGTTAGTTTTCTTCAGGAAATTCCATCCGACGCCCCGGCCCTGGCAGGAGATAGGATACCCACACTCCTCTTCGCTGATGACACCTTGTTGACTTCTAAGACCCCGTCAGGTTGCAGAAACTTTTAGACAGGTACCATCTCTTTTGCTCTCTAAGGGGGCTGACTATTAACACTACGAAGACCAAACTAATGATATTTAACCCCTATAAGCCCTTTAGGCACAACTTCTCCCTGGGTGGAACACCTCTAGAAAGAGTTAGTACTTTTGATTATTTGGGTATTCAGCTTTCCGACACAATGTAGTGGAATCCCCACATTAACAAGATGATTTTAAACCACAGGCGTGTGTCTGGGGCAATAGGTAGGGAACATCGTCGCTCATGTAGCAGACCTGTTACCCCAGCGCTCACAATCTATGCAGCAAGGGCAGTAAGTTCTGCCCTTTATGGTGCGGAACTGTGGGGGTTTAACAATGTGCAAGAGATTTCCAGTTCGGAACATAAGTTCTTGAGAGAACTTGTGTGAGTCTTCCCCTTTAATGTTCCACTTAAGCCTCTGATGAAGGACATGGGAAGACACTCTTTTAAAGATATTACCAGATCAAGGCCATTGCTTTATTGGGCCCGGCTGCTACAAACTCCTGAACTCGCTAGTTATGCCGCCACACTCAAGGAGGTAATTGGTCTGGACTGCAATCATAGGGTTAGCTGGCCTAATAATGTCAAGAAACGTGTGCTTGCATTGGGACTCAGAAGCTGTTGGGAAGGCCAGAACCCGCCCAGTAAGGATGAACTTAAAAAAGCATACTGGCTTTGGGTTGATACACAGGAACTCAGTAACCCAAATCTAGGGAGGATGGCAGATGAATTTTACCAGTTTAAACAACATATATTTTTAGAGCCGTACCTAGATTTTATTCAAATTCCAAGAGATAGGGCACTCTACATACAGTTTAGAGTGGGCTCTCTTTTGGTACGTGAGCTCACTGCAAAATGGAGTCCTCCGCGCCGGACAATCGCGGACTGCCCCTGTTGTGTGGCACCAAAAGAGAGTGTGGCCCACCTCATGTTTGTATGCCCAGCATACTCAAGGGCTAGATCAAAGTGGCTTTAACCAATTTGCAGACAACTGGGCACCACAGCTCATATTACTGCCTTGCGGATATTGAAATCAGACCCTAGAGCTCTTTTTGTATGTGGTGTGGCAAACTACCTCAGTTGTATCTGGCTTACTAGATCTAAATTTCTGTGTAGGGAGGTGTAAAATGGAAATGTGACTGTACCACCCTATGTTGGTTTCCTCTACTTTTTTTTATCCTTTTAAATGACATCAAATAGCTGTATATGAAGCATGGTGCACATGCATCAACATTCGGAAAAGCGATTCCTTATTAGCGAAAAATAAGGATTCGTTAATAAGGAATCGCATTTCGGAATGCATTAACAGATTCGGTAAAAAAAAGCGATTCCTAAAAAATCGCTATTATTTACCGATTCCACAATAGTGAGTAGAGAAAACACCGATTAGCAAATAGCGAGTTCGGTATTACCGAAATCGGTATTAGCGAAATCGGTATTAGTGAAATCGCTAATAGCGAAATCGCAAAAAACGGGTCGCTCCGGGAGCGGCCTGATGACATCACTACCAGGAAGTCAAGCTGCCCCACCCTCATTCACTCGTCTGAGGAGCTCACAGGAGGAGGCACAGGACACAGGCTGAGGCTACAGAATCCTCACTGACAAACCATCCACCCTACCCTCACCAGGATGGACAAGGATGCACCAGGCACTGCTGAAACTGCCAGAAAGAGGAAGAGAAAGTTCTCTGACAGGGAACTGGAGCACCTGATTGAGGGGGTGAGCAGCAAGCATGATAGGCTGTTCGGAAAGCTGTCTCTCAAGGTGCCAGAGGCGGAGGAAAGTAGAATTTGGCTGCGCATCCGGGAGAGGGTGAATGCCGTGGGAGTGACGCCCCGCAGCATCGATGAACTAAGAAGAGGTGGTATGACCTCAGGAAGAGGGCCAAGGAGTGGATCGCAGAAAGGGTCAAGGAGGCAGCTGGCACAGGAGGGGGGCCATCAACAGTGCCTGCAAACACTGCCCTTGAGGAGCTAGTCGAGGGGACCATCGAGCCAGAGGCGGTCGTGGGAGTCACGCAGATGGACACCTCCGGCGCAGCCACCACTGAACAAGGTAAGATGCATGCCTGCGCCCAGACTCTGCATATCGTATACCCACTCCCATCCCCCCAGCTCTATCACAGTGTGCAGGCAGAAGTGCACAACACATATTCCCTCATATCAGTATTGCATCATGGGAGTCGTAGTCATGTCAGCCAGGTGTGCAAGTATAGTCATAAATGCAAAACAAAATGAGATCAGCAGTACAGGCAAAACATAGACTCAAATAATGTAATTCATAGTAGGACATGAATGCAAAATTACAAACAGATGTAGTAATAATCCAACTAACCATGCACTGTTTCACACACAGATGCATCTCCTGGCGATTCGGATGATAGTGGGCGCCTCATCATCTCGGAAACACCAGCTGATTCAGATGGCGACACTCCGCAGGAGGGTCAATCCCCACCTCCTCCAGCAACTATACCACCACCACCACCACCACCACCTGCGCCAACTGCGACGAAACCACCAAGACGCAGGGCACAAGTCCCCTCCATGCAGGTGATGGATGCATGCCCGAGTCCTGCAACCACAACTGGGCCAAGTCCGACAGTTGTCACACCGCCAGCACCACTACCAGCACGTGGCCGAGTCACTCAGCGGCGCAGGTCCCTGTGCAGTACTTCAGATGGAGCCGACCAGGCAAGCTCCCCATATGGTGGCATCAAGGCTCAGATGCTGCGTGTTCAGCGCCTGCAGGGGAGACACATGGGGACCATAAACCTCCACATGGCGCGTCTTGCTAAGCATATGTGCACCCTGGCAGACGCAGTGCGGAACATGACCACAGTTGTGGCAGAGGGGAATGAAAAACTCAGTGAGGACCTCCAGGCACTCACCCGTGCCATCAGAGCAGGACAACACAGTGAGCGACGGAGGCATAGACAGAACTTGCTCCGTTCCACTGCATCAACCAGGGCCATCACAAGGCTCTGCAACAGCACTGCTGTGTTGTCCCGCCGCTCCGTGTCACTGCAGGTGGACCTCGGCCATTACTGTGGTGACGTGGCAAAGGCCTTAGGCCAGGTGACCACTGCAGTGGAACACTTGCAGACCGGAACATTCAGTGACAGCAACTTGGGAGGGGAGGACGGCAGTGAGGCTGCCTCAAGTGTCAGCAGCGTCTCCGTAGTGGAGACCAGCACCAGGAGGCGCAGTTTGCGCTGCTCCACAGCCACAGGGACAGGGCGTGGTGAGGTGGAGGAGACAGGTGATAGGAGGCTGGGCGTTCATGGCAAGCACCACTAGTCATACAGTACGGCATCCCTGACCATGGTGGGGTAACCATGGGCCAGTTTAATTGTACTATTGCACATCAGTGACTACAACAGGCATGTTTTTGTCCTCATTGTGTGAGGGAACTCAACTTAGCATTTATGTGTGACCTCACATACATCAGTGCTCCTGTGCATTAAACAGTAGCACCACTAATGATATCGTCATGGCTCATTCTTACCTGGGTCAAAAATGATGTTGCGTGATGTATGTCCACCTCCTTTGGCCCTCAGCTGTGTTAGGTACGTGTGCCTGTCGGTGTTGTGCGGGTGGTTGGTCATCCCGGTAGTCATCATTCCTGTCCACCTCTATGGGTATCCCCCTTCTGGTTGCGATGTTGTGCAGCATAGCACATACTGCTGCAATCCTGCAGCAGGTGTCTGGTTTATATTACAAGGCACCACCAGTATTATGTAAGATTCGGAAGCAACTCTTCAGAATCCCAAAGGTCCTCTCTATCACATTTCTGGTGCTTATGTGGCCTGCGTTGTAGCGTTGTTCCTGTGGTGTTGCTTGATTGATGTAGGGGTTGAGGATATATTCACGCAGGGCGTATGCACTGTCACCTACAGGATGGAAGCAAAGGCTTAGCGACAGTGATGATTATACATGTGTGATGCTCATGTAATGAAGAGGTATGTGTACGTACCAAGCAAGAGTCCCTCTCCAAATTCTCCATTGAGTAGGCGCCTGTGGATGCCACTGTGTCGGAATATGTAGGAGTCGTGTGTGCTCCCAGGAAATTGTGCCACTATGTCCGTGATGATGTGCTTGGCATCGCACACGACCTGCACATTGATGGAGTGGTAGGACTTCCGGTTACGGAAGATGTACTCATTGGCTGAGGGTGGACAGATGGAGACATGCGTGCAGTCAATGCATCCTATGACATGGGGGAATTGGGCCACCTGGTAGAATGCCTGTTTGGTGTGGTCCAACTGCTGTGGGGTTGTGGGGAAGCTGATGTGGGTATGTATCATTGTCAGCATGGCATCAATGAATTTGTGGAAGAAGCGAGATAGTGCGCTTTGAGATACGCCTCCCGCTACCGCGATGACCCCCTGAAAAGGCGAGTAGGTGCAGGCTGCATAGGACCTGGACGTGCGCAGGAATAGAATTGGTCCGACGTATCTGGGGCTGCAGTAGTGGTTCAAGGTCTGCAATTAGGCGCATTATCATGGCACGATTGAGACGATACTTGTCGTACACCTCATCCTCATTTTGACCAAGCAATGTGATGCGCACTCTGAAGACTCTCTCCTGGACCCTTCTCCTGCGCTGTGCTGCTGCATTAATTCGCATCTTCCTTGCAAGCACGTAGAGGGCTGCCATTTTGTGCAAGGAAACAGGGTCTCATGGCCCTATTTGTATGGCTCGCTGATTGTTAGCATCTGTGGCACAGTTGGTTTTTTTTAGGTAATTTTTTTTTTTTATGCAACTTTACCTCCTGGTTCTGATTCCCCTTAATCTGCTCATGCTAAATAGCGATTTTTGGTATTTTCGGTATTTGCGACTTTTGATGCATTCATTAGCGATTCTTTATTTGCGATTGGCTAATGCCAGGCGCTAAAAGTGATTTCGGTATTAGCGATTTATTATTTTGCGATTCTTTATTTTGACGGGGTTTCTTTTTGCGATTCGTTATTTTACCGGGGAATTATTTAGCGATTCTTTATTTTTTCCCTTTTTGTGTTGATGCATTGGGATTCGTTTATTGCCACTCGCTTACGGGTGATTTTAGCGATTCGGTATTTTTGCGAGTTGATTTTTGGTTGATGCATGTGCCAGCAAGTTCTTTCTTACTCTCCTTTTAATTAAATCTACTTATTATATTCTGCTTAAAAAATACTAAGTATACAAATGAAATTTCTTGGATCGAGCCCTAGCATATCATTGTTAGTTCCCTAACAAGATAATCAAATTTTTGTAAACTCTCCCTGGACCTATTGTATATACTTGTTTTTATTACTGTTTTTATGGTAATTTTGCTTTTATGATATTTGATTATCGAAATAAAGCTATTTGATTGATTGATTGATATTATATCCCAATTTAGAAGAAAACATAGGTTTCCTAAATACCCATTTTTCATTCATTACATTTTAACATATGAATTGCTGAACGATCAGTACCCAATGAAATATCTGCATCTCAATTGTTGGCTCTGGGTATCGCTTGTTTCTTGACAGTATATACTCCTGCGACCAGAAGGGTCTGACAGATGTAATGGTATGTTACTTTTTTAAAGTGGCTATGGTGGCAAAAAACTACAGATGCAAACGTTGTCACCAGTTCCTATTTTTTCCTTCTTTTTCATAATTGTTTATTTCAACAACCAGTTTTCTTTTGAACAGCATGCTCAATCTACACAAATGAACCCTTGCTGAACTCAGAATGTTGTCTAGATTTCAGAAATGTATAGCTTTCTGGGTGCTTTCATTGGTGTCACACCTATTTCCACCACAAACTGTACGTATGCTGAAACTGGAAAAATGTACTACCAGTTAGAAAAATGCACTGTATTACAAATTAGTTTTCCTTTACACGTCTGCTCATTCCTGAAAGCTGGAAAGATTGTGATTTTAGCACAGCATATCTTTTTTGATGCTATGTTAGGGGGGAAAAACATATTTTCTTGCATGCCACTTTTTTTGCTTTTACCAACAAAACCAAATGTTTTCAATATTTTGGCTATTTTCTTTGTTCCCTCCAGGGAAATCCCCAATCCCTGAGAACCTTTGGAATCTCCAAAGGGAACGAAGGCATACGTTTGGCCTGGATTCCTTTTGTGGAATAAAGTTATGAAGGCCTAATCGCAAGGTGGTCCAAGCATGAAAAAAAAGGGCTCAACACAGTGGTGGAAAAGTCTCAGCAGCTAAAGGCTTAACATTTAGTTAATTTTATTTTTATTTTAATGTTGTGCTTTGGGTACAATACTTACTTTATTTTCCTTTTAGTGTTTTTCTCTTCTCGTAAAGGATGCACCTGCATATTGGAGAAATAAATATGTAGCATAGTTTTCAGTCATTTGTTATCTTAACACAGTTTTAGTTTTTTATTACTTTTGTTAGCTTTCATTTTTTGTCAAATGTACTTTCTTTGTAGTATTTAGTAATTAGTTGAAGTGCTGAAGTCTTTGGTATAGAACTGCCCTGCTGAAATTGTTCTTCAGGTAGCATTTTAATGTGTGTTTTGTGGCCTTTTTATTCCATATTTTTTAAATTGAAAAGCATTTCTATTTGTTAACTTTTTTTAATTTAATTTGATACATTGGTTGGAGACTGGCAGTTGCTTCATCTCCTTCTACATCCTCCCTACTTGCATCTTGCGACTTGATATGAAATATATGCCTTCTAATTTTATTTTTTCTGACAGAGGAGTCAGATACTCTATACAGAAAAGGGATTCAAGAATGTGTCATGGATGTTGTGTTTGTGCATTTGATCTGTGTCTCCTTTGCTTATTGTGCTTCAAGACTCTAGCTGCACCTCACTGACAAGGCCCAAATAGGCCAATATCGGTTTGGTGTTTCTTGTGTCCCTATTCAGACGAGGCCTGGCAGCTTGGACTGGACTGTTCCTATTGGAGAAAGATCAAGGATGATTTGATTGTTGCACATGGCTGGCTCCTGAGTTGGCATGGTGGGCACACAAATAATGGACTGAATTGCAGCCAGAGTAATTACCAGTGTCTAAGATTGTTTCAAGCATCCCAGCCATCACTTTTTTGTTTTCCATGATGTGTCCACCCCCTGAGCTTTTCTCTCACAGGTCTCCTTCACCTGCAATGTGCTCCTGGGCCAGTGCTTCCTGCTTGTGAGGTCATCAGCCACTTCCATGATTCTCCAGATTGTCCTGATTCACAATGTCAACAAATCACATTTTGTGACTCGGTAACCAGTGATTGCAACTTTTAAGATAAAAAATGTGGTGTAGGGTGTGTACATGTGGATTTGCGATTCCAAAATTTTTTATTCCGTTACACAAACTAATTAGGAATTTCTAAATTCAGTGTTGGTAGATCAGGTCCCAGTTGCCTGGTGGGAGAGGCCAAACCCCTCCACACCAACATTTTGCATAGGATTAACTGCCCACTCACTCACTGCCTCCAGCATCTGCCCAACCACCTGCTTTGCACATAACCAACACACGGAAAAGAAGCTCTATCCTCGCAATTGCACGAGATATTCCATCTGTTATGTCTATGGCATGCATACATCATGGGTGTACCTTGGTTTGGAAATGTGAAGTTAATCTACAGGTTATCCTGGGTGACATTAAAAGCAGATTAACAAAATCATCCCCATTCTGAGTGTCATCCAAGCTTACTGTCTACAGAATAAACACCATCAGGAAATGTTATCATCCCCTAATGCTGTGTCCCCTCTCTAGGATGGCCCTGGCTCTTTCCCCTAAATTCTATTAAAATGTTAGCAAACCATTTTCAATATTTCATTAGGGAGGAAAACAATTAGGGATCTCATTAAAAATCAAGAAAAGTCTTCAAAATAAATCTTTAGTCAGTGTACATCTTGGTAAGTGACAGCACTCAGCCTTTGTGAAGAGCCAAAAGCCACAATGGGTTGCTGCATCTCCTTTTCCTAACTAACCTCCTTCAATCACAATGGTAGACCTTTTCTCTCCCTCCTTTTCTGCTTCAGATTTAGGTTTATGTTTTTAATCTTGAGTAATTCCTAAATTTTACATCAAGAAAAATATACATATTTGTTATTTCACATAACATAAAATGACACCGGTGTTTTTATATTCTCTTTCCAAATCTCCTATTTAATTCCTAGGGACGCCAAATTGGGAATGGATGAACATCTTCCTCAATAAAAATGAAATGTCATATTTGGTTTAATGTCAGGAATATTCGTTTAAACAATCTTTTGCAATTAGTTGGGGTGTTACGTAGTTGGAGACAGTTGATTTCAGTCATGTATGGTGAGGTGTCTGTCAGATTTCACCAGCAATTTTTACACACACAGACAAAAAAAGCACACACACACACTCCCTCTCTGTTTTGAAATACTTCAAAAATATTGATTATTTTACAAAATATGGTGTTTTGTCTCACTTAGTGGTGTCCCTGACATCGTCATTTGTCTCCCTTTCCACTGCCCCTTTAGCCCCTTTCATGCACCCAGATTGTGGTATAATGTATTTTAACATTATATGCTAGTGTGATTGTAGGAAAATATGAAGCAAACCACCCACCCGCCCTGCAATATGGAAAGCATTGATTATCTCTTTCTTTAAGTTTCACTTATTTACTACATTTTATCTTCTTCTGTATCTTTTTCATTTGTTTTATTTCACCAAGAAGGTTCAATATGTAAACTATACTCAAAGACAAGGGTAAACATCCATTAGTAGGCGGCTGTTACACCGCGTACCGTTACTTCGCAAGTGTTGCAATGCATGTGATGTTACAATGCGTAGCCTTTACTACGCAAGATGATACATCGCATGCGTTGTAATGCTTGTGAAGTAAAGGCTATCCACATCGTTGTGTGGAAAAGAACGACGACGCAGGAAGCCGGAGAAGACAGGAACCGAGAAACCAAAGAGAGAGTGGAAAGAGGGGCTGTGTAGTATTTAAGGGTTTAAGGGTAGTGTAGTTGTGTTTGTGTAGTGTAGAGTAGTGTATTCAGGTTTGGGGTAGTGTCTGGGGTCTTGAAGGGTAGTGTTTGGGAATAGGGACAGGAATGGGGGTAGGGGCAATGTCGTGCTGTGGGTAGTGTTTTAGGGTTAGGGTAGTGTTGTGGTGTTAGTGAAGTGTAGGGTAGTGTTTTAGGGTTTAGGATAGTGTTGTGGTGTTAGTGTAGTGTAGGGTAGTGTTTTAGGGTTTAGGGTAGTGTTGTGGTGTTAGTGTAGGGTAGTGTTTTAGGGTTTAGGGTAGTGTTGTGGTGGTAGTGTAGGGTAGTGTTTTAGGGTTGAGGGTAGTGTCGGGGGTCGTGCAGGGTAGCGTTTAAGTGTAGGGACAGTCTTGGGGGTAGGGGCAGGGTCGTGATGGAGGTAGTGTTTTAAGGTTTAGGGTAGTGTTGTGGTGTTAGTGTAGTGTAGGGTAGTGCTTTAGGGTTTAGGGCAGTGTCGGGAGGTCATGCAGGGTAGTGTTTCAGTGTAGGGACCGACTTGAGGGTAGGGTCGTGCTGGGGGTAGTGTTTTAGGGTTTGAGGTAGTGTTGTCATTTTTGAGTAGTGTAGGGTAGTGTTTTAGGGTTTAGGGTAGTGTCGGGTGTGCGTGCAGGGTAGTGTTTGGGAGTAGGGGCAGGAATGGGGGTAGGGGCAGTGTCCTGCTAGGGGTAGTGATTTAGGGTTTAGGGTAGTGTTGTGGTGTTTGTGTTGTGTAGGGTTGTGTTTTAGGGTTTATGGTAGTGTCGGGGGTGCGTGCAGTGTAGTGTTTGGGAGTAGGGACAAGAATGGGGGAAGGGAGAGGGTCGTCTAGGAGGTAGTGATTTAGGGTTTAGGGTAGTGTAGTGGTGTTTGAGTAGTGTAGGGTAGTGTAGTGTTTGAGGGTTTGGGTAGTGTTTTAGAGTTTGTGATGTGTAGGGTAGTGTATTTGTATTTAGTATTTAGTGTAGTGTTGGTGTTTTTTTGACATTCGTCTGTTTTTATTAATAGGCAAGTTTTTACTTCGCATACATTAACACTTGCAATGTAAAGGTATGCAAACTAAAAACTTGCGTAGTAACGGTATTTGCTAAGTAAAAACATTGCAGTAAAAAGCTGCGAAGTAATGGTATGCGAAATAACGAGTCATATTCATGAGCAAGTACCTTAAAATGTGCCCACAAGCACACTGTTGTCAAACACTACTCACAGACTTTTCAGCCTCCCTTTAACAGGCAGACACAATTTCACCTTCACCAACAGCAGTTCCTCTATTACTGTTACTCAACTTTTGAGGAAAATTTGTGCAAAATTGTGCAACTTGCAACTTTGTTTCTTTTCTAAAGTCGGGGCGTAGCACAAGCTCTTGCAGCCTCTGCATTCCAGTGGGTCCCCACCCATGAGATGGCCCATTCAGCTTAAGACCTATTCATTTCTGTGTGATGTTGGAATTTCATGGGCCTCTCACCACATTCTTCAGGTGGCTCCATCATTGTGCCTTATGACACTGTTTTAATGTTCATGACCCTTCCAAAGCATGATGCTCATAAGGTTTAAAAAAAAAATTGAGCAGCTTAAGCAGCCCTTGCCTTAGGGGGAAACTGATCTCAATAGAACAGAGGGCCGCTGAGAGTAGTAGGTGTACTCAGTGGCGTAGCGTGGGGGCCAGTGGTAGTTACCCCAGGTGCAAAATGCTTAGGGGGCACAAAATGTAAAAGAAAAAAAATTCACACTACTAAATTCTTTACTTTTAAAATTTTGCTCCAGGAAGTGCTAACAGTCCACGGGTTAGGGGGCTGAATACTTGCCTTGCCCCAGGTGCTGGCGAACACTTCTATGACGCTAGTTGTACTGCCAATCAGCAGCAGCCTCCTACCCCTCCTCTAAGTCCCCATGCCAAGGGTAAAGTTCGAATTTCTTGCCCTTGCGTTGAACAGTTGGTCCCTTAATGTGCTGCTACAAAAAGACAAAGCAATAGGGTGAGAAGAGCAACGTTGTATTTTTAGCATTAAACATTTCTTGTGAGACTGTAGATGCAGTACATTAGTTTGCAATGAATAATGGCCTGCATTAGAAATTGATGTATATGTATTAATGTGAATGCAATACTGCAATAGCCGAGACATCCCTGAACTTCAAGTACAACTTATGCAATGAAAAAAGTAAGAATGAACTTGAACATAACTTCAATAAAATTAGATGTTTTGCAATATGATGATGTTTGCTTATCTGGTTCATTTTTGTTTTCTTACATCCTAAAATTTTCTGCTCTGCTTAGGTTGGGGGTATATACTTGGTGGCATATTTACAAGTCCCGATCGCCACAGGAACATCACCTTTCTGTGGCGATATGGGCTCCGCCTTATTTACAAGGCGGCGTTCAGCCACTTCATGCTGCTTAATGCCACCTTGTAAATACGGCACCCTTTCACACTACACTTGGCTTGAAAGAGGTGGGCAATGGGTTTTGCTGTGGGCATTTCACCAAAACACCCATTGATTTTGAAGCTGCCCCTATTTACAAGGGTGGCCTAAATAGGAGGCTGCACCAAAATTAAGACCTGGTCGTAACATGGCAAAACAAGGAGAAATGCTTTAATACTCCTCGTTCTTGCTGTTTCTATGTGTGCTCCTATGTGCAGCACACATAGAAACAGCAAAACGCCATGAATGATTGTTTATGTGCAGGAAGGTGTCCCTTCCTGCACATAAAAAATCTTTAAATAAAAATGACGATTTGCAACTTCAATGTGTGCTGCACAATGCAGCTCACATAGAAGTTACAAATCACCATTCTGGATTGTTTATGTGCAGGAAGGGACACTTTCCTGCACATAAACCACCATTCCCTCAACATAGGCACTCTTGCACTATGGTGCAAAGGTGCCTGCTAGTGAAAACGCAGGCACTATATTGTTGTAAATATCCCGTTTTCAGAATGGCTGAGCACGGCGTTAGCTATTTTGGCTTCACGCCATGCTCCGCCATTCTTTTGTAAGCATGTCCCTTGATTTCTTAAAACAGGGCAATTCAAGTGCCTATATGTCAATCCTGTTGGGCACATCTAATCGGAAACTTCCCTTAATGTATACATTGTTCTCACATTTCTTCTTAAATATTCTGTTCTCTGACCATTGGTTCATGTATGATGATGAAATAGTAGCTGGCAGATGCACCTATTTAAATGGGAGGATAATTTCTCTGCACTCAGCATCATTCATTCTCCCATGCAGGGGAAATGAGTTTCACTTGTAATTGGCTAATCAAGAAAACCTTGTCGCACTGAGCGGTGAGGCTAATCAGGATGAGTAGTGATGGCATTAAGCAAAGGAGGACAATGAAGCTAGTGGGATTGAGATCAAAGTTGGAATAGATTTATAGAATCCACTTTAAATTAAAGAACACTGCTAAAAATGGGTTGACACAGATTCAGAAATGAACATTGTATGTTTCCTTCATGTACAGTGCTATACCATGGTTCAAATATTTTTAGTTGTTAATGTCTCTCTATTCCCAAAGAGCATTATTAGAAGATATTCACGTAACGTGCATCCACAAATGCACAAAAGATTTTAAAAAGGGTAGGTTTCGTGGGCATGCTCTGTCCCAATGATAGTACACAACTCACTAGCAAATGGAGGTGCTGGCATGTCCCCTACAGCCTCCATTTACTTGATTCAAGTAAATGGAGGTTGAAAAAATGTTGAAAGAATGCAACACGTAAAATCAATCCTGAGCCATGGAAATCTGCCAACTTGCTGTAAAGTTGTGCACACAGGCACAGCTCCACCTCATTCACTTTCACCTTTTCAATAGTATTGACATGGATTATAATACTAGATTATGAGGCGGTGGAAGGCGGACTGTTGAGTCACTTATCTAAGGTGACCAAGCATACCAGATTTGCTTGGATAGCCCTACTTTTTCACCATCTCTCCTTGTTACTTATACGAATGTGGCTCTTGTTTGTGAAAAAAAGCCGACTGCACACAGAAGGAGACAAGCTTTCTTGTTTTCTAGTGAAGAATTAGTGGCTGCTAGCAGAATGTAGTTTAAATAACATTAGGATGCATGCTGCATGCAAGGGGTGCCATTAATTTCTCTTCATACCTCACTGTGTATGTTTTTTTATGGTAGTGAGAGGTGTAATTTAAGTCATTGTGTGCTCTTGGGTTGATTCATTGCTGTAATCATACATCTATGTTTGTGGAATGTCCTGGTTTTTGGTTTTCAAAATCCGCCACCCCACACTTATCCAGACCCAACAAAAGTAGGTACTTCAGCCCTCATTATTGGGGATTTGGGGTAGGACAGCATAGTAAGTCACCTTGCTGTGCTGCCCTCCCCAAAGTGAAAGGGCAGCAATGCACCACATTTATCCAATACGGTGCATTTCTGTCCTTTCCCCCAATATTGGCGCTGTTTTTGCAGCCTAGCACCAACGCAGGCACCTTTGCAGCATGGTGCAAGGTGCCTGTGTTGTTGGCAAGATTGCTTTGGGCGGGAAGAGGCACCTTCCTGCACCAAAACAATCCTGAGAGGCATTTTACTCTTTCCATCTGTGCTTCAGAATGCAGGACGCATTAAACAAATTAAAAGAGGAAAAAAGAGGAGAAATCGATATTTCTCCTTGTAAATCTGGGGCAGCATCAAAAAGCAATGGGTGTTACGGTGGAATGCCCACAGCAACACCCATTGCTCTCCCTTTTACCGCAGCAGACTGCTGCGGAAAGGGGCATATTTACAAGGTGGGCTTAAGCCACGTTAAGTAGCTTTGCACCACCCTGTAAATATGTAAAATAGTGCTACGGCACCGGAGTGTCACAAAACTGAACGTTCCGGTGGTGAAAGGGGCTTGTAAATATGCGGCTCTGTATTTTCGAAGAAAGGCTGCCTAGCCTCAGATGTAATTCACATTATGACACATTACAGGGTATCAAAAAACATAACTGATGCGTTATATTTTCATTTGTAATGATTCCACTAAGCAACTTGAAAGGAATTTTGGGCAAAATGTGCAAAATGTACGACTCTGTAATCAGTTGCAAACTGGTTACCGGTCTCAAAAATACTAGTTTTTTATGTATGAAAAGTATTCACAGGCAACAATTTAGCGATACAAATTATTAGCGAACTGGTATTTTAGCAACTCCAAATAGTTATTCAATATTAAGAAACCGTTAACAGTGAATCGCTATTCCTATGTTCATCGCATTCAAAAATTGATTAGTCACAAAATTACAATGTTGCACATGCAAATTACCACCAACTCAAACCAGGTGGTAACTGTGTGCAAACTATAAAAACAGGCTCAGAATGCACCTGCTTTTTCCAAAATGGCTGTTCTGTATGTGATGGCAAGTAGAATACATATTCTGGCTCCTTTACAGAGGAGGAGGAGAACAAGACAAAAGAGGATCTTCTGACTGAGGATTACACTATTTGACCACACTGAGGAGGAGAAATCTGCAAAGTACAGGCTAAGTTGCAATTTTACCCTGGAGCTCATAGCTTATTTAAAGCCTCAGTTTGAGAGACACACCTTGTGCAATAATTCCATCCCCACCCATCTCCACTCATGTTATGTAGTTTGCATCTCTTAGCCTCTGGTTACTACCAAGGTGCGACTGCAGTAGCTGATGGTGTGTCACAGAGTGTCCATTTGCTTTCTTTTCATGCATTTCTAGATGCAATGTTAATGTAAATTCTGACCCATATATATGTTCCCAGAAATGCACAGGAATTGCACACCACCAAAAATATTCCTCATGTTATTGGATGTATAGATGGCACACATGTGCATATGTGCCCACCAACTGACATTCAATATTTATTCAGAAATTGGAAAAATATGAATTCCCTTCACATCCAAGTGTTGCATGATGCCAAAATATAACAACAAATATTGTTGCCCAATTTCTAGGTAGCACCCATGACTTTTCATATTCCGACATGGTGGAATGTACCAAAAGGTACAAAGAGGAGATTTGAGGATGAATATTTATTGGGTAAATGCACATAGAAATATGTAACATAGACCTCAAATGTCACTTTAATCACAAAGATAAATATGTTTTGTTTGTTTGTAGGTAATAGTGTGTATGCCTTACAGCCATGGATAATTACACTGGGGCCGATTCACAGAACTAATCTGAGACAAAATCCTAAACTTACTACATTTGGTATTCACAGAAGACATTTAGTAGTAGCAAAGTTAGGATGTTGTCTTAAATTAGTATTTTGTCTTAAATTATGTTTAATTATGATCTGAGTGCGTACTAATCTTGACTGCAATGGGATTCCCACGAAAGTGGACTATTGTTATTCTTTTAATCAAACTAAATTCTTATAATAGAAAGTTTTTATTAAGAAATTTGAAATCATTAAATGCCGTTCATTCCTCACTATTGCAGCTCGTCCACAGCACCCTGTTAACAACCTGGTCAAGCAATTAACTTTATCTTCTAGAAAACCTTTAAAATAGCCAGATATCTCCCTTTGCAGAAAACAACAGATAGGATCTTACAATATTTTTGTTTGGCATTGTAACATGTCCTTGGTGTTAAGTAAGATGGTACTTGTTGTAAACATCTTTTACTCCTTAATTATAAAAGCACATTTGGAGAGGTGGAAATGTCTGACAAGAATATTTGTCGATATTTAAGTACACGGATTGCAGTAGATATACAGCAACAACACAACACCATATTACAGTAGCATGTCACAATAACAGCAATACACCACAACAACATAACACCATATTACATTAACACACCGCAAAAATAGCAGTGCACTATTATTAGTACTATTTAGTCGTGCAGATCGCTCAGCTACCCCTAAGGGGTTTCCGGTAGTGGGGCAAAGGGAGGATAGATTGAGCTCACAGATTTAGAACATGCAGGATTTTAGGTTCTTGGGAAACGTATTCAGAGAGGTACAGCTTTGCAGAGATTCCAGTAGGGCATTCCATAACTTCAGGCCCAGGTATGGAAACGACCGACCTCCGATGCACGACAAGCAGATTCTAAGCCCTTTGCAGAGGGACCAGCTGAGAGAACGAAGTGTGTGCGCAGGCTGGTAAGGGACCACCTGATCTTGAATATATTGTGGACCTGTAGCACAAGGCTTTAACTGTATTAGTTTATCCACAGCCAGATAGTGAAGTTCACTGAGTAGGTTTGACATGGAGGAAAATCTCGGAAGGCGATACAGAAGTCTGGCTGCTCAGTTCTAAACAATTTGTAGGCAGCTAATAGATACCTTATCTTCTTCTAGAAACAGGATGTTCCCATAATCTATTCTTGAAAGGATCAAGGCTTGGACCATTTTTGAGCAGATGGTGGAGTCACTCAAATGATTTTTTTCACCCACTTCAGCACTGAAATGCACGTTGAGGCCACCTTGGCCACCTGCAGATTCATGGATAGACTCTGATCCAGCCAGAAACCAAGGTTGTTTACCTTGGAAGACAGTTCTGGGAGGGCCCCAAGAGCATCTAGCGAATGCTGAGGGTCCCATATCCAAGGGTTCTTAACTAAGACCTTTACCTCGGTCTTCTTGCCATTAAGCCTGAGTGAGTTGCTACTCATCCTGGAAGAAATCCGTCTCAAGCACAGATTCAGGGAAAGAAAATAATTTGTGTGTCATCTGCATAAGAGAACAGTGTAAATCCACAGCTTTCTGCCACACCCTTGAGGGGTCATTAAATAACATCAGACTTAGGCGTAAGTCCTGAGGAACTCCAGAAGAGAGAGCACATGGCTCTGACCTCCACCGTCACCTCCAGCTGCTTCAACACCCTCCGCGTCCTTTGCAAGACCTTCAAATGGATCCCCCCTGAGTCAAGGAAGACAGTCACCCACGCACTCATCACCAGCAGACTGGACTATGGAAACGCACTCTACGCTGGCATTAAGAAGTCCCTACGCCGCAAACTCCAGACAATACAGAACACCACGGCCAGACTCGTACTCGGTATCCCCAGGCACGAACACATCAGCCAACACCTGTGGAGACTCCACTGGCTCCCCATGAAAGAGTCACCTTCAAAATCCTCACTCCCGCCTGCAAATGCCTACACAACAACGGACCCAAATACCTCATCGACAGAATAAACTTCCATGTACCCAAAAGAAACTCCGATCTTCCAACCTAGCACTGGCCGAAACCCCGCCCATCCACAGAGCTAAAGCAGGCAGAAGACCGTTCTCTCATATTGCAGCCAAGACCTGGAATGAGCTACCGGCAGACATCAGACGCGCCCCTCCCTGAACACCTTCAGGATGACTCTCAAGACCCGGCTGTTCGGCTGAACTGAGCTGCGAACCCCCTCTCGCCCCCAGTACTTTGAGACCCTCACGGGTGAGTAGCGCACTTACAATTCCCTGATTGATTGATTGATTGATTGATTGACCTGTCACTAGCTAAGAAAACTGAGTGCTCTTTTAAAAATGAGGTCATCCAGGCTAAAGCTGTTCTTAAAGCTGTTACTGGAGACTCATCGCCTTCAACCATTTGAGAGTTGAATGGGGCACAGTGTCAAAGGCCACGCTGAGATCTAAAAGAATCAACGCAGCTGCACCACCCTCATCCAGAAGTGGTCTCAGATGTTCCATGACCCCTAGGAGGGTGGATTTAGTGCTGTGTTCTGCCCTAGCCTGGAGAAAGTTTTGGGCTTCCACAGAGGTGGCAAGCTGTGAGTTCACATGGTTCTACATAATTTTGGAGAAGATGGGCAGCTGGTCTGAAGTTAGACCAGTTAGTGGAGTCGAGGTTCAGTTTTTTTAAAGCAGTAGAACAATGGCATGCTTCCATGTGCACAGTATCAATCTCTCTTGCAGTGAGGGGTTAAGAAGACCAACCATGACTTGGAGTCAGTCCGGGTCCAAGAGGATGAGTTTGGACAGTGTGAGAGAATCTAATGGAGAGCCTGATTTAATTGACCAAATTAGAGTCAGAAACTGAGAGGTGTCTAACTGGGAGAGCGACTCCATTTTAGGAGTGGCTGATGACGTGATCGGTGTGATCCCAAGTGCTGATGTGGGGTAGATGTAATCAGCCTGCCTTCAGCTGTTTGATCTATTGTCAGGTGAAGCTGAATATCAGCCACCTTTTAAACAAAGCAGTATGCCAGATCTTTGCATTATAACAACAAAGCACACCAATGGAATACACCAATACGACAGTAACACAACACTTATACAACACAACACAATGCACAACAAAGTGCAACTTAACAATACCTTATTACAACCCAAAATGACAATACACCACCACAAAACAACACAAGAGCACAAATTGCAAATTGGAATTGTGGTCTTATTGTATTGTCGTTGTGCTTTTGTTCTGTGTTGCTCTGTGGCTCATTCTGTTGCCACTGCAAAGTGTATAATTGTGTTTTTGTGTATTTTGTTGGTATAGTTGTTGTGTTGCTGTGTTGAGTTGTGTTGTTATTCTATTGATTAAAATTATTACTGTGTTATGTTGTGTAATGTCAGTGTACTGTTTTATGCAACATTGTTGTCTTGCGTTTTTCTGCAGTTTTTAGGTTTGGGTGCTTTACTGTTGTAGTGGTGGTTTGATGTGTTTTTTTCTATTGTGTTGTATTTTGTTGTGGTGTTATGTGGTTTTTATGCTATTTTTATTTCTTATTCCAGTATTTGTTAGGTTGTGCTCCACTGTGATTGTTGTGTTGCAATCTGTTTTTATTGTTTTATTGTGCTGAATAGTGCCATGTTATGTTTTTGTTGTATTATTTTGATTTACGTTATGTTATTTTTTTGTATTCTATCGTTACTTAAGAGATGTCAATAAATGAAGCTACATTTCTAGCTAACAGCAGTACATCCCTTTAAATGACTAGCGATAAATAACCATTTACTAGTCCCAAAAGCGTAACATGCTATAGCTTCAGCTCTTTAAATAGGTCAGGCACCTTTTGTGCCCAAAAAATGGCAGAGACCATGCACTAAATACTACTGATTCTCAAAATCAATGGGTATCATATCTTTTTAATAAGTTCCAATCTCGCTTTTTTTTATTCCTCTATATTCAGCACCAATCTGTTTGGCCTCTTCATTTAATTTAATTATTTCTTGGCTGTAAACCTGCATTATTAAAGAATTTCTAATTTGGCAAAGTTACTTTGTTGAAACTCTGTCAAGCGTAATGAAGAAATACATTTGTGTGTATACTAAAATAAGTAAAACGTATGTCATATTTATACACAACACCCAAATTATATGCAGAGTAGACAGAAAATTGTAGAAATTGGCTGGCCAAAAGGCTAGATAATCCCTTCTCATCTAGGAGCAGAGGAATGTGTATGCTATATCATAAAATCGAAGGATACATCTGTCTGGAGTATGGAGTTATGATGAGGGAGGGAACAGATGGAAAAAAGATTCTACTTGAACACTTCACCGCGTAACTGATCAATGTCTACATGTCAAAACGTAATGCTGGACAAATCATTCAAAATATTTCCTTAAATATGTCAGAAATTTGCATTATTTTAAGGAACTTTAATTTACTCCTCGTTTTCTCCACTTCCTCGAGTACTCCAAACTCAACATTGGTTGTGGGGAAAGAAATACTCCTACAGAGCAAATGCAATAGCATGTAAAGAGTTGTAAGACGGTTAGTTAGTAGATCTAGTAAGCACCAGTCATGTTTTTCTTATTTTTGTGTAGTTTCTTTTCCAACGACATCAGTTATATTGGACAGGAAATCTCCCTTCATTCAGTCTGTGTACTACTGGAACTTTCCATAAACTAAGTCCCGGAGTTCACATCATATCATGGTAAATTATTAGCTGGTGCTATTTGAAAAAATAATGTCATAAATCTAACTAAAATAAGTAAAAAGTATGCAATTTGAATTCGTATTTTGAATTTATTTTACAGGTGCTTTCAGCATTCCAACCTGCCTTTCGCACAGACCATACAAATAATATCACAATATTATACAAAAAGATATCAAAATAATAAATTAAAATATTTATTAAAAAAAGGAGAGAAAAAACAGAGGAATTTCATACGTAGTCCTGCATCGATACTTCCCCAGTCTATGTGCGTACAGGTGTGCATGAGGGTATCGCAGAATTGATTTCTTCTTGAACATTACTTTTAAATCATTTTTCTCTAACTTGCCAGCTTCTCACAAGAAATCTTGCCATTTGCTTGGTTATTTCTTCTGAGCTGTCGCTCAGCATTCAGAAAGTGTGGCCCTCATCGCTCCTCTTCGCTCTCCAGTTGTTCCTTGACCAATAAGGTTTTGAAAGTGTAGCCTCTGACATTGGTTCAGGAAGGACAGTTCAGCAAGAAGTTTCCTCTCATGAGAAGGTGTCAGAGGTCACTTGCTTCCTTTTTCTTTAAAGTTGTGTTGAATTGTAACATACCACTTTGTGCTGAAGCAAAGAGTTCTCCTATCTCTTCGATTTGTTAGGTTTGTTGAGAACCGCTGGACAGCCTGGGAGAGGTTGAAGAGGCCAACTTGCTCTATTGTTCGAAAAGTATCAAAGGCTTTAAGTATCCTTCCTGATTCAATTTACTTTATTTCAGTCAAAGACCATAAAAATGACAGAACATATAAAAATTCTTCACATTGCTTAAATACCAACAATACCAAAGTCCCAAATATGATTCTCGAACATTTTTACGTGTTACAAGACTTATTCAAAAAGTGGTGCCACATTTTAAAAAAAAGAACGTAAAACACAATATAATCAACTGTAACATTTAATTTCATAAAAAATTAATAAAAACATTACATATGAAAATACTTTAAAAACCGATTATCTTAAAAGCTAGCCATTTGTCTGACAGGAGTGGGTTTATATTTTCAATGAATTAGTAAATACGCAAAGGTTCATTATTAGATAACACTGTTGCCAAAGCTAATTATCAAGACAAAAACTATCAAATACTTTTATACAGATAATTAATTAGATCTTATGCACATCAGAAGCAGCTGCTAGCTGTTTGGCAAATTTGGAGAAAATAGGCCAAGCCGATTCTAGGACTTTAGCAGCAGGAATCACAATGCATGGCCAAGTTTCTGGCCTACAAATTCTCAAGGTTAGTTTGTAGTGGTGTACTTCCAAATATCTGCAAAGAGGCACAATCAAGCGCCTTCATTGTATCTTAATCTTGGGCAGAAAAAAGAAAATGGTCATCCGTCTCTTCAACTTCCCTACAGGCAGTACAGAGTGCTCTCCCCTCGCCACATCACCTCCAGTTACTGGTAAAAATATGGTTGGAGTAGTGTTCCCAGCCTAATACTTATCTACAATGGCCTAGTAAGTGGGGGGTCAAATACATCAAGAAATTTTTCTAAGTCTGGTTCGTACTTTTGCCACAGCTTTTGGGTAGGAGAAGTTTCGACCATTCACCATCCCAGAACACTAGTTTTAAATTTTTAGCGGAAGAAGAGGTAGTAGGTTCTGTGTGTAGCCAGAGATCAGGCAATCCCAATGCCTATAGGGACTTTTTTACATACTTCAACCATGGCAATACAACAGTGTTCCTAGGTAAGCCAAGGATTTCTTTCAGCTCATTTCTAAAGAGTTCCAGCTTGGATGTCACCCATAGACTAGGCCAATGCAAGATTGGTTTAAGCCAGACTTGAGCAGTAATTAGTTGAATATCCAGGTCCACTCTAAAGAAGACCAGGGCCGTACTCTGAGGGAGTTTTAATACAGCCCTCAAAAACGTATTTTCAGCTACCCATAGAGTCTCTGTGTTGCTATAGCCCCAGAGCTCAGAACCGTAAGTGGCAGCAGCCACTGCTTTGGCTCTCCAAATTTCCAATAAAGGAGACATCGGGTAAAACATAGTATTTTTTGCAAAGTTCATTGTGGCAGCTGCTCTGTGATTTGAAAGAAGCACACTCTTGGTTAGCTGGCTACTCCATGAGCTAAAGCCAGATAGTCGAATACCCAAATACTCCAAGTCTGCTATTCTTTCCAATTGTTCTCCCTCCAGCCTCACCACCCCACAAAATTTTCAGAGAGGATGTATTCCTATGAATTTAGTTTTGCTGGTATTGATGGCTAGGCCATTTTTAATGCAGAAAAGATTGAATCTATCAAACAGGGCTTCCAAACCCTTAGGAGTTTTTGACACCAAAAACTAGTGCAGGGATCTTTATGCCACCCAGAACCGGAAAATCATTTTTACAGTCCATCAAGAACTCAACACAGTTGTTTACAAATCATAGGAAAAGAATTGAAGCTAAGACGCATCCCTGTCTGACACCCTTGTCGGCAGGTATGCAGTCCGTTTTTTCTCCATTTGGACCCCATCAAATTTGGTTGTAGTTCCAAGTGTGGAGTCGCACTATGATTTCAAGTAAACTAGAAGGAAGGCCCAGGTTCCTCAAAACTGTCCAAAGTCTATTTCTGGGGCCCAAATCAAATGCCACCGTGAGGTTCACAAAGGCTACACATAAAGGCTGCCTCCATTAATCTTCACAGATTTCCATCTTAGCATTAAACATATGAAAACTTGGTTGACAGTGCTCGTTTTTTGGGCGAACACCAGCTTGAAATTGGAACAGAATGTTATTGTCTTCTATCCCAGAATTCAAGTGGGCTAGAATTTGTTTGCTAAAAATGTCTTTGGGCTGTGTTCTCAAATTTATAGGCCAATAATTGCCTGGGTCGGATTTCAAGCCTTTCATGTGGACCGAGCTATTTCTGCACCCCTCCGTGAGTGGGGAGCTGGCACATCAGCCACAATGGTGTTAAAAACTCTATTTAAATATGGAACTCAAACATACAGCTCAGATTTTTACAGGTTCCCGGGAATCTTATCAGGGCCTGGGGCCTTGCCGACTTTCATTTTGCAGATAGCTTGCCGTGTTTCCTCAAGGGTGAAGGACAGTATGAGATTAAGTTGAGGCCCTATAAAGTCAACTGAATTAAAATGTAGGTCTGCAGTCAGCTTCTCCAAGTCGGTTGTGTAAGGGTCAGCATCGGTGACATTCACTACACCATACAGACAGCGATGTGCCAAAAAGATGTGTGGTTCTTGTTCCAGATAGCAGCTATTATATCCCCAAAATAGAAGAGTCCCAGGAAATATTAGCCTGTTTAATAGTCTCTTTGTATCTAGCCCTAGCTACTTGCATTTGGGTTTGAGATCCATTTTTAATGCTTTCTTTCAAGGCAGATTTAGCTGCTTTGCATTACCTATCATACCAGGAAGGATTATTTCTAGGTTGAGAGTTGCATCTGGGGATGGATTTAGAAAATCAGTTTTTCCTCAGTGTCTCAAAACAATTATCATGCAGACTCATGACAGCTAGCAGAGGAAGATCAGGATCACTTAGTGCAGTTAAGGCAGAGTTTAGGCAAAGATACCTGTGGCTAAGTGTGGTGTTATTGGTAAAAATAGTAGCCCATTTTATTTTCCTCCTGTTGTTACTGGTAGTCAGGTCCCCATTGGGCAGACCAGAACCCGAAAGCAGCTGGCGCTAACCTACCCTGGAGGGTTAGGAGCAAATGGAAATGATGGCTTTCAGACCTAGGCTGGACCGCCATATCAATGAGGGCTGACCATGAGTAAAGATCGAGGAGCAAGTGATCAATGTTGCTCCTGTACTCCCCCCTCCTAAATGTGGCTTTATTTGTTATATCTAATGGGGAACGGCCATTGCAGGCTCTCAAACAGCATGAAAGAGAGAGGTCCATCATTTGTTATACAGATTTGGAATTGTTTGTTATACAGGGGGCTAGTTGCTGGGGAATACACCATTGCTGGTCTTCCTTACCCGCTAAGTTCCTGATTGAAGCTGAGGGCTCAAAGTGGGTGTTGAAGTCTCATCCAACTATAATAGCCATAGATCTACTAACTTTAACTAAACATTCTCTTAACTGGGCTACAAAAACTGATTCCACACTTTGTGAGGTTTTATTACTATAAACATTATATAAGAAACGTTTTTGCCATTCCATGACCTAAATTCTAATCCTAAAATGTTGTGGAAGTTGATATTTAGTCATTTTGCCTCACAATGACTAATGAAGAGCTAGCTCCAGTGGTAAAGCCCCCAAAGGGTCTGCCCATGACTGATCCCAGTGCGGGGATATGGAAAAATCTGAAGCTATTTCTTTCAGAAGTCACTAGGTCCCAGGTCTCTTGGAACATAATTATATCTAGCTTGTCGATGTAGTTCCCCAGTTCTCCTGGGACAGTTTATCTCTAAGGCCCACTATGTTCGATGTCAATATTTCTAGGTTAGTTTGCCCCAAAGGATCGACGGCAGCCTGGTCAGCCTGGTCACTTTGAGGAGATGTTGTTATTGCTGGCGAAATACTAGCAGAAGGAGCAAGCATATGGCTTTCAGCCTTATCTAGGTCTATTTTTGAATCGGGATCGTGAGTAATGAGTGGACAAGTATTGGCTAACTCAGCAACACCTTGGGCGCTGCCATGCGTTAGTCTCTAGGGGGAATTATCCAAGGGTAGTTGGCACTGGGACACCACTGGAGTCCACAACAGAAAGTCAAACCACCTCAGCGAGAGAATATAGTGGTGCAAAGCAATTGAAGGTTGTGAGCTCCAGTGGCGGCCTTCTGTTTAGTCTGGGTAGCTCGGGACTCTGTGGTAAGGCCACAGTGCTATAAAAGTTGGACAGTGGCAAAAGCTGAATTGGTTTTAGCTGGAGTGGTCCCCTTTGCACTTGAAACACCAAACCACCCACTAATAGGCAGCACCAAAAGTTAACAACAACACAATCCCCATCAAAACATGTTTTCATTGGCTCCACTCACCCAACCCTTCGTACCATCAAATTATAATTTATATAGGGCAGATAGGGTAAGGAAGTAAGAGAGCAAGCAGATATACCTGTTACTTACAGTACCAAGTTTTTTGCTAAGTTGACATTTTTGATTTAACCTGACCTGAGACAATGTCCCTGAGTACAGCATTTCTATCAGAGATAGTAGAGCAGGATCTAAGCTCAACTCCTTTAGCATTTTCCATAGCCTGTACCTGGGTATTATATCAAGGGCTGCCATGTAATCCAGGTATCCTACATAGACTGGCATTTGTTTTGTTGCTGTGCTGTATTTATGAATGATATGAAAAAGGGTATATATTTGGTTTACCATAGATAGTACTACTCTGAAGTTCCCTTGGATTGGGGTTAGTATTTTATCTTTTTGAACCCATTTGTCTCAGGCCATGAGTTTTATTTATTTTCTTTCATATTTTATTGCATGATTAATTAAAAACCTTTGCAATCAAACAAACATAAAACATTCAACGTGATATCTGGCTTAAGTGAAAGAACAAACTAATGATAAAATCCTATAAAATGTCTATGTGCCAATATATAAAAAGTGTATAAAGTATTTAATCAGATAAAAAGGTATTATCATTTCATGTTAAAACATGGATGATGTTCAATATTGTCTACAAGGTGCAGGTGTGCCAGGGGGAGTGTGAACCTATAGGGGACCAGAGGGAGGAAAAAGCATAGTCTAAAATTCACAAAACCAGACAAACTAATTATAATAGAGCAAGACGATTTGCTAGCAATTAAGGTCACTTATTCCTAAATGATAAAGTTGAAATCATGAATGGCTTTGACTTCATTTGCCACTTTCCTGTTGGTTCAATATATGCAAAAAACTGACATGAATTTGACCATCCGAAATTGGATTTAATGGATTCGGGGCTGCAATGATGGCCTGCCGGAAGGATCCGTACATTCAGGAAGTTACATTATTGACATAGCAAGCATTTACAAGGTTCTAGTAATGTTGGACACAAACATAAAACACGTTAAATGGATTCTCACTTCTCACTGCAGAGCCTGCATATTTCCTCTGGTGGCCGGGTTTACAACTTTGGCAGATGGTCCAGTGTTGGAAAAGCCCCAAAACGAAAATCTAGAAATTCATTTTTTGTATACCTTGTGAAATTCACCAATAGGAAGCTTCTTTTCCCAATGTATTATATGTTGATAATACTATCCAAGCATGGGATCTCTGTGATAGAGCTTCTCGGTCAGCATGTCTGCTCAAAGTCCTGGCATTTACATTCGCCGTTTTTTTTTAAAGGTATTTTGCTCTACTCCCATGGCCCAAATCTCCTCGACATGTAAGTCAGTTAAGCAAGAATCCATATATCGGACGTGGGGAGTTTGCCACTGGCAGATCTTAATTCATTCCATATTATACTGTTAAGCATGTCCGGCAGTGCTGATCTGATCTCATGATACAACATGATAAGTATTGAGTCTTGGTTTACAGAAAACTTTACAGCAATGTTGATAAAACTAATTGGGAAATATGATTTTGGGTTGTTTTGGGGGTCCATTTTGTGAAAGGGTACCATGATACTGTTCTGCCAAGATTTGGGAAATGTATTTGTTGTAGCAATCTCAATTAAAATTAGAATTAGAATCAGTTGCTATCAATTCGCATTTTGTTTGAAGACTTTAGCTGATATTATGTTTGGCCCTGTTGCCTTTTCATTTGCCTGTTCATTTATTGCTGACATTAGTGTTTCCTCCATGAAGATCTTTTTAAACAGGGTTCTCTTCTCTGTCTTGCCTGTTTCTCTAATCATTTCCTTAGATGAAGGGTAGTTCTGCTTTTTACAATGATAGTGGTCAATCAGTTGGAACACCGAAGAGAAGTCCTGTATCCAGATATCTTCCTTGATAGTAGCCTCGAGTAGAATTCTTTTTATTCCTAGGCTTAGTCTAAATTTTTGCCAAAAAGTCTGTAAAACTTTTTCGAGTGTGGCATTTTCCAAAGATATTCATTTGTTCCTCATAGCCTCTTTTTTTGTTTGATCAACAATTTGTAAGTACTTCTGACATGTTTTATTTCGTCCTGTGCTCCTTTTACCTGCTCAAGGATTTGAATTCCGTCTTTCACTGTCTTCAATTCCTTAGCAAACCAGCCTATGTTTGTTTTTCTCTAAACCTTGTTTTTTTTGGAAAACCTTCTTAACACTAAGGGTATTAGGGACCTCATAAGTTCCTGGTAGAACAATGGCCATATTCCTTGTATATTTATTCGTACTTCAGCTTGGTGAGCAATTAATTTATAGCCACTATTTTGTCATCCTTGATGTTGGATTCCATGTCCTCATTCAGTCCTGTCCTTATTTAAACATCAAATTCCCATTCACTGGTTAGGTCATGACTCTCCAAAGGGTCGTCGGATATATTTGCTTTTATATCCAGCAATTGTGCTTTATGGTTACTTTTCAAAAAATTGTTGGTTTTTTAAATTTGGTCAAGTCCTTGAATTTAGGAAGGATGTAATGAATGACTATTTGAGCCTGTCTTGCTTTGTATATCTTGATGCAGACGTCGCATTTTCATATGAGTGTCAGGCCACGATAAGGCCTTCTTCACAACAAAATGTTCACAGTCTTTTGTCTTCTTCATCAATTTTGGGAAATTTGTGTTGAATAGATGGAATGCTGAAAGCTGACTTTATTTCCATCGTTCATATGAGTCATTTCTCCATACTTCTATTTTGTAGTTGACGTCTCAACAGCAGGCAATAATTGGTTTTGACTTAGTTCGTTTTGATGATGCTTCACCGTTGCAGGTAAGAACATTTGTAAAGTCCTTTAGTTTCTGATGCTGTGCATAAATGTTTATTAATCTCAGTATAGACCTGTCTAATAACGTAATGTAACACATCTGCCAATTCTCATGCAGATTATCCCACGCTTTGAATTTTGTACAATTCTCACTTTGAGAGGAGGTTTGAAGGCCTCCACCATTACTTGTGGCTTCAGTTGTTTTGCACATTTTCTTTGGTTGATATAGCCCAAAATTCCCCAATCTGTTATTAGTCAGGTTTCTTGTAAGACCAGGTTTTCATAACTTGTTAGGAATTTCATTAAGCCAGCGTTCTTTTATTTTAGATGGGTACCACTCATATGCATATATTGTTCATGACGGAAACCTGGCTTGCACCAGGTCTTGATTTGGAACTTGGCGCTGCTTGCCCCTCTGGGTTCAAAGCCTTCCTCAAACCTAGATCTAACGGCAGGGGTGGTGGAACTGGGATCATCTTTAAAGAAATATGGGATTTTTCGCCATTGGATATTGACGAGATTTCGCAGTGCGAAACCCTGGGCTTCTCGTTGAAAGACAGGTCCGGCAATGTCCTGACTGGAATTCTATGTTATAGACCTCCGGGGACTGTGAGTGAACAGTCACAGCAGCAGCTCTTGGATGTGATTGGCAATTTGGCACTTACTCATCATAGATTGATGATTTTGGGAGACTTTAATCTTTGGCCCAACGCAACGATGGAAACAGCATATAACAATATTGTTCAATCTTGGGCTAATTTTAATCTATCACAACGTGTGTTGGAGGCAACACATTCGGCAGGACATGCTCTAGATCTCATATTTGCGGCAGAGAATGTAGTGACTCTGGATAATATCCTCCCTGTGGACTGGTCCGATCACCATCTGATTAGATTCAGAATTCTGTCGATCCCTAAGGGCAGACCTCCTCCGTTTAAAGATAGTAACAGTGTTCTGGGCAGGGACTGGAAAGCCTTGAGAAGGAAAGCTCAGTGTGCCTCTTTGTTTAATGCGGCCCCTCTCCCTGTTTCAGGGCAGTCGGTTGATTCTAATTTTAAGGAGCTCTGCAGTTACATTACGAATACTATTAATCGGTTTGCTCCACTGAAACGGCTCAGGAAAAGAGGTACCCCTTCGGCCCCCTGGTTCTCAGAGGAACTAAGGGCTTTTCAAATTCAGTGCAAACATACAGAGAGGCAGTGGCGTAGTCAATATCTAATCAGTGATAAGATTATCTGGCGGAACCTGTTGAGCAGATACAAGCAAGCTATTGCATCTACTAAAGCGTCGTATTTTGCGGATCTTATTCAAAATTCTCTGAATAGTGTTAAATGTGTTTTTAATATTTTGAGAGGTGTTACTAATCCAGAGTGTCTGGCCAAAAAGATTATTCCCTCGCAGGATCTGTGTGATGGGCTGGCAGCCTTTTTTCACAATAAAATCAAGGGCATCCTCGAGGGCCTGCAGTATGATCCTAATACTAGCTGCAAGGCTGGAGCAGGGCTACCAGCAGTGGATCCACCTGACCGTGCAGTATTCAGGCTAAACGAAGAGGTAGCGGCAGGACCTTGTTTAGACCATTGGTCGTGCCCTTCTTTGGTGATTTCTCCAATGTGGCTAAGAAAGTCTGCTCGGGGTCTCCGTTAGACCCCATTCTGCAGAATTTCTGGAAGGAATTGGGGTCGGAAACTTTTCCGCACCTCCATCTGATTACTAATCAGTCACTAATCAGTGGTGTGGTTCCGGCCTGTTGGAAGGATGCGTTGGTATCTCCCCTTTTGAAAAAACCCTCGCTGGATCCCACTTGTTATGGGAATTATCGCCCTATTTCCTTGTTGCCATATCCAGCTAAGATAGTTGAACACCTCGTTAGCCAGGAGCTTTCGGGGTTTTTAGAGAGCAAGGGTATACTGGAGGAGAATCAATTTGGTTTTCGTCCGGGGCATGGTACCGAGACTGCATTGATCACTGCCTTGGATGATTTGCGAATGCGGGCGGATAAGGGGCACTCTGCAACTCTGATATTGCTTGACTTATCCGCCGCATTCGATACGGTCAGCCATACTATTCTCTTACATCGGCTTGAGGAGGTGGGGATTACAGGCTCGCCCCTAAAATGGCTCTGTTCTTATCTGTCGGATAGACGGCAGGCGGTCTTTCTGCCTCCGTATCAGTCAGATTTTTTGCCTAATAAACAGGGTGTCCCACAGGGTTCCTCTATTAGTCCGATATTGTTTAATGTTTATATGCGACCTTTGGTGCAAATCATTAAATCCTGTAACATTATGGCAGTTAACTATGCCGATGACACGCAATTGATCATCTCCCTGGAAGGTGATCAGGTGGATTCGTTATCCACCTTCCACAACTGTATGCTGGAAATGACGACTTGGCTGAAAAACAATGCCTTGCAATTTAATGGTGCCAAAACTGAGATCTTACATTGCTCAGTGGGCCGGGTACCTCTAGCCCTGCCTCTCAATTTATGGCCTCTTCCATTGGACACCCCCCTGGTCCCAGTAAAGACTGTACGTCATCTGGGGGTTTGTTTCAATGAGAAGCTAAGTCTTGAGTCGCATGTTAACAAGGTGGCCTCGAACTGTTATATGATTATGAGAGACTTACGCAGGATCCTACCCCTACTGCCCCTCCATGTGCGAGGTACAGTAGTCCGTTGTACTATTCTCAGTCGTCTGGACTACTGTAATGCCTTGCTGCTTGCTTCCCCAGTTTATCTGATCCGGAGACTTCAACGTATCCAGGCAGCTGCCGCAAAACTTGCCCTTCTGAGACCGCGCTTTTCATCCAGCACTAAGGCTTTGTCCGAGCTACACTGGCTACCTGTGCAACAGAGAATTTTGTTTAAATCCCTGTGTGTAACCTTTAAAGCTCTTCATGGCCTTGGCCCTAAACCGTTGCAAAGTCTTTTTAGATGGTATGTTCCCACGCGCACTCTGCGCTCTTCATCAGCTAGGCCTGCCTTGATTCCCAAGACAAAGAGAGCTACCTTGGGAGGCAGAGCCTTTAGCTCTGCGGCTGCGCGGCTGTGGAATAGTCTCCCCTCGGAGTTATGACAGGTACAGGATCTGACACTTTTCCGTGGGCAGCTTAAGACCTGGCTGTTCCCCAGAGTTTAAATCCCAACCCCCTCCCTTTCTTTCCCTTCATTATGTCATTAGCGCCAGAATGCCCGTAGGGTTGCAGTGCGCTCTACAAATATTTATACATACATACATACATGCCATGATAAGAGTGTAGATTTTTTCTCTGAGTCCCACAGTAGAGGCTCAGATCTAGTCAATCTTGATTTAGTATATTTGGTATCACAGATCCAAATCTGGGGTTCTGTTTTGGTGACTTCATAGGCTTCTTGTTTTCTTCCATGTTAGTCATTGGGTTAAAACTATATGAGTTTTCAGTTGTTGCTGGTATATTAGTCCTTTTTGTTGTTCTTTGTTTATCAATTATCTTTTCATATTTCGCAAAGAAGTTGTTCAAGCTTCTTGGGGACATTTTCTCTTCTTATCCCACATCATGTTCCCATTTCTATATTTTGTCTGTTGATCGTTCGTCCTATCTTATGCACACAGGTATTATTTTCCAATTTTTATCCTACTCTCTGAAAATAGTTTGTGAGTGGGGCTGATTTCAACATGAATTTGATCAAGTTTGAGCTCCCAATGGCTACAAGGTTCTTGCCCTCATTGCCACTTTTGCCTTTGTTTTACAGTTTCACCATTTGCAGATCATTCATTTTAAAAGTCCCCTCCCCCAATCTCTCGGTTAACCACATGTAGATTTTGTTTTTAAGTGAGAGTCTGCTTTCATTTGCTAGGCTTTTCGTTATGTTAGTTATGGTGAAATTACGTCCAACCACATGATAGTGGGATCTTCCTTTTCATTCGTGATAATTTTTATTAGCCTTAGGTTTTTTAACTTTAGAAGTACACTATTTTCTGCTACTGTATCAGTCCGACCAAGTCACAGACGTACACGTCTGACTCGTGTTAATTTCTTGTTTTTTTCTGTACAGCCCCTTCTCTTTGGCACCCCTAGTAATATGTATTTGAGGATCTGAATATAATTCAGGTGATGTGATTTTTTCTATTGTTTGTTGTAAATTCTTTTTGGATTGACTTCTTTCTTTCTATATATCTGCGTCGCATGTCTTTTGGCCTTTATCATATAATTTGCACAATGTGTTCCATGTGCAATCTTCCATGAGTGTCTGGCCTTTCTGGACATGTTGCAACCCATGTGCGGTTAATTTTGGCATGTCCCCGGAGAATTGGCTCTGATATAGCTTTCCCTAAGTTCCTCAATTCTTCATTAAGATTTAACATAGTTGGAATTAAGTATGAACATATGCAACGGCTTACCTCTTTTTGGTAACTGTTTGTTTGCTTCTTGGTCAGTTGAATTTTCTGTTGTGAACATGGGCTTCTATTGGAAATATTGAGGGCATATTATCAAACCCATTATCGCCGCTTTAGCGGCAGGAAAATTTAAGGCCGTTCTTGATAATATGCCCCTAAGTGATTTGCATGGAATCACAGGATGTTGGGCAGTGCCGTGGAGACTCGAACCAGGATCCCAAGCTCTCAGGTCAACAGCTCTGCCCGCTGTGCCACATCCTCTCCAATCCCGCAGTGTCTGTCAGGGAGCTCTTTTCTTCTCCCGGACGATGACTGATGAAAACAGCTCTTTATACATTACATAGGCGAAACTGATGCATTACCAATGCTTGCTTCTACGGAAGTTTGTCACTGTACGTCTTTGATTTTGTAGGCATTTTTGTGCTTCTGTATTTTTACCTTCCACTGCTCAGTTCCTTTTATTTCTATTTCCGCCTTCTGATGTATATCAGTCTCATCTACCTTTTCTCTTTGATCTGATTCTTTGATATAGTTTAATGCTTTTCATCGGGGGTGAAAAGCATTGTTATAATTTGTTATGCCACATTTTAAAACTTTCTGTGTTGCTGAGGTGTTAATTAGATATTGGTGAGAAAAATGTGGCCTCTCCTTTCTTCCTACACTTCCTGCTCTTTTCACGACAGAATTTTCCTTATTAGGTGTCTGCTCTCCACCCCCTCTCTTTTCCAAATTAGTTTTAGTTGATGTTCCCATGCTTCTTGAATCTCTTTTACTTTTGCCTCCCCTGTATAGCCATAGTTGTTATTTTCTGACAGTGAATGAATATCCTGGTCGCTGGTAGTTCACTTATATCCTTCATGTCCTATAATTGCATCATTGAAGTCCAGTTTCATCAATGTTCCTGCCCTGAACATGGTTTATAAAGCTACATTTGCCTAGTGAGTTTCTATTTAGGTGCCCTATTTTCTCCAGCTGTGGGCATTTTTTTAGGGTTTTGCTTGGTGTGTCTCTTTTCCTGCTGTCCTCCAAAGTTGGCTGTAAATCAGAGAGGATTAGGGAACAGCAGATCTGCGGACCATTGCTTCCACTATGGTCAACCTTGACCTCTAGTTTAGTTGTGGTTCTCTACATTTGCATAAAATCTTTCCTTAATCCATACTAGCAGGTTTTTGGCTGCTGGAGTTGGGGACCTCTACCAGGTTTCTTCCATGGTTAGTTGTAGTAATTAGACATTTTTTGGACCCAGCGCAACCCCTGTAGTCAGTAGCAAAGCAAGACGTATTGCCACCCGTGGAAGTCCGTTCAATGGCCATCTGTGACGGCTGCAGGGAGGACAGGGGATGCTGGCGATTCTTGTTTTTGCTGCCCTGCGGCACCTGCAGGTAAAAGCGGTGGTGGATGCTGCCCACAAAAATCATGTCGCCCAGGGCTGACTGGCCTTCCGTTGCTACGCCACTGCCCGTAGTAGGAGACTACCTTAGCAGGGTCCTCTTCCTTAGACAGATATCTGGGTAGCTTAGTTTGTACTGTCTATTTACTGCTGTTTGCCTAAGGAGGCTTGTAAGGTGCCGTCCCTTCCATTTTCATGAACTGGTGCTTGATCTCTGGTTCCTCCATGTCAGGTATGCTGATTTCTTTGTCTTCTGTGTGCTATGCACTATATGCTTTTTATGCTGTTTTATGTCCTGGTTTTTGTACTGATTTACATCCTGGACTTCCACTCTTGGTGGTGCAGCAGGAACAATTGCATTAGTGGGTATTGGTTCAGGATGGATCATAGGAACACCGTCCTAGTAGCACTGCAGTATGTAACATTCTCAATGAGGTGTTAGCTGGATCCACCCTAATGGTAGCACTGCACCAGGTCTTTTCTTGCTAAAGTGCTTGGCACATCAGTCTCCATTGTCTGGACCTGTTTTGCCCTAGGTGGGTTCTTTAGTTGAGTGTAGCTTCAAGAGATTAGATAGCTAACTGATTTTCTTAAATCTTACTTTAGCATGGAAAGATCCCAGCTTTATGATCTTATCCAGTTAGGGTGGCAAGTATTGATTGAGGTAGATTATAGTAGTGCAAGACGTCATTCACTCATTTGTGAAAGCTCACTGGCTGCCACCTTGCTGCAAAGTTACTCTTAGTCCTTGTGATTCAGTACTAGCTGGAGATGCAACCACATCCGCTCTAATGTCAGAACGAACTGAGGGTTGTAAAAGCAGGAACTGACATATGCTCATTACTGACAACTCCGGAATTTGTAACTATAGCATCATTTCAGTGGATTGATAACCAACTCATGCTCATCATCGTCACTGTGGAAATGAATAAAAGTTGTAACAGCTGCTGTAGATTGTAGGCCTCCGGCCAAGAACACACACAAAAGAAGGGGCTCTGGTCTTCTGTGAGAAACTTGTCAGGTAACAAATTTGCAAATAGTTCTGTGTCAGAAAGGGGAGTTCTCCAGAAAGGAATCCCACCACATCAGTGTCAGACGATTCCTTACGATGAATGAGCAGCCCGGCTGCAGCAGGATAACGGAAGGATGAAATCTCTGCCACATAAAAAGGAGTATGACCACCACCCTTGCTTTGGCCTTGAACTCTAGGCTGGTCAGGGCTCACAGAAGCTGGGGTGGGGGCACCAAACTGAAAATTTGAATGGCAATAACGTCACGAGGGCAAGGAACATATTGTAACACAGCTAACATAAATAGAATTTGACGAAGAGCTGATGGTCATAATGCCTAGGGCAGGGGCCTTCAAACAGTGAAACGGACCCCCCTAGGGTGACCCTCAAGAGATCCAGGGAGGAGGGGTTGGTGGGGCGCCAGGCTCTGGCCAAAAGAAGCATTATGCTGATAACAGTGCTTTGTTTTAAGCTGAATAGAATGAGCTCCAGTAAGCCATTCTGTAATGGGCCATCACCAACATCATCTATATCCTAGCTAGATGAATGTCTCAAAAGGGAAGGGATTCCAAATATTCTTCAACACTCGCCCTCCCAATTTCTAATACTTTTACATGTTAGTAAGGTCTGCCTGACCAGAATAGTATATTTGGCAATCATATATTTGATTGCATTTTTGCAACGTTAACAGACCTTAACTGCAATGTTTAAATAAGTCTAGACATATTTAAACATTGCCAATTTAATAGAATAATTGTGAAAAAATCTAAGGGGACCCCGATTGTTTTCTTGCCATGGGGGAGGGGGTGCCTGGAATTTAAAAGTTTGAAGACCACTGGCCTAGGGGCATTGAATGGAAGTAGATTTTTTAATCCATTGATAATAAAGAAAATTAAGATCATGAATCTGCAGTCACATGAAAGAAGGAAAGCAAATGATTAATAATGCGTGATCAACTAAAAATTATTAAGAAAGATTTTCTTGCTAAAGTTTGGGAATGACTTTCAAGTAACTACACTCAAGTGTACTCATTAAAAATACATCAGAGTACTGTGGTGCCCACACTATTGCAGAGTCTCCCCCCCAAGAATCTTTTAAATGCAACAAAGGGGCACTGTCATGAGGTAATCAACACAAAGAAAGCTGAGCTGCAAAAGGTCTTACCATTTTGGAAAGTATCCTGAAATCAATTGCTTACAAATTAGTCAGAAAACTAGATTTTCATACCTCAGAAAATAATTTCACAATACTTAGCATGAAATTAACAACAACGCCATTCTAAAGTGATAATCAGACCCATTTAGGTGTTGCCATCAATTTTGGATCTAGAAAACAGTTGACAAAGTACAAAGACCCATAGTACTAAGACAGTCCATTCAATTCGTGATCATTTATGGGACTCTATGATCTGAGTTTCAATATATCAACTATGCATTCAGTAATGTATATAAGTAACCCTATAAGGAAACTCCACTTTAGCAGACATTAATACATCCCTTGGAACTTGAAGCAACTCCTTCTTTTCTATAATACTTAAAACAAGCAAATCAATAATGATTAGATATTATCAGCAAAAATCATAAATAACAATGAAAAATAACTCTGTCGTTTGGAACTTTAGGTATGCTGGAATCTATTTTTTTATTGAGTACATTTTTTATGCCATCAATTTTTGTTCTTGTGATATTTCACTCTTAATTTGTGGTATTATTTGAAAAATATGAAAAAATGGAGTATGCTGTGTTTTGCTTCATTAAAAATAAATCTCTAGCTGGGGCTTGCTGTGTCCTCTACTGATATCACTTTTGTGTTTTGTCTGACTTTGAATTTCCTTTCAACGTTTCGCTTATCAATTCTACCTCATGGGCATCTAAGAAGAAGAGCACATTGGTCAGAGTCCTAGGTAGAATACTGTTTGATCGTTTCTCCTGTTTATGTCTGTGAAGCTTCCATCCCTTTAATTACATTGTTACAGTGAGAACATTCTAAGCAGGGGACCGCACCTCTATGTTTCATGCCCATTGTGACTGGTGATCAGAAGGTTGTTTTTTGGTCTGCATGATACTGTCCCTAAATATCTTAATTCATGTACATGAAAAGGGACGTACGTCTAAAAGATCTGTGAAATCTTGTTCATTGTCACAGTCTCCAATGGTTAGGTATGGTCTACTTAACGCAAGGACTCTCAAGTGAAAATGTAAACACAAATACAGACCTACTATTGAAAGATTTATTACATGGATTGAACAAACAAGTTCAATCCAATGTTAATGCTCTAACTTGGTTTATTGCATCAGATCTTTCAATCTTTCCCCTTTGCTTTTTGGTGGAAAAAAATTACATGATCCTTTAAACAGGCAGTTTTCCTGCATCTAAAAAACAAAAACAGAGACATTTACCCCCTCCTCTTTGCAGACGAAAAGTGTTAGAAAGGATGCCTATGGTTGGTGGGATGGTTTTGCAAGGATTCAGAGTTCCAGATCATAGATGTGTTTTTCCAAGGGGAGCATTTCCAGCTCCGTCTGGACTGCTGCTGTGGCTGGACCAGGGCAGGCAATGCTGCTGCTGGCAGCATCTGCAGCAAATACAGCAAGTTCTGTATTTCTGGATTCAGCATTATCAGTTCTAGTGTTTTCAAACCCAGTGATTCCTAGTTTACAGACTTATAATTGTGGGTTGAGGTACCTCACCCAAAGTTATCTTTTCAGGTGAATTCTTAATGAGGCCTTCTGTTGAGTGAAAGCCTCTTTACAGTTCAGGGATCTTTGATTACTGTGTATTGGCAAGAGTTCACAAACACACTGATGTAGAAGACCCAACTCTCCACTGGTCAGAGTTCAAAGCATGTTAATGCAGAAGGTTCTTCGGGGTTAAGAAGCTACTGGTTCTTCATATCCCTTCTTGCCATGCACAATGTTCCTGAAATCTGCTGCAATGCAGTTTTGTTTTGTTTAACGTTGCTGTTTTCTGAATGTTGCTACATACATTCACTTATGCATAATGTTCATGCAAAGTTGATAGACTGTTAGTCATTAGTTTTATGTCCTCTGCGTACAGAGTATGCTGGCCTTGTATTTTTACATATCATTCTGCTTCTTCTAGTTTAGAGTGCTTCTGAAACAGGAAAGCTGAATGAGTCTTTGTTATGTGTAGTGTTGTGAGACTATGCACTAGGACCTTTGCAGATCTGAGTGTACTCAAAAGAGCAATTACATGACTCGATGGGAAGTGTTAAGGTTTTGTTATTAATGGTTAATACATAATGAGACAGCAGTGTGTGATCGTATGCTGACAAATAAAGACGTCTGTTATAGAGTTCTGTGTGTGGCATATTCATTTGCATGCTTCCGGGCTGGCAACAAGGATGGAATACGTGCCTCGAAGAAAAGAAACTGCCCTCCCGAGGAGTTTGCACCGGTACAGCAAACTGCTTGTGCATGCCATGAGCGCCCCAAGTCGATGCAAAGCAGTCTGAAGTTGGAGTATGTGCAGTCGAAGCTCCACTCCAGCCCAGACACAGCCACTGAAGAAATTGGAGGCCCTACAGAGGAGAGCATTCGAAAAGCCCGGTAGATTCCATGGGAAAGGCTGAAAGAAGAAATACTGTGTTGTGCCATAATACACAAGCATAATCCATACAAAGCAAACACAAAAGACAGTGATAACCAGGTACAAAAGTACAAATGCACTTACCAGCACAAACGTACATACCAGAACAAACGAGGGAAGCGCCAGAAGATATCAAATCAAGTGTTAGGCACAGGTGACAGGCCGATCCATGCACAGCGGCAAGTGGCATCCAGGATAACAAAAGCAATCAGAATCATCACATTTTGCAATGGCTGCAGAAGGGAGCACGAAGTACGCTGCAGCCGCATTCCTAAAACCACCACCAGCATTCAAAACCGCCAAGTAGCAGAATATTGGTGCCAGGTGAACTGTATGGGTCAAGACGTTCTATGATTTCATAGATGCCCTAGAAGAAGTTGATGATAAGAAAGTATTTAAACAACCCTACTGGTGATGGACTAAAAGAAGAGCTCAAGAAAATCTCACAGACTGATGCAATATCGTACCATCAGATCAAAGAAGCATTAGGAACCTAGTTCAATTCGATGGCAAATGTCAACTATGACTGGTACATACTTTCAATCAAGTGAGACAGCAAGCTGGTGAAAAAATGGATGAGTCTGTTAAGTTTGTTGAGAGACTTGATGGGCTTATCAAACACTGCAAGTTCAGTTAATTGTTATGTTGTTATGTTATGTTATGGGAGCTTATATAGCGCGCAGCTACCTCCAACGGAGGTGTCCCGGCGCTGTTCAACAATTAAGAAACCATGCTGCTCAGAGTCATCAATGGTTATCTTTTAGACTCATTCAGAAGACGCATGTTGAAAGAGACACCCAGTTCAGAGAAAGTGCTAATGGCCGCGAAGGCAGATGACGGGCAGAAGAATGTGGAGAACGACAGGCCACTGATATGGAAGCTGGTGTAGCGCAATGTGAAATAGTGTTGATCATGAAAAGCAGGCACAAGCACAAGGTAGATGCTCACAAGTCGACGTCTACAGAGAAGAAAGAGTTCTGTTTTCGATGTGAGTTTTCATTTCCCCATGAAGGTGAATGTCCGGCCATGGATCAAACATGCAAAGGCTGCAGGGAAGTAAACCACTTTGTAACAGTCTGCAAATCGAAAAGGAAATCAAATGTGTCACCGCGAGAAGGGAAAATGGGCACCAGAAGGTTCCAGAAGTATTCTCCCACTCCCACAAGTCCAGAAAGCAACATCAGTTACAACAAGTAGAAGCCAGGCAAAGTCGATCGGAGTCAAGTTCAACCTACAAAGGCTTTTCAACGTAATAAGACAAGTGCCAGTGAAGAAGATGGATGTGTGCTGATGATATCAATCATGGAATGACAGGCACATGTAGGTTTGGCTGCTTGCAGGGAAGAACAGAAAACAAAGGCAAAACACCAAAGAAACAACTTAATTCATTTGGACACTGCTTCAAGATTACAATATCAGTCAACAATTGCCCCACAACCGTTATCATAGGCAGTGGTGCATTGATTAACATCATGCCAGTTGAAAAGTTCAATAGATTGTCTCCTGTGCCACGCTATACCCATCAAACACAAAGGCATACACGTTGGAAGCTTCTAAACCATTGCACAGTTAAGGGTCATTCACAGCGACAATGCGTGCAAACACCAATTCACATTCTTCAAGAAACTCCATCCAACGCATTCCTACTCAGTTTTGCTATGGCTGTTGACATGGGACTGATATCTCTCAATTATAACCTCCATGCGCAACCTGAAATTGTGAGTCAGTTCCCGTCGTTGTCTCAATGGCTAAGAAGGCTCAAAACACTGAAAGGGCAACTTCACATTATAGAAGATATACACCCTGTTGCCCAGTGGCACTGCAGAGTCGCTTTTCACTTGCAAGAAAAAACTCAAACCACTGTTGAAGCATGATATCATTGATCACTCCAACGGTCTCGCCCATAGTTGTAATGCCAAAAAAGGCCAGTGGAGGTGCATGTGCATCTGTATTGATATGCGCCAAGCCAACAAAGCAATCGAGAGAGAAAGACATCCTGGTCTACACATAGCGGACATGATCATGCCTATGAACGGTGCCAAAATCTTCTCTTGTCTTGACCTGAACAAGGGATATCATCAACTCCAGTTGGAAGAGAATTGTAAGTACATCACTACCTTTTTGACTCACATTGGTACAAAAGGTTTAGTTTGTGAGTGTAATCAGCTGGAGAAATATTTCAGGATGTTATATGTCGAATTATTAAACTTGTAATGCATGTTTTTAATTACAGTGATGACATACTAGTAATTGTGGCCACGCAAAAGGAGCATGACAAGGCACTTACATAAGTATGCCAGTTACTTGCTGATGCAGGTCTCACTCTGAATGCAGCAAAGTGTGAGTTTCACAAGACTAAACTCAAATTCTTTAGCCACATATTCTCTGACGGGGGAATGACTCCCAAGTCCTGGGACCTTAGAAGCCCGGGACCTTAGGTCATCCTTTTTGGTCTTTTATTAAATATCTACACCATTGTTTTCTTTTAATCAGATTAAGGTTTAATTATATTCATTGGTGTATCATGGTCTCCTACGGTTTTTCTGAGCCAGTGACCCTAAAGCCCTGCACTTGTGATGATGTTTCGGACCGAGATTTATTATAATTTTTTTTTTGGTGGTTTCTACAGTGATATCCGGACAAAATATATCCTACCACTCTTTAAAAAAAATCACATTTGCACAAATGATACCTATTTTGATACATCTGCAATGCAGTCTTCACCTTTGATATGTTATGGGGTTGCGAGTTTCTTAGCAGGGGCCTTACGCCAAAGGAAAAATTGCACTGAACCGGGACTAGGAATGTAATCTTTTAGGAAGTATTGTTTTTAATTTTGCATTAGTACTGCATAAAATTAATTTTATCTGGGTCTATGGCGGTACTATAGCCATGTCTTGACAAACCAAACACACATAAGGGCGTAGTAATTGGCTTACAGCAATTGTACAGGAAATACTGGAGCTGCCCTTTTTATTATTATTTATGGCATTGTTTTATCTGTTTATTTTTGTTATGTGTAAATGTGCATTTATGACCAAAATGTGGAAGAATAAAGTTTTATTGACCGACTGACTCCTGGCCGAGATAAAGTGCAAGTACTGTCAGCTTCTTGCCCCTCACAAGATGTTACCATGCTGCAATCCTTCTTAGGCATGGTCAGTTATTGCTCAGTGTACATTTCTGACTACGCTACTGTGAGTGCCTCATTAAGAGGCTTGGCAAAGTGAAATATCCATTTTCAGTGTTCTGCTGAATGTGACAAAAGCTTCAAAAGAATAAAATATGTGATTGAGAATGCAAGCTAAATGGCCTATTTTTACCCCAAGTTACATATTGAGATCACAGTAGATGAGAACCCGGAGGGGCTGAGGGCAATTCTTGCTCAACATAATGGTCATCCGAATGCCCAGAGACACATTGTGGCCTATGCTAGTCAGAGCATGTCTGACACAGAACATGCCTATTCTCAGTCGGAGAAGGAGAGTCTGACTGTAGTGTGGGCCTGCGAACATTTTCATTGATTTCTTTAGGGAAAACAATTCACTATCATTACAGATCATTAAGTGCTGCTCACCATTTTTAGAAACCTGAAAGCCAAGATGCCTCCTTGTACTGAGAGTTGGGGGTAGTGTGACTGCAAGAGTAGAACCATGCAATTGTACACTAGGCGGGTAAAGATCAGGACCCTGTTGATTACTTTTCACAAGTACCGCTACATCGTCATAGTTCGCCATTCAAAACGGCTGAGGAGTACAATAATTTCATTGTGTGGTCCAGCACGCCAGCATCCCTATCCATTGAACAGAATGTTGCTGCTACCAATGCTAATAACAACATGCTTATCCTCAAAGACATAATTTCATCTTAATCATGGAAGAAGAATGCTTGACCTGTTGCCAATGATGTTCAATTAAAAAAATTAAAAAGTGTACAGGATGAACTGTTACCAGGGAAGGTGTTGTATTGAGAGGCTTGAGAATTGGCATGCCTGAGAGCCTAAGACAGCAAGCCATTGAACTAGCCGATGAAGGACATCATGGCATTATAGCCACAAAAAGAGCCCTAAGAGGCCAAGTGTGGTTGCCACGCCTAGATGAGCGAGTGGAGGCAGGAACTAAAAGAAAGTTTTCTTTGCAACTGCCTTTCCCCCAAAGGGAAGCAGAATTCATTGACAATGTCTGACCTTCCTGTGCGTGCTTGGGAAAGAGTTGCAGTGTAGTTCTTTGGGTCTTTTGGAAACAGACATCATCTCATGGCAGTCATTGATGAGAATTTGCACTTACCTTTAGTAGATAAGTTATCATCAACAAACCATGACAAGGTAATCGAGCGGGTGAATTACATCTTTGCAGTGTGGGTCAAGCATCAAAAGAGTACACCTCTGTGGCCCCAAATCAGTGGTGTTGTGGAAAGATTCATGAGGAAAACTAACATGACTGTTGTTTGTACTCTTTATTTAACAAAAGGGGGAATGTAGTGTGGTGAGACTGTGCACTAGTACCCTTGCGGTTCTGGGCAGACTCAACAAAGATTGTGTGGTTATTAACATTATGACGTAATGAGAGTGCAGTGTGTGATCCTATGCTGAGAAATGAAGTCATCTGTTACAGGGCTCCGTGTGTGGCGTAATCATGTGCATGCTCCAGGGCTGGGGAGGACGCTCCGCTAAAGGGGCTCCTCTTTTCCAGAGGCTCTAGACTGGTGTTTAGACAGCCACAGTAATTAACAGGTAGGTGAGTTCACAAGTCTTGTAAAGCAATTGAGACATTTAGGCCTGGGCCTTGCTTATTTAGCAGACATGTCCATGATGGCTGTCGAAACCTACTGAGGAGTGGGAGTTTTGAACTTTTATTAAGAATGAGGGCCGAAGCCATGACATACAATTAAAGTTGAAGTTTTCAATGCCGCACAAGGGCCAATGTGCATCACCTTGCATGGCATTGTAAAACAAAAGTACACAATGCAGTGTCTTGTCCTTTGTTGCATCACACTGCATCAGGTGGGCATTGCATGGTCGGGGCACGAGCATTCCCATGCGACCACCCATGTATTTTGACACAAACCCGGATTTAGTAACGTCAGGTTTGCGCCAAAATGGTAGACCTACCCAACAGAAGAATAACGAGGACAAATATCTTTATTTTTCCTTGTCACTGCCTCTTTCAATATGTGATGCATTTTGCAGCACACATAGAAAGAGGAATATGCCTCTAAGGATTATTTTTGTACAGGAAGGTATCCCTTCTCCTAACGCAGGCATCCTTGCACCAGGGAGCAAGGGTGCCTGCATTGGTGCCAGCATAATGGGAGAGCCGAACTGTGCAATGTCTTGGTAGATATGGTGGGTGCAGTTCTGCTCTCCCCCTTTCATGCAGCACAGCACAGCAAGTTGCCTTGCTGCATTGGGTTGCATGAGAGGTTAGTAACTCTGCCACAGGTTATTGTGCCTTCCATCTTTTTCTTAAGTCCACCACACTGGACATGCTCATCTCCTGACAGTCAGACCAGATCATGCTATAAATCTTTCTCTATGTTGAGTTCTAGAGTGAATATTTCAAGCTTGTGCTTGATGGCCGTCATTATCTAATCCTACCTGAACTTCACCTTTTGAGCACTCACCACGGTCAGTATCTGTGAAAGTTGTAGAACAAAGTCGCATAATAGTGTAAGGGCATTTGTGATATAAGAATATCTTTCGCAAGGGGGTTACTCAGGACCTTATCCCATCCAATCCACACGGTAGCATAAGCGCATGTGTATGCACGTAGTTTCCAATATGACTGTTTAACTTCATAGTCCCTTCTTCTTTAGCACAGGACCAGGAGCAGGGGGTGTTCATTGCTTGTTTGCTGTTGGAAAAACTTTAAGAGGGAAGCATAGAAGACAGGAGAAATGCACAGCAAGCATTGAATTTCGAATTTGACAGTTACTGGTTTGTCCACCTGGAAAATTGAATATGGACCAATACAGTGCTGTCATAATTGCCATGACCTCTGAGCCACGAGTCTTGTTGTTTAGTTTGTATGCTGAGCATCGAAATTCGGTGTCTGTCTGCATTTGTATGCATTTTCCTAAATAAGGAAATTGTATGGCAGATTTACTAAGATTCTGCTTCAGGAGATCATCACTTTTGTGGTGCAGCCCGGCGCACAAATCCTTTTTGAGATTTATTAAGTCATGCAAAATCACTTTGTATGGTTTAGGAAATACTGTGGGCTCATTTACAATCCCCATGCATGGCCAGAACATCACTTTTCATGATGCTCCGGCGGCATAAACTGCAAAGCCATATATACGAGGCCATATAAAGCCACCTATTGTGGCTTTTCAAGACCTCGTAGATATGGTGTGAGCCAACACAGCGCACGTTGCCGCTTTGCCTCACACTGCAATAGGGAGGCATGTCATCAGCGTTACAGAGAGTGATCCCACGTAACACCCATGGCATTTGACACATTCCCAGATTTACAACATGCTGTATACCTGGAAATGCCTATGTCTTCCCAGGAGTGGCGTAATGGTTGTTTCTGTGAAGAAAGGCGTCCCTTCCTGTCCAAAAACAACCTGATTTCAATGCAGGCACCCTTGCACCATGCACAGTGAATAGATACGGCAAACATCCTGCCCTTTTCTTTTGATGAAGGGTAGCGCATCAAATTGTCGTGCAGCGCTGCCCTGCGTCAAATTGTTGTAAATAAGTCCTAAGTAAAGCAAGGCACCCTACAGCGTTACTTTGCAGTGGGTAGGCATTACATGGGACAAGGGTGTCTGTGTTGGTGCTAAGCGGTACGCAGTGCAACAGCGCTGAGAAAGAGCAAACATGCACAATATTTTAGTAGATATTGCGCATTTCTGTTCCCTCCTTTTCACGCTACGCTGCGCAGAAAGTTGCCTTGCTGTGTTGTGAGGAAAAAATTGTAAATCTGGCTCTATGTTCAGTTAAAATAGCCTTCTTGTGGGTACTATCACATCGAATTGCTTCATGTTTGGATGTTATTCAAAATCATAATAGAAAGGTGACACCAATAGTGAAGTGTGCACTCCCTTATCATAAGTGAACTCTTCAGTCCGTAATAACTCAGCCTAGCCGATATAATTGTACAACTGAAAACAGTACGGTCCTTGTAGAACTGAAGGATTTTTTCCATAAAATAGTGTCTAATATAGGTTTGGTTTAGTTAGCATAGTTAGACAGTATTAATAATTGGAGCAAAGTGCATGTTTATTTGTTGTGCATGGGTGCCCGCATTTATGTGCCTTACTTGTTTTCTTAAATTGATCAAAATTCAGCCTCAAACCATGGTCTCTGTCCTTTTGTGCAAAAGTAGGTTATCTTTCACTTCTTAGGAAGGAATGTACTTGTATTGCAACATTTCCAGGCTATCATCTAATCTTTTTCTTTATGAATAGGCAGAAGCAGCTCTTTTGTGTGTTTGCATTATATAAAGCATATAATTTCTCCTGTGTAACAAATATTAATTTACAGCAATAAAAGTAATGCTCAAATATGTGTTATTTTGACATTAATAAGGTTCTTTTGCTTTCTGTAACAATATACTGAGAACTGTAAAATTGTGATGTGAACGTTTTCTTAATTGTTTTGTCTGAGCATCAAACTCGGGATTCTCCATTTCCAGCCTATTGACACTCCTTAATTAATTAAGGATGGAACGCCAACAGTTTTGGTGGCAGAACGAGGGCAATATCTAATTAGTGTTAATTACAGCTAATTAGAAGGCTAATTAGTGGATGATTAGACCCTCAAGATGGAGAATCGTGAATGCAGGGAAGTGGTGGTTCATTCTCCCAAGTCTGGTGAAGGTGATCTGGTGGTGCAGAACAGAAGGTTGGATTGATGCACATTAATAGGGTAGTATGTCTTGCATGGTATGATTTGCAGCAGGTGTTTGGGCGTTTTGAAAATTGGATCCGTGTTGTGTTATGGTATTGTGTATTTGGTACTGTGTCATACATGGTATGTGACATATTATAATTTCTTGATGAATGTGTATTATTAAACATTGTTGATAATTTAGTGCGTGAAATAGAGGGAGAAGAAATATGCCATATCTACTCAAATATGGTGCTCTCCTGCTTCCTACTAGCAGTGGCGCACTGGGGGCTGCCTAGAGTAAATGTAGGCATCCTTGCACCTGCAAGGATGCTTAAATTACAGTAGGATTATTTTTTGCACCGTTGTGTTATATTTCTTTACAAAACCATGTAAGGTGGCTCAAATGACCCTTGCATAGCTTTGTTAATATGAATGAAGAAATTGTGTTGAATTGCGCCACCTTACTTGACACAAGGACATAACAACATCTTGGTAAATGTTGGCTTGTGTAATTTATGTGAAGATTTTTGGGAGAACTTGAGTTAGGTATAGTGTCTTTGGAAGGTTAAGGGTGGCACCAAAGTTTTTGATTTTATGAATTCCTTAATAGTATACTAGTGAGTGAGCCACAATTAAGAGTGGAACCTGGGCACATGGGTGAGCTAGAAAGATTCCAAGTTATGTAATTGGAGGTCAAAGCCTACCTAAACATGTTTGTGATTGGGTAGTAAATTGAAGTACCACTTCTCATGCTTTGAGTTTTATTGTTTGCTATTTTTTGGTTTATTAACTGTTGTGCTTAAAGATATTGTTTTGTGATTACATTAGTGTTTGATTGTGTGCATAGTGTAACATTTGTTTGAAATTACAATGGATTAACATCTGGGTAAATCATAAAAAGAACTCCCTGACAGAAGGGCAAACTCCCCCAAAAGTAGAAAGTGCTGCTCATGAGATGCTTGAAAATTCTGGTATACATGAGTGCCACACATCTCCTGCAAATACAAAAAGCTGCAATTTCCTAAGAATGGTGCATTCAAATTGAAGTAACTTGCTTACTTGAAACAGATTGTTTTACGCGAAACTGTAAATACTTGGGCAGTTGAAGCATTGATTAAATGGGTTATGGTATACAGTAGAAGGGTGCAAGCGAAAATATTGAAAGATCAGGTTGGTAAGACTGCACATGATTGGATGGATACTAGGTTGTGTTTGTGGAAATAGGCATAACGTACTAAAGTGTTGGCAAAAGTAGAGCATTTCTAGTGAATGCCAATGATACATTAAAGGACATATCAAAATACATTCAAAATAAAAATGAGAAAAAGTTTGATTCACATGAGGAGGATGATTTGATGGATGGTCTGTTTACTGTGACTACCCTGCCTCCTTATAATACGTTTGGTGAATCGGATGTGAAAAGACAGGTTTATGTAGTCGAGAACTAATTTAAGAAGAATGTGGAATTGATTAGAGATTTGGAGAATGAGGAAATATACAGGTGTGAATGGATTTTACAGCCATTAAAGCATGAAGGAAAGATAGTTATGAGTGATGCTAAATGAGATGCTTTGAAAAAAGGATTTCCCTTGAGAGAAGTGCCAGGAGGAGCCTATGTTCATGTACCTTGGAGAAGACAGGATTTACGGACTTTTACGAAGATTTTCCACAGCTTACAGAAGAACCTGCGAAATGGTAGACTGAAGTTAAAGCAATTTTAACTGTTTTGAAGGTATTACAGGAAAATCTAAATGTATTATTTTCAATCATAGTAAAGAAGGATTTGTGGCTTGAATGTGAAGAGGTAGGTAGTGAAGTGACCAGAGAAAGAACCGCAAAGGAGTCCGCCTAGTTATAAGCCTTCTTCAGTGGTAATGGAACAATATGCTGAGGTAATTGAGCATTTGAAGGGAAAGGTTCAACCAAAGCATGTTAACTGGTCGAAAATCATGAAAACGACACAAAATGCACAAGAGTTAGTTCATGCATATTTTGAGAGAATTATGCAGATTTACAGACAATTCAATGGAATGGAAGATCCACCAAAGGAAGGCACATCTGGTTTTGCTATAGCTTTGGTATTGGGTTTGTGACCGGAGTTGAGTTCTCCACCTCAGCCTGATGTGTCGGCAAGCAGCGTCTCTGGACAAAATCTTGGCTTATTCAAAATATTGCAGTGATTTTTGTGAGACTAAAACAAAATCATTGATAGAGAAATTGATGTTGGCACAGACTGAATTCTTTCAGCAAGGAGGTCTACGTTGCTACCTCAAGGAGGTGGTACTCAGATTTATGGTCCTCCAACAAGTGGAGGTGGTTTTAGAGGTAGGGGCAAAGGATTTAAAATAATAACGCTAACAATAGTATGGTGATATCTCTAGCTTGTTACTTTTGAGGTCCAGTAAGCCATTAGAAACATAGGGGCATATTATCAAGAACGTGTGACAATCATCGCAAAAGTAACTTAACGCAACTTTGCACATCGCAGTCCATCAAGAGAAAATAACACTGTCTTAACGTCCAATTCCCAACCAGGCAGCACCATGCAATAGTAGCTTGATAACGTGCCAAATAACCGCGTAAAAAACCAACGCGACAAACAAAAAATGCGAATCACAAACGCCAAAAAAGTTGCAATGACACAAAGCGCGATACCAAAACCAGCGAAAACCAGCATCAGGCCCGCAATTCCCACGTGTCATGCGGGAAAAAGCACTATAAAAGAAAGAAAAAAAATAGCAAAACCAATTCAAACTGCGTAGCACCATGGATGCACCCGGACCGAATGCAGAGGACAAGCTGAACTCCACAAGCCCCATGGAGGACCAGCATGGAACCCCGTGTTCGGGGAAGGGCAAGGAGAAGAGGAAGACTTGGTTCAGTCCGCAGGAAAACCGGATCCCAACCCAAACTGAAATATGGCAGGCCATTCTCACCAACGTCAATGCAGTCGGAGTGTCGAGGAGGTCAATGGAGAAGGTCAAAAGGCGTTGGCATGATGTCAAAAGGCAGACCACACAGAAACTCGCCGCCAACAGGAAGGCAGCAACGGCAACTGGAGGTGGGAGTCCTGCGACACAGGAGGAGCTGGATGAGCTGGAGGAAATGGCGGCCACAGTCAGCAGTGTGGAGACGGTGGCAGGATTTGGGGGTCTGGACACAGCTCGATACGACCTGACCCAACAGCAACAGGATGAGTAACAACCAGGGACTGTGGGGACGGGGGGAGATGGGCACAATGGCACACATGCACAATTATGTGTAGCACATTGCACACCCACAATGATTGTGGAACATGTCCCTGATAGCCTTGGCACACTGCAGCACACATACAAGCACCAAGTAGGCCCCCATCCACTATCATCAATATCACAATCTACCCATGCACATGTGCTGGATCCAGCAAAGCTGCGGCTGTGAGACACACTGACTATGCAAATGACACTGCATGCCCGATAGCATGGCAGCAGCCAAAAAACATGACATGATTCACAAGTCGACATGGAGGTGGCCCAGTGCGGATCGCATCCGTTAAGGAGCAGGTCACACTCTGAAATATCCACGTGGATCCACAACCCATGCTGTACAATACACGCAGCAGACGAACAATGCACCAGGCCACAAAATCTGTCCAAGAGCACATGTGACCCCATACACAAACAAGTCAGCTCCCGAAAATCGCACAATTCAAAGGCACCCAGCCTCAAAGGGAGAAGAGTACACAAAATCAGGGCTGATGGGGCAACTCCCCCACAATGCAGCACACACACATAGCAATAACAGAACATCAGCAATGACGGCAATGTGGTACAAAGTACAACACCAACACCACAGGACAGAGCTCACAACAGGTTCCGCTCGTGCATAGTAACTGTCCACTCACATCTGGCAGTGCCTGACACTGTATGATGATAATGTACGGGTACTACCACACATCCGTCATGTAGTCGAAAAATACACTGACTGCCATAAAATAGCCAGCTCCACCAAAACAGTCACAATGTACATTGGCATGCAGTCTGAATGTAAACATCTGCAAATCTTCAACATACATGTGAAACTCTGTTAACCTGCATCTCCTCTTTACATTGCAGAGGGACAAACAACCCCTCCTGCAGAGCACACCACACTTCTCATCATTGATGATGAAGAGGACAACCTGCACATATGTCAAAACACCCTCCAACGGATAATGGACAGCCTCCGCACCCCATCCCCAGGAGCAGGGCAGGCCAGCTGCCTCGAGGTGATCCCACCACATGCACAGACCACGCAGCAGGAAACACACACCACCACGGCTACCTCCCATGACCCCCCCCCCGACCAATACATGGAATTCCAACGGTATGTGTTGGGTTGCCAGGTGGAGGTGATTGATCAGCTGTGGTTGGGTTTCGAACTTGTGGCAGCCAAACTCGATGCCATACGTGGGTGTCTGAGTCCCATCAGGGACAACGTACAGACCCTATCGGACACCCCCTGTCCGCACCATGCTCCACCACAGACCTTGGCTGACTTCGCTAGGGCCATTAATCGGATACAAGAACTGTCCGGTCAGACAGGCAACAGCGATGACAGCACAGAGTTGGCACAGATGCAGAGGTCAATGGAGACCATGGAGCAGATGAAGGCTGGGAGTATGGCTGACACAGCTGGACACCAGCGAGTAGTAGCTGGGAACTTCAATGCCTTGCAGTTCACCATCTTGCCATTGCTGCCACTGAGCCTGTCCCAGATGACTGCAGTGGGAACGTCGACACACACAGCTCCGACCCCTGATGTGTCGTGGCACCCAGTGATGCAGCCATCACCCCGCCACACACACCGGACACACCGGACACAGAACCTGTATCAGGAGAGTAAGATGGGGATGGTAAGTACTGTGTGAGCAAGGAGGCAGTAGCATCCATCACCGCCATATGGCCTGTCCCTGCCTGGTTCTGACCTATGCATCATGCCCTGGGACAATACCTTCCACTGACCCCCGGAACACTCTGCGTCATTCACCCGGACCCCGACACGAACTGCCATATCTTCATGCTGGACAATTACACAGCTATCCTGCTGCGGACTGCACTCCCCCTCTTCCAAATCACTTTTCAATGCCCAAAGGACACTGGTTGGCCCACCACTGGGCTACCATGTAATGTGGGCTTGTATGGCCATGTACAGCTCCAGCTCCGTCATTAACCTGAATCTGAATAAAACATTCTAAATCACACAGATGTTTCATGACTATGTTCACTAATGTATGGAAGTGTGGCTGGATGTAGGGACAATTATTGCACATGAAGGTACACCCTGGTAACTGACATCTATGTGCATGTTTATCTCTGGGACACATGGCCCATTGGATGATTGTGAAGGTGCGTACTAGCTGTGCTCTCATTGCAGATCAACAACAATCTCACAATCCCCCAACGCAGGCACACGTCCATGTATTGAATGGGGCTGTGTGTAGGAATGACCAAATTGGTAGCAGGTCAGAAGTGGTGTCCTACATCAGGTGACAACAGAACTTCACGTTGCATACCTACCCACACACATCTGTGTGGACACGTTCCGCTATGATTCATGACATTGCTCTATTATCAACGGCAGGGGGGACTAGTGGGCTTTGGAAAGAGGTCCAGCATACAGGCCCATAAATCGTTTCAGGAGAATGGGTATGCAGTTCCTCAAAGTCAAGGGAGGGAGAGAGTGTAGGAAAGAGACCGTGTAGAAGAGGAAGGGGAATTCCTCTTGTCGGAACTAGGGTCCTCACACACCAAGCAAGCTAGGTGTCATGCTTCATCATATGGACCTGCTCCTCGTCGGGGCGGCGCTGCAATCCCCGACGGGCACCCTAAAAAGGGGCTCTTTTTCGGAGATCTTTTGTTCCTGGCCGTATGATGTCAAGTTGTGTGTGAGGGGTCCAGTAGTGTAGATGTGAATGCATGTGATTAAAACAAGTTGGATAGTCCAAAATAGATTTTATTAGAAATTGCTATCCACTTGATTAAAAATAAGAGAACAGAGTGGCAGCTGGCTGACATTAGGGTTCAGTTTAGCTATGCTCTTCTGTGGTGGTCAACATGTTTCATGCCTAGTGGTCTGATGATCCATGGCAATTCTTCAGGACCTAGTGAACTGTCGACTATCTACACTATCGTGGGGAGTACAATAGTTACCTGCCACGTGTGTTATGGGACAACGGTCTCGCCATATGAAAGGGGGAACCTATTGGGGTGTGTATCCCTGCTTCTGTCCGTGTTCGATGCGCCACCGGGACACCTATTAATGGTGTCGTGAAGGTTGCTGCCGGGATGGGCCGTAAACCTACCCTGGCGCTACTCAAACCGGGAAGCATGACATTGCTCCACATGGTCTGAGTTTGGACACCATACTCACATTGCTGAAGTCACATAAGTGCACGGGTCGGCCAGCAACTATCCCAAAACAATGTCTGGCTCACGGAGGTGGAGCTTGCAAAAGGGAGCCACCCCCATTGTTCATGCATCAGTCAGTTCCTCCCTGTGTAGGGAAGATGCTCATTGTGGCACACGAGTGGACAATCTAATCAACACTCATCATAGTTGGACACCAGTGGAGTTGCATAGACTTTATTGGCATGTGAGTGTCAGTACGGACGAGGCAACGGCCACAACAGGCAGGGACATGCTTAAGACACTTACACGCAGCATGGGAACATGTGGAGGTGCAGAAAATGGTGAGGCAAAAATGGACAACAATCATCACGGATGGCAAGGGTCTCAGCCCACCTTGCCGTGCTGGACGAGTCATGTGTTGTTTGCCATCTTCCCATTGCCCCGTGTGAGGGGGCACGACTCACTGCCCATGGGCTCTGCATAGTGCTCTGCCACTGGAGTGCACCGACTGTCTGCTATGCTGATAGTGATCAGGTGAAAAGGTCCGACAGGTTCACATGTCGTGCTACATTGCCATGTGTGTACTCTCCCCCCAGCAGTGTGTCCGAATTGGTAACATTGCCAAACGACGCTGCGTTGCTCCGACCATGGACATGCATCACCTTGCACAGGTGTGTGTACACACGTGTAGTTCCACGCACATGCATCCAGAGTCATGATGAAGGCAGACAAGTCCTTTGTTGTGGTGGGATATGTTAGCATTCCCCACGATGCAACAAGGTGTTGGGACCTGTGCTATGGGTGACATTCCGATGTGGCTGCAGGAACTTAGTTACTCGTCCATGAATGCCAACGCAGCTTCATGAGCAATGTGTTCCAATAGTACATCGCTGTCGTGTTCAAGGAGCACCAGGGTGAGCCAAAACATTAACTGGTCCGGGCAGGTGTGCTTGGCCCACGTCGTTTCACCAATCCGCAGCGCAGCCCAATAGGGGAGCGCCTCGATGTAGTCACTGCACACGAGGAATTGTGCAATCTCCCATGCACAACTACCAACACATACGCAGTATGTCAAGGCATCCCATGCACGCCTGTCTCAGTTACACTCCTGTTCACGATCCAACAGGGGGCGCACACACAAGTCAAAGTCCAATTCATCTATGGTTGTGTTGGATAGGCAAACATCCATGGGACACTCGAATGTGCATGTTCGGCAGTGGAACCAGGGCTGGACGCAGGTGACGTAGGCAAGGCGGAAGCTCAGCCTGATTCTGATCCGCAGCACTGCCAGTGGTAGTGTGCCCAGTAAATGCAGCATACATGTACGGTACTGTTCTACGTGATGGGGGTTGTGCATGTGCCCAGGATGGCCTGCGATTGCATTGGTGCGTCTCGTGGAACCAGCACTCTGAACTGCGGCAGTTATGTGGAGGATATGCCACAGCTCTGAGCAATGATTCGAAATTTTGTGCAAAGTTGGGGAGAATGGGTTGCAGTTTCTGTGAATGTCAAGGGCATCCCATGCGGGGGTACCTCAGGCAGGGGCTTCTGTGTGTGGGGTATGGATAAGATGGATAGTTCATTTGCGCAATGTGTGATGTGGGAGTCATCCCCATCTGCCATGGCATCTCTCCCAGGGTGTTCCAGCCGCGTTCAGGACCAAGTTCAGAGGTGCAGGTGTCCTCCTGCCTTCTTGATTGGAACAAAGGAGCTTTCATCCCTGATGTTTGTCTGACTACTACTTGCGTTTTCAGAATGTGATGTGCCTTTGGTGCTGAGATTGAGACAAGGCCTTGGGCTCATGGTGTACTGATGGCGATAAACACACACACAAGTTGGCATGTGGAGCCAGGTGCCCGAGAGGCCTTGCACTGCTTGTGCAATCTCACTCTGTCTCTCTTCCTTGCTCTCTCCCTCCCTCTCTCCCTGTCTTTCCTTTGTGGTGCGCATGGCACACCTTCTTCTCTTGGATTTTGTCTTCCAGGCTGTGTCTTACAGATTGTCCAGTGAGGACCCGCTAGGACTCATCTGAATGGTTGTTTTTGCTTTTGTTTGAACGGTGTTTTGTGTTGGTGATTGCATTGCTGTATGACTGATTCTACATTTTCTGACCATGAATGCACGTTGGTTTTCCTGCTTGTGCGACATCAGGCAAATTATTTTGTTTTGGAATTCGTAGTGTTGGTGTGCAGTTTCTTTGTCCGTGGTTAGGGGGGCCGGGTTGGGGGCCCGGGGGGGGGTTGCGGGCCTGGGTGTGGTTTCGGTGGCTGTTGTGGCCCTCTTGGGTGTCTGTGCTGCATGGGCAGTTGCTCGGGGGCATCTGTTGTTCTTCAGGTGTGGGTCTGGGCTGTGCTCCCTTTTCTGTTGCAGGCTGCTGTCTGACTTTGCACCAGGTCAGAGCAGCTGTTAGTTTCCTGGTGCTAACGCGCCTTATTGCCTGTTTTGTGATCTTATCGCAGATCAGGCTGGTGGTTGAGAATGTTGTGGAGTGGTGTTTTCACGTCTTTTTGCTCGGGAACGCCTACTCTGCATCACATTAGCGATAGTTACCGGGGTCATCCGTGGCGATGTTTGTTGCGGATGCTAACGTCGGAAAAGTGGTGCTGTCGGCTGTTTGCACCGGCTTGTTAATGGGGTGGTAAATTTGTCGCGACTTTGGCTGCGATAAAGTGCCGATAACTCGGCGATAGCTCCTTGAGAATATGGCCCATATATAGAGACATATGCTAATTGCACACAAATATCGCCTCAAATGAACCCAATGCAGCAGAATATGATTCCCATGGCACGGAAGGAGATGATTATGTCAGTGTTTGCAGCTCTAATGGTTTCAATGCAAAATGCACAGAATACAGGCACATTCTACAAAGCTATGCCAATAGTTCCACCTCTCCCACCTCAGATACAAAATAAATCAACAGAATTTCCACAGAATTTCCCATTTCAACAAAATGCCATTTAATCTCAAGTGAGAAAATGATTCATTTGGTACTATAGTTGTGGCTACCCTTCTGTAAGGACCAGGTCAGGCACAATGATGGTGCCTGAAAACGGAGAAGGATTACATGCTTGGTGCAATCCTAGAGGTAGAACAGAATGGGCCGTTTGTTGAAGAAGAAGTTAATGGTCATCCTGAATGAATTTTTGGTTAATACTGGTGTCACCTGAACCACAGTTAGATGGGTATAACTTCCTAACCTACCCTTCTCACAAAACAAAAGTCTAAGAATTAGGCATTCAAATAAACAAGTGCTCAGCCAACAAGTTGTCAGCAAATGCTCCCGTAAAAATAGGTTCAGACATAAATGAACATGAATTCAGTTTAGTAAAAACCAGTCCAGGAAGTCTACTGGAGCATGCCCTATTGTGATAATTAAATTGCGCAAATTATTGTACATAGGATGTTGTCTACATTAAAACTAAACTTCCTAATTTTGATTTCAAGATGAAATCAAAAGCAATGCACAATGTAATAATTGCCCTGTAGGGAACTAGATTTTTAGGTGAGGGTGTGTGAACCTTTATCAAGTAACAACCACAATCCCTGCCAGGGTGAACCACAAAAGTCACTAAATTACACTGTATTTAACCCTCTGGTTGCTTGGCACAAAAGGAGTCTAGCTTAACTTAGAGGCAATGTGTTGAGTATTAATCCAGCACTCAAGCAGTAATAAAGTTGAAATACAACACAAGAAAAATCCCACACCAATTTAGAACAATAGGGAAAATGTTAATAAATAATTAGACACTAGAACAAAAAGGTCCGATCTTTCAAACCAGAGTTATAAAGGTTTTTAGTAAAAGCTAGTGCCTAAAAGATCAAAGTATCAACCACAGGCATCTAGTTGCAGGAGACCTGGGCAAAGTCGACAGTTATGGCTATCTGAGATACACAAGGTAGATTGGGCCCGGTCTCTACTTACTTTTGAACGTAGTAACATTTTAGAAGATAAATGTCTAGAAGGTAAAGATCCGTGGCACAGGCAGCTGGCAGTGTACAAGGAGGGGGCATCGTCATCTGTGATCTGCTGGACAAAGGTGTGGTAAACATTCCTACATTTGTACTTAGTCTCTTTTTTGGAAGTCAAAAATCTCCAGCGGAGTGAAGCTGCAGGCTGTAGATGACGAGGGTTCCAGGAGGCCAGATACCCTCCTGAAGAGGAGTAGCTGAACAGGATTTGTTGCTGCGGAGAGCAAAATAGTGGTCGCTACTGTGAAGCCAGGCAGACCGTGATGCACCCTTGGATCAGCGAGCGAGTATGTCCCGGTCCCCTCTTGGTTTACAGAGCGCTTTTTGCTGGAAACCTTTTAAGTCCCAGGTTTTGTTTTTTGGCTGCTTGAGTACCTTTAGCAGCACTTCCAAGAGTCCAGGACTGGGTGACCACCATTTAGAGGGCAGGAATCACTTCAGGCAGATCCCTGGTGCAGATTCATGGTTGTTAGAGCTTTTTATGCCCCTGTAGCTCAGAACAGGAGGCCAGTCAACTAACCCTTGGAGTCACTCTGGTGTCCTGGGATCAAGCAGCAAGGCAGGCCTCAAATAGTAGGCCGTCCTATGAGGGTACAAGGCAAGCTTCAGGCAGCGGGCAGTCCTCTGGCAGCAGCAGAGCAGTCCTCTGGAGTACAAAGCTGGCCTCAGGCAGCAGGGCAGTTCCATGAAGTACAAGGTAATCCTTCTGGGGGTCCTCCTTAGGTCCAGAAGTGAACTGAAGAGTGAGTCTGATGGTCCTTTTTCTATACCTGGGGCCAGATTTGAAGTGGGAGAAACTTCTAGACTTTTCCCCCCCACAAATGGTTCTGGAATCTCCTTGTGAGTGTGCTGAGGCAGCTCCTTTGAAATGTAAGTGGGGGAGGGAACAGTTTCGCCCACACATCCTGGCAGGATTACCAATCTTGCCAACATCTAGACCCCTTTTACTCACTGTCTGAAAGGAATACACAAAGGCCAGCTGCCAGCTATTCATATTGATGAGACACAGGGTGAAGGCAACAAATGGTTAGTGCTCGAAAGAGCCAACTTTCTAAAAGTGGTATTTTCAAAATTGTGATTTAAATCCAACTTAACCTTTATAGAGGATTTTAAATTGCAATTCTTTTGTGACCAAACATGACATTTCTACCAGTTTAGAATAACAAAAATCAACACTTATTAAATGTAATAAGGTAACCCAATGTTATCCTATGGGAGTGGTAGGCTGTTTAGCGCCAAACCTAGGAGTGACCTATATACATTAAAAAGTAAGGTTTAGGCATGGCAAAAGTTTTTTTTGCCAGGTCGAATTGGCAGTTTAAAATTGTACACAGGCTGCAATGGCAGTCCTGAGACACGTTTAGATCAATTATGTTTATTAATAACACAGCCAATGCATATATTGACACAGCATTGTGCCTACAACCCAGAGGGGCTGGTTGTGTTACAAGCATATGACACAGCTTCTGTCTGCCTACAACCATGGGCCGGCTGCATGGTACAAGCTAGTAGATACAAGAAAACATAATGAAAGTACAGTAATCGCCCCCTTACCCCCTCGGATCCTTCGGGTTTGTGAAAGAACAAGCAATGTGGTGAACATCAACTAGGCAAAAGGGCTTACATCTCATACAAGAAAATGGCCAAGGCTGGTTAGGCCTCAGGCGGGACACATCAGGAGTCATGCGCAGGAGCCGAAGATAGGCCGGGCATGTCAGCTCCCGAAATTCGGTCGAGAGGATGTTAATGAAACGGGCCAGAGTTCAGAGTAGGAGAAAAGATCCGGGGTTGCCGCTATGGAAAGTTTCTCGATCTCCAGAAGAAACCACAGTCAATGCAGCCAGGAGACATGATCTGGAGGTTTATCTGTACCAAAAAGTAACACATGGTGGGCCGCATTTAAAGGGAGGGCCATTTGCCATCCCCTGTTGGAGTGGGATAGGTCAGGGGGTTCAGGAGTCCCAAGATGGTGCAAGTAGGAAAACATGGAATGGCAGTGTTAAAAGCTAAACCAGTGACATCCAAAACCTGTTCCCAATATCTCCTGAGTTTGTGGCAGTGACATAGAATATTGAGCAGGGTCTTTGCATTCCCACATCCCCGCCACCAATCCCCAGAGTGCCCCATGTTCCACTTACTGAGTCTGGTTGGGGTTAAATACCAGTATAAGGTAATTTTGTAATCGATTTCAGTACTGGCCATAGTACGAGTCATGTGGTGTACTCTGTAAAATATATCATCCCATTCTTTAACGGATAGAAATTTACCCATCTCGGATTCCCATCTTAGTTGTCCCTGAGATTTAATCCGGTGCCCCATACATCCCAGTAGTGCGTAAAGTTTGGATATTAGGCGTCTATCGTCCACCTTGAGGCTGATCGAGAACTCTGCAAGCATCAGAGAGGGATCTGATTTGATGGACTTTTCCTTCAAGGCGAAAGATAATCCGAAACTGATGTCCCCAAGATTAGGAGATGCGAATGTCCCTCAGATGAATTGTGACTGGCGGAAGTCCTGCAGTTTTTGAACTGTAATTGTTGCTAAATCTTGATACAGGTGCGATGAGTGGCACCTAAACTGTAATGGATGGACATCCCTGGCCTTGCGCAAGATGGATTCTTTGGTTTGAAAATAAATTGTGAACACATACCAAGATGTCTTCTGGGTGGGTTCCTTACCAGCCTCGGCATTCATCCAGCTTTATCTTCATTTCAGCCGGGGTCCCCAAGATAAAATGAAACAGGGCTTGCAAGTATTCTTCCAGTTCAGCATGTTCTGCATCAGTTGGAACACCTCAGATTTGAAGATTGTTTCTTCTAGACCTCTTTTCAAGATCTTCAACATGAGCCTGGGGGTCAATTTGTTGTTCCGGGAGGCAGAGCACCTCCTGTTGTAGGCCCTCAACTTCTTCAACCCTCTTCGTGACCCCACCCTCCAAGATGGCGACCCTTTCCCCCACTTCGTCCAGGTCTCTTTGAACCTCATGTAGGTCCGAGCAGAGTTTTTTTCTTTTGCCTGCCTGCAGGTCTTCACATAAAGAAGTAAACAGGGACTCCATGAACGCGAGGGTGACAGGATTTTGTATCTTCAGCATGGGTTGTGGACTCGACATGCGCCGCAGTCGTCTTGTCACCCGTACCCCCACGGGCTGTCTGGTTAGCATCTCCCGTAGTAAGCGGTCATTTTTAGGTCAAGCCTGGGCAGGTCATGTGCTGCTGCGAGGCATGCAGTATTGGAGTATAGCTTTGCAGCTCAGCCCATATTTTGAATTGGCTTGTGTCATTGTTCTTCGTAAACTCTGGATTCCGAGTCGTTATTAGGCTTGTTAGTCCCTCCTTGGTACCGCCTTGTCTGCATTTATTACCTCCCATAACAATTGGACCTTTTACTTGTCTTGTTACACGGTCTGCTTCATCTTGGCTGTGAGCACTATTTTTTTTAATGATTTGTCCCAATCCACCCAATATGTCACAGCAGGCCATCCCCTTTTATTTTGTTTATTAATGGCGGTCCGCTTTAACTATAGCGGCTGCGTTTATTTATTTTAGCAACAGCGTCCGCTTTAAGGTAGAGCAGCCGCGCTTACTTACTGTTATTTTGTTTGTTTGTGTACTAGCGCCCATGCAGCGCTTTCACATTAATTGAGGCCAAGACCCTTTCTTTAGAAAAGCCGCATCTAAAGAAAGGTGTACGGCCGCTATTAAAGTGAAAGTGTTGTGTGGGAGCTTTTACAACAAAACATCTGTTTGTCAACTTGACAAGCAGATGCTTTTTTTGTCAAAGCACCTCATGCCGTGGTTTTACTTTAATGTCGGCTGTGTCCCTTTCTTTAGACACGGCTCGTCTAAAGAAAGGGGGGTGGTCTCCATGAATGTAAAAGTGCTACATGGGCGCTAGTAAACAAATAAATATTTGCAATGCAATAGGTCTCACATTTGCGAGAGTTTAAGCTATTGCATTGCCAATAGCTCAAACTCACATAAATGAGAGACCTATTGCATTGCAAATGCTTGTTACTCTTAGTCGTGGACATGGCGGAGAGCTTGACTATGAACTACAGCTGTGACAGGGGGAAAACCTCAACAGGAGCCGGGTCCCATGGAGATACACCAGGGATATGCGAGTTCCCAACAGCTCTCTCTCAGCTGTGTGTCGGCGTCATAGAAAGTAGTGCTCAACTCACTGTCAGTGGGCAGATCGCATCTCTAGGGCCCATTACTGGCCCCACTCAGGCTCTCCAGGTAAGCAGCAAGGAGGGGAACCACCCCAGAAACAAGGAGGGCGGGTGCGCAGATTGCCCAAGCAATCGTGCATGACCCAATCTCACCACTCCCATCCCAGGCCAGCCTCCAGGCCGGCCTAGCAAGCTGGTGAGGGAGGGGGGGCAACCTAAAATGCCTCTGTCCAAGGGCCCAGGAAACACAAAGCGTAGAGTAGAGGAGGAGCCGTATTAGATGTATGGGTGGGTACATGAGTAGTTACTGAGCCACCCACCCCCAATCAGGCCAGGAATAACTGGGCTGGGGAGGCCTAAAATCACCACTAGGCCTGTAATGTTTATAGATTGTCCTCTACTAGGGCAGCGCCGCAGTCTGGGTCTCTTACCTCCGTGGCACTGGGAGCCCCTGTGCAGTCTTCCAGAGCTGCTTACTCAGGCAGTGAAATAGGCCCCAAACAATGGCGGGCGGCCGTCTGGAACTGCCAGGAGAAAATATAGGGCTCACCCGCACCTGCCAGTCAGCCACACCTGTGGCCGTGTGTCTTCAAGGCAGAGGGGCAGGGCTGCAACCCAGATCTGATAAAGGGGCCTCCTACATGCCCCACACCCCCGCAGGCCCCACCGGTGTTGGTGAGGGAGACCTCAACGGCAATGCCGGGTGCATGCCAGGCTGAGTGCCATACCCCTCGGGGAAAGCAGGATGCTCAGGGGAAGCCGCAAAGCTGCACCACACGGCCGATAGAAGTGCACCGCCTCACCACCGGGTCGTTGCCAGTGTCCCATGGCCTCCGTGCACTGCAGCTGCACAACCAATATTATTGTTACCAGGGTGCTGAATCTTCTGTCGTCTGCTTCCCGGGCAGTCGTGGGCATCCATCGTCAGTTGGGGGTTATGGATTCGGCGGGTGAGGACTCTGATTCATCCTGTATAGGCGGTGAGAATGGAGATCCATTTAGGCACATCTTAACCTGACGCCATCTTGGCCACGCCCCCTGTGACATGTTAAAAGGGCTATGTAAGTAGGTGACACAATACGTGCTGCAGGCCCACTAGTAGCATTTAATTTGAATGCCATTGGTATCTGTTGTACCACTTTACTAGGGACTTATGAGTAAATTAAATGTGCCAAATGGGTGTAAGCCAATTTTACAATGTTTAGAGGAGTGGACACGAGCCCTTAAGCACTGGTCAGCAGTCCAAATGGGTACAGAAAACAAGAAGGGAAAAAGCTAAAAGTTTGGCAGAAGTCCACCCTAAGGGCTGTCAGCAAAAAGGGAGATTTGGGATTTCATTGGAACAGATGTTTGGCTCATAAAATGTGCAAAACCAGTGCAGATTCCTATAAAGTAGGATTCTCTGTGTACATGCATTTCCCAGTACATACTTTCTCGTGAAGCTAAGGAAGGGATTACACCTCTGATTAAAAAGATTGTGCAGCAGGGAATTCTAAAAGAATCTTTGGGGAGCCCGTGTAATACATCAATAATGGGTTTTCACAAGTCTAACTAGAAATGGAGGCTAGTTAAAGAATTGAGAAAGATCAATGAGAAAGTAGTTTCATGTTGGCGATTGGTACCAAATCCAGCAGTGATTCTTTTTCATATTCCAGCAGATGCAGAATTGTTCCCAGTGACTGATTTGTGTTCTGCATTTTCCTCCATTCCTGTACATGAGAATAGCCAGTATGTTTTTGCAGTCAAATCTTGAAAGAATCCCACAAGGGTATACTGAGGGTCCTTCTGTCTTCTCTCAGGTACTAAGAAGATCTCAAATATTTCAAATTACATTGTGAGTGAGTTTTGGTGCAATTCATTGAAGATTTGATAATCTCTGTGAAACCAAAAGAGGGCTGTAAGTTGGACACCATTGTATTATTGAATAACTTTTCTAATAAAGGCCATAGGATTTCCACATCCAAACAACAGTATTGCCACACAGAAGTAACCTCTCTGGGATATCAAATTCAGAAAAGAGTGAAGAAGGTGTCCAAGGAGCGAATCTCTGTGAATCTGAGAATGAATCCACCAACAACACAAAGAGAAGGTAAGGTGTTTCTGGGAATGGTTGACTATTGTTGTCAGTGGATTCCCAACATACTTTGATTCCAAAACCATTACAGAGAGTGACTTATAGTGATGTCATAGCTGTGGTACCTTGGAATGACAAATGCATGAAAGCATGCTTTGTTTACGATATCCTCTTTATTATGGAACAGAGTTCAGTCCACAGGCGAACAGGATCATAGTCACGGAGGTGATGGAACACCATCAACAACTGTTCGTCACCTCCAACTTGTCATTGGGCACCAAATATGGAATATGGCGGGACATCGTGGACAAGGTGAAAACCATCGGAGAGCACAAGAGGACAATGGAAAAAGGTCAAGAGGCGATGGAATGACATCAAGCAAAAGACCAATGAGAAACTCGCAGCCAACCAGCAGGCAGCAATGCAGACTGGAGGTGGGGGCCCAGCGCCACAGCTCGTGCTGGATGACATGGAGAAGCTGGTGTCGACAGTCATCAGTGTGAATACTGTGGCCGGAGTCGGGGGACCAGACACTGCTTGACAGGACATAACACAACCGCAACAGGGTGAGTGACCACCAGGTACTGGGGGGATGGGTGGAGATGGTCACGATGGCACACATGCACAATCACGCAGAACTCAGTGCACACTTTCAATGACTCTGGGTCATCGCCCAGATCTATAGACTGTCACAATGTACAATGCCATGCTGTTTGAATGTCAACATGTACCATGCGGCTACATACATGTGGACACATTGCAATACACCATCTCCCCTTCACATTGCAGGGCCACCATCAACACCCCCTGCAGAGATGTCCCTGCCACTCTTCACTGATGACGAGGAGGACAACCCCAGCATCGATGCACAAGCCCTCCAAGGCATCATGGACATCATCCGCGACTCACTCCCAGGATCAGAGCTGCCCAGCTGCATCGAGGAGACCCCACCCACCACCCAAACCACCCAGCAGGAGGTACCCACGGCCCCGGCAGTCTCCCAAGACCCCAGGAACAACACACAGCATTCCATCTCCGTGTGCTGGAGGGCAGAGGGAGACGGCTGAGCAGGTGCGGGTAGAGTTCGGCCTCATGGCTACTAAACTGGACTCCATCCATGGGCATCTAGGCCCGCTCCATGGTCTCCAACGAGCCCTGACTGACATCGCTGGAGTTATGACTCGGAGAGAACAACACCTGTCTGCTCAGAGGGGCTCCAGCGATACCAGCCGTGAGATGGCACACATGCGGTGCGGAGGTTCATTGAAGACATGGTGCGGATAGAGGCGGAAAGGATGGCAGCCACCGCTGCACACCAGCGAAATGTAGCTGGGATCTACCATGCCCTGCAGATCCTCATCATGGCATTGCTGCCACAAGGCGTGGCGATGATGAATGCTGCTGCCCCCACATCATCCACATCTCAGCCCCCTGGTGTGCCATTGCCTCACAGTGTGGCAGACGTATCCACTCCGGCACCTGATGTGTTAGTGGCACACAGCTGGTACTGCAAAACCCACAGGTGGGGCAGAGCACACATCCGGGGACGAGGATGTGGATGGGTTTGTGATCAGGAGGTACTAGCATTCATTTCCGCCACCTGGCCTGTTTCTGCTTGGTGCCGCACATGGCCCCATGACCTTCCACTGACCCCCGTTACACTCTGATGCACTCACCTTGGACAGCGACATGGACTGCCATATCCTGTTTGATGACCAATGACACAGTGAGCAGACTGCGGACTGTACCCTTCCTCTCCCGCAGTACTTGTCATCCCCGGACGGACTCTGGTTGGCCCTCCAGGGGCCCATATTGTGTAGTGTGCTTGGCATTGCCCTGTACAGCTCCAGCAGCAAAACTGCACTGGATGTGCAATAAACATCCAGTAACGCACTGCTGTGTTATGTCTTTCATCATTCATGTATGAATGTGTGGATGAATGTTGGGACAGTGATTTCCCTTGCGTCAATGATGCTCATCCTGTGAGATGCCAGTCAGAGGGTGTTTTTCATTGCATATTGTGTTCCGGGTGTCGTGGACACTACAACAGGGACACATGCATCAGTCACTTCCATGTTCGGACATGGACTGAACCACGCCCAGAGCCCACGAGTCATTGTTGCAAGCTCTGCGCTGGTCCGACGTACTGCAGGCCAGACCACTCCAGCTTACGCTCCGAGGGGGGGCCCTCATTGCTACCCGTCGCAGGCGTACACACTGGTGGTGTGCAGGTCACTAGTCTAGTTGTCAGCATGTCACGGCCACTCCATGAGGGCAGGTTTGCACACACACTACACCCATCCTGCGCAGGAGTCACAGGCCATGTGATTCCGCCAACATAAGGAGCCGACGACATCGCATTCCCCTCTGCCCGTTCTCAATCATAAAGGCCCATAAGTTGTTGCGCACAGGGTTAGTGGCACCCGGGCCTTACGGCCATCACGGGCCTACCACCACATGGTGCTGACTGGGGTTGCATAGGGTTAGTGGCACTTGAAGCTTTGCGGCCGGCACAGGCACCCCGCCACGGGACGGTGACTTTGGGTGCACTGAGGTAGGGGCACCTTAAGTGCTGAGCGGGTGTGCAGCCTGTGATGATGCCCTGTTCCGGCGGTCTGGACAGCTCAGGTTTGTGTGCCCTGCTGGACCACAGTATAGGCCAGAGCCAGTGGGCAGTGCGGGCCTACCGACACGTGGCGTCGCTTACGGGATCTCAGAGTCGGTGGCACCTATTGGGCTGAGCGGCTGTGCAGCCTGCGATGAGGCCGGGTGCACTGGTATGTCCCTTGCCATGGAGTAATCAAGACCCAGCACCAACCGTGACACCTGGTGGCCTGCGGAGCAGGGCTGCATGATGTGGAGGGTGCCATGTCTGCGGGCCCCGGCCTTGTGGCTTGCAGCAGCACGTGGTGGAACCTATTGTCTGCACGCCGATGGCAGAAGGTGAGCAGTGAGGCCTGGGTGTACATGGGCGGGCATACTCCGATAGGCGACAGGAGGGGCTGGGGTGCCTCTGCCTGGGTGTGCATGGGTGGGCATGCTCCAATGGGCGGCAGGAGGGGCTAGGGTGCCTCGGCCTGGGTGTGCATGGGTGGGCATGCTCCAATGGGTGGCAGGAGAGGCTGGGGTGCCTCTGCCTGGGTGTGCATGGGCAGGCAGGCGATGTTGTCTTGTGCAATTGTGTGGACTGTGCCAATCATGTATCTGGACTCTGTTTCAGATGACGGGTCTGTCTCAGATGTGTGACTTGGTGAGCTGCAATACATACCGGCAAGTGGTTGGAGACACACCGGTGGCAGCAAGTGAGCAGTCTGGCCTAGGTGTGCAGGGGCGGCACTCTCTCTCTCTCTCTCCCTCTCTTCTTCTCTCTCTCTCTCTCTCTCTCTCTTTCTCCCTCTCTTCTCCTCCCTCTCTCCCTCTCTCTCTCGCCCTCTCTTCTTATGTCTCTCTCCCACTCTCTTCTCTCTCTCTCTCTCTCTCTCTCCCCCTCTCTTCTTATCTCTCTCTCCCCCTCTCTTCTTCTCTCTCACTCCCCCTTTCTTCTTGTTTCTCTCTACCCCTCTCTTCTTCTCTCTCTCTCCCCCTCTCTTCTTATCTCTCTCTCTCCCTCTCTTCCTCTCTCTCCCCTTCGCTCTCTCCCTGTCCTTTGATGTGCGCAGGACACACCTTCTCATCATGATTTTTGTCTTGCAGGCTGTGACCTACTGATTGTCCCGAGAGGAGCCGTCATGTGTCTTCATTTCAGTTGATTGTTCATGTCAATAAAGTTTCATTTGTTGCTTCGAAAGTGAATGTGTGTTGCTCATTTTTGTGACGACACATGCATGTCACCAGTTGTGATTGTGCGACATCATGCGGATTATTTTGTACATGTTTAGGTGTAGCTGATGTGTCATTTCTTTGGTCCGTGGGGTGCCAGGGAGGGGAGTCCTGGGGGTGGTGGCGGCAGGTGTTTTTGCCCTTTCGGCCCTCCGGGCTGCATATTCAGTTGCCCGGGTGCATCTGTTGTTCTTCATGTGTGGCTCTAGGCTGGGCTCCCTTTTGTGGTGCAGGCTGTCGTCCAACTTTGCAGCAGGTCAGAGCAGGTGTTATTTTCCTGCTGCTAACGCACCTTATCGCCTGTTTTGTGTACTTATCGCAGATCTGGCTGGTTGTTGAGAATGTTGTGGAGTGGTGTTGTTGCGGCTTTTGGCACGGGAATGCCTACTCTGCATCTCATTAGCTTTAGTTGCGAGGGTCATCTGTGGCAATGTTTTTTGCGGCTGCTATCGCGGGTAAACTGGTGCTGTGGGATGTTAACACCAACTTGTGATTGGGGCGATAAGTTTATGGCTACTTTGGCTGCAATAAAGTGCTGTTAACTTGGCGAAAGCTCCTTGTGAATATGCCCCTGAGTTTTTTATTCTACACCAATAGTCAGTACTGTTTTGAAGGGGTGCATAATCATGGCAAGTTGTGGTCACAGAAGCATTTTATAACATCTGCTGGGACACCAACTCGAAATAGGGCACACATTTTTGATTTGCTCTATGCTTTGAAAGTGCTAAAGAAAATAGTTGTGGTAAAATGTGCAGCCATAGAAATGGTTGTGACAATTGGTAATAACTTTGCTGATGTTGTTGCTAAGTACTGTGCTATGAAGAGTATTGCTTACAATGGAAACAACTGTAAAGTCAGAATCTGTGGAAAATACAAATGTATTTGCATGTGTATCACATGACAAGTTGATAGAAGTACCCTGTGAGATGCTAGTAGAGGAGAAACAAAGTGAGAAAAGACAGGATGCAAATTAGACCAAGACAGTTTGTGAAGACACACTGATGGGAGGTTTATCTAGCCAGATTCACTGCAAATGCATATGGTGAGAATAATGCATGGAACTATATGTGTCGGACATTGTTGGATGGTGAACGTTTTCAAAGTCCCCTGGTTTAATCCTAATTACAGAAACATTGATGAGAATTTGTGTCAGAGATGCATAGTAGATCAACAAAACAATGTGGGAAAGAATACTTGTGTAACAATGAGCCATGTAGGAAAAACAGCAGTCCCCTTCACACAGTTATAGGTTAACATTGTAGAAATGCCACCATCCAATACCCAAACATATATTTTAGGTATTATTTGTCGGTTCTGAAAATGGATTGAGGCATACCCAAAAATGAGGTGTAATGCACTAGCAGCTGTCATACTATTACTGAGAAAGTTATTCACTACATTAGGTTTGGAATGCCAGCTTCAGTTAAGACAGATAAGGGTACACACTTTAAAAATAACATCATGAAGCTTTTGTGTGCTGCTTTAAAAATCAATCAGAAGTTCATTTGTAGTTATGGAGTTCTAAAGTATAAGTTGGTGAAAGTGTGTGCTTCAACTTCTCTGAAATGGACAGATGCACTTCCCTTGGTGTTCCTAGGCATGAGACATACTCCCAACAAAGGAACATGTTTGATTGACTACAAAATGTTAATGGGGAGGACCGTGAGGATTCCTGGAACATCGTCTGCAGCTCTTGTGAATATAACTGATAATTAGAGATTATATTATTGCAAGCATCTAGCAAGTACACTATGCTCTATCTCACCAGGTGCAATTTTCAACACCTTTTGCAAGTAAATTGTGCCATAATTTGCAGCCAGGCAAATGAATCAATTCTCATCAAACAGAATGTGAGAATATTATGCCTTCAGTCAAGGTGGTAGATCCCATATAAGGTGATTTTGGTGACAAATACGGCTGGGAATTGTGAAGGTTTGCCGTATTTTATCCATTTATCTCACAACAGGAGAGTGTGTGGTGCTCGTGAAGAAATCGGGAGAAAATCCTTTGACGCACAAGTTCAAAATAAAATTTGAGATGTGGATATGAGGAGTGGGCAAAAGCAAGATCTAATCAAGCTCATGGAAAAACAAACAAGTCAAGCAAATGAAACTCTCGCAAACCAAGTAATTGAAAGTGATAAAACGTGCAGATCAAGGAAATGAAGTAGATGGAAGTTAGATTACAGCTGATCTGCTTAGAAATGTGAAAGTGAGAAGGAGAGAGGTGCAAAGCATATCTAAGCAAAGTGCTACAAAATCAGCTACAGCAGTGAAACAAAGAATCTGAGCTGAACACTGAAGAAGCATCATCTGAGACGTTTGTAAAAGTTGGTGGAAAAGAAGAACGACAAGAGAGAGAAAATCAAACAAAAAGTGCAAAACTCCTCAATGGGCATATCTGACAAATACTTAACTGGGTAAAAGAGACTTTGGGCCTGATTTAGATCTCAGCAGATGGGTTACTCTGTCACAAAGGTGATGGATATCCCGTCTGCCAAAATATAAATCCCAAAGGATATAATGGGATTTATATTTCGGAGGACTGGATATCTATCACTGTTGTGATGCAGGAACCCAGCCGCCGACATCTAAAACAGGCCTTTTGTCTTGAAAGGCCTTTGATTTTTATTTGAAGATACTCAAGAACCATTGTGAAGTGAAATGACAAATGAACTGTGAAATGAATAAAGATAAACATGTTGTCTGATTACAAAGTGATCCTTTGCACTGAATTTTTATGAAAAACAAAATTTTTCCTCATTAAGCTTTAGAACTTTTGTTTTGAATAGGTATGATTTTTAAGAAGAACTGACAGTTATTTAATCTTTACAACTTTTCCTTAAGGATAAAATGTATTTTGAAAGAATATTTTAAAAAGGACTTAAGAAAATGACTTCATGAAAGGAGATGATTTGCATGTCTTGCCAAATACTTTTAAAAACTCATTTCAGCTATACTAATTCGTATACTAGTGTACACATATCCTCCCAGTGGGTATTTTATAGCCTATAGGGTAATTTTTAGCTCAATATTTCTGAATACTACTCTTGTTAGGGGTTTAGATGTAATTGTGGGGAGAAGAAGAAGCAGTCAATGGGACTACTGATGAATGGAGAGATTGCTCTTGATGAGCAGAAGACAAAATTCTATGATGACCTCAGAGTGTTGCAGAAGGAAAATCCTTCAAGACCAAGAATGATGACGGATTGTAATAATGTGATTACGTGATTAATTAATTTAGGGGGGGAATCGTAGAAGTGAAATATTTTATTAGAAAATAGTGCCTAAGATAGGTCTGGCTAGTTAGCATAATTAAGCTGAATTAACAAGAGTGTTTGTCACATTGCAGAAAAGTGCAGGTTTATTTGTTGTGCAAGATCTACCAGCGTTCATGTAACTTATCTTTGGCTTCCTCTGAAAGGGATGTACTTGTAATGCAGCATTGCTAGGCACTGAACTAACGCCTGTCATTATGAATGTGCAGAAGCAGATCTTTTGTTCTCTTGTGTTTCGCATTAATAAAAAGTACGATTTCTTTTTGTAAAAATGATGTATTTAACACCCCAAACAATTTATGAATAAGTATGTGCTATTACAAAATGAATCATTCGATTAATGCTGTGCCAGAAACGTATTTAGTGCTGCCTTTCTGGATGAATCATGCTATGGATTTGTGTGTTTTGTTTGTGCAGAACATTATCAAAGGCAAGCTTTTTGGGAAAAACACCAGGCTTTAGATATCTTTTTTTGCTGCCAGACTTTGCTTCTTGTTGCAAGAAGGCTAGATTCTTGTGATCCTTTATGTTCTACTATTTATCGTTACTAATTTGAATGCTTGCCAGGTGTGCTGTGCTTGTTTACATCCTTAAAGGCGCATGGCAATTTGCATTTATATTAATTTTGGTTTTATGCTAATTCCCTTGACTCTAAAGACTTTTGCTTTCTGTAATGATAATATTATTTGAAAAAAATCCACAGATTCTGTGACATGGAAACGTCTTGTTGTGCTGGCTTTCCTAATCCAGCTGTCTGAGCATTTACGTTTAGGATTCTCCCTTTGTTGCCTATCAACTCTCCTTAATTATATAATAATGTATTACATTAATAATAATTATATATTATGAATAATAAATTATATATATTATATCCACATATATATATTTAGTTATAGTTAGGACCTAGTTTCCATAGGAAAAGCGTTTTTTGTTTTCCCAATAACTTTGGTGTTGTTTGACGAATCTTCACGAAATTTTCAGAACTAGTTCGGTGTGCCAGTCAGCTCCTGCCTTGAAAGTTTCAGGGTGATTCGTCAAGCTGGGGCCGAGAAATAAGGGGGGTCCAAAATCGTGTTTTCCCAATGTTATTTTCCGTAGGGAACTTTAGACAAAGCTACAGCCCGAACTGCTGAACAGAATTACACCAAATTTGGCAAAAAGGTAGGTCTTGGTTTAGAAAGAGCCCTTTTTGTTAAATGGTGTACATCCGTTCAGTAGTTCATGAGAAATTAGAAAAAGAAAAAGTTTTGATATCTAGGGACACGGTGGATTCGCAAACCCTCCCGAGCACGAGGTTCATTCTTATTGGCTGCCAACACTCCAAACCAGGAACTGTTGGCAGCCATCTTGTGACTCAGTAAAACCGAGCCTCAACAAAACAGTAAAACAATGTATAAAATGAAGAAAAGGGGGCAGGGAAGAAACACCCTAACCCCCTAGGCCTGCTCAGGGGGTCCCACAAGGACCCCCAGGGATAGAAATATATATATATATATATTTTTAAACGGCAGAAGTTGCGTTTGGGTCGTGACTCCTGCCGAGAAAATAAAAAAAGAAGCGCAGACTCTCGTTTTCAAAAAACCCCCACACTGCCCCAGGGACCACCACCTTCCCGGGGCATTTAATATTTAAGCACGGGGGTCTGCTGTCGACCCCCGGGCCCCGGGGACCACCACCTCCAAGGGGCAATGAAATGGAGGGAGGGGGGCCACGTGGCCCTCCTCCAGGAGCTCTTAATGGGCCTGGGGACCGCCACCCCCCAGGGCCGGCTCCTGCAGTGTCCCGGGGTGCCCACCTCCAGGACACTACTGTTTGCTATGGCAGGGCGGGAGCATGACTCCCGCCCTGCCATAGCAAACTCCTGCATTGCTTCATGGAAGCGAGAGCAGGGAAACCTGCTCTCTCTTTTATGAAGCAAAGCAGGATTGATTTTTCACGAGGGGAGCTGCATGTCAGCAGCTCCCCTTGTGGAAAAGCAATGCCGGCGTGAGGCCGGGAGCCGGCAGAACCGTGGGGGCATTGGGGCTCCCCAGACGGTCCAAAACTGTGAGGCTACGCCCCGGAGGATGGGGTCCCCGGGGTCAAAAATGGCCCGAGAGGGGGGCCACGCGGTCCCCCTCCGTTAAAAAAAAAGAAAAAGAAACATTGGCATGCCCCGGGAGATTAGGGTCTGCGGGGCGAATATAAATTAATGGCAGTAGACTTTTTTTTTTGCCAAAGTTTGGAGTCGCGACCCTAGCGCGGTGCTCAGCGTGGCCCCTGGTGTGAACACGAGGGGTGTACGGCTCCCAGCACAGCCCCTGGTGCGAACGCGAGGGGTGCGCGACTCTCAGGGCAGCCCCCTGGTGTGAACGCAAGGGGTGCACGGCTCACAGTGCGGCCCCTGGTGTGAACGCGAGGGGTGTGCGGCTCTGTTAGTCACGCTGGGTGTGCGATTCCAAGCAAAAATATTTTTTTTATATATAAACCTAGGTTATATGTTGGATTATTGAGTGGCTCTAAAAAGAGCCCTTGTTTTCATTGGGAGATTGTTGTAGCTACATGTTAGTGAAGATGCAGAGCTTCAGGTTGTTGAGAAACACTCTGTTACTTTCATCAGTGAAGTGTACTCCATCACTTCTGTAGATGCCATCCATATTCCAACGAAGATTGTTGTTATAGATGGAGCCCATCCTATGGTCTCTGAGGTAAGCAGAAACAGCTTTATTGACATTTTCTCTAGCTTTCTCAATCTGAGGACAAAATTGATTAGACCACATCCATTTCTGTCTTTGGCATATGTTAGAGTATACAAAGACAGTTTGGGGGTCAAAGCAACATCAGTTCTGCAAAGGTGTCCTTCATTAGCATTTCTAGACCTACCCCAGTCAATGTGCCTAGGTCATTGCCACCACAATGCACAATCATGAGGTCAGGGGGTTGGAGATGCAAAAAGGTTTTAACCAAAGGCCTCAATTGGTGCCACTTTAATCCTCTCTGTCCAATCCATTTAATGTCTACATTTTGAAAAGCTAGGTCTTTGTCAATACCTCTGTGTTCAGCATACCTCTTGCACCAGATAACATAGCTGTGCCCAACAATCCACACAGAAAGCATCTTGAAGGGATGTCTGTAGGTAATCAAAAGATATCTGTAGCTGAGGTAGTCAGTTCGTAGAATCAGAGGTATCTAAAATGGTGGAGACAATGCTGTTCTTAAGAAAGAAAGAATTGATTGGCTTTTTAAGAACATTGTACATTCAAAAATAGGGTGCATTTTAATTTGTTTAAAAAGCAGATTTCTTATTGGTTAGTAAAAAATGTTTGAAAAGTACAGTAGAAAGGATAAGGTAATGTTCTGCAATGTCAACCACACCTGCTCTTTCCTTTCAACATGGTGTGGTGAACTTGAAAATATAGTGAACTTGTGACCTGTCAGTTAATTTGAATGTTGCATGACCTGTTGCTATGGAAACTGGCATCAAGCAGAAGGGATGAAGAAGTCAGTTGATAAGGGTCATTATCTGTGACCAATGGAAAAGTGTTTTCCAATATGAAAAACTCTGGAAAGCAATGTCATTTGTTGCTTATGTGTATTTCTATGGAAAAAGAGAGGGAAACCTTGCCATTACTGGTTTCACCTTGCAGAGTCTGGTGATTTATATTGACTGTGTGTAAAAGAAAATCCTGTGAGTTTGTGAGATTTTTCATTCAACACATTTATTTGCAAGTTGAGGTATACATTTTGGAGGTTTATTTAAAAAAGATTTGACATTAACCTAAAACTGTGTTGTTTGAAATATATTATTAAATGTAGAGATATATATTGGAATTAGTTTCATTGTACTTGAATATTGTTTAAAAAACAGTCTGTACAGTAATATGTGTATTTTTAAAGATGATTACTGATGTAATTAATTAAGCTTGTTTTTTAAGTCTGTTGAAAGGTATAGCTGAATGATGCAGCAGTTGATAGTTGGTTGAAGATGCAGTACAAACGTGTAGTTTGAAAGATGTTCATATAAGGTTTAGTTTATTAGCCTACATTTTTTCTTCTCTCTACAAAGGTATAGTTGAATGATACTGCATAGTTATAGATACTTTGGTAAAGATGCAGCACAACTGTGCTGTTTGAAAGATTACCATACAAGGTGTTAATTTTTAGGTTTCTGTTATTAGTTTGTACAGAAGGTCAAGTTAAATGATGCCATAAATTTAAAGATAGAATGGTGAAAAAAGGTGCTGTTAATTAGGCTTCTTTCTGTAGTCTAAGCAAAGGTATAGTTGAATGATGCCACATAATTTTAGATACAAAGCTGAAGATGTATAATAAAAGTATGGTTTTAAAAATGCTCATAAAAGGGGTTGTTAATTGCCCTTCTTTCTTAAGTCTGTTGAGAGGTATAGTTTAATGATGTGGCATATTTGTAGATTGAATGGTCAAGATGTAACTCGAAACTAAACCACCATATATTACCCTTTGTGACATGTTGTACTTATCTACTTAATAAGTATGCAATGACTTATCTATGTGATCAGATTCTAATTATACAGTTGTATGTATGCTTAGTGAACTATTGAGAGGTGCCTGAGCGATTACAGGAGCGCAAAGGTAGTGAATATGTGATTTTAAAACTACCTGAGTAATGATTGACTGATTCCATATTCTGCAATCACCCAGTTAGTATCCAAGCACTACCCATGTAGTCATGCAATGACAAAGGCACTAACTGATGCACTGCTTCAATCCCCTGAGCACTACCCATGTAGTCCAGCAATACCCCTGTCACTCCCTGTGCACTCTTCCAATCACCCATCCACTCCCATGTCCTTATCTAATCACTGTGCCAAAACCCAAGCACTTATAAATTCACCATGCACTCTCCTTGCAGTAATCTAATCATGCAGTCACTACCCAAGTACTCATGCAATGACCTAGGCACTAACTCATTCACTGCTTCAATCCCTTGAGCACTACCTATGCAGTCCAGCAATCTCCCTGTGCACTCTTCCAATCACCCAGCCACTCCCATGTCCTTATCTAATCACTGTGCCAAAACCCAAGCACTTACAAATTCACTATAAACTCTCCTTGCAGTACTCTAATCATCCAGTCACTACACATGTACTCATGCAATGACCCAGGCACTAACTGATGCACTGCTAAATCCCTTGAGCACTACCTATACAGTCCAGCAATCTCCCTGTTATGCAATTACCAAGGCACTAACTCATCCACTGCTACAATCCCTTGAGCACTACCTATGCAGTCCATTAATCTCCCTGTAATTACCTATGCACACCTGCAATCACCCAGCCAGTCCCATGTTCTTATCCAATCACTGCGCCAAAACCCAAGCACTTATAAATTCACCATGCACTCTCCTTGCAGTACTGTAATGATGCAGTCACTTCCCATGTACTCATGCAATGACCAAGGCAATCACCCTGTTATGCAATTACCCAGGTACTAACTCATCCACTGCTTCAATCCCTTGAGCCCCACTTATGTAGTCCAGCAATGCCCCTGTCACTCCCTTTGCACTCTTCCAATCACCCAGCCACTCCCATGTCCTTATCTAATCACTGTGCCAACACCAAGCAGTTATAAATTCACCATGCACTCTCCTTGCAGTATCTCTATTCATTCAGTCACTATCCATGTACTCATGCAATGACCCAGGCACTAACTGATGCACTGCTACAATCCCCTGAGCAGTACCCATGTAGTTCACCAATACATGTGCACTCTTCTAATCACCTAGCCTTTCAAATGTGTTTATCTGATCACTCCGCCAAAACCCAAGCACTTATAAATTCACCATGCACTCTCTTTGCAGTACTCTAATCATCCAGTCACTACCCATGTACTCATGCAATGACCCAGGCACTAACTCATGCAATGCTACTATCCCTTGAGCACTACCTATGCAGTCCAGCAATCCCCCTGTTACTACCCATGTACACTCTTCCAATCACCCAGCCACTCCCATGTCCTTATCTAATCACTCTGCTAAAACCCAAGCACTTATAAATTGACCATACACTCTCCTTGCAGTAATCTAATCATCCAGTCACTATCGATGTACTCATGCAATGACCCAGGCTTCAACTCATGCTCTGCTACAATCCCCTGAGCACTGCCCATGCACTCCAGCAATTGCCCTATCACTACCTATGCACTCCTCCAATCACCCATCCAGTATCATGTACTTATCCAATCACTCTGCCAAAACCCAAGCACTTATAAATTCACCATGCACTCTCCTTGCAGCACTCTAATCATCCAGTCACTACCCATGTACTCATGCAATGATCCAGGCACTAACGCATGCTCTGCTACAATCCCCTGAGCACTGCCCATGCAGTCCAGCCATATCCCTGTCACTGCCTATGCACTCCTCCAATCACCCATCCAGTATCATATACTTATCCAATCACTCTGCTAAAACCCAAGCACTTATAAATTCACCATGCACTCTCCTTGCAGCACTCTAATCATCCAGTCACTACCCTTGTACTCATGCAATGACCCAGGCACTAACACATGCACTGTTGCAATCCCCTATGCACTTACCATGCAGTCCTCTAACCACTTACACATTTCTCATTTGCTCTTTCGATTCCCCAGGTAGCACCCATGCAGTCCATCAATCACACTGTCACCCCCCGTGCACTCCTCCAATCACCCAGCCAGTACCATTTACTAATCCAATCACCACGCCAATACCCAAGTACTTACAAATTCACCATGCACTCTCCTTGCAGTACTCTAATCTTCATGTCAGCACCCATGTCCTCATGCAATGACCCAGTCACTAACACATGCAATGGTACAATCACATGTGCACTACCCATGCAGTCCTCTAACCTCCTACACACTTCTCATTCACTCCTTCAATTCCCCAGTTAGTACCCATGCCGTCCAGCCATCTCCCTGTCACTGCCTATGCACTCTTCAATCACCCAGCCAGTACCATGTAATATTCCAATCACTCTGCCAATACCCAAGCACTTATAAATTCACTATTCACTCTCCTTGCAGTACTCTAATCATCCAGTCACTACCCTTGTACTCATGCAATGACCCAGGCACTAACACATGCACTGCTGCAATCCCCTATGCACTTACCATGCAGTCCTCTAACCACTTACACATTTCTCATTCGCTCTTTCGATTCCCCAGGTAGCACCCATGCAGTCCATCAATCACCCTGTCACTCCCCGTGCACTCCACCAATCACCCAGCCAGTACCATTTACTAATCCAATCACTACGCCAATACCCAAGTACTTACAAATTCACTATGCACTCTCCTTGCAGTACTTTAATCATCCAGTCACTATCCATGTACTCATGCAATGACACAGGCACTAACTCATGCACTGCTACAATCCCCAGAGCACTACCCATGCACTCCAGCAATCCCCCTATCGCTACCTATGCACTCCTCCAATCACCCATTCAGCAACTTGCACTTATCCAATCACTCTGTCAAAACCCAAACACTTATAAAATCACCATGCACTCTCCTTGCAGTACTCTAATCATCCAGTCACTACCCATGTACTCGTGCAATGACCCAGGCACTAATTCATGCAGTGCTACAATCCCCTTGAGCACTACCCATGCAGTCCAGCCATCTCACTGTCACTACCTATGCATTCATCCAATCACCCAGCTCCATGTACTTATCCAATCACTCTGCCAAAACCCAAGCACTTAGAAAATCATCATACACTGTCCTTGCAGTACTCTTATCATCCAGTCACTACCCATGTACTCCTGCAATGACCCAGGCACTAACTCATGCAGTGCTACAATCCTCAGAGCACTACCCATGCACTCCAGCAATCCCCCTATCGCTACCTATGCAGTCCTCCAATCTTCCATCCAGCATCTTGTACTTATCCAATCACAACACCAAAACCCAAGCACTCAGAAAATCACCATGCACTCTCCTTGCAGTACTCTAATCATCCAGTCACTACCCATGTACTCGTGCAATGACTCAGGCACTAACTCATGCAGTGCTACAATCCCCAGAGCACTACCCATGCACTCTAGCAATCCCCTTATCACTACCTATGCACTCCACCAATCACCTATCTAGTATCATGTACTTATCCAATCACTCTGCCAAAACCCAAGCACTTATAAATTCACAAAGCACTCTCCTTGCAGTACTCTAATCATTCAGTCACTACCGATGTACTCATGCAATGACTTTCGGAATTATAAACTCATTCCAATAAAAAAACAAAAACTAAATTAGCAGCGATGATTCCTTGCTGCAGAATAAGCAGCATCAACAGATTGTTCACCACAACATAATATGGCTTTGCATTTTATGCAATTCTGTTACAAGTTGGCAAACTCGGTGCGAATGTCCGGACCTTGATACGAGGTGCTTGATGCTCCAGAATTGCTGGGACCAGCTCCCTGATCAGCTTGCTGCATGTTTTCTTGTGCATGTTGCAGCTGTTCTCGTGCAAGATGTCTCGGATGGATTGTCTGCAGGTGTTTGTACATACTCGATCTCCCACATGAGTACTTTTTTCACTTCCTCTTGACAAAATCCGAGGACATAGAATACAGCTCACCTTCCGAGCATTAACTTTCTTTTCACCATCTGGGATGGTAAAAAACTTCCAGACAATGGATTCAGGTCTTTTCTTGGGAGGTGGTTCTTCGATGTCTTCATCATCAGATAGAATTTGTGGATCCGGATTTGAAGAAGCCATTTCAATAGTTTTCCAGCAAACACCCCAAAAATTTACAGAGTAGCTACAAAACCACAACATGTGTTTCCCCAGTGATGCTGCAGAGAGAATGAGCAAAATGTGTGGGGTCCATCAACTGCTAGAATGGACAACCTTATAAACCAATCAAATGCTCTCTTTTAAAGTCACATGGGAGTCGCTCACCCGGCGCGCAACCAGCGCGCACCTGCCACGACTTCACGAAATTTATTTAACAATGATATAAGTTTATTACAAGTACAAATATATTATTTTAAAAAATAGTTTAGATAATCTATTGCCCTCATATATACATTAAAGTTATATACATATAGTTTTGAAACACATTTTTTTTTACGGGAGTTGCGCGCCCGACACTGCCCAGTACCTATATGACGTTACGAGGGGCAAGGCACCACGCACCCATCGCATATGAAACATGCACATGAAGCGACCCAGTACGTATATGACGTTACATAGGGCCAGGCACCGTGCTCCCGTCGCATATGAAACGCGCTCATGGCAAGACCCAGTACATATATAACGTTACGCGGGGCCAGGCACCACACACATGTCGCATACCAAACGCACCTACTTCTCGACTTTAGCAATATGGCAGCTTGAATCCGCGCACCCATCATGATAGGTACATGTTGGGTACGCGACTCCAATATTTATACAAAAAAAAATATATATATGAATTTTAAGGGAAAAAATAATAGAAAATAATTATAGGATATTAAAGTTACAAAATTTCAGTAAAAATAAACCTTGCAATTTATAGAAAAAAGCTTTTATAAATATTACACTTACAAATTAGCATTTAAAAATCCTTTGAAATTCACTGAAAAAAATATAGGTTTCAGGGATGCTTTAGTTAGAAATTAGCATTCAACCCCTTCAGTGCCACGCCCTTTCCCCCTCCTGTGCCGGGCGTTGCACTAGTGGGTGGGGTTCATAACGAGATAGTCTCGTCATGGGCACAGCGCAACCGTGCTCCATGACGAGACTATCTCGTCATGGGCACTGAAGAGGTTAAAAAACCATTGAAATTCACTGAAAAAACAATAGGTTTCAGGGACATTATAGTTAGAAATTAGCATTTAAAAAACCTTACAAATTCACTGAAAAAAACATAGGTTTCAGGGACATTATAGTTAGAAATTAGCATTTAAAATCCTTACAAATTCACTGAAAAAACCATAGGTTTCAGGGACGTTATAGTTAGTTGGACATTTCTCTCGTACAAAACCAGAGAAATTCGGCCGGTATAGTTAGTTCACCTAACTATATCTCACACCCCCGCAATGCACTTTTGATGGCGTTGCACCTCCCTATTCAATATTCTTTAGGCAGGTCATTTTGCACTCCCTGCAAATATGCAATTGTTAATGCAACTTATTTGTATATGTCACATTACAAATTGCATGCCCAGTCACAAACCAGTCTGCTTGCAAATTGCACATCATTGTTTGAGAATGGTTCTACATACTATAGAACCAGTGCTGTAAAGTAGGGGGTTCCCGTAGGCTCCCAGTTCCGGCAGCTATTTCTGGGCCAGATCTGGGACAGGGCCGACCCAGGGAAATATTCAGAATTTGTCCTGCTGTAATTTTCCGACACAGGGACACAATTCAGCAGCACTGCGCGCATTGTCTACATTTCATTTGGCACAGCAGCCTCAAAGCAAGAAGGGGGCTTGCTTATTTTAATTTTCAGCCGGCCCAAAACAAAGGCCATATTCAAAGGGCTAACAAGTCCTTCTTTTGTACATGCATCACCCTGGTTGTGATCTATATGGAACCTATTTCTTAGATATCAACGTAATGGAAGTAAATGAAGACACTGAACCTATCACTTCACAAGTACTTTGAGAAACTATGACTTGAAAGCATTTTTTTTTACTTTGTTCAGCCTCCTAAGTAAGAAATATGCATGTACTGTAAGAATGCAAGATTTATATGTGTGTATGAGTTTACACAAATAATGATTTACATTGCACCTGCTATTTTTTATTTAGTTCCTTTACATTGCTACTCATCCCAGCGCAAGATGTCAGAGCAATATAGACCACAGAGAGAGGCACAATAATCATACCAATGTAAAAATCAATGTACAGGATTGTTGCAGATGATGAAGGTTATCAGGTTTAGGATCACAAATTGTCCATACTTGTAGACAATAAGGTGGTGATTACAAGTCTGGCGGTCCACGGACCACCAGCCTTATGGGGGTGGGCAGTGGCGGTCTCCCCACTGCTCTATTATTATAAGATGGGTGGTAGGACCACCACAGGCCTGCCACCACCATTCCCTAGCAATGCTGCAGTGGTCAGGAGGCATCCATATGCTTGGTGGGACTTCTGCGGTCCTGTCAAGTGGATTAGGAGTTTCCTCTCCACCAGGGTTTACATGGTGGGTTGCTCCTCCTTGTATACCCTGGTGGAGAGGAAGCAAATGAGTCCCTACAGGGCCCCCTGGTGCCTCTGCACTCTGTGGATGCAAACGGGGGGGGCAAGGTATGTTCCACCCTGTGTGTGTGCACACCAGTTCCTGCACGAGATGGACTTTTCAGTCCATGCCGTGCAGGAATTGTTTTTGGCATTCCCATTGTGGTGCTTGTTTTTAAAGGCACTGCTTTGGGAATGCCAAATAACAGCCCGCCAGACACGAGTTACACTCTTATTCTGACGTGCACTCTCACCACATGTTTGGCAGTGCGGCAGTGGGGCAGGCCTGGCGCAGCACCGCCAAACTCGTAATTGTGCCCTATGTGTTCAGAGAAGGGTTGGGAGAAACACAAAGTCAGAATACAAAACATAATGCAGTGATTGTAGTTGTCTGTGCTGACAAGATTCTATTACTTCTCAAAGAAAACCTTGTTTGAAATTGTAGCATAATAACAGTTTAAGAAAACAATAGGGATCTGAACCCACGATTTACAGTTTGTACGCAGCTTCTTGATGCCTGCAAATAGATCACTGTGGTGTATTAGAATGATCAAACGCAGTAGCCAACTTACCTATCTACATAAGGTACAAATCTGTGATCTGCATGCTACTTAATATGCTTTGCAGCAAGCACATTAACCCCCCATGCTACTTTATGAGTCAAAAATGTAAGTGGACAACACTCAGAACTCTACCAGAACCAGTAGAGTATTCTTACTGCTGTTTTATTCCCCAATTTCTAAATTGCTGTTCAGAAAAAATATATTTCTGCGACAGGTGTCTTGACCAGTAAGATATTCTGGAATGCATCCTCTTTGTGGCCAATCAAGGGGCATATTATCAAGCCAGGCGATAAAATTATCGCAGCTTTAAATTCCAATTGAAACCCATGTTAGATGCCCTTCACATCTAACATGGGCTTCAATTGGAATTCCATAGAGCATATTATCAAGCCCATTATCGCCATTTTAGCAGCAATAATTTTATCGCCTGGCTTGATAATATGTCCCTAAGTAAGCTAAAACAGATTTGCAGTAACATAGCCCTTTTTGTCAATTTCTTTGAGGCACATCTTATTTTTATTTAAAAATAAATCTATAAGATGACTGTCAGACTCTGCTGTTTGAGATCGGCCCCTCGTGACTCCACCTCCTTACACCGCCACAACTTGTCCCCTAATTTATGGGTTCAGGCGTAAATGTATTCCAATTCCAGAAATTTTGGGACCCTTAGTTATCACTCTGAGCCTAAATTTTGAGTTAATACTGATAAAATTCTTACAGAAGCACAGAAAAGAAAAGAATAAATACAGGAAAGAAACTTGGGGTTCAAATTCCTGCTCCTAAATGTCCTTTCTGAGGTATGTCCTAAAACTCTGTATGAATCTGGGAACAATCTACATTTAACCAAAACATATTCAGCAAAGCTTCTGCACTTCATTATTGATGTAGAAATTATAATTAAGGGTATAACTTTTTTGGGGGAGTTGCAAGGTTTCTGACGCTCACAAGCTAATCCCTCCCTTGCATTGAGTCATTTTCCAAAAGCAGAAAATCTTTGGAAATGTCCAGCAAACATGCTTCACTGATTTTGAACCATCAGATCCAATTGACTACAGAAATGGTCATTTTCAATAATCTATCCAGACTAGTTGAATCCTAGAGAATGTGGTGGAGGGAGAACTCCGCCAAAAATTTGCCGGGCTCATGCTCTTCTAAACTGATAGTTACTTCACACATTTAGGGGTATGGGAAATGCTGGGGTTTCTGAGGCAATAAACTAAACTGACTTTTTTTTAGAATCTCTTGACCAAGAGATCCATCTGCAGCATATCTGCCAGGCCAAAATGACAGATGACTGCCCCAATGGGTCTCCAATCCTGGAAACAGTTGAAGACACAACTCTTTAAGAAAAACGTTATCACAATGTATTATCAGTCCACAAACCAGCTACCTCTCCTACTTTATGCTTGCCTTTGAACCTGTACAGGTCACTCTGCGGCCTTTGGTTAGGTTTGTGAAATAGAAATACCACATACATACATGGGCACATACATACCCATCCTATGGAAGGTGGAACGTCCACCACAGAGCTTTCCTGCCCAGGACAGCCAAGCATGGCATGGTGGCCCCAGGCAGGAAAAGTGAGAAATGCTATTAATGCTCAGTGAGCAAATTGGCTGTACTTTAGGAACACTTGCTTTTTGTTTTTCTGTTGCTTTTCACACGAAGCCTCTGCTTTATGGGTTTGTTTTGCAAGAGATTACCATATGGGCTGCATTAACACAGTAAACTGCTAAGGATTCAGTTCTAATAAAAGTGCATTTTCCAATCAGGCAGTTGCAGGTTCATGGCAAACCCTTCCAGGTAGTTTGTGTTTCTCATTAGGGTGAGATCTGCAGCCCTTCTGGAGCTACATGTTCAAGTAGAAAGAATCCCTCCTTCCCTTCCTTGTACCCCAGGACAGGGAGTAAAAAGGGCTAAAACAATTGTTGAGGCCTGATGGTTCTGTATTGACCTGCTGCAGAAACCATTCACATTTTAAACATGCTTCACATTTTTTCAGCCCAAGAAACTCTTTATTCGTTCAATTTATTATCGGCTACTAGGAAGCTCACAGACATTTCTCAAAATATCTTTGCGATCATGCGAAGAGGATAAAACTAGAAATTATTTTCGAGAAGTAGGGGAAGTGAGGTGATGTGAGATGGCAGAATAAAAGTGCTCAATAGCACTTGTTGTATAAGTATATATTATGGAGTGTGTGTAAATGTATTGGTCGATTAATTAAAATCATTACAATCAATAGCAACCACACATATACAATGAGAATAAAACAACAATATAGCATCAAAATCACATAGAGCATGGGAATAATTGACCAATTCCTATTATTGGCGGCTACTGCGTTAAATTTGTATAAAAACAAAGTTTACAAAATCATTATGTACACTAAGTAATAGAAACTTAACACAGTTGACTTAGCAGCGATAGAGGACATTGGGTAGTAAGGTGCATTTGTGGTAACAATTCTTAATAGCTATGATTTAAAATATACTTCATATAACCCTAAAATTGTGTGTTATCAATATACTCGGCAATAGACAAGAACAACAAAAAGTAAAGTGCATTTGTGCCGACATTGCAACTGTAATATCCTGACTATAATTCATGCAACTATTTTTTTTTTTTACTCTAGGCGTATTTTGATTGGCTGGTGGTAATAATATAAAATATACAATACATTGTCCTAAAATTATATCAATCAATCAATCAATCAAGAAAGCTTTATTCGATTTTGAGATTTAAAATCATAAAAGCGTACATCAATAATATTCATGGATATATATACAGATAAAAAGTTTATAAATAATTTGTTTATACATAATACAAGTCAATCAGTATAGTGCCCTGTTAAAAAAGTTTATCAAGTTGCAAAGGATACATATTAAAATTGATACATTGAGCTCCGAAACTTGACAGCCAGCTTTAAAAAACTCGTTAATGCAATAATAGTACAATCATTGTCCAGCTGTAATAACCTAATCATAGCCAGTCTACAAGTGCGAATTCCCCAGGACTTTAAAAGTGGTTTCAGAAATGACCTCCTGGGCAGCTGGTAAAATTTACAAAAAAGAACACAATGAATATTGGATTGGGCAGAGGTATCATCACAAGGGCAAAGTGGGAGTTCATTCGACCAAGAGTTGCAGAGAGGGAAAGCAATCATGCGATAAAAATTCCCAAATCTAAGGCGAGTGAGAAGCATTCGGGCGTAGCAAGAAGGCTGAGTTAATAAGTAGTTTTGGAGGCCTTCTTGCATGGTTATTTTTTGGTAGTTGAGAACTGTATTTTTTGTTTTTTCCAAATTCCATCTTTTAGTTATAAGATGGTTTAAGGCCAGCTCTCTTAGGGTCTTCCTAGAAACCATTTCCATGGTAGAAGGCCTCGTGAAAAACTCAGGGTGGCCAAGGTTAATCATCATGTTTTTTACATATGTGAGCCATTTTATGTTGGTTAATCTGTCGAGGTTGAGACAGTCGGTGATCAAGTCTCTGTTAAGTTTGGTCTCCGGAGTAACCCAAATCTTGTGCCACAAGAGTATGGGCGCAATTTTAATAATATCTGAGATGTACAGCAAACCCAATTCAATATGTATAAAATAGGTCGATGTAGATTTTGAAACTCCTAATAAATAGCACAAAAATTGATTTTCTGTTTTTTGTAATATTTGTGCATTTTCAATACCCCAAAGACCAGCTCCATAGGTGGCAGTAGAAATGCATTTAGCCTTGTAAAGAACAATCAGCTCTTTCACTGGTCTGCCACCTATTTTAGCTGAGAACTGTTTAAGGGCGCCAATAGCTCGGGTGAGGGCCAAATTTCTGGCATTTACCGCTGTATGCCAATTTCCCTTCCTATCAAAATGTATTCCTAGGTAGGAGAAATTGTCCGTGGTCTTGATCCTGCTGCTATCTAAGAAGATTGAGCAAGGCACTTTCTTTGTTCCCGGACCACAAGCCATCGTGTATGTTTTTGCAATATTAATTTTTAACCCTCGTTCATTCATGTAAGTTGCAAACTTCAAGACAGCCCTCTGAAGGCCTATCTTGTTCCGGGACATAATGGCGGCATCATCAGCATAAAGGAGTATTGGGGTCGGAGCTCCTAGAATTTTTGGGTAATCATGCTGTGATTCTATTAAATGTTGGTCAATAGAATTAATGTATAGGGTAAAGAGAAGGGGGGCTAAAATGCACCCCTGTCGTACCCCTCTCTTGATAGGGAATTTATCAGAACACTCGCCTTTGTTTCCGTAACGGACTCTAGCACCTGCATCGCAATACAGAGTTCTTATAAATGCTAGAATGTTAGAATCTAAGCCCATTTCAGATAATATGGACCATAGTATCTCATGGTTCACGCAATCAAATGCGGAACTCAGGTCCACGAATTAATGCGGAACTCAGGTCCACTAAAATTATATATTGTAAATATACTTGGCAATTGTAATAATTGTAATATACTGATTGACAGATACTATAGCAATTTAATAATTGACTACTTAGTTTTCATTTCATAATTACAACCACCTCAATAATATTTATCCCTATATTATAATGCCGATTCTTCACAGGATAATAGTTTCTTTTCAGCTATTTGAATAAACTTAACAAATCGAGAAATCATTCAAGGCGAGGCGACAGTAAGGCATGTGATGATAGCATTTCTGCAAGTTCTTACCCCCAATTCATTAAAAACGGATCTTAAGAGGAATTTCCGCTCGTCTGGCAATTGGGGACACATAGTCACAATATGTACTTATGTTTCATCACATGAACCACACAGCCTACATAATTTAGAGGACCACTTTTTTTCCCATTTTGGAAATCCATCTTTAGTTGGGTATCTCCCAAACCGTACTAGCATAAATTTATTCTTAAATAACAGTTTTGAATGAGTCAACAAATACGGTTGTGGTTTCAAATTGCTAAAAGAGTTGGCAACTGACCATGAGTGATTTTTTTTTCCTAAGCTCATCGTTATCAGTTATAGTTGACAGTAGATTAACTGATTGATTTATTGTTTTTTTTAAACAGATTTACTACTAATTTCATCTTCTAGATTTGGGCATTCGAATTTAAGTAAACACTCATTTAAAAAATCAACGCCAACTACTTGCATACTTACTCCTCAGTATCTCATGCCAGCACTGACTTGCGAGAGAACCTTCTTCTGAACGTGATAATGACAATAACGTTTTTAAGTAAGTAGATTGCCGTGCCAAGGTTTGTCTTTTCAGACCAAATTCTAACCTTACATTGGCACGGCCTATGTATCTGGGAATCCTAAACACTGATTTATATACTTTTATTTGGATGTTGTCAAGGATTTTTGCATCATTGCCTCGAAAAATTATCAAGCCGTAATCCAAAGATGGAATCAATTTGGTTTTCATTACCTTCAAGAGTTGCTCGTGATTTGGGCATGATAACTTATCTCTTAGCCTTCTAAAAGCTACTGATAAGGATGTTACCTTTGCCTCAAGATTACTAAAATACTGCCTAAACGACATGTTATCATCAAATGTAATTCCTAAATATTTGTACGATTTTACCGATTCATTAGATAACCCATTGATGTTCCATACTTTCATATCTGATTTTCTTCCTCCTATAGTCATTATTTCTGTTTTTTTAGCATTTATTTTGAGACCATTCAGGGTAATATATTGATTAAAAGAGTCAACCATTCTTCTTAGACCTATAGCTGAATGACTCAATAAAATGGTATCGTCAGCATATTGCAAATATTTGATATCTTTAGCTAGTATAGTTGCGGAGTGGGCATTAGCATCTTTAAAATGGGTAGGGAGGTCAGACATAAAAAGATTAAAAAGACAAGGGGCTAAAACACAGCCTTGTTTTAAACCTGTATTTGTTTCTAGCCGGTGTGTTGTGCTTCTACCATCACCGACTTTAATCTGGACCCAAGTGTCAGTATAGAAAGCTTAATCATATCTTAAAGGTGATTGGGGATACCCCAATTCATAAGCTTGGCCCATAATAGGTTTCGTGGTACCGAGTCAAAGGTGGCTTTTAAATCAATCAAATATATATTCAACTTTTGTTTCCTATATTTGGCCCTATCGGCCAATAAAGACAATAAAGACAATAAGATCAAGTTCATATTTGTCAATTCGGCCCTTCTTAAGCCAGTTTTAAAAATCGGGATTAGCTTTTTCTTCAATGCCCATGCTTCCAATTCTTCAAGAAGGCAACTCGCAAATATTTTTGCTTCTACATCCGTTAGGGCAATCAGATGATACTAAGCCGGATTGTCTTGTGGGCCGCTTTTGTATATTGGCTGTATAATGCTTCCTTGCCAAGACTCAGGGACAGTTTCCGGTTTACGAACCTCATTAAATAAATATGTCAAAATCTCAGGCCAGTGATTTAGATTTGCATTAAATAGGGAGTTAGGAATTCCATTTGGTCCCGGTGCTCCATTTGATCTTATCCTGCTTATTGCCTTTTTAACCCGCACTACCGGCCAAGGCTCGTTGTCTTGAATGCTGTGCGGATTGAAGGCTTCGAAGCCCGAACCATCATCCTTTGATTTTTCTCGTTCGTTACATTGCCCAGAGTAAAATCTCCTGTATTCATTGCTTCCCGATGAGTTTATTCTTTGGCAAACACCATTAAGATTAGAGTGACCAACCGAAGGAGCAACATAAAGATTATAGATAAAAGATGCCCAACTTGATTCTTCAATATTGGCATTGGTCCCTCTATTATTGCCAAGTTCGAGATTATTAATAATGCCCCAAAAATTCTTTGAATCTCTTATTTTACATGAATGATGCAATTTGGTCCAGATTCCTTCAAAGTACACTTGTTTAGCTTTCCATATTTCATTCTTATATCGTTTTCTTTGCTTTATCAATTCTTTTGATTAAAAAAATATAAGTGATCCTTTCGTTTTTCTACTAAATGCCCTAGTTGTTCTATTAAGGTTTCTTTTCAGTTGGAGCAGCTGGTCAGTAAACCATCCTGTCTTTTTTGTTTTCACAGATGCACCTTTCGTATTTGACTGGGTAGGAAAATGGTCCACAAGGGCAGTACACAAACGAGGCCAAAAATCAACCATAGATTTTCCTGCTACTATTTCTTCTTTAGCTTTTTCGATTAAAGAAGATAAAACTTTCAATATGTCCTTTTCATTTCTCAGATTCCACACCAGCCTTTTCAGATTAAATGATGTAGGAATAGTTTTGATTATTCTCACTTCTGGTAAGTAATCCAACGGAAGTGCCAAAGAAATTATTTGAGGATTATGGTCACATTTTAAAAACTGTGAATTATTCAATTGGGATAGCGTTTTCGTCGGTATATTGTGGTTATTACGAGTAAAAAAGTGCATATTAAAATCACCAGAAATAAATATAATTGAGTCCAAATGGTCATAATATAGCACCTTTACTATTTCCCACAAGCTTGAGAATTGAGAAGCCTTGTCCAGATTTTTTGCGCCTATATAAATATTTAAAAAGATAATAGGATGGTGAAAAACGAATTTAATACACTGTAGACATGCCACTTGAAAATCAATTTCGAAATGTTTTACATCCAAGCTTAATGCAATGTAGGTGGAGAGGCATCCACTTGCCCGACCAAAAGCAGCCTTACGGCGAGCTTCATTTGAATATTCATAGTAGCCAATAAGGGGTTCACTTTCCTCATTCCATGTTTCCTGGAGAATTAATATGTCAAAATCCCTAAGGAAGCTTATTGTATCAGGATCCTCTACAAGTTTTTTGAGGCCATTTGTGTTCCCGGAGCAAATATTCAGTGGTTTTAGTATTTTGTTAGTGGAATTTGGGCATCAATCATGCTTTGTGGGACTCCCTGTAGCCAGAATTTTTGTGAGCCAGCTCCAATCAGTAAAAGCGGTATCTTTCTTTAGCTCTTCACATGTACGAGTGCCTGGTTTGCCGCTCCTGATCTTGATCCCAAGTGACAGGTCTAATTTTGATGATGGACCTACTGCTCCTTTCAGAACTATGACTTCAGATCCCGTTCATGATTTGTGTACACTGATCTTTTGGTCCTGTCTATCAGATACTGTCGTCGGGATAAGCAGTGTAGGGTATTGAGTCTCACACAATCTCCAAACTTCAATACCCCATTTCTCAAATTGATTAATATTGGCTAAGATGTTGCTAATGGTTTCCTCATGATGCCAAGTCGTTACTGTTATTTCATTGTTAGTGTTAATCTGATCTTTCCTAAACTCAACAGAATCTAAGTCATCTGAGGTTACATCTTTCAAATCAACAATTGTATTCAGTAATTTTAAAATATTGCCACGGTTAATATATCATAAGATACTCTTGTAGTATATTGTGGGCAAAAAATTACTTTTCTGGACTCACCGAAGTAATCACTAGCCCTTATTTTATCTTTATTTATATGATTGAATGATTCCCTCTTCCTTGCAATAGGTATCTGAGCCGTTGTAGATGCGTTTCCCAATACGGTAACATTAGTTATAATTTGATCAGGGGTGATTATCACCTTAGTGTTATAATCATTTTGATTTTCATGAGTAATATTTGTGGTTTTCTGAGTAGTTGGATTTGACTCGGCACACTGTTTATCAACTCCATTAAGTGCCTGATTTTTCCCGTTATCTCCTGGCCTTAATGCTTCTGTAATTTTGGACCATATACATACAATATAAACACGTCGGGAGCTGGGAGTCCGGTAACCTGACCCTTTGACTCAACTGACAGTTTGGCCTTGCTTGGTTCAGAGGGTCTGAAAATTGGATACAACTCTTTCTTTTTGAGGTCAATAGTTGCGTCATTACTTATGATATTTTTTGTTTTAGTTAACTTGGTATGAGTTTTCCTCAATCTTTTTCTCGCCCTTTTCGACAAACCGTCTTTGCTTGTAGTAAAGGACTGATTGGCAATAATTTGCATTTCATTTAGCACATCATCTGATGTTTTGACCGTAGATTTACTACCTTTGGACTCGTCTTGAGATGTAGCTTCGTTTGGAAGTCGATCTATTTTTTCTGCAACATTGGACATTGATGAAATTGAGTTTTGTACTTGAATTTTACAGAATTAGCTATTTTATTTGCAACACCTCCGTTCTAATTTTTTTGTTGGATCCCATTCTCTTCCGATGGATTGGAGGATTTTGTTTCCAAGGATGAATAATTTAAGAGATCGTTCGAAATTATTTTCTTTTGGACCATTCTGCCCGACATCACTTTTACTTCTTGTACCATAGAGCTTACGATGTACGGTAAATCTGAAATTTTATTAATCAGCTGCTCACAAGTACAGGATATTAATTGATTCTCCTTGCTCGATTGAACTTTGGTTATTAAATTAGTCAGTTGGAGAATTTTTGCATCTATTCCAACTATGTGGACGGCCAGTATATTTAATAAGTCTACTTGAATGTTTAATTTGTCTGAGTGGAAGTTAAGAGCATTAGTAATATTGTCCATTGTATTAAATAGACTCTCCCATATGCCTCGATCTTGTTTATTAAAATTACTTTCCCTATCGCAACCATTTCCTCCAAGTTTGGCGAGTAATGATAGATCAACAGCGCTGAATAAGTTATTTGAAATGCTTGGACTTGTGCAGGTTTGCTTTGTTCCATTGAGATGGGCACATTTTCAAATCCAACTTTCCCGGGAATAAGGGTTGGCTTATTATCAATATTAATAAAACTGTTTTCCAACATCATGCTCAATTGGTCCAGGTTAAATAACCTTATACTACTATTTGGGCCATTAGGACTGGATGATGATTCTGGTATCGATGGTATCGATGTATTTCCCCCCTATTGCATTCTTCCTCAAGTGAGGTGGGGGCTAACAAAAAAATATCATCAGTTAAGTTTTGATCCATGCCAAGGTTTTTTTTGTCACAGAACCATTTCAGCCTTGACAGCAAACCTGTGAGTTAAAAATTTCCTTTTGTCCGGTTGATAGTGTAGATGAAAATGCTTCAGCCATAGATATCGTTGGGACAAGAAAACCATGGTCATGGACATGAGCATGCACTTGAGCTTCTGTCTGTATCTTACAGATTGGTTTTAAAGGCGGGTTTAAATTCACAGATGTCGAACAAGGACCGGAGGCTTTACTTTGGCTACCATCTTTCGTCACCTTTATTTCTGAAGAAGGAAGAGAATAAGGACCTGTAATCGTCTGCTCTGGGTAATCCCTCTTTGCACTGATAAATGGAGACGATGCAGCAGACGGCCATTTGCAGTTATCCTTATCTTCAGATTTTTGCTGCAGTTTCAAGAAGCCTTTAATTGACAATTGATTGGGCTGGGCGGAATTATCGCATTCTCTGAGCGTAGTTTTAAGGGCAGACGCTGGAGTGACTGGAGCCTTAGAGGGAATTTCTTTAACAGTGTCCTGCGATAACTTCCCTCCTATGCCTAAACATTCTTCACTCTTTCGGTGCCGTTTTGGTGGGGGTTTTGGCAATGTCCCACGCTGCCGACCAGATCTCATAATGAGCCAATTGTCCAAGAGTAATCCAAAACAACTTTAAGGTCCTGTGTGGGTCTCTGCTGTCTGTTCTACAGACTTGACGACGTTACCAGCTTTATTAGTTTGAGCTTACTTGGTCTTACTTGGTCTTATAGTCGGCACCAAACTCAGTAGTTACGTTGTTATTAATCAACTGGGCCCTTACTAATAACTCTGGGGCCTTTTTTTGCCCCTGCAGGCCTCCACTCCACTGCTCGGCTGTCCCCTATTCCCTGCTCCCAGCAGCTCCCTACCGCTCCAGCAGCCCACCAGCTCCCCAGCACCCCTGGCTCACCGGCTCGCCGCCACGTCCACTGGTTCAGCTCGGGCTCTGGGCAGCTAGACAGCTAGACTGCCGAGTATCCACACTGGGCCCCCACGCCGTTCCTCTGCCGGCTCCACCACCAGCTCCACCGCCAGCTCCACTGCCAGCTGCCTATCACCAGCAACACTACCACTGCCGCTGCCAATCGCCCGTTGACTGCCTGGGTAGGGGCAGGAGCAGTGGGCTGAATCCAATCACCGAGATGCCAGGACGGGAGCGCTGGGGATACTGGGGGGACCAGACCGTACCGGAAATCCAGGGGACGGGAGTCAGGAACCGGGAGACAGCATAGAGCGTAGGCGGAAACACAAGTGGTGATACGAGCTGTCGGCGGTTAGTGAAAATCGAGAGCTAGTAGCTAGAAGTTACGGGGGCGCGAGACAGCTATTTTTGGCAATTTCGGCAATTCCGGCATCCTTCCTCACGTCCTTCCCCGCGTCTCCTCAAAGCCTTGCAGCGCTGATCATCGATCAGCGTGAAAAAACGCTATATTATGGAGTGGCTTAAGGAATGTGTTCAAGGGCCCTTGATGGATCTGTATTTCCCAGCTGTCACACGTTACATATTTGTTATCTTGAAATAGCACATTTCTATTGTTGGAGATGAGGTAAGATGTTGACTGAGCAACAAAAACAAGAGCCCTACTTGAATATGTGGGCTAATCCTCCCTTGAGAAAAAACAAAAAGCGTTTTATAGTATAACCCTCACACATCAGGGTTACCACTTGGTGGCATGTTTCACCAGTGGGTTCTTCACATTCCACTGCAGAATGGGGCATACTTCTATCTGTGAATTACACAGGAGCACTGTGTAGTATCTAAACACAAAATGAAAGATTATAGGAATAGGAGTGGGTTCTAGTCAAGTGAAAATATCTGTCTGGTAGGTAAAACTGTGTTTTATTCAGTCCTCCAGGCAGTATGATTAGAAAATGGGGAAGAAAGATAGATAGTATCCTCAGGTTGAACAACCCTGCTTTCTTTCCTAAAACTATGTCTGCATGTTTTTGCCACCTTTCCCTGTAGCTTTCATCAGGACCGCGAATCGCACTCCCAGAGACCACTCCTTATTTTTACATGAATATAAGCGCAAACTTTTATACGATCGCACATGTAGGGCTGGCTCTCTGCCTTCGCACGGGTGATGTGCCCCGCAAGCTCTGGGTTGGCTGGCGTCTATTCACACTCTCATCCTGGGGCACTCCTTGAGACACAGGTTCTTTGACTTGTCAGACGCGATGTACGGCGCGACCGCTTCCCCTATGTCCCTCCCAGTATTGGAGTTTATTATAGCCTTATAGCCCGCTAGTAGTGGGCTATTATGGCTATTAAAGGCCCACTGCATCGTTAAAGGCCAGAGCCGAAGGCGAGGGACTTTAAAAAGTTAGCTGGACTTTAATAGCCAGTATAGCCCAGCTACGAAGGGCTATAAGGCTATTAGAACATTCAGCCACAAGAGGGCAGAATGTTCTAACAAATAAAAGAAAAAATTCAGGGAGCACGAGGGGATTGAAATCCCCTCAGGCTCCTGAAGCCTTTGTTCACAGCCAGAGCTGTGAACAAAGAAGCATTGGAATGTTGGAGCTCCGGGCTCATACCAGCCATTATAAGCCTAGAGCTACTCCATTATTTTCAATGGAGCTGTCTACATTTCAATGTTCTAATAATATATATTTTTTTTATATATATTTGTTCACCTGTTGTATACATATGTACACTACCATGTTTGCGTTTATTCAAAGGTGGTCTCTCCAGTGGTCGGGTCCCTCCCTCTCCCCATCTAAGAAGTATTGTCTCCCCCCATTGAGGTAAGCTATGCTATGTGTCATTTCCTTTGTTAAGGGTTTGTCAAGTTCTGTTGGCCCCCAACCATCTGGTCTTGTTTAAAAGCGCTTGGTTTTTATGATTCATGTTTTATATTTATTTTTAACCAGCACCCCTGGGCTGGCACTTTCCCGCCCAGGCAGCACTATAGCAACCTGTACCCACATTAATGGTTTGATGAGGCTGCAATTGGTGTCCCTATATTATGTGGACAGTGTTACCTTTTGGATTTTACATGTCACGGTTTTTCTTTTTCCTTTTGTCTCCCTTTCCTCCCTCTAGGTGGAAACAGTTCTCTGATTCCCTAGTGGGGATCAACCATACTTCAGTTGGAATGCCCCATTTTTAGGGGAATCCTCCCGGTCCCATTAGGTGCCCTTATTATTTATTTTGTTTTCCATAGGTCCTAATGAAGTGCCGCCCAATATTGGGGCATCGATGGCACGAAACATGTTGACCAACCACATATAGAGCTACCGTGGTACCTTTTATTTTATTTATTTTAAAGGTTTTATATTGCGCTGGCTAGACCCGGAGGTATCAGAGCGCTTTACATGAGTATAAGATCATAGTTGCAGGTTACATTGTTACAAAGGTTACACAGTTATTAGAGCATGGCAACATAGTTACTTGTAAGGTCGAGATAAACAATAAGCACATATACGTAAGGGAAAAAGCAGGCAAGGGGAGAGATTCAGGGGAGGGCGTTAGGAGCAGGGGAAGTAGACAGAGAATGAAGGAGGGAAAGAGGAGGGGAGGGGCAGAGACACAGCGTGGAAAGAGGAGGGGGAGGGCGATGGGGACGCAAACCGGTAGACGAGTCAAAGCTGCGTCCAAAGTCCAGTAAGCTGTAATCATAGGGAAAGTGGTATCATTTCCCCATCTCTGTTACGAGAGGCTCCCTTTACGCAGTGGACTCTCTCAGAGGGGTCTCTGAGACTCCAAGGCCTACATACTGGATCCTTCCCCAAAAAGGGGAGAGGGAGTGCTTTCGCAAGGGGGGCCATAGCATACCTCAGTTGTGAGTGGCTCCCTTGGTGCTGTGGACTCTCTCAGCGGGTTCGCTGAGACTACAGAGTATAAATATTGGATCTTTCCCCAACAAGGGGACAAGGAGTGCTTAGTCAAAGGGCACAAAGGACAGGGGGCTAGGTGGTGTAGCAGGTAAGGGAAGAGATTCAGGGGAGAGGGGATAGGAGCGAGCGTTTTACATGAGGAACACTAATGTTACAATTTTACATCAGTGACAAGTTACATAAGTATCAAGAAAAGCATTTAAAGAACATAGAGGACAATGTTAATGGAGCAAGGAAGGGTAAGGGGATAGGGTAAAGGGGTAGGAGGAAGAAAGGACGTGGAGACGAGGGGAAAATCTGCCCAAGGTCCAGCTCAGGGGGGGGGGGATGAGTCCACAACTATGTAAATGTCCATGTGGGCGGCGGGACACACTGACTGGGGGCGATACAAACCGGGGTCCTGGAGACGCAGCCTCCACCCAGCAGTCTGCATATCCCCGGGCCAGAACTATACAGCAAGGGCCCCAAGCGGGTCCAGGCCAGCCACAGTGCAGGAGCAGCACTCCGCCAAGCAGCACACACAGCAGCGCTGCACCACAGTAGTTGCAGATAGTACCGCCCGCCCAGACAGCACCAGCACCCTGAGTGTGGAGGAGAAGGGTGGGGGAAGCACCAGCCAGGCCACTCCTCGGTCACAGATCAAACTGCAGTCTGGCCCAGGCCTCAATTCTCCACGCTGCTGCTTACCGCCTCTGCCCACAGGCGGCGTTCAGAGCAAGCCGTCGGGTCATGCTGTGGATTGTGCCGGCATAGGTGGCTTCCCCATCCAGGGCCGGGAAGAGGAAGATAGGGGAGCCACAGACTAGACCCTACCCCACCCCCACCCGTCACAGCCCCAACTGCAGATCCTCAGCGCTGGTACAAGGTAGGTCACTACGCGCCAATCTCCAACAATGTGTAATTCTCCCAGCGATCACCATCCACTGCAGGGCACTGCGTCGTAGCTGCCACGCTCCCACGGTCTCGGATGTCGCAATGGATTCCAGCATCTGCCGTGCTCCGTGCGATTGGGTCAGCCCTAGCTGGAACAACTCTGAATAGGAGGAGGAGGGGGGGCACATATACAGGCTCGCTCAGCCCAGCCTCGGCACAGGTCACCCCCACTGCCTCGTCTTGGCCCTGGCCACACACGGAACCCCACTCTCAATTTCAGGCAGCTCCCCAGCAGAGCGCCTCGATAGCACCACCCACTCTCACCTTGGGGCTTCTATGTTGCGCGGCTTCACTTTCCAAGGGTTACGGCCACGTCCGCAGGCCGCACCGAGGCTCAGCACGGCAGGGCGCTGCAGACCTCCAGTGCCGTCTAGGTCCGCTACAGCCTGCCAGGTATCGTACTCACTTTTTTATCCCCAATGGTGCGAGGAGAGTTGTGGAATAGTTGTGGTGGCGCCGGTAGTTCGCTTTCTCCTATTCCGCTGCATACGCTGCCGCCATCTTGATACAGCCTGAGGCGCCGGGGGGCTCACCTTCTGAAATGAATTACTTCTTGTTGACACAGAGTTATATGCATCTGTTGCGTTGCGTGTATGTTGTTGGGCAGTGATTCCGATCTGTTTTTTTATGATTCTGGCATATCGGGAGTCACCAAAAGCGGCATTTTAGAGCAAAATTATGCCTCCAACCGGCGGAACGGCACTAGCGTGCAGCCATTCAGGTGTCTGGCTCCTCCTCCTCCAGCGTAGGACCTTCTGGTAGCGTCACTGTTTTTACTTAGTCCCGGTCCTTCTTCTGAATAAAATTATTCCGGGGTCCGGAGCCTATTTCAAGCCACCTTGCACACACTACATTTCACCACTTTTTAGCCCACATGCACCCACCACATATGGCGTCCTCAGATCAAAAGAACTCCGCTAAAGAAGCCACCAGGCACATCAGACATTGCAGCACCGGTCTGATGAGGAGCGCCCTGTGATGAAGCATGACACACCCTTACAGGTGTGTGAGGGCATTATGATCTGAAATTCAGATCTACCAGCGACAAAATTTCCAGCAAGATAGCAACCTTGAGTGCATCTACTATATAGAGGAACGATCTCCTTCCCGTGATTTACTGGACAAAACATACATAAAGAAAACACGACATACACAAAGAAACACTGATCGTGCTTCATAGCTGCCATGGTGACGAGGCGAGCCTGTTGTCACACTCTGGGGTATATTCTCAAGAACGTGTGATAACCATCGCAAACGTTACTTAACGCAACCCTCAACATCGCAGTCCATCGCGGGAAATTTACACCGTGTTAACCAGGTATTCACAGCACGGCGGTACCATGCGATACTCACCAGATTACGCATCAACTGGCCGTGATAAAATCAACGCCATGCCGCAAAAATGCAAAACACAAATGCAAAAAAAGCTGCGATGAGGCCAATTGCGATATAAAAATCAGCGAACACCAGCTACAGGCCTGCAATTCACATGTGTCAGGTGGGAAAAATCACCATAAAAGTAGAAAAACAATTGACAAACAAACGCCAAACAACAGCCAAGCACAATAGATGTTGCCAGAGCAAGTACGGAGGAGAACCAGAAACCCACAAGCTCTCCGGAGGACCTGCCTGGGACCTGGGGGTCAGGGAAGGGCAAAGAGAAGAAGAGTAGGAAGAAGCGCTTCAGTCTGCAGGAAAACAGGATCCTTATAACAGAGGTGGTCGAACACCATCAACTACTGTTCGTCACCTCCACTGTGTCATTGGCAACAAAAAATGGACTGTGGCAGTCCATCGTGGACAAGGTGAATGCAGTGCTGAAGAGGACAATGGAAGAGGTCAAGAGGCGCTGGAATGACGTCAAGCGCAAAAAAAGCTGAAACTCGCCAACAACCGGAAGGCAACAATGCAGACTGGAGGTCGGACTCCTGCACCACAGGAGGAGCTGGACGACATAGAGGAAATGGTGTCCACAGTCATCAGTGGGGAGAGGGTGGCTGGAGTCGGTGGACCAGACACTGCTCAACAGGACCGGACACAACAGCACCAGGGTGGATAACGGCCAGGGACTGGGGGACGGGGGGAGACGGGCACAATGGCACACATGCACAAGTGAGCTGAGGACATCTGCGGACAAACCATTCCCCAGACCCCAACTCCCACCAAGAGAACAATGTACCCAAGTTTGCTACATGTCAGCATTGTACAAGCACAGAAGTCAAAGGAACACTGCATGAAAGGGATTAGGGGCAGCAAAACTGAGCAGCAGGGGCCACCCCACAATGCAGCACACACACATAACATGCAGAGCACATCAACACTGACAACAAAGTGGCACAAACCACAACACGTCCACAACAGAACACAGGACACAACTGGCACCCACTGGGTGTAGACACTGGCCAATCACAAGTGGCATTGCAGGGACATGTGAGTAGACAATGCACAAGTTCAAACACACATCCGTGATGTTGTTGAAATGTCCACTGTCCCGCAGCAAATAGGCAGCCCCTCCAAAACAGCCACGATGTACACAGTCATGCTGTCTGTATGTGAACATGTACAATCTGACAACACACATGTGAACAGATTGTCAAACTGCATCTCCCCTTCACATTGCAGAGGGACAGTCAACACCTCCTGCAGAGCAGCCCGAACCTCTCTTCTCTGATGACGAAGAAGACCACCACAGCTTCGACTCCGACGCCCTCCAAGAGTTCATTGACAATCTCTGCAGCTCACCTCCAGGAACAGGGCAGCCCAGTGGCAACGGGGACACCCCACCCCCTGCACAAACCACACAGCAGGCAGCACCCACCACCACGGCTGCCTCCCAGGACCCACACTAAGAACACATGGCCTTCCAATGCCGTATTTTGGGATGCCAGGAGCAGCTGGCTGAATAGTTGCGGGTGGGCTTCGACCGCATGGCAGACAAACTAGATGCCATACGTGGGTGTCTAAGTCCCATCAGAGACCACTCACAGTCCCTAACGGACACCCACAGTCCCGCGAGCTCACCCGGGAGTTGGGACTCATGCGGAGGCTCATGGAGAACATGGAGCGGGCCAATGTGGAAATAGCTGCTGCAACGGCTGTACACCAGCAAGAGGTAGCTGGGTTCCACAATGACCTCAAAACCATCCTCATGGCATTGCTGCCACCAGGTCTGGCGCTGATGCATGCTGCTGCTACCACTACATCCACATCTCAGCCCCCTGAAGTGTCAGTGCCACACAGTGCGGCAGACATTCCAGCTCCGGCCCCTGAGGTGTCACTGCCACACAGTGCTGAAGAGAGGCCATCACCACCCACACATGAGGCACATGAGACAGCAGAGGACCAAGAAGCAGATGAAACCGCCTTACTTGTACGGAGAAAACTGTAGCATTCATCTCCGCCACATGGCCAGTTTCGGCTTGATTCTACGCTCTACATCATCACCTTCCACTGTCCCCCGATACACTCTGCGACACTCACCTTGGACCTCGCAATGGACTGCCATTTTCTGTATGATCGCCAATGACACAGCTATCAGACTGTGGACTGAACTCTTCCTCTTCCTTTGGACTTGTCATTCCCTGAAGGACTCTGGTTGGCCCTCCACGGGCCAACATTTTAAAGTGGGGTTTGCATGGCCCAGCACTGCTCCAGATTCAACACTCCACTGAATGTGCATTGAACATTCCGAATCACACAGATGTGTCGTGTCTATGGTCTTTCAAGTGTGGTAGTATGGATGAATGTATGGTCAGTGATTTCCTCTTACATCCATGTGGCTCATGTCACTGGACGTGAGTCACAGGGTGACACATTGTGAATGTTGTCTGGGTGGTGCTGACGCAACAACAGTGACACACGTATTTGTTACTTCCTGGTCCAGCCCCATACGTAACAAGACCCAGAGCCCCGGGGTCATTGTTCAAACCCTTACGCTGGACTGGCATAAGCCAGGGCAGCCCACCCCGCTTACGCTCACAGGGGGGGGACAATGCTACATGTCCCAGGTCTTCCCTATAGGGATCTACTGGTCACAGGTCTAGTTATCAGCATGCCACAGCCACTCCCTCATGGCTGGTGTACACCCACACCACACCCATCCAGCACACACATCACAGCACATGTGACCCTGCCAATAAAAAGGGCCAGGCGCACGTGCTCAACGCCATTTCCAACCTCTCTTAGGGTGTATCCGTGTGGTGTGCATGTAGGCATGGAGGCCCAGGGGCCTGCGACATCACATTTTGCAGGCCCGGAGGTGACACGATGGCGTTCACACCATGATACCAAATCATAGAGGGTCCATGACTTGCGGGGCACAGACTTGGTGGCACCGGATACACTGCGGCCAGCACAGGCACACAGCCACGGGACGGTGACTTTCGGTGCACTGAGGTAGGGGCACCGTAAGTGCTGAGCGGGGGTGCAGCCTGCAATGATGCCCTGTCCCAGCTGTCCAGACTGCTCAGGTTTTGTGTGCCCTGCTGGACCACAGTGTAGGCCTGAGCCAGCGGAGACCTCAGAGTTGGTGGCACCTCAAGGGCTGAGCGGGTGTGCAGCCTGCGATGAGGCCGGGTGCACTGGTATGTCCTCTGCCATGGAGAATTCAAGACCCAGCTCCAAACGTGAGACCTGGTGGCCTATGGAGCGGGGCTGCATGATGTGGAGGGTGCCATGTCCGTGGGCCCCAGGATTGTGGCTTGCTGCGGCACGTGGTGGGCCCTCATTGCTACACGCCAAGGGCGGAAGGTGAGCAGTGAGGCCTGGGTGCGCTGGGGTGGGCATGCACCACTGGGTGGTAGGAGGGGCTGGGGTGCAGCTGCCTGGGAGCGCAGAGGCGGGCATGCACCGCTGAGCGGCAGGAGGGGCTGGGGTGCAGCTGCCTGGGAGCGCTGGGGCAGGCATGCACCGCTGGGCGGCGGGAGATGCTGGGATGCAGCTGCCTGGGTGCGCAGGGGCAGACAGGCGATGATGTTGTGTGCAATTGTATGTACTGTGCCATTCATGTATCTGGACTCTGTTACAAATGACGGGTGTGTCTCAGATGTGGGACCGGGTGAACTGCACTACAAACCCGCATGTGTTTGGAGACACACCGGTGGCAGCAGGTGCGCAGTGTCAGCACTCTCTCTCCCTGTCCCTCTCTTCTTTTCTCTATCTATCTCTCTCTCCCCCTCTCTGTCCATCTATGTCTCTCACTCCCCCTTTCTGTTCGTATATCTCTCTCCCCCCTCTCTGTCCGTCTATCTCTCTCTCCTTCTCTTTCTCTCTCTCTCTCTCCTTCGCTCTCCCTCCTGTCCCTTAATGTGTGCAGGACACACCTTCTCATCATGATTTTTGTCTTGCAGGCTGGGACCTATGGAATGTCCCGAGAAGAGCCGCCGTGTATCTTCATTTCTGTTCTGTGTTTATTTTAATGAATTTTCGTTTGTTGCTTCGAAGGTGAATGTGTGATGCTCGTTTTTGTGATGACATATGCATGTCACCAGATGTGATTGTGCGACATCAGGCGGATTATTTGGTACATGATTCCATGTAGCTGATGTGGAATGTCTTTGGCCGGGGGGAGTGCCGGGGGGGGTCCTGGGGGTGGGTGTTGTGGCCCTCTTGGGTGTCCGGCATGCATGTTCAGTGGCTCCATGGCATCTGTTGTTCTTCAGGTGTGGCTCTGGGCTGGGCTCCCTTTTCTGTTGCAGGCTGCCATCCGACTTTGCACCAGGTCAGAGCAGGTGTTAATTTTATGCTGCTAACGTGCCTTATCGCATGTTTCATGGTCTTTTTGCCGATCTGGCTGGTCGTTGAGAATGTTGTGGAGTGGTGTTGCCGTGGCTTTTTGCACGGGAACGCCTACTCTGCATCTCATTAGTGATAGTTGCCGGGGTAATCTGTGGCAATGTTTTTTGAGGCTGCTATCGCAGGTAAACTGGTGCTATGGGTTGTTAGCACCATCTTTTGAATGGGGTGATAAATTTATTGCGAGTTTGGCTGCGCTAAAGTGCCGTTAACTCAGCGATAGCTCCTTGAGAATATGGCCCTCTGTGTATAAAGAGGGAGGCAAATTAATTGCTAAGTATAAATAAGTGTGATCCTGCAACAAACTATGTGGCTGCCCTGGTGCCCGCAGGGTGCCCTAGAAGGGCGGGCCTCTAGTGCCAGCAAGGCAGCGGCCCACCCCCCTTCTTCTAAGTATGGGGACCCCTCGGGGAGGAGTCCCCCTACTCTGGCAGCCAGGGGTTGCGGCACGCAGGGCGCGTCATTTCCGGGGCGCGAGGAACGGGGGGGTATATAGGAGTCCCCCACCCACTGGCCTTCCTCTTTTGCACCCTGAACAGGCCGTCTGACACGCTGGGTCCCCTGGTCAGGCTACTCCTTGTGTGTCTTTGTTTGCCTCATTTGAGGTCCATTGATCGCGACGTCGGTTTTCGGTTTTCGGTTTTCGGTTGCGGTGAGTGTGGGCTAGGAGGGGCCATTGGCGGGGGCCTAACAGCCTCCCCTTTCTTTTCCACTATTGAGGACTCTGTGGTCTCGACCCCCTGGTTGTTCCCTGGTTGGGGGGCTTGAGGCGGTCCTCGGTTCCCGGGTCCTGAGTTGGGTGGGAAGGGGGAGCTTTGGCTCCGTGGCTGGTAACGGCCGTGTGACTCGTAATAGAGCAGGGTGTCATTAGGAGTCCCTCTGTCTTGCAAGTCCGCAGCTGCCTTTATCTTCAGTACAACTTCCGAGTTGGTTGACATTGCAAGGTACAGAAGTACTACTGCAGGAGAGCGTTGGCACCGTGCGAGTGGCATGGATGTTAGTCCGCGGCCTCACTGCTGCCAGGCCTCCGACCTGTTGTTGGAAGGCGACCTGGGGTGGATGTCCTGTCTCATGGACATTGCGCAGTGGTAAGTGCATGCTTTGCATTTAAGGAGCCCTGAGTCAATCCCCGGCATCTTCATTTATGCATATGAGGTTGCAGGTAAAATCTATTTCGCCCCTTCGCCCATTCCGGGCTGTGTTTAAACGTGCCCAGCGGGCAAGACAGTCAGGAGCCAGTGGGCATCCTGCGATTCTACGGGGCCGGGGGGCAGCGTATGCCGCGTGTCCCTCGTTCCTGGGTGCCAGTGGGGGGCCTTGCCCCGTGTGGGCACCGTGTGTCTCAGCGACCTGGGGGGGCTGATTGCAATGTCGTCAGCCTGGGGTCGGGGGTCATCCTGCGGTTGGTGGACAGCGGATGCTGCGTGGCCCTCCTCCGGGGGCCCCAGTGGGTGGCCTCGCACCGCACGGTGGCATCGTCTGACCCAGCAGCAAGGGGGGCCATCTCCAGGTCGGGCGCATCAGTCATGGGGGTGACCCGGGCCCGGCGGCTATCGCTGTGGCTGTGTGCTCGTCGCCTCCTAGGCAGCCTAGAGTAGTGGTTTGTTTGGTGCTTTGAGCCCATGTCGCTGGCCATCCAAGTCGTCCCACAACCCTGATGCCTTTGGGTCTTGCCCCTCGGGAGCCGCTGAATGCATTCACCGGTGAGGCATATCCATTCCCTCCCCCCTGCCCGGTTCTACATTTGGGGCTGTGCTACTGGCCGCCTGGGGGGGGGAGTGGTCGGGCAGCTCCCGTTTACTCGGAGGTGTCACCGCCGGGGTGCCCCGGGGGGTTCTGTGGAGGCTGGGTCGGTCCCGGGGGGTGGTTTTTGAGCCACTCCCTCTCCGTGTAAAGTGGGGGGGGCGGATAGGGCCTACGGAGCCCATGACTGCAGTTGGTCCCCCGACTCTACAGCCAGCTCTCAAGGGGTAGATCCGTGGCCGAGTACAGGTAGCATAGCGGTGTGCCTTGGGTTGTAGTGTCGTGGACATTACAGCGATCACGTTTGCTCGGGTGAGGTGGGGCGCAAGGCTACAGCGGCCGACGATAGCACTGTGAAAGCAGGCCGAGCCGGATGCCTGCCCGACATCCTGTATGCAAAAATTAACACGCCATGTTGGTGAGTTATGGAACTGAAAATCGAGTCACTCACTTAAAATTCTCAGAAACAGTGACGGGTGCTACGATGGCAGGTTTGAGTTATGCAACGACTGTCGGGTATATGTCGGGGTATCCTTCAGGGGGGGACGCTAGACCCGTGTGCCGCGTGGGGTACCTAGGATTCTGGCAGCATTGGGTGCGGATGTTCATGCGGGGGCACCATCCATGGAGGTTTAGGCCCGGGTCCGCCTGCCCCGGTGCCTGCTCAAGCACACGGCGATCCCCCTCGCGCCGTAATGATGTGCAATGCACCATGCAGTCAAGCCCTCTGCCCCCTGTGCAGTAACTTTTGGTGCTTCCGCAGGCACGCCCTCCCCCCCGCCGGCTCCTCTCTTTTGTGCAGGCGGCCCTGTCTCCTACCCCCAACCCGTAGGCCATCAAGGCCACGCCAGGGGGTGGGAGCCTCCCAAAACGCAAGCATGGCATCGCTTTGGGTGAGGGAGCCGTGTTATTTCAAAAGGCACATAATAGGGTTTTTCTCGCGGATACTCCCCATCACATATTGCAGGCAGTGAGCTGCCGACGTGGAGCTGGTATGCCAATTTCGAACACGGCGTCCGTACATCATCCTGCGATTCTGGACAATACCCTCATCTACCATACCTACAAAAGCATTTGTTTCCACAGTGGGTTTCGTAAGTTGCGTTTCAAGCAGAAGGAAGGGCACAGGGGGAGAGACATGTGCTCCTTCTGCTAAGTGAAAAGTCCAGTTGCGCGGCAAACGACGAGGCGCGGCGGTTTTCATGGCAACAAGTTATCCCGCTTTGCAGTGAAGGCCCAAACATTCGCTCCATGAAAACAAGGATAATAGTTTAGAACACTGTGACGCACAGTGGTTGCCATGGCAACGCATTAACTCCTGTTGCCAGTGTAGACCCAGCCAGCCATTACGTTTATATGAAGGGTAAAAGTTTACCACCATTTACCACTTATGGTCTCGCCCCTGCGGCCCTGCCATGAGTGGGGGGGGAGTGCATGGAAGGTAAGGGCAGAGGAATGGAAAGCGAGCTGGGTCCGAGGATTAATTCATGTATCCTCTGCATATGTATAGTTGCTAGGATTTAGCATTGGGCAGTCATTGCAGATCATCCACTCACCGGGGTGGCGACAGGTATCTCCGGACAATGCCAGCCGGGCTGGCGGCTGGAGCAGGCACCATGAGCCCTTCGAGCCAGCGTGGGTAGGGCACCGCAGCCTTGGTGTCTGTTCAGTCAGGCATCTCGAACTCCGTGAAAGTCACGTTTTTGTGCATTCTGATGGCTTCAGCGTGCAAGAAGTATATTTCTTAACGTGGGAACACCAGCTGAATATCAAAGGTCGTAAACAAGTGGCAGCGTTGCGGTAGGACATAATTCGTAGATTAGCTGTATAGGAAGTTGTTGTATTACCATTGAGGACATAGAGTTCATGCCACAAGGTGGCACTGCTCCACGGTTTTCCCAAACATACACTGCCGGGAATTTGTTACATGACTACTGTCTGGCCACTTTATCCTCCATCCCAAGCATTTATTGCAGATGAAAAGTTAATAAAGTAATGGATGTGTAAATTCCCTGGTTGGCTCGAAGGTATGTTTTCCCGTAGACCATCGGGTGAGTTCGGCCTGCAATTCGGAAGCAAAGGAACAATTGCATTATTATATTATTTAAATTTATTTATTTAAAATCTTATATAGCGCGCAGCTACCCTTGGGCATCCCGGCGCTTCCAGACAAACATCCGATACAAGATGGAGAACAACGTTGACACATTATCCGGGAAATAAAAAGGTTTTACGACCTTTGCGGAAGCGCAGTGTGCAGGTCTCAGCGCGTAGTTTGAGCGGGAGCGAGTACCAAAGCTTTGCCGTATTAAATGAGAATCTTCTCCCGCCAGTGCGGGCCTTTTTTACTCTAGGAACAAGCAAGAGGTGTTGCCTCTCTGAGCGCAACGTTCTGCTTGCTTTGTATGCCGTAACAAGGTTTTTTAGGATGAGGGGGCCTTTCCCCAAGAGGATTTTATGAGCAGTACAAAGTGCCTTAAAAGTCACTCTCTCCCGCACAGGGAGCCAATGCAATGCCTTTAATGCCGGCTTCGCAGATTGCGTCCTCGGGATGTCCATGAGCAGCCTTGCCGCCGCGTTTTGGACCTGTTGCAAGATCTTGAAGGTAGATTCAGGGGCGCCCAAGAAAATAGCATTGCTATAGTCAAGTCTAGATGTTATAAGACCCTGAATCAGCAATTTCCTTGATGTTAACGGGAGAAGAGGGAAGATTTTCCGAGCCGACCTAAGTAAGGCATAACACACTCCTGCTGTTTTCTTGGCGTGGGTGCGGAGTGACAGGTCCGGTTCTAACCAGACTCCGAGGCTCTTAATTGCTTCCTTGGGGGCTGGAGGCTCACCCATACAACCAGGCCAGCTGAGTGGGGGAAGGAGGGTAGCTTTACTCCCCAGCAGCAGTAGTTCCGTCTTTGAGCCATTTAGCTTGAGGGAGGACTCTCCCATCCAAGTATGGACATCCACCAGACAGGACTTCAAGATGTCCGGGTTGTCGGCCAGATGGGACAGAGAAACAACTAGCTGCGTATCGTCAGCATAACTGACGATTTTGATGTTATAGGGGGAGACTACATCCTCCAGCGGGGCCATATAAACATTGAATAATGTAGGGCTCACCGAGGAGCCCTGTGGCACTCCACACTGGAGGGGGATTGATTTAGATCTCTCCAATCCATCCCAGACCTGGTACGTTTGATCCGATAGGAAAGAACTCAGCCACTGCAGAGCCACCCCAGACACCCCGACCTCAGCCAGCCGCTGTATCAGCAACTGATGGCTCACGGTGTCAAATGCTGCGCTGAGGTCCAGGAGGATTACTACCACTGATCCTCCTGAGTCTAGGATCCGTCTGGCCTCATCCACGACCGCCACTAGAGCTGTGTCGGTGCCCTGACCCGGGCGAAATCCAGTTTGAGATGGTCGGAGGAGACCATTCAGCTCCAAAAAGGCAGACAACTGCTTATTGGCCAGTCGCTCAGCGACTTTGCCAAGGCCCGGCAGCAGTGAAATGGGTCTAAAATTCGAGAGGACCGTATGATCCAGATTGGATTTTTTTAATAGAGCCCTAACAACTGCCATTTTCCAAGTGGGTGGGACCAGGCCCTGGGTGAAAGAGGCGTTCATTAGGTCAGTCGCGGGGGCTGCAATGGCCCCTGTTACCTGCTTAAGGAACTTCATGGGGACCGGGTCCATGGGGGAGCCACTTTTAATCAGCGATAGAGTTTTGGTGACGTCGCTCACTAACACTGGGCCGAAAGTGTCAAGGCCGGGAGCGCTATCTCTGTCCTGAGTTCCCCCAGTCCGTTTGCCGTAATCCTGCGATAACCTGGGCTGGGGAAGAGAAATTAAAATCTTCTCAATTTTCGTGTGAAAGAACTCCGCTAGTTCCGTGCTCTTTTGTTTATCATGCATGACAACCGGCTCCGGAACTTTGAGCAGTTCTCTGAGCACTCTAAAACTTTCCCTGGAGGAGCTAGAAGCGAATTTAATCCGATCTTCAAAGAAAAGGGCTTTCGCAAGTCGTACAGCTGACTTGTAGCCCCTCATTGCAGCACGATATTCTTCTCTCCTATGATCGTCCCAGTTCTTCCTCCATAGCCTCTCCATCCTTTTACATCCTTTCCTGAGGGTGCGTAGTTCTACCGAATACCACGGAGCCGAACCAACCCGTTTCTCCCTCTTTTGGACTCTCTTTTTCGGAATCAGAGTATCAAGGGAGGCGGATAACCAGTTGTTGATGTTGGAGTCGGCCGTGACTGGGTCCGACGCACACGGAGGGATCGTATCTTCCAATCTCGAGGTCCACTTCTCCACCGATAGTCTGGACCAGGCTCGATCCACCAGGAAGGCCTGTTTGGTACGTACCGGTAGTGGGTCAATTAACCAGCAGGCTGGGACCAAGAAATGGTCTGACCAAGGGAGAGAGAGGGCGGGCTTCGCCATAAGGCGAGGGATGTTCGAGAACATCGGATCAAGTAAGTGTCCTTTTTCGTGAGTAGGCCCAGAATTAATTAGGTTCAGGTCACACTCTTTTAAAACGCTCTGGAGATCCAGCGCCGTTTGGTCAGTGGGCTCGTTGAAGTGGAGATTAAGGTCACCCAACACCATAAAATTAGCCGTCGATGTGGCCAGAGTCGTAACAGATTCAGCTAGGGAACTCACGAAATTGCCCACGACACCTGGGGGGCGGTAGATCAGCAGGCCCGATATGGACACAGTCGGGGATATCCTGAGGGAAAAATGGCAGCTCTCACAGTCCGAGAGTTGGCCATTCTGTGCCCTACAAACAAACAGACTCCTGTAAATAATGGCGAGGCCACCCCCTCGCCCTTCTGGTCTATCTACATGACAAATCAGGTAGCCTGGCGGAAGGGCCTCCACGATGTCTGCATCGGAGCTAGGGGTCAACCACGTTTCCGTTAGCAGCAGAACGTCTAGGGCAGAGTCTTGGATAAGCAGATTGACTTCTGTCGCATGACGCGGGAGGGATCTGCAATTCAAAAGACCTATAGCCAGGTCGTTTTTACCTTTAGTGGCCAAGGGATTTCTCCTTACCTCTCTAACGAAAGGGGGGGAAGAACGACGCATAAGAAGGTCCTCGCTGTTAGACAATGCATGCCGAAGACCCATAAGTTCGGTGCGATCGTAAGACCGAATCGCATCCTTAGGTTTCGCCATAGTATCCTGCCCTATGCCCGTCTGGGCCCGGACGGGCACAGACGGGCACAGACGGGCTGGACTCTGGCGTGACTCCGGCGCTGAGACGGCGCCTCCGCTGCGCGTCACCGCTGCGCGTTGTCATGGCAGCTTTAAGTAGGGGCCCCGCCTCCTGTGTCTCCAACTAGAGCACACGCGGAAGTGGCGCCTCTCCAGAGTCCTTTACACTACCCCCAAGATGGCGGTGCTGCAGTGTCCCGGACTGACGGCTAACGGCCTGCGAAAAGCGCAGTGAAGGTCCCAGTTTAGAATGCAAGTAAGTGCTACTCTGACGATCCTAACGCGAATACAACCAATGATAAAATAAACAATTTATTTACACGAAGAAATGGGCGCTCTGTTTAAAAAACGCGCTGCCAATTCCGCGCGCTGCTCTGACTTAAAAAAGCACCCACACTCAATTTGCGCAGGCAATCCATGCTATCCGCTGCGAGGTTGGTAAGACGATGTCAAGGAACGACCTGCTTGTTCCCCTCGTCTTAAGTAGGGGCCCCGCCTCCTGTGTCTCCAACTAGAGCACACGCGGAAGTGGCGCCTCTCCAGAGTCCTCTACACTACCCCCAAGATGGCGGTGCTGCAGTGTCCCGGACTGACGGCTAACGGCCTGCGAAAAGCGCAGTGAAGGTCCCAGTTTAGAATGCAAGTAAGTGCTACTCTGACGATCCTAACGCGAATACAACCAATGATAAAATAAACAATTTATTTACACGAAGAAACGGGCGCTCTGTTTAAAAAACGCGCTGCCAATTCCGTGCGCTGCTCTGACTTAAAAAAGCACCCACACTCAATTTGCGCAGGCAATCCGTGCTATCCGCTGCGAGGTTGGTAAGACGATGTGGGTGGTGGTGGCATTAGTAGTGTTTACTTAATTATATTGCCAGGCAGCTGAACTGGACCTCAGCGGTTGCCACTTCGCTGCATTCTGGGCAAGGTCATGAAGTAGCCCTTCAGCGACACTGTGATGGTCTGAATTGATCACCCAGGGTGGCCTCTTCAGAGGCACTACGCTTTGGCCGGTAAGCAGGCATTTGCGCTCCACAGTAGTATGAGGGATGGTAGGTCCGGGAAGGCGGGATTGCCTTAAACTGGGGCGGTGCCGGGGGCGCTTTATGGTTGAAATAGGTGCCGGGTGCGCCCAATGGCCGAAATATGATGAGGTGCGCTGCAGCAGAAAGGCCCGGGCAGTTATGTTTTATGAAACCAACAATGGCTCAGTGAGCTGAACGCTCTTAGGGGGACCTGAGGTGTTTTGGCAGGTCAAAAGTTTGATTCCTCACAGGTTTGAATCTGTGACTGACACCTGTTAACAGCTATAGAAGACAATGACCTGAATTGGTGTTGAGCAGGCTTAGTGTCTGTGCTTCTCCCCAGTAACCAAAGGCAATTGCAGCATTGCAGCTTGCAAGGTAAACGGGTAAAGACAGAAGATTGACAGAATTTTTGACATTTCTGGTATTAAAGTCGCTTTGTATGGCAGGCGCATGGCAGAGGCATGTCGTACAGTGGTGCGGGTAGGTGCACCAGATCCACGTGAACGATCGAGGTTGCAAGGATAGATAGCTGGGGGGTCACTGGGAACAGCGATCCTGTAGACAGACCGCAATTATTTGCCCGGCGAAGCACACTAATACCCCTGGGTCGAGTTACATGCACGATGCTACAGCTGGTGTGACATGGTCTGACCTCCAAATGAAGGGTAGGAAGGTCTGCGGACCACTTTGCTAACTAGTATTCCCCTCATGTTGAGGCGGGTGTGATTTTTCGTACGGTATCAGGTTCCACTCCTGCAGCAGTGGGGAGTTGAGAGAGAGCACGGCACAGCGCATCCGTGCTGCTCTGAACCTGGGGCATGTGCAGAGGATGCATTGCTATGGTTTGGGAGCGGTTTTCTCATACCAACTACAGTTCTGGCTGATGGGGGCATATATTGTCAGAGGCTGCAAGACACCATTTATATCAATGTTATTTACATTAAAAGGGGCCCAACGAACAGACAATAATGTGCACAATGCATTCAGCACTCTCGGACAGGGACAGGACCAGTGTGGAATTTGAACTGATTGGACTGTGCTGTTAGTCCTCTCAAAATTTTACTTGCGTTCATGAACGAATGAGGCCCCATCCACTGAGGGAAGGGTAGATGCAAATATACGTCTGCGTATTTGGAAATGCCCTTGTAGGTATTAACAAGGTAGCCACAGTTGTTGCTTCATTACCTCATGCAACTACCAAACAGTGACAAAGTGACATTAGCGCTTAGTCACCATAGAATGATATGCACAAACTGGCACACGGTGCGTTAGGGTTGTGTCACACAGAACTGGGGGGTGTTTCATGGGGCACACTCACTGTCTGTGGTAATGGTGCAGGATAATTATTGTTTTACTCTAGGAAACTGATCTTATGCCCAGGTTCTGTCTGTGTTTGCCACTGGTTACCAGCCCAATGGTGGGAAAGGACAATTTTACAATTACTCTGGGAAATACAACACAAATAGAGGCACTGTGAAATGCTGAGACTGCATGGGGTAACTTGGTTTGAGGGCCTTAATGAGGAACATCTGCTGGCACCATATAGAAACAGGTACCATGTACACTGGGTGGGCATTCCTCTGCAACTAAGGGCAGGTTTCAGGGTGCTTCAGTTAAGACATTTTCACCCGCGCTTTAGCCAGGACAGCAAGTGGGTGGTGGTGGTAGTTGTCATCGAACAAGTGTGCTGCGGTGCAAAAAAGTCTGGGAAACAATGGTGACAGGGTATTATAGACCATTTTGCCTTCCCAATATTCAGGAAAGGGCAGGTATTTGCACAAGATGTTCCCCTCTGGTTCCCACAGATTTGGCTGCCCCCCGGGTTATCCTTCAATGGGTAGAACCTGAGACTGGAGGGGGCATCTTCTGCTACCGGTGTCCCAAATACGTTGATAGTCAACGCTGGGGTAGATGTACCATGAAGGGCATGATTACTACTTGGGTTTTCCCTAAGTTTTGGCGTCAAACTAGGTGTGAGCATTAAGTCTAGAGTCCTTGGGAAACATCCAGCATTCCTTCAATCCAAGTAAGGGTAGTTAGCGATAGATAAGTATCAGCGAGTGGATAACAGACACCGGCTGTTCAGCGACATCGTGCCCCGGTGGCACACGCGCTTCACAAACACAGAGCAGCAAAAAACAGTAAATAGGTTTAAGATGTGTGTCTCTGGCATTACAGCTGTGTGAAGCCAGTATCATTTAGAGGTATGCCCAGGTGAAAATTGGGTGCTTCTTAAGGTTCTCATGACCAATGCAGTTTGTGGTATCTTTCAGCGGATCCACTGAGAGTGTACTGCAGCTAACATGAAACTGGGAATCTGGGATTCCGACACTTTTGCGAGTTTGGCAGCAGGCGGGTGGTGGTAGTTGTCAGCTAACAAGTGTGCTGTGGCGCAGTAAAGTTTGGTTGACACTGCGTTAGTGCCATAGGGCGACAGGGTATCATTTACCTTTTGGAGTCCCAAGATTCAGGAAAGGGCAGGTTTTTTCACAGTTGTCCCCCCCTGGTTCCCACAGACTTGTCCGCTCCCTGGTTATCCTTCTATGGGCTCGAACCTGAGACTAGAAGGGGCATCTTCTGCGACCGGTGTCCAAAATATGTTGATAGTCATTGCTGGGTTAGATGTACCTTGAAGGGCGTGATTACTTCGCGGCCTGTCCCAAGTTTTGGGGTCAAACTGGGTTGGAGTATTAAGTCCACAGTCCTTAGGAATCATCCAGCATTCCTTCAGTCCAAATAACGGCAGTTAGCGATACATCAGCGAGTGGGTAACATACCCGGTTATCAGCGACTTCATGCCCCAGGGGCACGCGCACTTCACATAAACACAGAGCTGCAACCAGTAGGGTACCAAGTGGCAGAATCCAGTAAATCGGTTGAATATTGTGTCCCTCTGGTCTACAGCTGTGTGGATCCGGTCTCATTGAGGGGTACGCCCAGGTGGTAATTGTGTGCTTCTTAAGGTTCTTATTACCAATACGGCTTGTGGCAGCACACCACGCGGATTGTTTAAGGGTCATCCTGGGCCGCATTTACTCAGCCCAGTAGGAGCGTTACAGCTGGGTGGAGCCATTCCCATTTAGTGGTATGTCCGGGGGGAAATGGTGTGCTCCTTAAGGTTCCCATGACCTAGGCAGTGTGTGGCATCTCCGACATCAAGTGTTAGGCACTGGATTACAGACAGTGTGCCCTGCATCGAATCGGACAGATTCTCTGCCTAGGGGGCTTCACCAGAGGGAGCTGAGCGTTCGAAATTCCCATAAAGAATAAGGGATGCAGCTCAAGTGCGGGAGGGCAGCCGTGATCATTGTCTCATACGCCTGTTATGGACATCCCTGTGCGCATGAATTTAGCAAGTAAAGGGACCGTGCCAGGGTTAAGCATAATCCCCCTCACCCGTATAGCCTAAGCTGCCAAGCGGGGGTAGGAACGGTCTTCTAACATGTGAGCTGCTGTCCCAGAGATGGGAGACACATGTGTCCAGTCACACACGGTGCTAGATGGCCGGCTGCCAGTGTGATCAGCAAATAGGTGGGGCATCGTGTGCCAGGGTTTCTGAAACTGTCCCGCCCTGAGTGGGACGGGGCTGAGTCATGTGACGCAGTGGAACTTTGCGGCGTGAGGTGAATAGTGCTTGGCACAACTTCACAGGCATAAAGGGCGTTTTTGTTTCATCAGACACTAGCTGATCCAAGCTAACGTCTAGGGCTATTGGGATACAGATGAGGCATCTATAACCAGTAGGGATGTTCTCTTTCATCTAGATTTGCAGGAGGCTCTAGACAGGAGAGTTAGTGGGCAAGACTATAGCTATTTTGGTGGGGGGCTCTGGCGGCAACGGTGGCCGCCTCCAGAGCTGTGGCGGAGTAACAGGGCGATCTGGAAGCAAATGGGTACCGAAGGGTACCTCTGAGCGGCACCATAGGGGGTGCCAGAGTCAGAGCCCAGGAGCCTCATGGGAGGTTCCTGGAAAACCGTGTTGGCGCCCCGTTAGTCCTTCCGGCGGTTGTGGGCCTGAACAACCGGGGGCTTGCCTTGCTACGCTCCGCCCTGAAAGGGATGTGAGTAATAAGGGACCGTGATCCGGGAAGAGGATCACCGAAGGGGCAGCACAGATGGGGTTCGCCCCAGTGCTGCTTGGCTCATCAGGCGGGCAGGCGGCCCAGATGGTTGCCTGCCCTTGGATCGCCCGTAAGATAACCCACCATATTACATTACGGTGTATGAAATAAACCTGCAGCAGTTTTTACCCAAACAAAATTTGTGTGGTGTGTTTTATTTATGCGTAGAACATGCATGCTATTGTGGGGGGGGTGGGGAGTGTTGCCTACTGCTGGTGCTATGCTGTACTTACTGTGTTGACATCTCACCTGGTTTAATAACCTAAACTCACTTCACCGGTAACTGGCGAGCCCATTTGCCAGGCTTTTCAACACTGTGTCTAGCAGCGTGCATGTATTGCATGTGTTTCCTTCCAAGGTTGTTGGGTACCGGTAATCTAGACCATGCACCCTACGGTAATGGCAGGTGTGTTTGGAACTGTTTCTTGGTTCTAAATTCATTCACTATTCTTGCTCCCGCTGCACTAATAGAAGGTTAAATACTGGTATCTTACTTCAGAAGGATTGATTTGGATCGATAAATGAGCGGATTTTGTCAAAGACTGAACAAAAAACCTAGATCTGCAATTTTATGTTGAAAATGCTACACACCTTAAAATTATACGATCATCAGGTTTCGCCTGCACAGTGCTTGCGCTGTGCTTGTAGAATCTATTGTTATTAATATATACTTAAAAGGGACTAAATCCTGCCCCCTCTTTTTCCTGGTTCCTGTGTTTGCCTCTAACTTTTTCTCCATTTCTATTGACTTTAGCGTATTTTCCTGCACTTACCAATACTTGTTCCTCGTCTCCTGTTATCAGTTTCCCGTAGCCAAAATACTGTTAACATTCGCTTTGGTGGAACTTTTTTTTTCATAAAGTTTTGACGTTTTCGTCTTGGAACAGATTTATACAGCAGCACTTTATTACCCGGAGAGATTTGGGGGCATATTATCAAGCCAGGCGATAAAATTATCGCCGCTTTAGCGACAGAAAACTGCCGCTAAAACGGCGATAATGGGCTTGATAATATGCTCTATGGAATTGCAATTGAAGCCCATGTTAGACGTCCTTCACATTTAACATGGGTTTCAATTGGAATTCCATAGAGCATATTATCAAGCCCATTATCGCCGTTTTAGCGGCAGTTTTCTGCCGCTAAAGCGGCGATAATTTTATCTCCTGGCTTGTTAATATGCCCCTAAGTCATTAGCCCACACTCACAGGATAATGGCTACTGAGACCGCGGCCCCCGCAGGGGGCCACTCGGCGGTCGGCGCCTTAGTGGCCCCGGGGCACCGGTCACCCCTCCCCACCCCCTCCCTAAGGGGGGGGGCGGGGACGCAGACCGGAGCCCCCCTCCGTTGGCAGGGCCGGAAGTGACGCGCAATGCGTGTCACTTCCTGGCCCAGGTGTGAGGGGGAGGCTATTTAGCCTTCCCCCACCCTCACTGGCGACCTCTTTGTCGCCCACCTCGCCTTTTCCCTCCCTACCGCTTACCCGGCGTAGGCGTGGGTGGGGGGGGGGGGTTTCTGAGCGTTGTAATGTTTCCTTTTCGTTGCAGGCGGAGTTGCAGGGCGATCTGGAAGCAGGCCGGTACAAAGGGTACCTCTGCGCGGCACCAAAGGGGGTGCCTGAGCCAAAACGAGGAGCCTCCAGAGAGGTCCCGGAAGCCGTGTCGGCGCCCCGCTAGTCCTGCGGGCGGTTGTGGGCATGAACAACCGGGGGCTTGCTATGCATCGCTCCCGCGCTGCCCGGCTCATCAGGCGGGCAGGCGACCCAGTTGGTTGCCTGCCCTTGGATCGCCCGTAAGATAACCCACCCATTACATATCTTGGAATTATGTAATAAACCTGCAGCATTGTTACCCAACTCCAACTTTCTCGTGTGTGTCATTGGGTAACCTAATTTGGGGGAGGGGGGACAGCGAGGTGCCCCTGGGGGTACTATGACCGCTGCACCAAATCCTCTCCACCCACTCTCAATGTACTTGTTATTCATGCCACTTTAATGCTTTCACGTTAGATTCATTTGGAATATTTCCCAAAAAGAAATTTGCAATATTCCACTCAGGGACATTAGCCACAGCAGCACATTGTGTAAACGGTTTACTGCCTACAGAGAGCAGCACTACATCCTTATTCGTTGAGCACCTCAGAGAACTGAGCCGATAGACTGGGAGGTGCATTACAGTGAGAGAGCATCAGAGGCTCAGCTGCTTTAGCTTCCGTGTAAACTAGTATCACGAGTTAACTGCCGGGGCAGCTGCGGTGGGAACGCAGCATCTCTCTTGCCATTTCTAGCACCAGTTCACACCTCTGCAGCTGGACTCCTCTGTCCACCCTGCTCCCCACCACCTTCCAGGCTGTGTGTCTGCATTGAGCAGAGCCCTGGAGTCGGGTCCGAAAGCCGCGGCCTGCCGCCTTTAAATTGCTCTCAGTTTCAGTCAGCATCCGGTCTCACGGAAGGTGCCTCTAGCCTTCCCCCCTGACACTGACGCTCTGACAACCCACCCCCGCCGCACTATACAGCCACCCTGTGTGTACTGTCACCGCTGTGCTCATCTCTGTGTGTTATGTACAGATTGTGCTGTCCGTCAGTGTGTCTCGCACGGGGGCAGTGCAGTGTTTCATGTGGTTAGATGTGGGCCTTCCCAGGTGAGGTCACACGGCTGTTGCTACTGGATGTGACGTTAAATCAACCGGGGTCTGATAACAGCAGGGCTTGCGAGCTTAAAGCCTATCTGTTTATTGTGGCTCAGGGCACGAGTTGTGGGTACACGCGGGCACATGGCCCCCACCCACTCTTTTCACAGGGTGGACGCTGTCCCCCCTGCTAAGAAGTTGGGCCCCACAGAAATATGCTGAACTTGTCCAAGTGTCATTTTGCAACACCGGGACACGTTCATCAGCTCCTGCACTCTGCTTTCGATTTCCAGCTGCAACGTGCAGGCAGGGAGGGGACTTTTTTTTTCTACCTACAAATGAGCAACAATAAAGACAGAAATTAACCCCTTCCCCGCTCATGACGGAACCACTCCGTTATGAGCCACGGTTGCGCTGTGCTCATGACGGAGTGGTTCCGTCATGCTACGGCCGTTGGCGGCCGCTCCGCCCACGCGGCGCTAATTCCCCGCCTGTTCGGGCGATTAGCTCAGTGGGCGGAGACGTGACGGAACCACTCCGTCATGAGCACAGCTCAACCGTGGCTCGTGACGGAGCGGTTCCGTCACGAGCACCGCGCCACCGCGCTGCCCCCAAACCCCCCCCGCCACCCAGCGCCGCGGCGGAATTCCTGCCGCGGCGAAGGGGTAAAGAGGCCATACACTGGGGAGAAAACAAAAGTACAAAGCTTGTTATCTCTTCCCAGGTACTTAAGAGATGCATGCGTTATACTTTGTTGTACATAAGTGCATGCACTGTAAGAATGTCAGATGGGTTGGTCTGTCTCAGTATTTACACAAATAACAATTTAAATAGCACTTTTTTGTTTCTTTAATAGAGTTACTCATCCCAATGCAGAGTGCTAGAGCACTTTCCATAACATACACATTAGCCATTCCAAATAAATCATATGTGTGTAAATTAATGTACAAGATGTGTTACATGAGACAGTCAGGGTTACAAGGTGTAGGAGTAAAATACTCTTCAAAGCTCACTGTGGTCTACTAGAAGGATTACAATTTATGAACTTCAAGTAAAATAAGGATCTCTGTGTTCATAGCAGCAATCCGTTTACCTATCTACATGAAATAACAATCTGTAATCTGCATGTTACATGATATGCTTTGCAGGACACAACTTAAAAAAAGATATTTTATTGCATTTTCAGTTAGCATATGTTAGATCATACACATATCAGAGCATCAATTCCAGAGAGATGTCACTTCCTGTGATTCCACATGGTATGTCACGCGTTGTGATGTCATGTACTTTGATAGCACACATCATGATGTCACTTGCATACTGCCTGACATGGTCAGTCCCCCCACTTCTTTTTTAGGTCTCGCCTACGCAGCGCGCATGGGCTGCTTAGGAAAAAGACTTTTAGCCATCGGCACAGCTTTGCGGGCAAAAATGTGCACGCGTTGCATTGCTTGCAATGGCAACTCGTGCACGTCTGGTGCACGTCTGGTGATTCCCTTGCGGGAGCGAGCTTTCAAACCATATGTTTGTAATTAACTCGCTCGCTCCCGCAAGGGAAACAGGCCCAGGCTCCCTCCTCTATCTCCTCCCCCTGCAGCCGCACGAGGCGCGCATGCTTATTTACGTGGTAACAAGTGAGGTTTTTGATTGACAAGGTGCACACGTTCCTTTATTAATTCAAGCCAAAAACTTAAACATGGAAGCTCTGAATTTGTTGTCATTTATTTACAAAGCGATCGTACGAGCCGGGGTGCACAAATTATGATTGTAACTAGTTTTCGCACTTGCCCTGGTGTCATTTGGGCGTTACTTCTTTATTACTTGAGCAAAGAGAAAACCTCTCCACGTGTAGTGGAAGTAAGGTCATTGTTTTTTTGTGCCAAGTCGCTGCTGTTTGTTTATGTTGTTGACTATTTGTTGAATGGTTAAGGTGTGGCGTGCGGTTCACATTCCTGTCAAGTCTTTACAGACGGTCATTGGAAGTGACCGATAAGGTTGCTGTGCTCCTGAACCGGCAGAATCGAAGCCGCTGCCATGTCATTGTTTCAATAAGCGTGTGCTGTTTGCTAGTTCTTGTGTGCGTTGCGATGGTTGGTCTTTCATTTCTAGCACTGCGAAGGGATTATAATTACCGGCGCATACGAGCCGTTAAACTGCCCTCTGTGTTTGTGCGAAGCTAATTCCACAATCTTTGTTTAAAAATAAACGGCACGTCAAAACACTTATCCAAGTTCACCTAGTTATCAGTTTAGAAAGCTGGCTTCTTTGCTTTCTCACATATCAACCCTACATTAAACTATTGCAACAGATATTCTTTTATACTGTGCCATCAATTCATCGGTTTATATATATTTTTTAACAAATAATCTCTCTCTCTCTCTCGCTCCCCCCACCCCCCTAATCTATCCATACTAATCTGTCTATTTATCTCAATCTATCCTAACACCCGCCCTCGTTCAGTTTCCATATTGCAAGTGTTGAGAATAGCATGTACTGTTTGTTGTCATTGGATAACGGTCACAGTGTTTTGTGTTTGTTTCTTTTGTACTAGTTCAGTTTCCACATCATATTTTTGTAAGATACATTGCGCATTTTAAATCAAGGACATTGTAGAATTCATAGGTGCCTGCTTTCACCAGAGGGAGATCATGCATGACCACTGTAATAGTTTCCTTTGTGATTTGGGACATTGATAAACAAGCATTGGCATAGCCAATAGGTCTCGCCTTTGGGACCTTATAAGTATTTAGTTATGCAGCACAATCTCATTGGTACAACAGCATCAAATGTTGCATGGCTAAACACTTATAAGGTCCCAATGGCGAGACCTATTGGCTATGCCAATGCTTATTTAGGACTTGTGCCCTGTGTGGCTTGTTGTACAGCTTGTACTCAGTGATGCGTCTAAGCTCTAAAAAGTGCCCGCCGGTGGCAGGACGAAGCGAGAACGAGCTTGGCACTGACCTGGGGCTCTGAGGCCTTCTTCGCTCCCGCTCAAGGTGAATGGCTGATGGGGACAAGTACAGTCAGGCCGGGTACAGAAAATGTACTCCCATACACTGGGGGTCAAGGAGTGTTAGCACATAGGGGTGCCGTAACAAGGTTCAGAGTCTGACAGCCAAAGCTATGCCCCAAAAACATTGGCAACAAGAGGAAATACCGCAGACAGGCCCTCTGCTCACCACCCAGTCTGCCAGGCCCTCTGCATGCAAATCGTTTGCCTGCATTTCCACCCTAAGGCAAGCTACTCCTACCTCTGGCCACCTGAAAATATGTATTTTGTTTTTGTACCAGCTGTACGTACATTTGAAAATGGGAAGCATTTTTTAATACCTTAAAAAGTTTTTGAATAAAATTTAAATATGAATTTATGCATGCTCATTGTTTGCACATAGAGGTGGTCATGATCTTCTTCCACCTCAAGCTCACAGCTGTACTCAACTGCTGCTTCGTAAAAATGATTGTGTACAATTGCGCATTGAATCAAACCCTGTTTGGTACAGTTGGGTCCCACAGTGCAATACCATTTCTGGTGCTTTACTGCAGTTTTGAGATCTCCTTAGAATTTCTTGTTGCTGAAATAGGTGTAATCTCTGATATTTACATGTTCCCTTCATCGCCAGCCTTCGTCAAGCCTGCTTCAAGAAGCAGCGGGCTGCGTTGTTTAATTCTTCACGAGCAGCTTAGTTTAGTGCCAGCCCCGATCCTCAGCTCTGGTTTGTATTAAAGGTACAGTTGTATTTTAGACACATGGCTTCCCCATTGTGCTGTACTGTGTGCAAACCCAAACCTGGTAGCCCTTTAGAGCCCCGCTTTGCTGGGCAGAGCCGCCCCTTCCATTGTTTTTACTCAAAAGCAATGCCCAGTTATATATATAAAGGGGAGTAGAGCAGCGTTCAGCACATTTTAAACACTTTATTAGCTTACACCCTATTGTTTTAGAGACACGGATAGATAGCGCCTTTGCCCAAGATCACACAATGTGGAGAAATTGAGGTTGCATGCCCAGTTTTATATATTAATGGTTCCCTTGGCCATTTTCTTGCCTTGCACCTGCACCAGGTCCTCGCTGGCACTGTTAGCCCCGGAGACAACTGGCATCTTCAAAGACCCACCATTCACGGTAAGGAAAAGTTTTGACTATGATTTGGGGATTTAAAATATTTAATTGAATAGCTTTGCTGCATGTCATGGCATTTGCTTTTTTTAAACTTTAAGTTATATTGCACAGCAGCTCAACCGCTCTGCAATATTTTAAAAAAGAATTGCCAAACTCAATTGAATCCACGTAGGGGAAACCTTTTGGCTTTGCCAATGCTTGTTTTTATAAAAAGGCTCTTTATGCAAGTATATGCACATTCTGGTGGAATGTTAAGCCAATGTATTTGGAGGAAAATCAATCTTTTGAAAAATTGAAAAATTAACCCATAATAGGCAGAGGACAATTATGATAAATATCGGTATAAAACAGATCCTCTTCTCATTCCAAGTGTCAGAGTGACATTTTTTTCCATGTGTAACAGAACAAGAATTTGGGTCGCTTATCTCATTTTTCTCCTGATCTCGTCTTTATGATGGAGACTGTGATTTCACTGGGATATTCTCAGGTGTTTCTGGATGTAAAAATGTGCTGGTATATGTCTTGAATCTACCCCATGTGATGTTATCATTCAGGCCCTCAATATGCATGTTCAACTTAAAAACCCAGCATGCTCCTTTTCTAAAAGATTCCTTTCACAGTTTGTTGTGTCAGACATGTGTTTTAGAACCACCCATTGATAATCGGATACTGTGTGTCATTTTTCCATAAAGTTTACAGACATCTTGCTCATAGCCCAGCCACATCTCAGGTTGCTGCGATGCTCGCTGATCCTGGTTTTGACCTTTTGTGTGGTCATTCCTATGTAACATAAATTGCATGGGCAAGTGATCATGTATACTTCTCTGGTGGTGTTACAGTTCTTTTCATTCTGACTTTTTTGATACGTGCTGTACACGGAGGTCGGAAATCCAGAAAGAGATAGCTGTGATTACTGAATTTGCACTTATTTAAGTTACCTGTGTGTTACTAAGTATTAGCAGACGTGTTTGACGAGGAAAAGTTATCCACTCTCCCTTCTCATCAATCATATTATTGTCGAATTGACTTAGTTACTGTAGCGCATATTCCATGCAGTCGATTCTATGCATTGACAGAAAAGGAAAACATTTACCTCCAGGAACATCTGGATGAAATGCCCCAAAAAGGGTTAATTGGACCATTTCGCTCGCCAGCTTTCGCTCCACTTTTTTATACCAAAAAAGGAGTCTGTTCTTCGTTGTTGCATTGACTATAGATCCCACAATGACATTACGATAAATAATAGATATGCTCTGCCCTTAATTTAGACGCTTCATGGTCAAGTAAAATATGCAAAAATCTTTACCAAATTGGATTTAAGAGGGGCATACCATTTTCTGTGAGTACAGTAAGGAGACGAATGGAAAACTGCTTTTCAAAATAAATGTGGGCTATATAAATACCTAGTTATGCCTTTCGGCCTCTGTAATGTGCCTGCTGCCTTCCAATTCTTCATTAATTAAGTTTTGAGGGCATACTTTGATGTTTGTGCTATTGCATACATAGATGATGTTTCAATCTATTCATCTTCCGACGGAGAACATACAAAACATTACAGGGCAGTCTAGAGAAACTAAAAGACAATAAGCTTTATGTGAAATTGGACAAACGTGAATTCAATGTGTCGTAGGTTACCTTTTTGGGATTTTTATTATCCACAGAGGGAGTGACCATGTGTCATCAAAAGGTATCAGCTATTACTTGATGGACGTCACCCCATTCGATCAAAGAAGTGCAAAGCTTTTTAGGGTTTGTCAATTTTTATCAACGCTTCATTGACAATTTTTCAGCTTTGGCTTCTCCCATTACTAAGCTTCTGCATAAGGGAGTAAAGTTTCAGTGGTCTATTGAAGTTAAGAAGCTTTTCAAGATTCCTATATTGAAACACCCAGATCTTTCCCAACCATACATCGTAGAGGAAGACACATCTGAAGTAGTGATAGGGTGGTACTGTCCCAAAGAGACAAGGAGTCCTATTGTTTGTATCCAGTTGCATTCTATTCCCATAAACTAAGTCTCACAGAAAAGAATTATTCAGTGAGAGACAGTTAAAGAAACCCAGCCAGTTCATGTTTTCGTGACTGCCGCCAACCGCCGGTAGCAGTTAGTGAGGGAGTGCTCATCGCTGCTTTTGCTTGGTTTGCTTCTGATGTTTTGGATGGTTTGCTGCGCAAAAGAGCCCTCCACAGCTTATCCACAACTCCTTGGGCTCTTTTGAGACGTTGTGACGCATAATCGCTGCAATCAAGGCCCCCTGCACCCTCTGTGGCCCCCCTGTGGGCCCCTGCCTTGCTCTACTGAGTCTGCTGTCATTGAAGCTTGCTGAACCCCAGAGCCAGCCATATGCACAGATCTCACCAGCGTGTTACAACGGCCAGGCGCCCAGCTGAGTGCGACCGATCCTCTCACAGTGCTCACAGTGCTCCATATCGGCCAGCGGTATCCCCATCAGGTGGCTGCGGTTACTGCTCCAGGAACTTGGGGGCTGAGGGGAGCCAAGAACCATAACAAGCACTGGTGTCTGGCTGCGGTGAACAGCACACAGAGAACAGCGTGCTGTGGACGGGATTTACACCAGGGGTGGTGCCGGTCACAAAACAAGACAGACAGACAAGAAATACGAAAACAGCACTTAGCGGAGCCGGCCTCAGCCACAGCCACAACTACCAGCCCTGAACCGGGAATCAGGAATCGAGCGCCGTAGTGAGGTTCTGTAGCGATCCGAACCCGTGTATTCGGTATCGTAGTACTGACACGATTTTGGTACCAATGAACCGTAAATGATCCATTATATGCATGACAGTGTTTTCGCTGCGCAACTAGCATGAATTCACTGAGAAATAGGGCATTCTGTTGTTAAGTTATGGCATCCATTTTAGTTACGGCATCCATTTTGTTTCTTGCCCTCACATAGTCAATGAACGGGCGATGACCCCGGCAGAAATCACCTTGTTAAGGATACGTAAGCTCGAGCCCCGAGAAAGGCTGACGCTGCATGACTAGGCAGAATCAAGCTGCCTCCCTTGCCTGAGGCCAGTCCTGCTATACTGGTTCTCGTGTCCATTGTCCTGACTGAAAGGCCGAAGACGGTAGCCATGCCCGTTTATGATCCATAAACACCTCTTATCCTACTTTTCAATCCTTTGCACCTGGCTCTGCTCCTCTCCTTCTGGGCTTTTACAATGGGGAGGTTACGATTTTTATGATGGGGAGGATCGGGCAAAGAATGGAAAACTGACAAGGGGACCTGATCGAATACCGAAAACCTACGACTAATTATTGTTTGATGTCTATTTACTGTTTGTTTGGGATACCGGGTTGGGCATGAGAAATATTCGTGTAATGTGCAGCCTAAAGACATTTTTCGTGTATTTAAGGAACAACCCACTTAATGCAATTTGAACAGTCTCGTAGATTCTGCCTCTGTGTGGTTCCTATGACTTCTGTGTCCCTGCAGTAAATAAATCTTGGTCTTTGACGCCACTATCGAGAAACCCGCGTCTCTGTTTATTTGTGCACCGAGACAGGAAGGAACTCAGGGGTCTTCGGGTGTTGTTTCCCTGACACCTCTGGACTCTTAAAAGTCCAGAACCTCAGTAGTGCCGTTACAGAAGCAAGCCTGTGAAAAGACATGCCAGTGACTTTGACTGTTCTCACAGTTCTGGGGGCCTAGCCCAGCCTAGCTCAGCCTAGTAAAAGTATGGGGGTCATTGCAGGGAATTCCTGTTCCTGTAACTACTCCTGTAGCTACTCCTGTAATGGCTCCTGGAGGACAGGGCAGCAGGATAGCACAGTGACGTGTGCTCGGCGCTGCAGAGGGCAGAGGGTAGTCAGGTTGCGAGGCATTAAGTTGGTGGAGCCTGTCTGCTGCCTGCTGCTGTCTGCCATTTGTTGCTTGTTGTATTGAACATTGGTCATTGGTCACTGGGGAACCACTTGGAACACTGGGGTATTGCCCCATCCCCCTATAAAGGACGACTTTAAGGACAACATTTCTCGGTACCCACTCAAAGGATCAAATATTAATAAATAGTAAGTACAAAAATTACAAAACTTACAAAAAAGGGTGTAAAGGAATTGCAAAGGCATAAATACCATAAAAAGCCAGTTACAGCACTGCAAATTATGAGGTCAAGACGTGTGCGTGGAGGACCTACCCTTACAAACAACATTAGTAAGCATAAAAGGAAGCTGAAAACATCCGCCGGTACAGTGGGCGAGCCGCAGGCAAAGATTAAACCTGCTACACAGAAAATGAACACTATAATTGAATTAACTTTAGATACTTAGAAGATAAGCAATACAACTCCAGAAAACAAAGCTTTAATACATCGCCTTTTTCAGCTCAAAATAGACACAAAATTTTGCTGTCTAAAAAACGAGGGAGACACTCTTCTTTCAGGCCCTACAGCAATAATGGGTCTTCAGACCCCCCTCCGGCCTTTTTGCCAAACGGAAAGGGGCAAGAAATAAGGGAAAGAAGATCAAAGCATTAGGGTGGAGAACTCTTGCCAGTCCAGCCAGTCTAGCCAGTCTAACAATCCGAAAGTACAATCAATCAGGGAGGGGGAGAATGGATCACTTGTCCTGTGAAATCAGGGTCTAATTCGTGTTGGAACCGTATAAAAACCCTCCTATATGTACACAGGCAACTGGCGGTATATCTTGATTCTCCGCCTTGGTGTACCGTTACAGCGTCATCATAGGGTTTTTAGATAGTACATGCTGTACTCCGCCTGGAGGTAGACCAACTGATTTGCCAGTAGTGTCCAGAGATTAAAAGAGGGCGTGTCAGTGCTCAGGTGTAGTGAAGGTTAAAATTCTCTACATCACCAAATTGGGGAAAATGTTTTAATTTGAAAAGATTGTGATGTGAGAAATTAAAACAGTTAATTGGTGCGTCTGTAGACCCAGTTACTAGTCTACCGCACTAGTAGGCCAACATGTTTCAGCCTTCTTGTGTACTCTCAAGGCTTTTGTCAGGACCGGGTGTTCTTATGGGCTCATTGTGGCTCCTAAATAAAGTGATTAATTAGCCACCTTTGTTATTCGATGTCAGATCTTTAGTATCTGAAACTCGTTATTATTTTGTTCTACCTTCATCGGGGTGCCGTAGAGCGATGAAGGATTTTATTTTGATCTTCATGTATGAACGACTTGTTCTGTCTCTGCAAACGGCATCCCGGTAATGCCGTTTGCAGAGACAGAATAAGTCGTTCATAGAATCCTTCATTGCTTCATAGGTAGAAGTGTGGCCATGGAGGACATCAGCACCGATGCCTGCCCAACCTGCAACTGCCGCAGTATGTCCACAGACTCTTCACTGAGGGCAGCAGGGGTGACAGGGGCAGGGGGTGCGGTGCCTGGGCCGAAGGAGACATGGTGGACCTCTGCACGGACACTAAACTGCTCACACAGATGGTGTCATTCATGGAGGGCATGTCAGCAACGATGTCTGACCAATGAAGGATTCTGCGGTCCATGGACTCTTCCCTGATGGCAGCAGTCACTCTCCTGCAGAGCTCCGTCCCACCCCCTACCCCGGACCCTTCCACACTGGGAGGCCGGAGATGGTAACGGAGGAGGCGGGGACAGATGTGGGGATGCTGCCAGGTGGTGTAGCAGCCGCCGGCTCCTCGAGGAAGTCAGCGTCAGACCCGTCAGCGTCGGCGTCGTAGACAGGTCCTCGGACTGACTCCCCTCGCCCTCCGTGCCACTGGCTCTCTCGGACTCGCCAGCAATGGTGGCACTGTCGCTGGGCCCTCCTCCAGGTCCGTGCAGGTGTCTCCTTCTGTTTCGGATGATGATGCTGTGGTCAAGGAGAAGAAACAGAAATGCATCAGTCACCTGTATACATCTGACACATGAGCACAAAAACAATAGGTCACAGTGCATATCAGGCAATGCATCATGAGTAACAGCTAGATTACTCCGCACATATGTAAGCCCTGTACTGCCCAGTTGGTAGACCCACTATGCCACTTGGACACAAGGAAAAAAAGAACACACCAGGCCACAACTTGAATGAGAAATACACTGAGAAGCTAGTGTCTGTGAACAGGTGAGCACAGCAATACAATGAAGTCATGCTACCTCTTGTTTACCCTGAAAGAAACAGTAGTGGTGCACCCAAGGAAAACTAACACACCTAACTACTCAAGGTGTCACCTCACTCAGAGACCTGTAAGTACTTTGGAACACAAAATGAAAAAATGTTGTTACCTTGGGACTCACAATACTTTACACAATCGACATGTATTGAATGTGGCAAATCGCCATTTCGTGAAAATAACACTCATGTGTCTGCATGAAAGATGTCTCCCAAGGAAGTGCACACAAAACTACATTTACACTGTCATTGAAGAAGCTGGCACCTTTTTCAAAGAAGCCACAGTTAGAAATAAATGGTGTTGCAGAAAGTACATATACATGGGCCCACAGAGGTCTTGATGTCTTGACACTCGTTAGTTTGTATCACCAACAACAAAGGAGTCTCACAAAATCAAGACCACTGTGGGAACATGTATACAGAGAATCTGCAAAACCATTTAATTCTAACAGTGGCTTCTTTGAAAAGGTGCCAGCGTGTTCCATGAAAGTGGAAATGTTGTTTGGTGTGCACTTCCTTGGGAGACATCTTTCATGCAGGCACATTAGTGTTCTTAACACAAATCATCAAATTGCCACATTTAAAACATGAAGAACTGTCGACAAGTGCTGTGAGTGCCAAGGTACAAGCATTTTTGACTAACAACTTGAATTATGTCAGTTGTCACATGGCCATCTGTTACCTGATGACACAGTTGGCTACACATATGACCCACTGCCTGTCATGTAGAGTGGCACACATGTCCAAACCCAGGACAATGCATAAGCTAATGGGCCTGCAATTGTGTTGTAAAAAAGCATAGCTGTACTGTGGAGACACCCTCATGGCAAGCCAGAATGTCCACACAGATGTCAGCACACAAAGACCAAACTGCGTTGCATCTGAACCACACACATGTGCCAAAAATGTATGAGCAGTAATCATGTTTTTAAAAAAATGACACAGGCTGCAAAGCACGAACATTAAGCACTGGCCACCATCACAGGGGCACTGCACAGTGATTCTTTGTACAGCCAATTCTCACACACAGGTCAGACCTGGCAAGGAGAAACCAGGGGTGCCCATGTAGGCCTCTCCCGTGACACCTCTTAATCAGGGTTTCAAAAACTGTGCAGCAACAATTGCTAAATTGACACAACATCACCTCGTGGTGCTGGCAACACATATTTATGACAAACAACCATCAACAGATTGTTGTGAATAGCCACACAGGCACTGCCCAGTGTGAGTATGCACAAGCCAAATGGTGTATCCCTGTCCAGTGGACACATGTAGCACACATTGGAAAAATACAAACTAGGCCAGGGAACAATGCCACAGAGGTAGACCTATGCTGAACCCACAGAGAATGTGCACAGTGTTGGATGACACACATGATTAGGAGGCCAGGGTGTCTCAGGGGATTGTAGTGGGCACACTGCTCCGTGTTCCTGGAATAAGCTGACTGTACCATGAGCAACCGTCATGGCACTATGCATATCTCCCACTCATGCACATCATATCTGAGGCCACAACATTGGTCATACATGGTGCAAGGGTGTTCAGTTGAAACCTCACACTCCTATGTTGAGACTCATCATCAGTGCCAACAAATATGGACCCCCAATATAGTGAACAGGTCCTGGCACAGGCAAGGTACCAACACATGTCACAGACCACCCTCCCACATGATGCGGAAAGCAATGTGCACTTTGATTTTCTGGCACCCTAGATGACCATGTGCAAATGTGATTACACACAGACCAGTGGACACATGTCAAGGAGGGGAAGGGATGAAAAAGAGCACCAGGTGACATTGGGGAACAGAAAATGCACTGCACATATAAACTCTGTGAGTGTATCCAGGCTACAGAGCACTTCCAAAAGATGGTGACACATAACACCACAAACAGCCATGTACCTACACACTCCGTGCTGCAGTTTCTCCTGTAACTGCCTATCGAGGTCAGGGAAGACCACCGCCAGGACACGGGTCTTGTGGGCGGTCAGGCGTCGGCGCCCGCCGTGGGGGCGAGGAGGGTCGATCCCCAGCTGGACACGGGCGATCCGCCGGGTCCAGCACCGGATATCCTGCCACCGTTTTCTGACCTGTGGTAGGCGCCGACTCCGATCTCACGGCCCTGACGATGTCCTGCCAGATCACCATCTTCTCGTAGGCAGTTACCTGTCAGGATGACAAAGTGAGACAACATCACTACACCTGCTCCATGTCCCAGAGACACACATTTGAACATCTTTGATATGTTGAACAGGGCATAGGATGCTGACAGGAATTGCATCATTCTCAATGAGAAATTGGCCTGTGTGCAAGTCCCAATGCACTACATGGCATTGAAAGTCAACAGGTGGCATAAGGGGTGCGACACACTCACTGATCATGGCACACACTGTGCAGCACATGCAACAGCAGGCTGATGGACAGCACGTGCCAAGCAGTCACATGTCCTACTCCACTGACGCACCCTCAGCAGCCTAGACTGACACACCCAGGCACAGATCACTCGCCTGTCAGTGACAACAGCGGATACAACCCTCACTCTGCATATGTGCCACTTGCCTGTGAGGTGTCACAGGTGTTGTGCTAGCTCTGCAAGTCAGACACACAGCACGGCTTACTTGTCACATCAGATGGGTAGAGCTGTTGCCTCCTCCATGCAGCTGTGGTGCAACACTTCACATAGACACTCACCCACATGACAAGGAACATTCACACACATCAATGTCCATGAGGTCGTACACATCATTTGGACACTCTCACCACAGGTCCACTCAACTCATACACATCTGTGGGTACAGTCACCTGTCACACCGGGGGGACCACTGAATCACCTCAGGACAATAGAAAAAAAAGCCACCAAGGATTTGCCAGGCTGAATGTGTCATGCACTATGCAGTGAATGTCACTGTAAGCACAATGCAAGTGAGGAGTGCACACAGGAACTACCTCATGCTCTGCATGAGAGACATAAGCATGTCCCCCCCCTGGGACCCACTCTAAACAACATTGCATGTCTGTCACACCTGGACACAATGCCAGAAGTGACAGTCACACAACTGGTGCACAGTCAAAGGTAGTGTTTTACTCCGCTTATGGCAACATTACAACAGTGATACGATTCTAAGCTACACCATGGGTACGATGCGTACACACGCAATGAATGCAGGTGTACGCTTCCTTTCACATAGCATGCCTGTCCCACCTGGACACAATATTGATTGTCACACAACAGGTGCATAGGCAAAGGTAGTGGAGTCAGCACTCACCTGCTCCCCTGGTCTCCCATACAGCTTGGGGTACTGTGGGAGGAGGCAGTCCAGCAACACCTTATTCTCCTCTAGGGTGAATGGCTGGGCCCTCTCCATGGTCCAGAGGAAGCAGAGACAGCAGCAGTGTGGTCGACTCGAAAGTTGTGCAGGCAAGTGCCCTCTCAAGGGTTCTGGCTGCCTTATATCTGGCTTGCTGAGGGGCATTCATTTAGAGGAGTACATTGTGATTGGTCAGACTCATTCGCATCATACGTTTACTCCAATCCCTTTAAACATACACCAATGACACGCATTCGCATCGTTAAAATTTTGAGCATCATGTCAAGTCAACAACCACTTTGCAACATTGTAGTTTTTTGGCCAACTGACTGTTCCAGGACACCTGATGGACACATTGCAAATGAAAACTCTGTATCCATGACAACCAGCATGCATTTTGGGCCTAATACTTTTCCCCTATGTAATTTTGAAATCCGTACACATGCAATGAATGCGTGGGTATGGTGCTTTTCACACGTACCCCTACGGCACCAGTACAACAGTGATACGGCCCGTACACACGCAATGAATGTGTGGGTACGGTGCGTTTCACACGTACCCCTACGGCACCAGTAGAACAGTGATACGGACCGTACACACGCAATGAATGCGTGGGTACGGTGGGTTTCACACGTACCCCAACGGCCCCAGTATGATAGTGATACGATGCGTACACACGCAATGAATGCGGGGGTACGGTGCATTTCACACGTACCTCAATGGCACCAGTACAATAGTGATACGAGGCATACACACGCCAGGAATTGAGGGTTACGAGTCGCACAAGGATGTCCATCAAGTACTTGTCATTGCATACTTTCATGTGCAGGCCCTAGGTGTGTCAGCCAGTGATATTGCACAGGTCATCTCATATAGTTGCACAATTGATGTGTGATGACCTGTGTACACATGTCATGTGTGATGGGGCACTATGTGGCACACATCACCTTGACACTTGCCACATGTGTGTCTGTAGTCCAACTGTGTCATGCACAGCAGCAGTGGGATGGCACAGTCATCAACACCTGCACCTGTCTCCTGATGCCAGGGACAGGGACACTCTATTAAATGACATATCACGATCAGCGTGCCCCTATGTGACTATGTCAGGTGTGTGTCATGTGTTCCCATGAGCTTGCTGTTAGTGTTCCGTCAACTGCATCTGGTGTTGGTGCATCCAACATGGGTCTGTGTGGAGATGGGCATGGCAGACATCTACGCACACCATGCCACATGTGGATTCCCACGGCTGTAGGGTCTGTGTGCATCGGACGTCATATTTTCCCAGGCATACATGTCTGCATCGTCTCGATGGCTGTGTTTTTTTGTTGTCACGTGTACCTCTTCATCGCAATGTGTTTCATATGTACATTTGACTTTCCATGTGACCTGTGCGTGTGCCTTGCAGTCAACTGTCTGGATGAGATGACATCCTTCCAATGCAGCTATGTGGATGTGTGTCACTCCGGTGATATCTCTGGCTGTTCACTCAGACTTGCCCCCAGCTCATTTCAGGGCAAGTCATGTAGACTTGACAATCAACAGGTGTATCTGGCTTTTCGTAGGAGTGCCAGCAAGCAGGCATATGTGTCCTGGATGTATTGCACACACCAGACTCCATAGTTACCTGATGTTTAGTAGCAGTTTAGCATGTGCTATGTTCAGTGACATTGATGTTGGCAGACTCTTAATCTTCATTATTCCTTACAATGTCCTGCAGGGCACCGCCTGTCCCAAGACCAATGCCAGACTTGGCTGCCATGAGGGAACGTGCCTGCATCCGACGTTACAGATTCACTCGACAGTTGATTGAGGACTTGACCGACAAGCTGGCACCACACCTCCAACCGCGACACAGGTATCCTACTGGTCTGACCCCCAAGATGAAGGTGATGGCAGCCCTACATTTTTTTGCCACAGGTACGTTTCAATTGACCATAGCTGATGTTGGTGGGATGTCACAGACAATGTTCAGCCGTGTCCTGCGTGATGTTTTGGCAGCCATGTTGGAGCACCTTGATGAATTCATCAAATTTCCTACTCCTGAGGAGTTGACAGATGTCAAGGGTGATTTCTATGCCCTGGGAGGGATACCCCATGTCATTGGGTCCATTGATGGGACACATGTGGCTTTGGTACCACCACAGGCACAGGAGCAAGCCTATCGCAACCGTAAACATTACCACTCAATAAATGCCCTTGTGGTGTGTTTTGCTAACATGCTGATTTCCCATGTCTGTGCACGTTTTCCAGGATCAGCACACGATGCCTATATCATGAGGCGTAGCAGGGTGCCACAAATGATGCAGCGGCTGCACAACGAACGAGCATGTCTTTATTGGTGGGTATACTCTGTTTGCCCGGTGTGTTGCGGTATCTTTGGCTCTTACGGCATCTCCTGACCCACTTATTTACATGATGTTTCCATGTAGGGGACTCTGGATATCCCAACATGCCATGGCTAATGACACCTCTCGGCAACCCAAGAACAGCTGCAGATCACCGGTACAACAATGCACACTGGCAGAACAGGCGAGTGATTGAGAGGACGTTTGGCCTCCTGAAGAGCCGATTCCGGTGCCTTGAAAAGACAGGCGTGTCCCTCCCATATGCACCGGAGAAGGTCTGCAAAATCTTCATTGTGTGCTGCATGCTGCACAACATGGCCGTTGAGAAGGCAGTGCCACTCATCCTTGATCCTGATGAGCAGCAACATCCACCCGTGGAGGATCCAGGGCTTGGTCACGAGGCAAGTGATGAGGAGGAGGAGGATGATATCCGGAGTCAGCTCATACGCAACTTCTTCTCATAATGGTGAGTCACTGGGTATGAGTGTGCAAGCTTGTAGCATTGAGTGGCATGTGTTGCAATGTGTGTGTCCAGCTGACTGAATGCAAAGTGACTTTGATGTGTGTACTGATGTGTCACTCGAGTGATGATGTCATGCCACACAGTTTTGCGGAGAGACTTTCTTTGAAATTTGCATGTGTCCAACATTGTTCATGTTTCGTAACTGACCATGTGTGCGGCGAGATTTGTTGTAGGTGACTTCTTGTGTGTCTGTCATTCCCAGGTTTTTGCGCCTGTTGTCTGCTCGTGTCATCTTTGTCCTCCTGCTATTCCTCATGAGGATTGCAACGTGTGCTGAATCAGCGTTCCATGCACGGACATGTGGAAATGTCAGTTTGGGTAAGGATTGCAGCAAGGCTTTTTGGTGGTGGTACGGGTTGGGAATGTGTGGGGACTGCTTCTGTGCATGTTGTGGTACCATGCATACATGTCTACTCACCATGGAGCATATAACATGTAGCATCACTCCCATGACATGATAGTCACCCTTCTTGACAGTCATCTGTGGTGGAGTGTGGAGTCTGATGAAGGCATCAATGTGCGTAAACATTGCCTCTGAAACATTGCGGATGCTACGGGTGGACATAGTGTGGGACATCACAACAACAGGCTCTATGGTGAATTGCAGCCTCTCCGTGTGCAGAAGGATGTGTTTGGCTCATTCCCTTAACTTGTGTGCCAGTTAATTGGGATTTACAACATCCGTGTTGTGAAGGGGCGTTCCACCGTATGTCCCACATGTTCTGTCAACTGACCTGTGAGTCTGTTCGCATGGATGCATTTCCCTTTGTGTGAGTTTGTGTAATAAAGGTGTTTAGCACAATCCAAAGTGCCTCAGCTCTGTCACTGCAGATCTCTTGCCCGTTTGCATGCGTCATCTATGGCATAATTGTCAAAGATTGAGCATATGAGTGTATGTGTACTTCGGCAACATGTATGCAGTTCTTCATGGCTAATAATCTCTATTGTGCATGAAGTACCTGGTTGTGTATGTATTTGTGCAGGTTGCTCCCCACAACGGGACGTCAACGCCTGCTGACAGAGTGTCTCCTGTGCGCAGCTCCGCATTTTGTTGCCTGATCCTGTGGCCGTCATTTTTGGTGATTGTTCATCCATTTTCTCGGAGTGACCCATGAGTAACCTGACACTCCTTCCTTAATATACACCTGTTGCACTGTGCCTTTCTGACCTCCTTTTCTTTGTGTGCTACTTTTTGCCTCGTTTCTCACCCCTTCCGCCTGCTGTTGCCTCACCTGAAGCACCACCCCACCGAGTGCCCTGATTCTGCAACCCACACGCCTCCAAAATGCTCCTCACTTCCCCCTCCACCCATTCTTAATGCAGCCAGCAGCTTGTCTGTACCACTGTTGTGCCAACGTCGTGCCAAAGGCAGGACCGTCTGCACCTGCAACGTGCACAGTGCACGACCCTGTGGTCCTTGCATGACCCACGTCACACAACAGGCTCATGCTGCAGCCACCCTCCATGCAATGTCCACCAGACAATCAACCGCCTGCTATCAGGCAACCCCTAAGCACACACACGACACCTTTGCATGCTGAGTGTGTAACTCCAACTGCCTACACAGCGCTGCCCCGTCTACCAGACCCTGTCAGAACAACCAGGTCATGTGCCTCCTACTCCACACCCGCTCCGTTCACCAGCACGCTATTGGACTCTGATACCTCCTCAACACAACAGCCCCACACATCACCTTCATGACAGTAACCTGGATAAAAGCATCCTCTGCACACAACGTCTTCATTGCCATCTCTGACGGATACAAGATCACCCGCAGGGACGGCACCAACAATCCCGGAGGATGAATTGCAATTTATTCACAAGTACACCCTCAGAGTCACAAATCCGGTTTCGCACAAAACCCCTGGCAACCCTCAGAGTAACACTCATCTACAGATCTCCAGGCCTACATCCACAATTCCGCAAAGCCAGCAACACGTACATCTGCACACACGCCCTCACCTCCACAGCCTACATGTGGCTGAGGGCCAGTAACTTCTTGCTGGAGGAGAACCACACCACCATCCATCATTGGTCCATCAACATTTGCATCCACGTCTCCGACAAGCAACACACTGCCCCACACCCCGCTACCGATCCCCCAAAGATGCTTGATGTAAGTCACCACAGACAAGCTGTGTGCGACACTCGAACCAACACCCCCACCACACCCTGCAACCTCACACACTGGATCAGCAACTGATCCAACAATCTTGCCACATTGACGGACTTTCCTGTGAAGCACAACAACAGTTAAACCACCTGGGACAAGGCAGACCTACTGGACTCATACAGATCTAGCCGGACTCTTGTGCAAACCTTGCAACACAAAGAACCATCAGTTACCTTACAGCCCTGGAAAACGCCACACACAGCCATCACCATATCATCAGCAAGGACAAGTGGAGATCCTTCAGATAGGGCCGAGGCACCAAAACACACGACATCAAGGAGCTCATCAACATTGTGAGTGAACTGACAGAAGCTCTCCATCCAAAAGACACCCCACCCTTGCAAGGCAGATCAAATCCCTTGCAACTTTTTACCACTGCAAGCTCATGGACATACACGACAGCCTTGGCACACAGAGGCAGACAGCACTATTATCCGCGGGACAACCCCCCCTTAGGTTCTGGACTCCTGTCAGCAGCAAATACACCACCTGGCTCATGTGCACCATCCACTCTGGCTCTCCATCAGGCCCCTTCCCACACAACATCTCTACCACATCATTCCCCATCCTTGAAGCCCACGTCCAGCACGTCATGAATGTCTCCTTTGAGTTTGCCACATTCCATGGGAGCTGGAGGGATGCAGAGACCCAGGCCCTTCTTAAACAATGGACGGCAGTACCGCAGGATCTCCTGGAACATCACACTGCTTCCCTACCGAGCAAATGTCATCAGGAAGACACTCAACGAGCAACTGACAAACTTCCTCCACGCAAACAGCTCCAGGCAACCGGCACCAGACCATCTTCCACAGTAATCACACCACTGCAACCGTCATAATTGCCACCACAAACTACAACTATGCCCTGCTCAACAATGGTGAGACCACCCCCCTTGACCTCTCAACGGCATTCTACACCATGTGCTACCACACTGTCAGCTCACACATCTCCAACACTGGTATCAAGAGGAGGGCCCAGGATTAAATCACCAAGTAGCTCACCAGCAAGGCCCAGGGAGTCGGCCTCCACCCTTCAGCATGTATTACACTGGGGTCATCTGGCCCATGCCCCAGGGCTCATCTCTCAGCGTGACGAACTTCAATGTCTTCATGACCCCCCTCTCCACCTTCACATGCGCAAACGTCCTCATCATCATCTCGTATGCCATTGACACCCAGCTGCTCCTCACCCTCACCAAAGACCCAGCCATTGCCAGATCCAACCTTTAAGAAGGCATGAGATCCGTTGACGAATGGCTGTACATCAGCCACCTGAGGCTGGACTTGGACAGGACTGAGGTCATCATCTGAGGATTGTCCCCTTACGGCTGGGTCAACTCCTTGTGTCCCACCGGCCTGGGCACCGCACCAGCACCCAGTGGCCACGCACGCAAGCTGGTGTTCATCATGGACTCATCGCTCACAATTACCATGCAACTCAACACCATCTGTACCTCATGCTGCAACACCCTCTGCATGCTGCAAATGATCCACAGATAGATCCACTCCAAGGCAAGACAGACCGTCCCCCACGTCCACGACACCAGCCGGGTCAACTACAGCACTGCCCTCTACGGAGGAACAACAGCAAAACTGCAGAAGAACTTGTCCACATCCAGGGTGCATCCGCACACCTCATCTTCCACATCCCCCGCCCTAGCCACCCCACCGTCCACCTGAGATAGCTAGAATGGCTCGCTGTCTGCTGCAGGATCACCTTCAGACTCCTCACCCACACTCAGGAGGCAGTCCACAACCCCAGACCCAAAACCGACCTTGAACGTCTGTCATCCAGTTGGCCCAACTCTGTGCAGACAACCTTGCCCTGGCCACCATTCATCACATCCACAGAACAACTGCATGCAGGAGATAGTTCTCCCACCTCGCCAAACAGACCTGGGGCTCCCTCCCCGGGCACCTCCACATGACCCATGACCTCTACGCCTTCATGATACTCTTCCAAATTGGTCTGTCCGAGCAGTATTGCATGCCCCCCCTCAGCAGCTTGAGGCCATCACAGATGAGTATTGGGCTCCATGTCTGTATTTGATGATACATTGTGACCCATGTGTGTCCTCTACCGGACTCAGATCCCAGTGTATGGATGACTGGAGTTAGTTCCACGCTCAGGCATACTTTGACATATCCCCACACGTATGTTGTGGACTCATGCTAAATGACTGCAACATCAAATTTAAATGTTTTTTTTTAATTATAGGTCTGGGGCGTGATTTATGCAAAAAAAGGTGCAATACAGGGACCATAGAATCCAAAGGTCCCAGGGGGAGATGGGATCCTTGGCATTTGAAAGCAGCAGAGTCCAGACCACAGTGTTTGGCATCATTGGTCAGACTGTGACCAGCAAGTCCATGTGGCAGAGAATGTCAGTCAATGAGGTGATGCTGTTGCACATGAAGGCCAGGTGCCAGGCCAGGTGACCTGGGAGATGTGGATGGGCCGCTGCCTCTCACGGTCTTTTCCGTGGACCACCCACCTTCCTCGGGGGACCCTCAGATACAGGCCTTGACGATGCTTGGGACGCTCCGTCGGACAAATCTTCCTCCTCCTTCCTCCCTGTGGCTGGTGGTGGTCTTCGCCTGATGGCACAGGGAGGGTTGCCCATGTTGTCTGCGATCCGACGGAGTGAATGGCTTATGTCCCTTTGCACCGCCAGGAGCTCAGCCAGTCTTGCCTCCATCCGTCCTTGGTGTTCTTGTTGACTGACGTGTTGCTCGGCCTGCTGGTTCTTCATCTCTGTGATGGTCCCCTTTATCTCTGTGATTTCCCTGGTGTCATGCCAGTATGCCTCCATGATGTTGTGTATGTGTGACATACCGGTCCCTTCAGCTGGCTGGTCAGGTTCTCGCCTCCGCCTGCCTCCACTCTCACAACCCCTGCCCACACGAGCCTGGCCTGCCGTTGTGGGCGCATCGGGTCTACGGGACCCCTGAGGGATGGCAGTGGTGGTGTTGTCTGCCTCCTCCTGGTTGCCCGGCAAACCTTGTCCCTCCTGGTCAGACTGACTCAGTTGTTCACCTGGGATGTGGCAGGAATGGGGGTGGTGGTTGGCACAGATGTTCCTGAACTAGGTGCTGCAGGGGCTTGGACAGCAGAGGGTCCAGGTCGGTCGGGGTCATCCGCGGAGTGTTGAGAGGCATCGCTGTCGGTGGGATCAGGTTCCTCCTGAGCCTGGGACTGTGATTCTTCACCCCCATTGTTGGGGGGAGATTCATCACGTTGCCCTGTGTGTGAGAGACAGACAATGTTAATGCTGTTTCATGCAACATCCATGTTTCATACACATTCTAGTTGGCACTGTTCCTCCAGGTAGTTGTATGTGCCTAGCATTCTCCTCAATGTTCAGTTGTGGATGGGTATGTTGCGGGGGACAGATTGATATGTGTTCCTGAGTCTTTGACTTGTTGATTTTTGGCTTGGATGCTTCTTCGGCTATGTATTGGTCTTGTTGTGTTACATGTCCTTTGTGATCGTGGGTAAATCCATTGCCTGTCCCGGGGGTGTCTGCTTGTGTAAGGGGTGTGTGTGACAGGGCCCGCTGGTGGGTATAGTGTGATTTGGTACTGGGCTCCCAGGTGATGTAGCTGTCCCCCCATGGAGCATGCTGCCATGACAGTGAGTGTGAGTTCCTGTCCTAGATATCTGACCTTTTTGTCTTGGTGTTTGTGTTTGCACTGGTCACAGGAGGGCCTTGTGCTGCCTACACCAGGGCCCAGTGTCAGCTATCTTGTCAGTACTTTCACAGTCCCTGTGCATTGAGCATGGTGCATGGGTATGTACCTGGGCCATATGGGATAAGGGCAATTGTGTCTGATTTGGAGTTCAACAATGCGTTTTGTGACACCCACCTTCCCAGCATACCGGACATCCATTCTTGGGTTAGTGCTTTGTGTAGCATGGGACATAGCATGGCCTTGCTTTCTCAATGGGGCATACACATGTTAGTGGCATTAGCGTTGTTTTTGATTGTGGTTCTGGCCAGTGAGTGTTTGGGGGTAGTTGCGTGCATTTTGTGTAGTTGGGGTGTGGATGCCATTATCCCCATGTTACATAAGTTGTTTGTGTAGTCACCAGGCTCTGGAACTCCTTGAAGTCCATGTACTCCCACCGGCAGAACAGGGCCATCACCTTCTCCTCCCAGGGATGGAAATGTACTGGTCTGTGGGGCCCACCACCTCCAGTGATGTTGCTCTGGGCATAGTCGTCATTCATTTTCCGCTTGACTGACCTCCGCAGATCGTACCACCTGGCTTGGCATTTAGTCCTGGTCCTTCTGATGGGTGCAACAGCATTGACCCTATCGACGATCCTCTGCCACAGGCGTGATTTTTCGGCTATGCCGGTCTGTCTGACCAATGTTCCAAACAGCTGTGGCTCGACTCTGATGACTTCATTGACAAGGATCTCCAGCTCCTCCCTTGTGAAATTTGGATTTGTGTCTGTGGGCATGGTGTGGGGTGAGGGTGTGGATGGTGGTGGGTGTGTGGGTCTGAATGTGAAGTTGTGGGTCTGAATGTGAAGAGGGGGTTTGTGTGAAGGAGGTTGTGTGAAGGTGTATATATTAAGGTGGATGGGTGCAGTTGTTGGTGTGTGCTCTCTAGCTGCAGTGAGGTTGTTGCAAAGGCTCATACGCGATGTTGTTGTAAGGTGCATACATACGCAATGTTGGGGTACGCACCGTACATACGCGATATTGTTGTAAGGTGCGTACAAACGCGATGTTGTTGTAAGGTGCATACATACGCGATGTTGGCGTATGCACCGTACATGCGCAATGTTGTTGTAAGGTGCATACATACGCGATTTTGGTGTACGCACCGTACATACGCGATGTTGTTGTAAGGTGCGTACATACGCGATGTTGTTGTAAGGTGCATACATATGCATGGGGGGCCTATACGACTCGTACCCCTGTACGACTCGCACCCCGGGAACAACTTTTCCCGGGATCGTACAAAGTTCGCTTCGTAGCGGGTAAAGTCATTCCCCGTTTACGGGACGTTTTCCGTACAAATCCTAAATCGGAAAGCTGGTCTGGATCGTACTTGTACGGTCGGACTGTATTTTTAGGATTCGTACGAAAAAGTGTCCGGGTCCGTCTCGTACAACTTTTCCCGATCCAATTCGTACGGATTGGGCCAATCCGTATGTATTTTTCCCGTACGAATCGTACTTCATGAGTCGGACGGGACTTGTACGATTCGTACGCGAAAAATTACGGATACGAGTCGTACGAAAAAAAAAAATACACGATCGGATTCGACCCCAATGTTGATTACCAAAATATCTGCATACACAAATATGGACACATAAATATTGATGTCAAAAATATCGACGTCCTATCTTTATAATGTAAAGTATAACAATATCAAAAAAGAATATTGATGTAAAAAATATCAATGTATAAAATATCGTTTTTTATATATAAAAAATATTAATAAATTAATTAAATAATAAAATGAACTTTAAAAAAATATTTAGATGTAATGTACATTTTAACAAATATAATAAATAAATGTAATATACAAAATGTAAACATACATATATAAAATGTAATATATCAATGAATATTTACTTTAAAACAATTAATAAACTAATAATTTTAATTTATTTTAAAATGTTATATAACATAAAATCTAATTTAAAAAACATTATATTATAAATTAAAACATTGAAATATTTAATAATTTTTAAACTTACATTTTGCACTCCATTGATTGCAACAGTAGAAAAAGTGTTCGATAGCGTAGGTGTAAACATTACTATTCCCACTCCAGTGAGTGCAACAGTAGGGAAAGTGTTGGATAGCAGAGGGAAAAAAATTACTTTTCCCACTCCAGTGAATGCAACAGTAGGGAAGGTGTTGGATAGTGGGTCAGTAAAATTACTATTCCCACTCCAATGGGTGCAACAGTAGAGAAAATGTTGGATAGCGAAGGGGTAATAATTACTATTCCCTCTCCAATTACTGCAACAGTAGGGTAAGTGTTGAATAGTGGAGGGGTAAAAATTACTATTCCGCCTCCAGTGAGTGCAACAGTAGGGAAAGTGTTGGATAGCAGAGAGGTAAAAATTACTATTCCCACTCCAGTGAGTGCAACAGTAGGAAAAGTGTTGGATAGTGGAGTGGTAAAAATTACTATTCCCACTCCAGTGAGTGCAACAGTAGGAAAAGTGTTGGATAGTGGAGGGGTAAAAATGATTATTTCCACTCCAGTGAGTACAACACAAGGGAAAGTGTTGGATAGCGGAGGGGTAAAAATTACTATTCCCACTCCAGTGAGTGCAACAGTAGGGAAAGTGTTGGATAGCGGAGGGGAAAAAATACTATTCCCACTCCAGTGAGTGCAACAGTAGGGAAAGTGTTGGATAGCGGAGGGATAACAATTACTATTTACACTCCAGTGAGTGCAACAGTAGGGAAAGTGTTAGATAGGAGAGGGGAAAAAAAATAATATTGCACTGAAGTCAATTCAAAATTAGAAACAAACAAAATAACAACTACAATACAAAAAATGTTAAAAAGAAAAAAAGAAAAGAGATATAAAAAAATTAAAATTACAAAAGATAGAAACATATTATAATGGTAAAATAATCAGAAAATTACCTTCAAACATTATTTTATAAAAATTTAAAAAATAATTTACAAACAAATAACTATATTTAATACAAATAAATTATAATAAAATTATTAATTTCTACATAAAATTTATATTTTTTACTTCCTACCCTATAACACTACACAATTCACAACACACATCAAAATTTCTAAAAAAGTGCACCTCCATAATTAATTATCAAAAAAACAAATATTATTAATTAAAAAACAAATTAAAACAGATACAAAATAATTTACTATCCAAATATTACCCCTATAACAACAAAATCCACACACAAAATAAAATTAAACAATTACCATAAATATTTATCAATTAATGAATGAATAATAGTGAGCAACTAATTATTAATTATTAAAACCTAAATTACTTTCCACCATCTACCCCAATAAACACCACAACACACACCTAAAACTCATTACACAATTTCCATAACTAATTTAACCTTATTAAATTATTATCATTTAACAAGAACGTATTAATTAATTTAAAATAATGAACTTCCCACCCTTTACCACTATAAACCCCACAACTCACATCTCAAATTAATTGCACAATTGTCATATTAAATTTTAATGGATTATTTCCCATTAATTAACAACTAATTATTAATTAATTTTAAATACATTACTTCCCATCCTATTCCTCTATAAACCCCACCACCCATTCCTAAAAAAAATACACAATTAACATAACTAATCACCAACTAATTAATTGATTAATATTAATTAGCAAACAATTGATAAATAATTATGAATAAATTAAGTCCCACCATTAAGTAAATTAAATAAATATTAATATAGAAAAATTATTATTACATTTATTAAAATTAAATTATCCTATTCTCCTATAAACCCACTAGCCACGCCTACAAAAATGACACACTTAACATAATTACCAATTAAATAATAATAATTACCAACCAAATAATAATTAATTATTAAATAATTAATTCCCTCAGTTAACACTATGAAATCTTAATTATATAAATACTAAGAAATAAAAAATATTAATACATTTATTATAATTAAATTACTTCCCACCCTATTTCCCTATAAACCCACAGCCTGATACAAAACTAAAAAACGCAAAATTTAATTAACATAAAATTAATCACTACTAAGGGGCCGATTCCGATCCGGGTCGGAAAGCACTCCGACCGAGTCAGATCTGGAGTGTTTTCCGACCGAGCCGGACCCCTACAGTCCGACCGAGCGAGTACGGTGCGTACGTATGCTGTCGGACTCATTTCGGTCAGACTTCCATAGACGTCAATGGGAGCCAGTAATATGACGCGTACATGCGTGTGTTGGGGAGTCCCATAGGTCTCTCCCTGTGTGCGAGTCATACGGCTGCGGGTATGGGGGGATCCGACGTGGACCCCTGAAGTCCGACTCTGGGAGCTTTTGCGAGCCGGACACTCCAGCTCGCACAGGCTGTCCGACGCGTGCATCGTACTGGCTCGGTTGTGAATCGCATCCATTGACGCCACGGTTAGCTTACAACTGAGACGTATGGAGCGGTTCGGACCCGGAAACGACTCAATCGGTGAATTTCATGTAGCTCGCATCGTACTGGCTCGCTCGTACAGCTGTACGAGTCGGCCGGAAAACACGCATACGGCTCGTAGTTTTTCCGGCCGGATCGCGTTCGGTGCCCTTCCGACCCGGATCGGAATCAGCCCCTAAAAATGAAACACATATATTAAAAAATAAAAGCAATACTTATACAAAAAAATAGATCACATACTTTTAAAATCCATACTAAAATACATAACACTAATTTAAAAATTGATATTTTAAACAACTATATTTTTGCAAACGATATTACTAACTTCGATATTTTCAAAAATGATATTTCCTACCTTAAAGTCGATATTCTTGACCACGATATTCTTGCTGTCGATATTGCTGTATCTCGATATCTCCAACTCAATTTTTATGTATGACGATATTTAAAACTCAATATTCTGTCTGTGCACCATTTTGGATACTCAATAGTATATTTTAATGTGGCGAAAGAGAGAGATTGTCATGTAGGCACTTCTTTCCGATATGGTCGACATTTCTGAGTCTCTGTAGAATTCCATAGCCAATTGGAGAAAAGTTAATCCCAGTCTACCCCCAAGTTTGAGATCATCATTCCATTCCAACTGATAATATTGCTTGTGTCCCAACACAGTGATAATATGGAATTGGACAATAAATACGGCAAAGCTTGAGGAGAAGAAAGTAAAGATGAAGGTGTCATTCTTAAGCCACTCCCTCAATATTCGGTAAGATAAGAATCATTCGATTTTTACCAATAATATGCTGATGGCCTTAGCACAGTGTAAGTGGACAATAAGCAAAGCACAGTGTAAGGAAAATATAATGGAGATAAAGGTACCATCCTTGCTCCACTCCCTGTGTGTTATTGAATAACAGGTGTCACTCATGTGGTTGCATGAGCCATGTCACATTAATTGACCTAAAAGGTACCAACAATAATTATGTATTGAGAATGGTTAGTCAATCAAACAATTGTGAAGCCACGTTAATGCAAATTGTTTTGTACATTTTACACATAGGTGCCAATTACGATCCGGTAAAAAATGTCCCCGTACGACTCGTATCCGGTCTTTTTACCGTACGAATCGTACAAGTGCCGTACGAACTGGCAATCACGATTCGCATGGTAAAAAGTCCATACGAACCGCACTGGGAATCGTTCCCCACACGTCCTCGGGTCGGAAAATGTGTCCGACACGTCCTCGGACGATTTACCTTACAAACGTGAAAAGCCAAGTCCGACCGAGGAATCACGATCCATCCCGTGCGTCCGAGCTTACAACCGTATGGAAAAAACACCGTCCGCACCGAACTCCTATAGCAACCATGGAGACATGTGCCCGCATACGCGCCCAACACTCCCCCCAGCCCCCGTACGTCCGACACGTACCCCCCGTGTATGTATACCCCCACCCGTCTAGGTACACCCCAGTACGTTCGAGTCCTACCCCCACCCCTGTACGTGTCGCACCACCGTGTACCCAGTACGTTCCAGTCGTACCCCCACCCCTGTACGTGTCATACCCCCGTGTACCTACACCCCAGTACGTCCCAGTCGTACCCCCACCCCAGTACGTGTCGTACCACCGTCTATGTACACCCCAGTACGTTCGAGTCCTACCCCCACCCCTGTACGTGTCGCACCACCGTGTACCCAGTACGTTCCAGTCGTACCCCCACCCCTGTACGTGTCATACCCCCGTGTACCTACACCCCAGTACGTCCCAGTCGTACCCCCACCCCAGTACGTGTCGTACCACCGTCTATGTACACCCCAGTACGTTCGAGTCCTACCCCCACCCCTGTACGTGTCGCACCACCGTGTACCCAGTACGTTCCAGTCGTACCCCCACCCCTGTACGTGTCATACCCCCGTGTACCTACACCCCAGTACGTCCCAGTCGTACCCCCACCCCAGTACGTGTCGTACCACCATCTATGTACACCCCAGTACGTTCGAGTCCTACCCCCACCCCTGTACGTGTCGCACCACCGTGTACCCAGTACGTTCCAGTCGTACCCCCACCCCTGTACGTGTCATACCCCCGTGTACCTAAACCCCAGTACGTCCCAGTCGTACCCCCACCCCAGTACGTGTCGTACCACCGTCTATGTACACCCCAGTACGTTCGAGTCCTACCCCCACCCCTGTACGTGTCGCACCACCATGCACCCAGTACGTTCCAGTCGTACCCCCACCCCTGTACGTGTCATACCCCCGTGTACCTGCACCCCAGTACGTTCCAGTCGTACCCCCACCCCAGTACGTGTCGTACCACCGTCTATGTACACCCCAGTACGTTCGAGTCCTACCCCCACCCCTGTACGTGTCGCACCACCGTGCACCCAGTACGTTCCAGTCGTACACCCACCCCTGTACATGTCATACCCCCGTGTACCTGCACCCCAGTACGTTCCAGTCGTACCCCCACCCCAGTACATGTCGTACCACCGTCTATGTACACCCCAGTACGTTCGAGTCCTACCCCCACCCCTGTACGTGTCGCACCACCGTGCACCCAGTACGTTCCAGTCGTACCCCCACCCCTGTACGTGTCATACCCCCGTGTACCTGCACCCCAGTACGTTCCAGTCGTACCCCCACCCCAGTACGTGTCGTACCACCGTCTATGTACACCCCAGTACGTTCGAGTCCTACCCTCACCCCTGTACGTGTCGCACCACCGTGTACCCAGTACGTTCCAGTCGTACCCCCACCCCTGTACGTGTCATACCCCCGTGTACCTACACCCCAGTACGTCCCAGTCGTACCCCCACCCCAGTACGTGTCGTACCACCGTCTATGTACACCCCAGTACGTTCGAGTCCTACCCCCACCCCTGTACGTGTCGCACCACCGTGCACCCAGTACGTTCCAGTCGTACCCCCACCCCTGTACGTGTCATACCCCCGTGTACCTACACCCCAGTACGTCCCAGTCGTACCCCCACCCCAGTACGTGTCGTACCACCGTCTATGTACACCCCAGTACGTTCGAGTCCTACCCCCACCCCTGTACGTGTCGCACCACCGTGCACCCAGTACGTTCCAGTCGTACCCCCACCCCTGTACGTGTCATACCCCCGTGTACCTGCACCCCAGTACGTTCCAGTCGTACCCCCACCCCAGTACGTGTCGTACCACCGTCTATGTACACCCCAGTATGTTCCGGTCCTACCCCCAACACAACCTCCTAAGTACGGAGCGCACCCCAGGCCCCAACATCACAACCGCATGTACGAGTCGTACCAACCCACACACAAGGACAGCACCGTACAACCAAATGGCCCATCTACACACCGTACACACGCTCAAAACGCACGTACACAACCAGGACATAACAAAACAACACAAGAAGACACTATTCGAATGGCACAAAGCCACTAAACATGGCCAACAAACACTACAAATACACCTTCACTGACCTGCAACTGCCAAAGACAAACAGAGGGCCAAAACACCACCACTACTTATAACACACCCACACAAAATTCAAACACTGCCACACCCACCCATGGACCAATAAAAAGGGCCCACACACACAAACCATGAGCCTTTGCAACAGACTCACTGCTGCCAGACACCACAGAACCATACAACAAGCTACACCATACCTTACACTTGCACACCTTCACAAAACCACCCTCACAAACACCCCCTCATCACATTCACACACACACACACACACAACTATCCACACCCCCCCACCAACATCCACACACCCCCCCCACCATCCCCACCCACACCCCTCACCATGCCCACTACCAAGAATCCAAAGTTCAGTAACCGAGAGTTGGAGGTCCTTGTTGATCAAATCCTCAGAGTCGAGCCACAGATCTTTGGAACATTGGTCAGAAACACCAGCCTGGCAGCAAAAACAGCCATGTGGCAGACCATCGTCGATGCTGTGAATGCTGTTGCGGACACCAGAAGGACCAGGCAGGAATGCCAGAACAGGTGGGACGATCTGCGGAGGAGGGTCAGAGCCAAGAGGCAGGAGGAACACGACCAGGCCAAAGCCACCGGAGGAGGGCCCTCCCGCAGACCAGTACAGTACCATCCCTGGGAGGAGAGGGTGATGGCCATACTGCCGGTGGAGGCAGTCGAAGGATTAGAAGGACTCCAAGACCCGGGTGAGTACACAAACAACGCACCTCACATGGGGGGAACGGCATCCACAACCAAAATCACTAACAGGCACGCAACCACCACAAGCCATCGCATTACTCAACCACACTCCATGAGCATGCACATGCCACTGCTGCCACCATGCCCCATGCACCCAGCTGGACAATGTCAAGTCACAGGCCACAGAAGACAACAACACATGACACGGTAACCCGGATGGCGGGAGGCTGGGCCCCAAAAATCACATAGTGCGACTCCGAAGCAGACAACAATGCACTCTGCCCATATGGCCTAGGTCACAGCCAGACAAACAGTGTGTCCCAACACAGGAATGACTTGCCAGCAAATGGCGGACGCCTTGCATCAACACATGGGGGTGAAGGCACTGTTTTGCACATGACAGCAGCTAATGAACAGCCAACATTGTGAAAGAGTGGCAGCACACACCACCACAGCAGCAGCGCACAGACACACATCACACCCAATGGGTGCCTGGAGATCAGAAACAAACTCACATCAACAAGCCAAGGGCCACTCAAAGATCTGCTAACAGTGTGTGCCCAGGAAGCTGGGCTGAGGTGACAGAGGGTGACACACAGAGGGAGGGAGAGGGGGACAGAGAGGGAGGGAGAGGGGGACAGAGAGGGAGGGAGAGGGGGACAGAGAGGGAGGGAGACACAGGGAGACGGACAGAGGGAGGAGGCTGACACACAGAGGGAGGGAGAGGGTGACAGAGAGGGAGGGAGAGGGGAACAGAGAGGGAGGGAGAGGGGGACAGAGAGGGAGGGAGACACAGGGAGACGGACAGAGGGAGGAGGCTGACACACAGAGGGAGGGAGAGGGTGACAGAGAGGGAGGGAGAGGGGGACAGAGAGGGAGGGAGAGGGGGACAGAGAGGGAGGGAGACACAGGGAGAGCAAATCAGCCGTGTGGTGTGTGGGAATGTCTGCTCGTCAGCAGGTAGACTGCGTGCATGTAGCCAAGGGTGGCCCTGCCAGAACCCCCCCTCTTCTCCATGGCAAAACACAGGGCCATGTCACAACCTGTGCACGAGCACAATGACAGCTACCTGCATCACATAAGTGTGTGGAACAACTCCATGTGCACATGTACAGTGCTACACGGAAGGCGCCAATGCATGGCTCGCAACACCTGCCCACTCCACTGCTGACTGCAGTCACACTTGACGCAGCAAGTAAGACTGTGCCACACATAGTTAAAGGGGCCAAAGTGGTGCCCGAGGGATACACCCATGCACAAGTGCACTGTGAGTGGAATGCAAGACAGATCCTAATTCCAAGAGGAAATGTGCCAACTTTGGAAATGATGAAACATGGATGTTGCATGGACCAAAATTAACATTGTCTCTCTCACACACAGGTCAACGTCGTGGTGCACCCCCCAACACTGGGGGGGGAACACTCACAGGACCCGGATCTGCAGGAGCCCGATCCCACCGGCAGCGACCACTCTCACCACTCTGTGGACGACCCCGACCGACCTGGCCCCTCTGGTGTCCAACCGCCTGCAGCACCTGCGTCAGGTACAACTGTGCCAACCACCACCCCCACTCCTGCCACATCCCAGGAGACACCCAGGATCCCTGCCCCAACACCACAATGCAGCCAGGCTGGCCAGGAGGGACACGGTGTCCCGGGCACCCAGGAGGAGGCAGGCGACAACGCCAATGCCACCCCTCAGGGGTCCTGGAGACCCGATGTGCCCACAAGGGCAGGCCAGGCGCAAGTGGGCAGGGGTGGTGGGAGTGGAGGACGGCGGAGGCACGAGCCTGACCAGTTGGCTGGGGATCCGGTATTTTCCCATGTCCGTAACATTCTGGACTCATACCGGCAGGATACCACGGGCATGGCCCAGGTTGTGTCCACCCTCAATGAGATCAAGGGGAGCCTCGATGAGATAAAGACCCAGCAGGCCCAGCAACATGCGGAGCTACATGCCTGTCTACTGGTACACCAACGGAGGATGGAGGACAGACAGGCTGAGCAAGTGACGGCATTCCAGGGGATTCACGCTACACTCCGTCGGATGGCCGACAACATGGCCGACCCTCCCTGTGCCAGAAGGCGGAGAACATCACCACCCACAGGGAGGGATCAGGAGGAGGAGGAGGAGGAAACATCCGACGGAGCATCCCAGATGTCGTCACGGCCTGCTGCTGAGGTTCCCCGCAGGAGGCCGGGTCGTCCACGGAAAGGACCGTGAGGGTCGGCGCTACATCACCATCTCCCAGGACACCTGGCCTGGCACCTGGCCCACTGGAGCAACAGCATCACAGCATCAAGAGACATTCTTTGCCACATGGCCCTGCTGGTCACTGGCTGACCAATGTTGACAAAGACTGTGGCATGGACTCTGAGGACATCCAATGGCAAGGACACCAACTCCCCTACTGAACTTTGGATTCCAAATTCCCGGAAAGACACTCACTTTGTTGTCCCCCCCCCCCCCCCCCCCAATAATAAATCACACTATGAAGAGTAGATGTCTGCTGGTAGCATTATTACCTAACATGTGTCTTGTAAAGTCAAAACATGCCTGAGTCATCTTTTGTCTTCAACCACCCACACCCTGGGGCCTGAGTCTGGCACAGGACACATGGGTCACAGTGTATTAGGCAAGACAGACATGGAGCACCATACACACCCGTGATGGGCCCAACCAGCTGAGGGGGTTACCGAACAACCGTGCTGACACACACATTGAGTACAGCAACAGTCATGCGCAGAGGTCAGGGATCCAGTCCAGTGTCCTGGGGGGCACCCAGGTATGTGTAGACAGGTGGCAGAAACATGTCCTGCAAGCTTGAGTCCGGTGGATGCAGAGAATGGGGGCCTGGCCAACGTTGGATGCATGGGGATGGCACATGTCACAATACCCACACAGGCATGGACATCATGCCCAATACACAGTCTCAGCCCACACACACAGCTTGCATCTTGCCACTCGACACATTGACACAGCCACAATCAGGGAATACCATGCCAGACAAGCAGGATGCACCGTGGCAACACACCAGCATTGACTGAGAAGAGGCACCTTGGAGGCATAGGGACACCTTTATTAGTCATGTATTCGGGATTGCAGAGGCAACTCGAAGTACACATGAACACATCATGTGGAGTAACATGTGGGTCCAACACTGGCACCCCCCTTCAGCAGCACACATGCGTGTTCGCCATGGAACTGGCACACAAGCGTCGGCTAACAGCTAAATACCCACAGCTGCACACGGAGAGCCTGCCATACACCATAGATCCGCGGATGTCGAAGTCCCACACCATGTCAAGCCAATGCTAACCGAATGTGTCCGAGGGCAGTGTCACACACATTGATGCCATCATCACAATCCCCTATCCCATCACTGATGACTGTCAACCAGGCAGACCATCTATTCAGGTGTACACAGCTGCATGTCGTGTCCCATGGGGATGCGACATGGCTGCAGAGAAACCAAACACCGACAGGGGCAGTGTGCACACATCGTGAACAACTGCCACACCCAATACACCCCAGATGCATCCCTTACCCCATGGAGACTTCCAAACGTGTCCGTGCCTGTAACGCTGAGTCAGCCCACGATGTCATGTCCATGAGGAATAGCAGTGCCACAACAATGCAACCAGCAGACGGCATGCGCAGGTACCTGGGGAAGAGACACACACAAGAAGTCAGCCACAAAAAGCACAGCCACTTGCATGTGCATTTACTCGACACATGTATGGATGACAACATGCTAGGTCACAATTATGACTGAGGAAGTACAACCATCACTGGCACCATCACTCCAGTGACACACCCACACACACCTCTGACTCACGTGCCATACATGCAGGTGGAGACACACATCACAACGCATGCCACACGGGGACCAATGCGTGCACACTCAGACACTGGTACTCACCACTATGCAAAGAAGTCGCGTATGAGCCGAGTCCGGATGTCCTCTTGCGGCTCCACATCCTCCACATCACTAGCCCCATTGCCAAGCCCTTCGTCCTCCACGGGTGGATGGTCCTCGTCATGTTGATTCAGGATGAGTGGCACTGCTCTTTCAACTGCCATGTTGTGCAGCATGCAGCAGACCATGAAGATCTTGCAGACCTTCGCCGGGGCATATGGGAGTGCGCCGCCGGTCTTGTGGAGGCACCTGAATCGGCTCTTCAGCATGCCAAACGTCCTCTCTATCACTCGCCTTGTCCGGCCATGGGCGGTGTTGTAGCGGAGCTAGGCCGGCGTGATGGGGTTGCGGAGAGGTGTGAGCAGCCAAGGCATGTTGGGATAGCCAGCGTCCCCTACATGGAAAGCACATGGTCATCGTTAGAAGTGGTGAAGCGGTCGTGCTGGTAGGCTATACTGAATACAGGACAGACAGACTGTACCCACCAACAACACATGCCCGTTCGTTGCGCAGCTGCATCATCCTATCAGGCATCCCGCTACGCCTCATGATGTAGGCATCGTGTGCTGATCCTGGAAAACGAGCACAGACATGTGAAATCACCATGTTGGACAGACACACCACAAGGGCATTGATGGAGTGGTAGTGCTTCCGATTGCGGTACGCCACCTCCCGTGCATGTGGTGGTACCAAAGCTACATGTGTCCCATCTATGGACCCAATGACATGGGGCATCCCTCCCAGGGCATAGAATCCACGCTTGACCTCAGTCATCTGTTCAGGGGTTGGGAACTTGATGAAGTCATCCAGGTGACTCAACATGGCCTCTAAGAAATCATGCAGCACACCACTGAACGTGCTCTGGGACATGCCACCAACATGAGCTATGGTATTTTGAAAGGTACCCGTGGCAAGAAAATGTAGGGCAGCCATTACCTTCAGCTGGGGTGTCAGTGCCGTGGGATACCTGTGCTGCGGTTGCAGGTGTGGTGCCAGTCTCGCCGTCAACTCCAGAATCAACGGTTGGGTGAAGCGGTAGAGCCGGATGCTGTCATTCTCCTGCATGGCAGCCAAGTCTGGAATTCTTCGGGCAAGAGGCGGCGCTCTCCAGTAATTTGGAAGTGACAACGAAGAGTGAGTGCACTACGACAACAACTCATGTGTACTGAGCACATGTTAATCTGGCAATACACACATGCTACATAGGGAGTCAGGTATGTGCTACATGGCCAGGACACGTATGGATGCAAGGTGACACTCCTTCAAAGACCCAGCTACACACGGAGATTGAGAACCTCCCCATGCCACGCCATGGGAATAGCTGTGTCCCAGTGCAAGTGAACAGCCAGACGCAACACAGGAGTGACATACGCCCACACATCAGCAGCAGTAGGATGCCGATTCCAGAGATTGGTAGCGGAACACTGGAGCCACAGGTCACATGACATTACACTAGGCCAGCCCACACACCTTGCCATGAAGGTGCACATGTCATGACTCACCACACATACCTTGTGAGGATGCTGACATGTCCTTGTCACGCTACTCCGTGTCCCATGCATACATGTGCACCTCACATCCGATACCACATGTGGCATGGTGTGCGGAACAGTGTGCAATGACAATCTACACACAGACACATGTTGGTTGCTGCAACGGCTGCAGCTTTTGAGGGTGCTCCAACATCAACCTGATGGGAAGCCCCCACACATACATGACATAGTCACATTGTGCACCGTGGGTAGTGACAAGTCAGGTGTCATAACCCCTGTACCGGGCATCAGGGGACACTTCCGTGTGTTGGTGTCCGTGCCATGCCAGTGACGCTCACCCCAAGTGCGCAGTACGACATGCACACATGTCAAAGGAGTCAAGGGCATGCCTGGCACACATCGCACCATCACACAGTACATCTGTAGACATCTCATCATACATCTGGTGCCTTCTCGACTCAGGAGTAATGTTCCACATCACAGGCCTTTCACACCTGTGCCCCACACATGTAGTGATGCACAGACGATGCCTCGATGTCAATTAATGGACAAGTATGTCCATCCATGGACAAGTATGTCCGCCCTATCCCTACCTGTGTGCCGCCTGTCACCACTGTGATGTGTGAATACCGCTGTACTGCTGCAAAGAGGGCCTGTGTACGTTCCCATATCACTATGGGAGTGCTGCCGTATGTGTACCCATCGTGATGGCGAGCGTACAGGCATGTGTACGGCCCGTACCACTACGAGTACGCATACGCGAGGCCACCCATACTGATAGGGAGCGTACAGGTGTGTGTACGGCCCGTACCACTACGAGTACGCATACGCGAGGCCACCCATACTGATAGGGAGCGTACAGGCGTGTGTACGCTCCCTATCAGTATGGGTGGGCTCGCGTATGCGTACTCGTAGTGATAGGGAGCGTACAGGCGTGTGTACGGCCCGTACCACTACGAGTACGCATACGCGAGGCCACCCATACTGATAGGGAGCGTACAGGCGTGTGTACGGCCCGTACCACTACGAGTACGCATACGCGAGGCCACCCATACTGATAGGGAGCGTACAGGCGTGTGTACGCTCTCTATCAGTATGGGTGGCCTCGCGTATGCGTACTCGTAGTGATAGGGAGCGTACAGGCGTGTGTACGGCCCGTACCACTACGAGTACGCATACGCGAGGCCACCCATACTGATAGGGAGCGTACAGGCGTGTGTACGGCCCGTACCACTACGAGTACGCATACGCGAGGCCACCCATACTGATAGGGAGCGTACAGGCGTGTGTACGGCCCGTACCACTACGAGTACGCATACGCGAGGCCACCCATACTGATAGGGAGCGTACAGGCGTGTGTACGGCCCGTACCACTACGAGTACGCATACGCGAGGCCACCCATACTGATAGGGAGCGTACAGGCGTGTGTACGCTCCCTATCAGTATGGGTGGCCTCGCGTATGCGTACTCGTAGTGGTACGGGCCGTACACACGCCTGTACGCTCCCTATCAGTATGGGTGGCCTCGCGTATGCGTACTCGTAGTGGTACGGGCCGTACACATGCCTGTACGCTCCCTATCAGTATGGGTGGGCTCGCGTATGCGTACTCGTAGTGATAGGGAGCGTACAGGCGTGTGTACGGCCCGTACCACTACGAGTACGCATACGCGAGGCCACCCATACTGATAGTGAACGTAGTCACGCGTGTACGGGCCGTTGCAATGCATTTGGGGTGCCCTAGGGCCCCGGAACGCACCGTACCTGTGTGTGGAGCTCAAAATTACATAGGGGACACATGAGGGACAAGTATTAAGGCCTACATGCATGCTGGTTGTCATGGAGACCAAGTTCAAAATTCGAATTTCTTCTGGAAGGTGAACAGCAGAAGTCAGTTGGAATAAAAATACTTTGTTGCAATGTGTTTGTGGAGCTGACATCATGCAGGAGAATGAAACCGATAGAGTACACACAGACTGCTAGGTTTGAAGGGATTGGTGGAAACATAGGATGCAAATGTGAGTGACCAATCACTCTGTACTCCTGTGCATGAGACAGGGCAGAAAGGCACATATAAGGCAGCCAGGTCCCATGAGGGAGTACTTGCCTGCACATCTTTGAATTCGTCGACCCAGCTGCTGCTACTGATTCCCTGGAACCATGTCAAGGGCTGTGGAGAGGTCACAGCCATTCACCCTGGAGGAGAACATGGCATTGCTGGATGTGATCCTCCCACAGTACCCCATGCTGTATGGGCGACCAGGGTATCAGGTGAGTGCATAGGCCACTGGCACAGACTGTCCCTATGTTGTGACTGTGACTTCTGGCATTGTGTCCTGGTGTGACACACATGCCATGTACTGTTGGGGGGGTTCCAGGGGGGGGGGGATGCCTGATGTCTCCCAGCAGTGCCCTGAGACAGGAGGGGTGTGTGCCTATCACTAACAGCAGTGCCCTGAGACAGGAGGGGTGGGTACAGAGTGCTCCCAGCAGTGCCCTGAGACAGGAGGGGTGTGTGCCTATCACTAACAGCAGTGCCCTGAGACAGGAGGGGTGGGTACAGAGTGCTCCCAGCAGTGCCCTGAGACAGGAGGGGTGTGTGCCTATCACTAACAGCAGTGCCCTGAGACAGGAGGGGTGGGTACAGAGTGCTCCCAGCAGTGCCCTGAGACAGGAGGGGTGTGTGCCTTTCACTAACAGCAGTGCCCTGAGACAGGAGGGGTGGGTACAGAGTGCTCCCAGCAGTGCCCTGAGACAGGAGGGGTGGGTACAGTGTGCTCCCAGCAGTGCCCTGAGACAGGAGGGGTGTGTGCCTATCACTAACAGCAGTGCCCTGAGACAGGAGGGGTGGGTACAGAGTGCTCCCAGCAGTGCCCTGAGACAGGAGGGGTGGGTACAGTGTGCTCCCAGCAGTGCCCTGAGACAGGAGGGGTGGGTGTGATGCACAGTGTGAGCCTTGATCATTGATTGTGACATTGCCATCATTCCACCTGTGTACCCACTATGGCACGTACTGCTTTTTCCCTCACCAGAGGATCATATCCCTATGACAAAGGTGCAATGCGTTGGCTGCATGACATGCCTTGTTGTTCCCAGCTAATTTGTTATCAAATGTCTCTCTGTGACATGTGGCTGGTGTATTGATGTGGTGTCACTTGTTCTTCCTCACAGGTAGGCGCCACTGCCAAGGAGCAGATCTGACTGACCGCCGTCAGTGCCGTGAGGGGTGTGGATGGTCGGAGGCGGAGCCTGTCCCAGGTGAGGAAACGCTGGCAGGATATCCGGTGCTGGACGCGGAGGATTGCACGGGTCCTGCTGGGGGACTCACCTGAGAGCCACAAGAACCGTGGCCGCCGCCGTCTGAGCCACGTCCACAGGCGTGTGCTGCCGGTGGTCTTTCCAGACTTGGATAGGCGCTTACAGGCGAAGCAGCAGCCGGAAGAGGGTAGGTACATGTGTGTTTGTTGTGTGTCACCGGCATTGGTAAGGGCACAGTAGCATGAATTCACTGCCAGGGTTTAAAGGTGCTGTGCAGATCCATTTTGCCCCAGTATAGCGCTGCGCCCCTGCCACCCTTCCCCTCCTTGCAATGTGTTCCCTGGTCTGTGTGTAGTCACTCCTTCACAAGGTAATGTAGGCTGGCGCTTTGTCCACGAGAACTATGCCTGTAGCATCATGTGTGGGGGTGGTGTGTAACAGGTTTTGGGACCTTGGCTGTGCCCTGTCAAGTTCACTGCATGTGGGTTCCATGTCAGTTGGCACTGATGCTGACTCCAGACATGGGAGTTGGTCTCTCATGTGTCATGCCTTACAGCGCGCATGTCCTATGTAGTGGCCTGTGACATGATGTGCATGAGTGTGCGATACGCATAGTGCAGGGATGGTGGCGTGTGTTGCAGTCATTACCATTCAGGAGCATGGAGTTGCGTGGCCACTACTGTCCCCTGTGGCACCTTTTCATCGGTGTTGTATGTGTCATCATAAACGTGGACACTCTCAGTGTCTACAGCGTAGGTTGTGCTCTGTGCCATTGTCCCCTGGCACCATGTATATAGACGTGCTATTTTGTACAGGTGTCCACTGTGCAGCCTGACCTGAATGTCCTTCTTCATACTCAGAGTTGCTAGTGCCTGTGTGTCTTGTTATACTCATCTGAGGATGTGCACTGGTACCTCATTATTTGTACAGGCGCACCTTGGCTGTTTGGCGTCCAATCTTGCATTTTGCCTGCCCCTGTGTTTATCACCCAGACTATGAGATGTTGGTGCCACCTGTGTCTCAACTATTTGCCTCGTGTAGGGGGTGGTTGGGGCGGGCAAAGCCTATATGTCAAATCCAGATTTCTACTTGCTGGGTCTTGGCAGTGTGTGATGTTTGTCTGGACACACACGCAAGGTGCAGTGACCGAGTCATGTTGTGCATGTTTTCAGCATTACCTATGCAGCATGTGTCTCAAGTTCATGGATATGGTCCCTGGTCATCGGTATTTTCGCCAACGCTGTGTGGTGCAGATGCAGTGCTGGATTGTCCCCAGGGCCTGGGTGCTATGTCAGACTCCGTTTCCTGTCTTTAGCTATTGTCTCATGCTCTCCATGGTATTTCAGTGGCATGGTGGCTCAACCAACTGTGTGTTTCATGCCCTACATCGGTACCTTGTTTAGTAGATGTTAGGGATCTTCCTTTTCAGGCTATGCAATGTTACCTATGTAGATTGGACTCATGTGACAGATGTGTACAGGTGTCTGATTAATTTCTGTCTCTCCACCCTGCCCACAGCATCGTCGGGGGACACAGAGGGAGACATGGACACAGACCAGGCGGAGGGACCGAGCACCAGTGCCAGCCGTGACATCGGGGCTGGCACATCGAGAGGACAGAGGCGGAGGATAGTGCGGCCGAGGACCTGTCGACTGGCACATCAGAATACGAAGCTGACAGGTCCGAGGAGGATGTCTCCGAGTGGGCGGAGGCTGCACCAGCAGCTGACAGCGGAACAACACCTCGCACCGCCCCCTCAGTTCCCATCAGCCGCCTCCCACTTGCTCGTGTCCCTTCCCAGCGTGCCCGGTCACCACATGTCTCCTTCATGCCAGGCACCGCACCCCCTGCCCCTGTCTCCACTGCTGCCGCCAATGCTGAGTCTGTGGACATCCAGCGGCAACTGCAGGTTGGTCAGGCTGCGATCCTTAATATCCTCCATGCCCATGGGCAAACCCTCAACAACATCGAGGCATACTTGGAGGGCATTCATTCATCGCAGGCTGACCAACGCAACTTGCTGAGGTCCATAGACTCCACACTGACTGCAGCAGTGGGTCTCCTGCAGCGCGACCTCACCCCACCTACCCCTGCCCCATCCACACTCCCCACTCCCATGCCTGTCCCACGTACACCCAGACGTCGGCATGCACCCACATCAACAGACACAGGCACCACACCAGCAGGGAAGGTCCACCGCACTCCTCCTGACACGCACACACAGGGTGAGGTAGGCACACCCACTGGGTCGGGGGGAAAACGTGTGACACGCAGCCATAGTGGGAGTCCGCATTCCACCCAGTCCACTCCCTCCAAATCCCCTCCCCTCAGCTCTCCTGGCCACATCTCCCCCAAGGACTCCTTCATGGCCACTCTGTCCCTGAGCCCCACAGTGACACCACCCCGCAAGCGGTCAAGGAAGTCCTCGGTCAGGGTGGTTGATTCTCCCCCCCTGTCTCCACTCTCCCCCGGTGGCGCTGCGACCCATCCCTCTGACGCCCCCCCCCCTCCTTGGGGCCTGTGGATCCTTCGGGTGCAGGGGAATCCCTGGAGGACCTTGCAAAGGTGTGTAGTGCCATCCTGGCCTCCGCCTTTGGCCCTGCCCCACCCCCTGTGGTGGAGTCCTCCATCCCTGCACCCACAACGCCTTCCCTTTGCCCTGATGTCCCTGCAGTGCCTGTTGCTTCCCCCCCATGATGCCCTCACCCCTGTGGAAGACGATGGCATGTAACTGTGCAGGCAAGGTAGGGGACACGCATCCCACTGTGTCCCCCATCCAGCTGAGACTCATTGACTGCCCTATGGGCTTTATGAATATTGAACTGCCTGCGATCCACGGACATTGTGCTCATGCTGAATAAAGCTTAATTTTCTTTTCATTATAACACTACTGCTATGCTGGTATTGGTGTTGGTGGGGCTGCTACATGGTTTTGGGTGGTGTTTATGTGTTGGGTGTGTGGGATATGTAGTAGTGTGCTGCTCATTGGGGGGACCCTGGGATCTGTGTGCCATCACAAGGTGTTAGCTAACTTTCTTTGTTCATGTAAGCAGTTACTGCATGGTGCAATTGTCCCAGGGTGTATTCCTTCCTCTGTGTACCCTGATATCTTCCCTGCAGGGTGTTCCCAATGTTTAGCGCAGAGCTGTGTCTACATGAGCTGTGTGTGTGACGGAGCCCTTCTACTTTGGCCATGCATGCAGGGCCATGTCTCCACCTGCAACATTCGAGGCATCCTTGGTGATCACTGTACTTGTGTGTGGAGTCTGTTGACATGAGTTCATGGGGACATGTTCCCTTGTAGGCAGTATGCATGTGGGTACTTCCAGCCTCACACACATGTGTTGCACACCTCCTGTCTCTGGGCACTGCTGGGAGTGATAGGCGCCCACCCCTCCTGTCTCTGGGCACTGCTGGGAGGACTCTGCACACACCCCTCCTGCGTCTGGGCACTGCTGGGAGGACTCTGCACACACACCTCCTGTCTCAGGGCATTGCTGGGAGTGATAGGCACACACCCCTTCTGTCTCAGGGCACTGCTGGGAGGACTCCACACCCACCCCTCCTGTCTCAGGGCACTGCTGGGAGGACTCCACACCCACCCCTCCTGTCTCAGGGCACTGCTGGGAGGACTCTGCACACACACCTCCTATTTCTGGATATGTACGCTTGGAACATACACGGTGGGGGTACGCTCCATGCATTCGAGGTGAGGGTACGGGTCGTACTTACACTGTTGGGGTGGGGGTACGCTCCATGCATACGAGGGTGAGGGTACGGGTCGTACTTACACTGTTGGGGTGGGGGTACGGTACGTACATACGCGGTTGGGGTGGGGGTACGCTCCATGCATACGCGGGTGAGGGTACGGGTCGTACTTACACTGTTGGGGTGGGGGTACGCTCCATGCATACGCGGGTGAGGGTACGGGTCGTACTTACACTGTTGGGGTGGGGGTATGCTCCATGCATACGAGGGTGAGGGTACGGGTCGTACTTACACTGTTGGGGTGGGGGTACGCTCCATGCATACGAGAGTGAGGGTACGGGTCGTACTTACACTGTTGGGGTGGGGGTACGGTACGTACATATGCGGTTGGGGTGGGGGTACGCTCCATGCATACGCGGGTGAGGGTACGGGTCGTACTTACACTGTTGGGGTGGGGGTACGCTCCATGCATACGAGGGTGAGGGTACGGGTCGTACTTACACTGTTGGGGTGGGGGTACGCTCCATGCATACGCGGGTGAGGGTACGGGTCGTACTTACACTGTTGGGGTGGGGGTACGCTCCATGCATACGAGGGTGAGGGTACGGGTCGTACTTACACTGTTGGGGTGGGGGTACGCTCCATGCATACGAGGGTGAGGGTACGGGTCGTACTTACACTGTTGGGGTGGGGGTACGGTACGTACATACGCGGTTGGGGTGGGGGTACGCTCCATGCATACGCGGGTGAGGGTACGGGTCGTACTTACACTGTTGGGGTGGGGGTACGCTCCATGCATACGAGGGTGAGGGTACGGGTCGTACATACGCGGTTGGGGTGGGGGTACGCTCCATGCATACGCGGGTGAGGGTACGGGTCGTACTTACACTGTTGGGGTGGGGGTACGCTCCATGCATACGAGGGTGAGGGTACGGGTCGTACTTACACTGTTGGGGTGGGGGTACGCTCCATGCATACGAGGGTGAGGGTACGAGTCGTACTTACACTGGTGGGGTGGGTGTACGTTCCATGCATAGGGGGGGTGGGGGTAGGGTCCGTACATATCCGTCCCCACGCTATGTGATGCTTGTGCGGGCCGTACCCAGGCCTTTGCCACGTGGGTACGATCCGTCCCGCCATTGTTGGGGTAACGTGGGTGTGGGCGTGGTACGTCTCGTACCCACGCTCTTGAGGCGTGGGTACGGGATGTACCGGTCTGGTTGTGTTGCCGGTTCGCGTGGTGACGGACTTCCGTTGTGGCGGTCGCTGGCTTAGCTGGACACGCCCCCACCCCCTCGTAGTGACCAGGGCATGGGTGTCAGGTATGTCCTGGGCATGTGTGGTGTGTGACTTTGGTGGGGGTTTTGTGGCCTGCCCTGGTCCTGCCACCCCCACCCCCCCCCACTTTCCCCCCTCCCTTAGTTGTTCTGACCTGCTGCGGCGTCTGCGTCGGAACCTGTAGAGGAGGTGGACTGCTATGAGGGCCGGGATGGCACGTAGGTTCGGGTCCATGTCTGTCCGTCGCGTACGGGTCCTCCTTGTTTGCGTCGTCCTGTGTGTCCGTCACGTACTGGTCCTCCTTGATCGCGGAGTCCTGTCTGTCCGTCGCGTACTGGTGGTCCTTGTTCGCGTCGTCCTGATTTCCCCGCAGTTTTTGGCAGCCGGAAAATATTCACCGTGCGGGATGACGTCGGTGCGAAACGTGATTCCTGGTTCGTGAATGGCAGGCTGCGAGCGTCCCGACGTCAGGTCGGCCCTTTCCCGGATCGCATTGGTAGGTTTATTTTGTTCGGTCGGGCTTTTTTACGAATCGTACGGAAATGGTGTTCCGTGCGAATCGTAATTCCTTGTTTGTAAATTTTGACGACCGGGTACGCGTCGGACGGAGAATTTGCTCCGTCCGACGGTTCGTACCCGGTTTTTACAGGATCGTGATCGGCACCAAGATGATTAGCTTTTGACATATCCAAAACAGCACTTTGCAATCAACATTGAAAATGACTTTAAGGAAATGGGACATGTTACAGATATAGGATGAGTAACCTCTTAGGGGCCGATTCCGATCCGGGTCGGAAAGCACTCTGACCAAGTCGGATCCAGAGTGTTTTCTGACCAAGCCGGACCCCTACAGTCCAACCGAGCGAGTATGATGCGCACGTATGCTGTCGCACTTGGTTCGGTCGGACTCCCATAGAAGTCAATGGGAGCCAATTGTACGACACATACATGCGCTCCCATTGACTGAATGGGTACGTCTCGAACAAGTGCGCCCCCTACAGTGGGTACGCATCGGTGCCATCTGCACCGTGCATGCCTGTGTTGGAGAGACCCATATGTCTCCCCCTGTGTGCGAGTCGTACGGCTGAGGGTGTCGGGGGGTCCGACGTGGACCCCTGAAGTCCAACTCTGGGAGCTTTTGCAAGCAGGACACTCCAGCTCGCACAGGTCGTCCGACGCGTGCATCGTACTGGCTCGGTCGTGAATCGCATCCATTGCACGCCACGGTTACCTTACAACCGAGACGTACGGAGCGATTTGGACCCTGAAACGACTCGGTCGGTGAATTTCATGTAGCTCGCATCGTACTGGCTCGCTCGTACAGCTGTATGAGTCGGCTGGAAAACACACGTACGGCTCGTAGTTTTTCCGGCCGGATCCCGTTCGATGCCCTTCCGACCCGGATCGGAATCAGCCCCTTAATAGGAAGTAGTGTAATTCATCATCCGTGTTATGTCCCCTTTCAATGAAGCGGCCTCCCTGCATCTCAATGCCAGCTCCCAGTTTCCCCCTTTGGGTCTTGAGAGATATGATCTATATCATGAGACCAGATTACATTATCCTCCATGTGGTGTTCACCCATATGGAATGTCATTGGACATCTCAGGTCAGTGTTCTTAATTTCCCTGATGTATTCCTGAATACGCACTTTCAAAGATCTCACTGTGCTGCCCACATATATTTTGTTGCACCATGTACTATTAGTGGTAGCCATATGCCCTTCATCCCAGTGTTCATGTAGCTGGGGCAAAACCTGTTTATTATGGTCTTCCCCCTATGATAAGTCACTTTTGGGAGATGTGGTTATATTGTCTCTGAGCCCTGGCACCTCACTAAGGGGCCGGTTACGATGGAGGTTGTAGGCACCTCCACGGTGCTGGCGATGGCAGAAAACTTCCATTTACTTACTCCTGCGGCGCTCTTCGCATTCGCCATATTACAATGGGCAAATTTTGCCTCAAACAGCCCATCAGAACGCAGCAAAGAAACCAGCCACTCGGAGATGGCGGAAGCACAACTGTGGGGATAGAAACTTGAATCCGAGACACCTCCACACGTTCCTGTCCACCATGGATCCAGCTCTACAAGCCCTTCTGCTGCTGTACCTCATTCACTATCAACAGATAAGACGTCACCGCGGTCAACACCGCAGGTAAGTCAACAACACATCTCTGCATACAACTCCAACACACAAGTGTCGCGCTGAAAATACGTGTCCTGTCTACATCAAACAGCCTGTTGGAGATAGGAACATATCCCCCAGTGTAAGTACAAATGTCCTGCACGTCACAAATTGACACCTCTGCATCGGGGTAACCCGCCACCATAGAAATTACTGCAACTAGCCCAGTCGCGCCGGTCATGTCACCGCAGCGGTGAAGATGCAGGAAAACCTGCCCACAATATAGTAGGAGTCCAGGACATTGTCCCAGACAAGCAAGACCAACATCACAACAACAACACCACATAAAAGAAGCACCACTCAGCACAACATATCTGCAGCAAGAAGTCATGTGCAGGGACACTGTCTAGAGTGACATCTCATTAGGATCATCTTCAAATGCATAGTAACATGAGTGTGGGGTGAGGCAATAGTCCCTCCCAAATTACTATAGTCATCATTGCACAAAAATAAGGGTCAGTCCACAAATAATGTGGAACAGAGGAGGGCAGACCAAGCAGGGTGTGTATGTGTATTTCACAGTAGGCCAACAAGGTGTTGGAATGAGTCAGTGAGCCCAGGTAGATGACACATCATTTAAGACAGCCCTGCCACACAATCACAGATCACCACAGCCCCCAAGCAGACATTGATAGGCCCATCACATACAATGGCAGACCATATCACACAATGACAGCCCATATCACGCAACACAGTAAGAAATTCCTGACTCAAACAGCAAACTCAAAGTAAGCACCACTGTGCATTTGACTCACAAGTGTACTGCTGCAAAAAATGACACCATGTGAGTATGTCCAGTACATCAAAACACTGAGTACACTGCCAACTCACAGAACACCTACACACCATCACTCCACCTCAACAAAAGGAGCACCAACTACAAAGGGCTCGATTCGGATTCCGGCTGCAAATCGTAACGACCGACATGGACCCGGACCGGATACCGACCGACACGGACCAGCGCTGTACGACCCGTGCAGTAAGATGCAACGCGTGTGAATTACAACCGACACGTACGGAATACAAGCTGTACGACCGAGCCATAGGGAAAATAGTGATCTGGCCGGAAAACCGACGCGAGTTTCACCGACCGACACGAACCCGGAATGAACCCGACCCATGCAATGCGTGTAAACCCAGACCGACTCGCACGGAGACCAAGCCGCACGACCGACATGCACAGAAACCCAGGCCCACAAGTAATAGAGATCTCCGCGACTGACGCGTATGAAACACAAAGCGTGAACGAGGCGGAGAAGCCCGCACGAGACAACATCAGCGTCCGTTTCCGTCAGAAGAACGTCTCCTTCATGCCTACAAAACCCAAAGGAAAAAAGACAAAAAAAGGACCAGACAAGCAATGACAAAGCCAATAAATAGCAAATTAAAAAAAAACCTGGGACAAAGACACACCCACAACTCCAACTATATAAAGGACTACAATCACTAGAAGTGCTGGTAGACGAGATCATCAGAGTAGAGCCACATTTGTTTGGTACATTGGTCCAAAGGACCCCCATGTCACAGAAAACAAAGATGTGGGCGAGGATTGTGGACAAGGTGAACGCTCAAGTACCAGCAAGGTGCAAAAAGGATGATATCCAGAACAGGTTGCATGACGTGCGCAGGAGGGTCAAGAAACTCATTGAAAAAGATCACGCCCTGAGTCAGTGCACCGGTGGTGGCCCTCCTGCCAAACCAGTCTACTTCAGGACCTGGGAGGAGAAGGTGCGGGACATCCTATCACCAGAAAGCGACCATGGTCTAACAGACATACCAGAGCCTGGTGAGTACACAAACAACATACCCAAGATTGTGTGGCAAGGGGACAGTGAAACAATGCACCGCAAGCAAAGCTACAGTAACCAATAGATAATCATCCCAAGATGTGTATGCCAGTCAGACAAACACAATACCTGCCATCTCATAGTGACTTGGATTTGTGTCATGACATGCACCAAACTACAGACAAATAGAGCAAGGCAGTGTCACAAAGCTAAATAAACACTGCCAGACAGTTTGCCACCACAAACACACTACCTCACAGTGCAGCTGACTGACAGGAAGGAATAGTGGGGATGCAGTTGAAGTGAGTGTAGCCAACAGCATGATGGGGTTTGTAGTCACAGATAATGCTCCCCCTCCTGATTGGCCCATCAAGACCTCTCTGAAACATGCCCACATCACAGGGAGTGGAAAATGACTGACAAGATGGCTGACACTGGGTCCTGCTGTGGGGAGCACAAGGCCCTGGTAGGGCTTGTGCGCAAATCAGAAGCAGGACACCATTGACTGACATCCTGAAAGACAACTTGCACGCCCTACAATGGAAGAATGTTTCATGGCGGTGTGTCTGGCCGGGTGGGAAGGAGGACTGACAGCTCTGACCATACTTACCAGCATGTGGAGACCCACCCCCATCAACACAAATTCCACACAGCTCACCGGGTAGAATGCATTGACCCCCACCTCTGTGAAATATCAGCAAAAGATACCCTGCACTGGGTGCTGCTGTGTGAAGCTTGTAGCCAAACAAACACCAGGATTTCACAGTCAGCCATCTTGCCATTGCTGTCACAACCCCTCACAGGGGAGCAGAGTCAAGAGGGAGGAAGTATGGGCATGCTGGGAAGGGGCGTGTAGCCAAGAGCATGATGGGAGTTGCAGTCACAGACAATCCACACCCACCCACATGGCCCAGCAAGCATACACTGAACCATGCTCGCCTCACAGGGAGTGGGAAGGGACTGACAAGATGTCTGACACTGGGCTCTGTTGTGGGGAGCACAAGGCCCTGCTGGGAAATGGGCAACAACAAACACCAGGACTTCACAGTCAGCCATCTTGCCATTGCTGTCACACCCCTCACAGGGAAGCAGAGTCAAGAGGGAGGAAGTATGGGCATGCTGGGAAGGGGGGTGTAGCCAAGAGCACGATGGGAGTTGCAGACACAGACAATCCACACCCACCCACATGGCCCAGCAAGCATACACTGAACCATGCTTGCCTCACAGGGAGTGGGAAGGGACTGACAAGATGTCTGACACTGGGCTCTGTTGTGGGGAGCACAAGGCCCTGCTGGGAAATGGGCAACAACAATATCAAACTCTGTCCGTGACAAGCTGGAAAAAAGCAGTGTACAGGCAGGCAACTGTTCCTACAGTAGAAAATGTCATGTTTGTGAACCATTGATGCCTGTAGAAACATAACTTACATTGTGTGTCTCTTCCAAACACAGGTGGTGCTGGGAACCAGCACGAAATGAAGAGGATTCCCAGTCCCGGACTCTGGTGGACACTGAGCTCTCTGGTTTGACTCTGTCTCTGTCCTCTTCGGATGATGACGACCAACCTGGCCTCTCCGGTGTGAGTCATCATGCAGCACCAGCAGCATCAACATCTGCACCCCCTGTACCCACGCCTCCAGCATCTGGAAACTGACAGGGCACCCGCGCCAACACGGACAGACCAAGGCCACTGAACACCCACAGCACAGGGACACCCGGAAGCTACAGCAAACACCACCAGCAACAACACCCAAGGGGTCCCAGTGTCACCTGTGCATCCCACCGCTGGTCCTGCCCATGTGGATAGGGGTGCTGGGAGGGGTGGGAGGCAGAGGGCGCACCTTGCAGAGGGGTCTGGACTGCATGATGACAGATACACCATCCCCAAAATGCTGAGGCTCTCCCCCCTACCACTTGCTCCTCCACACCCGGTCAGACGGTTAGTGCCACTGATGTGGGGACTGTGTCCCCCCCTCTGTCCTGCCGACCTCACCTGCACCCCATTCCGCTCACATGGATTTAGGCACTGCAGTGAAGTCCATGACCACCCCGTCTGACTTGGTCACTACAGTGGGGACCCAATCCACTCCATCTGACCTGCCCACTGAAGTTGTGTCGGCACCCACCCCAACCGACTTGTGCCCTACAGGTGTGACTGCACCCACCACTTCAGTCAGGGAGACCGTTCCAGGTCTTCGCTGCACAGGTCACGAAGCTTCTACCTCCCCAGCTAGCTTTATGCACTCTGGGTACCGAAATCAGCTGTGCCTCTGTTGAGCGTAGCGGTCTTTTGGGTACCTACCAAACAAATTGTTGTTTAAGGAACTCTGAGCCGACTCCATGGAGTGCCTTGTGGACCAGGCACAGAGCTTTAAACTGGGTCCGTTTTCTTATGGGTAACCAGTGAAGCCGTTTCATCTCATCTGAGATAGAGGCATATTTTGGTGTACCTGTAATCAATCGTGCCGCTGCATTCTGAAGGATTTGTAGTCTGTGCATTAGTCCCTCTTGCAGCATGAGATAGAGCCCATTACAGTAGTCAAGCCTGGATAGGGCTAAGGAAGTGACGACTGTTTGTATGCTGTCTTTGGGGAGGTATGGCATTATTTTCCTGCATGCTCTAAGAGTATAGGAAGTAGAGGAAACCACCGCATTCACCTGGTCTTTTAAACTGAGTCTGTCATCAACCCAGACCCTAAGATTTTTTGTTTTTTTCTTGGGTGTGGGAAGGAGGCCCAGTGTGTCCGGCCACCATGCAGGAGTCCAAAGTGTGGAGTCATTACCGAACAGCACCACCTCCGTTTTTCCAGAGTTAAGTTTAAGGCAGTTCTGAGCCATCCAGCCGCGTACGGCTGACATGCACTCTTGGAGATTTTATGCTGTTCTCATCACTGACCCTGGCAATAATGACACCACGATTTGGGTGTCATCTGCGTAGGAGGTTAGGGAGAAGCTGTATGAGTCGATAAGTGGGGCCAGTGATGAGACATATGTATTGAAAAGTGTCAGGCTCAGCGAAGAGCCCTGAGGGACACCACACGGCAAGTAGAACGGTTTGGAAGAGTATTTGCCTAATGCAGCCGTTGGCATGGATGGACCCCTAGCTCCCGTTTGTCCATGGATGACTGGCCATGCTGAGTGATTTGTGTTTGTGTAGATATGATGTACGTTTGTGGCACAGGACACATGTCTGGTTTTCACAGTTTGTAAGACATCTACCTTTGTCATCACAGTGGAGGTGTCATGCATGCTTGTGTCACCCCAATGTCTGGTCCCTAGGGGTAGTGCTGCTGTGTGTCAGTCTCTTGCTGTGTTAGTTTATGTTCATTCCAGCTTGTGCCACATGTGTCTGTTGTGCTCCCTCTCATCTCACAATGCCTGATTGCCCGCTAAGGGTGTCCCAATGATAGTGTTCATTAGTATGGCACTGTGTCCACATCTGTGTCACTGTGGTTCAGCCCCCCTCATGTGTTGTGTAGTTGCCTGGGGATACTGAGACACACACACACATATTGTGTCAGATGTGCAGTGTGAGGTTGCCTGTTTGTGTTTGTGCCTCTGCATCAGTGCATTGGTATTGCTGTTGTGGGCTATTGTCTGGATGCTGTTTCTGTGATTTTTCCTGCTGTCCCTGTGAGTCATCTCACATCATTGTGCACATTCATCCTGGTTTTTGGCAGGGGTGATGAGCAACAGGTCCCCTATGAGTGGGGGTGGCAGGGGTGATGGGCAACATTAGCCCTATGAGTGGGGGTGGCAGGGGTGATGGACTACAGGTCCCCTATGAGTGGGGGTGGCAGTGGTGATGGGCAACATAAGCCCTATGAGTGGGGGTGGCAGGGGTGATGGGCAACATAAGCCCTATGAGTGGGGGTGGCAGGGGTGATGGGCAACAGGTCCCCTATGAGTGGGGGTGGCAGGGGTGATGGGCAACAGGTCCCCTATGAGTGGGGGTGGCAGGGGTGATGGGCAACATAAGCCCTATGGGTGGGGGTGGCAATAGTGATGGGCAACAGGTCCCCTATGGGTGGGGGTGGTAGTGGTGCTGGCCATACAACCCCTATGGTGGCCTGTTGTTAGTGACCAGGATGTGGATCCCCTGTGTGTGTGTGCCATTTTGCGGGTTCGTGTCGTTTGTTTGTTAGGTGCCATTGCTGGCATGGAATGGGAGTTTGTGACCTGACACCTACAGTCTACACAGGTTGTTTTGATTAGTGTGTCTATTTTCAAGATGTGTGTATGCTTTGTGATGGTCACTTCTGCTCTTGTGTCATTGTACACTGTATGCATTGTCAGCCCCCATGTGTGGTGCTTGTCTGCACATGGCCGAGAGTATGTTTTCTTGCACTGCACTGTTAGCCTCACCATATCTCTGTGGGTATGGGACACAACCACTAGATTGCCCCAAAAGTGTTTCATGTGTTGGGAGCAGAAATCATACATGCTGTTTGGCATTTGCAGCTTTGACCATGATGACACTTACCTTTTGGTCACTGTGATGAGGGGGGGTTTAGACCCCATCACCACAATGCTCGACATTTGCTGCAGTTTGGAACCCCACACTTAACTTTTGTTCTACACAGTGAGGCGGTTTTCTTTTTACATTGACACAGTGCTATAGTGGTGCTTTCCTTGTGTAGGCCACACTCATATTTTGGTCACACATGTGCTGTTAGTTACATTGTATGTACGAAGTCATATTCACTGTTGTGGGAATTTGTCACAGACTACACACTGTTGTCATGATGTTAGGGGGGATGTATTTTGCTGACATACCTAATGTTGGAGTACGATGGATGTGTGGCGCATCACCCATCCTATGGATGGGGGTGGCAGGGGAGATGGGCAACATAAGCCCTGTGAGTGGGTGTGGCAGGGGTGATGGGCAACAGGTCCCCTATAAGTGGGGGTGGCAGGGGTGATGGGCAACATAAGCCCTATGAGTGGGGGTGGCAGGGGTGATGGGCAACATAAGCCCTATGGGTGGGGGTTGCAGTAGTGCTGGGCAACAGGTCCCCTATGAGTGGGGGTGGCAGGGGTGATGGACAACATAAGCCCTATAGGTGGGGGTGGCAGGGGTGATGGGCAACATAAGCCCTATGAGTGGGGGTGACAGGGGTGATCGGCAACAGAAGCCCTATGGGTGGGGGTGGCAGTAGTGCTGGGCAACAGGTCCCCTATGAGTGGGGGTGGCAGGGGTGATGGGCAACATAAGCCTTATGAGTGGGGGTGGCAGTAGGATGGGCAACAGGTCCCCTATGGGTGGGGGTGGTAGTGGTGCTGGCCATACAACCCCTATGGTGGCCTGATGTTAGTGACCAGTAGGTGGATCCCCTGTGTGTGTGTGCCATTTTGCAGGTACGTGTCGTTTGTTTGTGTGGCAGGTGTCTGACTTACCGTCTGAGCCGTCCGCGTCTGTTCCTGATCCGGTCATAGATTTAGAAGACTGGTATGACCTGCATGATGGGATTCATGATGTGTTCGTCTCGTACACGCTGCTTGTTGCTCCATGTCGTACCCGTTGCAAGCTGGTCCATCTCGTAGCCGTGGATTGAGTTGTGGCACGAATCATAGCTGATATGCTACTTTTCCGGATGCTGTGACGTGCCATACGTGGCGACCCGTCCGGCGCGTAGGAAGTACGCATCGTACTTGTCAGGGCGGAAACTGCTATGGGTACTGCTTCCGGACAACGGCGTTCAGAGTTACGGCTCAGACGGAGAATGAAGCTTGAATCACAGCCTACGTGACGGTCGGGTTTTTGGCAGTGATGCGCATCGTACTTCAACAGGACGGACCGGCTACGGGTACATGACGGTCTCACGGTAAGGCTACGGACAGTTCTTGGAGAGCTGTCTGACCCAGATCGGAATCGACCCCAAAGTAGTGAATTAATGCCAAAGTGTGAGGAAGAGTCCATCTTGACAGCAGGAAACTCTGACCTGAGATTCAGGGTAACCCTCCTCCTACTCACACCTGCCTTCTACTCATGTGAATAAAATTGAGTAATTGAAGAAATGAAGAGTCACTGTGAAGATTAACAACCATGGAACTGTTCACACTGCATGTCAAGTCCTTCAGACATCTCACACACTGAAACTTAGCCTCATACACATACCGCAAGTCAGCAGCAATGCATTACTATAACTAAACTAGCCTAAAGTGGAGTGCACAGTGCAGGAAAACATGGTGATATCTCAGATAACATTTGTACATGTCATGCAAGAGGTGCAACATATCACACTACACCTAGGCCAACAAATCAGACATGGGTGGCACAGGGATTGAAACTGAACTAAAGTAACATCTGTGCAATATCCCTGTGATACAGCAACGCAAGCTATGCATTGGCCCAGGAATGATAGGAACTGTCATAAACCATACAGTGACCAGCCCCACATCTGTGTCAACTCCCTTGACATGTGTATGCCACCAGCACAACACTCATGGCTCATTGTCACACTCCCTGAATGTCAAACCCTAGAAAGACCTTCACACATACCCCTCATCTACTCATCTCACACCTTCACTACTCCACACCTGTGAGAAACTCAGATAAAGGTGAAAAAAGGTCCTATGAGTTTCCTGATAACCAATGCCACACCCTGGTTTGTATCTACAAATGTCAGAATCCCACTCAGGGATGTCTGAAACAATGCTGATCAAAAACCAATTGCCAAACACATGTCTCACAAACAACATCCAAAGACGTCCAACAAGCTCACCCATGTGTAGGCAAATGGTGAATAGGCATTGAGACCCTAAACAGCACAGGATTAGATGCAAATTTTACTCTGGCCAACTGCACGTACGCCATCACCCAACCCAATCAAAATATAGGAGGCCATAGCACAATTGTGCACCCAAAACAAGCTAATGAACAAGACTCCACATTGCTGCATGTGACATTCACACAAGAAATGCACACTACAAGTTCAACACACATCTGAATTGTGGTACTGAAAATTCTGGACCCGTGTTATAAACATCGTCGAATCATGACGATTTTGGTATCAGCAGACTGCAAATGATTAGGATACTATGCATGAGCATTTACGCCATATTCGGGTGAAGAAATCACCCTGAAATCATAGTTTCCGTTCTGATCCCTCGATTTTCATTGAACGGCAGCCATTTTGTGGTTGCCCTCACATAGGCCAATGATTAGGCCAAAAATCGAGTCTGAAGGACACATACTCCTTTGCTGACTCCTCTGTGACCTGGGCAAGCTGACTCCACCGCCTGAAGCCAAACCCGTTTGGCCAGTTTCTTTCCCAGTGGCCGAATGAGATTAGTATCAAGGAAGGCATATCATAAAACCTTTTCATCACACACAAACCATGCCTAATCTTACACACACCTGTCCCTGTTTCTTACTTTATGACTTGCTTTACGAGGAGGAGGTGCCCGTTTTTATTGGGGGTTTGTCCGGGATCTGATGAAAGTACTAAGCCTCGCCGGGTAATTGATTGAGGGCTGGACAAACTGAAATATGGGCTTGTCATCATGACTCTGCTTTTTCTTTGTAGTGAAAATATGTGAATGGTCAACTGTAAAATAAGGAATGTTTGCCTAAAGCATAATATTTTGTATAAAAAGAGAAGGCTGGTTTTGTAAGGTTGAGCAGTCTCCTGAGAATATACACTCTGTTGTACTTCTAGGATACCTGTTACTGGTTGCAGCCAATAAATACGATCTTTGACTTCACCAAGAAGACTCTGTGTTTCTGTAGTCTGAAACAGGAAGAACTCGCAGTCTTAGGGTGTGTTCCCTGGCACCGCTGGGTTCCTAAAAACCCAGTACTTCAGTTGGCGCCCAACGTGGGGAGATTTCAGCGGTACCAGTCCAAGCCAGAGGTTCGTGGGGAGCTTCGTGTGAAAATTCTGGAGGAAGGCCGCCACTTCATCGACCCCTGCATGTCGACGTGGTCCGAAAGTCTTTGCTGCGAGGTTCCCCGCTTCCTGACGGCTACGAAGGACTGCTGCCCTGACTATCGCCCTGTTTTGGACCCTTGATGATTGGTAGAGCGAAACGATAGACGAGTCTTCTGGTGACGTCATCGATATCTCAGTTAAGTATAAGTGGAGCGTCTCCCAGTCCTTAGTTTGGTTCTTAGTTTGGTATCCCCTTGGGATCTTTGATTTGGAACTTGCAAGTACCAAAGCCGAGGGACTCGTGTATTCATGAGACTATCGTATTCGATAATCCTTTGAAGTTTGAAGCTAGACTAGAGAGCGAAGATGCCTGGTCTTAGCAGACTTGGAAATTTGTTTTGTCTTAGTTGTAATAGGGATTCCCGATTGGAGGACTCGTGTCCGGTTCCTCCGATTGGAACACCAACCTATGAACTATATGTGAAACATGGCGTAGGCCCCATCACATATAATGAAGTATGGATCCGATACACGAGGAAAGATGGTGCGTTAAAATGGCCCCAATATGGTAGTTTTGACACAGAGATTCTGGATAATCTGGAGGTTAAACTTTTTAAGAAGAAAGCCCGGCCGGCGATGTTTGACTCTTTCCGCCTATGGCGTAAGGAAGCCAAACAGAAGGAAATTAAATTAGCAAAGAGAAGTAAGAGAGAAAAGGGTATGTCGATAATGCAAGCTGCTATGCTGTTTAAAGATAATGAAGAAGAGCAGATGAGTGAGCAGTTGCACAGGCAACGTAAAATGGTGATCGATAAATGTTATCCAGTTTTGCCGCTTCTTCAGCAAGATGCAGCAAAAGAAATTGAGAAAGATCCTTTAATGTCACACTTGTTGAGTTCGCCACCCCCTTATGGGCAGAGTGCTACAGCACCTCCGCAACCTTAGTTGTGCAACCCCCAAATATTGTGCCTCAAGTTCTTCCACAGCCGCCAGCTCCTCTTCAGTTGGCTCCTACTCCTATGGCGCAGCCCCCTCAAGGGCCGCCGACTTTACTATCTAATTCATCTATACTCCCTACAACTTTGCCTACTACACTGACTGCCTCTTCTGGTGTTCTTCCTGATACTGCCTCTGCGTCTGCATCTGCATCTGCCTTGCCTCCCTCTGTTTTTTCTCCTGTTCTCTTGTCAACTTCTCCTTCTATCCGACAGAGAATGACTGATACTGTTGCTAGCATTATATTTCCTCTCTTCGGGTCAGCTGGTGTGACCCTTAATTCGGAACTTAAGCAATCGCGTAGTCAACTCGCGTAGAAGCGTTTGACCATATGGCGCATAAATGGGTTACCTTCCTTTTTAAGTATGATGTAGAGTCTGTTATGGATGTCTTCCGTCAATGGGAAGCACCGAAACAAAGATACGTTTTTGAGAAAATGTGTGCTTTTCTTTGTGAGGAATTGGAGGATAATGAGTTAGAAACAAATCCGCCTGAGTTCTGTTGTGTACGGTTTGAGTTTTCAAAGGGCACGATTGTGGGTTCAGATGTTGAGAAAGCAGTTGCGACGTTGTTGTGCTTTAGGAATAAAGATCTTTCCCAGTCACTGTTCGAGCCTGACTCCTCAGTTAGGAAAAATGTGCGACAGTACCCAATGAGAGAAGTCCCTCCGGTATGGAAGGAAGCCGTTGCGGCTGATGCCGTTAATCACATTGTTGCTGCTCCAGCTCATTTTCAGCGTGTTTGGGTACATGTTCCTTGGAAGAGAGCTGAAGTTTTAGCCCTTAAGCAGACTTTGCCTGATCCCCGTAAAAACCCTGCAGGATATTATAAGGAATTATCACAGACTGCAGATTCATGCATTATGAATTTAGCCGACATAGACATGTTGTTTGGGAATGTTGTTCCACAGCCTTTGTGGGGATTGATTCGCCATACAGATCATGCGCAAGAGTTAGGTGACTCATGGGCTAATATTAGTACTGCAAATGATAGACAAGTTGGTGGTGCCAAGCCTGAGCCTTTGGTAGCAGAACTTCCTGCTAGAATCATTACTTACATGAAGACTTTAATGCCTGCGATGCGTGTGAATTGGGATAAATTGTCTGCGTGTAAGCAGAAGAAAGATGAAACAGTGTCGGATTTCTTCACTAGGTTTGAAGAAACGTTTATCGACCACAGTGGTCAAGATATGAGTACAGAAGGTGGTCAACGGTTGTTCGTTGACAAGTTTGTGCACAATTTGCTTCCGGAGCTGTGTAGGAAATTGAAAGATTCAGAGAGTTCTTGGGCCGTTTCCTCTTCAGCACAAATATTGGCTACTGCACAGTACTACGAAAATATGGGTAAAGATGAGAAGGATAGAGCAGAAAAGAAAACTAAAGAATTAAAGACGAAGGTTCTTTTACAACAGGCGTATCCGCCACGTGGTGGTCAGAATAACTATCAGAAACCTCAACAATTTCAGAGAAACTCACAAAGGTTCGAGTATTCTCAACCACGTGTTCCTGTAGGTCCCAATCAGTGTTCATATTGTAAAGTAGAGGGTCATTTCAAGTATAGTTGTCCTATCTTGTTACAGCGTACGAATGGTGCTTCTGGCGCAAGAGGTCGAGGTGTTCAACAAGCTCCTAGAGGTAGAGGACGTGGAAGTGTCCCCCAGAACGCGCGTTCCCTTCCGTCTCAGAATTCAATGAATAGTTTTGACCAGCAAAATAACGCGTCTGGTAGGACGGCTCAGTACTATGCTGATGACTTCTATGCAGAAGATGAGAATATGGAAAGTAATGATTGCTAGGACAGCCATAGACAAAGAGAGGGAGTTGTTTCAGTTCCAGTAGATCAGAGTGGGCCATATGTTAAGGTGATTACATCAGGTGTGTCAGAGCCTTTTCTGTTGGATACTGGTGCTACAAAGAGTTCTATTATGCACTCAAAACTCCCTGGCGCACCTTTGTCTGGCGAGATGAATGTTTCAGTAGGTTTTTCTGGCGCCCCGGTTAGGAACCCGATTTCTAGTCCCATGTCACTTTCTGTTGGACCTTGTGAATTGGAAGCACCCCTTATTCTAACAACAGGTTGTGGTGAATACTTGTTAGGATTGGATTTGTTGAAAAGATTGTATGCGACATTATATTGTTCTCCTTCTGGAGTACAACTTACACTGGTTAAGAAAGTGATCTCTCCAATGTATTTGTCGAAGTATAAACTTCCGACAGAATTGTCGTTTCTTCCTGATATTCTTTGGGCTACTGGTCCTAATGATGTGGGTCTTTTGGAAATACCGCCATATGTTGTGACATTGAAAGCCAATGTTAAATTGCCATGCATTCCCCAATACAAAATCTCTAGTGAAGGTGAAAAGGCTTTGCTAGCGATCATTTATGATTTGATTGAAAAAGATGTAATTGAAGAGACAAGAGGCAACGTTTGTAATAGTCCTGTTCTGCCTGTTTTGAAACGTACTGACCCTTCTCAGCCACCTGTTTACAGGTTCGTGATTGATCTTAGAGAGGTCAATAAAATAGTTGTGCCACAGTTTCCAGTTGTCCCTGATATCACTGCCCTATTGACTATGATTCCAGCTTCCGCCACCTGGTTCTCGGTGATTGACTTGATGAATGCTTTCTTCAGCATCCCGATTGCCGAGGAGAGCAGGGATATTTTTGGTTTCAGTTTAGGAGGCAGAAGTTTCCGCTTCAAACGCGCTCCTCAAGGCCACTGTGAAAGTCCATCAATATATAGTCAGGCCTTAAAAGCACAACTTGATGCAATTGTTTTACCTGATGGCGCTACCCTTGTTCAGTACGTCGACGATTTGCTAATCGCTGCAGATACTGAGGAAATTTGTAAAGAAGCCACCTTGTCGTTGTTGCGTCATTTGTCTGATTTGAACCACAAAGTGTCTCTTTCAAAACTGCAATATTGTCGACAAGAAGTGACCTACTTAGGTCATCTCTTATCGAAGGAGGGAAGGAAACTGACCCCAGAAAGAATTCAGGCAATTGCAAAATTGAGTGTGCCAAGGACACAGAGAGAAGTACGTGCTTTCTTGGGCATTACATCATACTGCAGACAGTGGATAACAAATTTTTCTTTGCTGGCCAAACCTTTGGTAGCTTTGACCTGTAAAGATACACCGAATCCCGTTCCATGGTCTGAAGATTGTCAGAAAAGTTTTTCCGAATTGTGTAATGCTTTGTGTTCGGCTCCTGTGTTGGGTACCCCCAACTACAGTAAGCCCTTTACACTGTATGTCCATGAGAAAGAGGGTTGTGCATTATCAGTGCTGACACAGTCTTTTGGAGACAAGCAGCGTCCATGCGCGTATTTTTCGTCGACTTTGGATCCGGTAGCTAAAGCATTGCCGAGTTGCTTGAGAGCCACAGCGGCAGCAGCTGTTTCTATTCGACAGTCTGCTGGGTTAGTGATGAATAATATGTTGATTGTGATGGTTCCACATGCAGTGGACACGTTGTTAAACAGGACCAAGACACAGCACTTAACTAGTGCTCGATTGTCAGGTTACGAGTTGACACTGTTAGCGAGTCATGTGCACATAAAGAGGTGCAATACGTTGAATCCAGCCACGTTATTGCCAATTTCAGTAGAGACAGATGATGTTGAACAGCATGATTGTTTTCTCAAGACAGAAGAAGAAACGAAAGGGAGAGTAGATCTTAAAGATACTCCTCTTGTAAAGTGTGATGGTACCTTATGGGTGGATGGTTCATGCTTCAAGCTTCCAAATGGTGATACGACTGCAGCATATGCTGTCACGACTTTGCATACAATTGTTGAAGCTGCACGTATACCACATAATTCAGCTCATGCAGCAGAGTTGATTGCACTTACGAGAGCATGTGTGTTATCGAAAGGAATGAAGGTGACCATATATACTGACAGCCAGTACGCGTTTGGTGTGGCCCATAGTTTTGGACGATTGTGGAAAGAACGTGGGTTCCTGACTTCGCATGGAGCTAAGATTCAGCATGGTCAGTTGGTGAATGAGCTTCTTGAGTCACTGACCTTGCCATTACAAGTTGCGATTGTGAAATGCAGTGCAAACAAGAGGGTGACTGATGATGTTGGTCGTGGTAATGCATTTGCTGACGAAATTGCAAAAGAAACAGCAAAAGATGTGATGAATCGAATGTATGTTGCAGGCCCTGCAAGATGGGTTGGTGACGTTGGAATGTGTGAAGATACGATAGAGAGTGTGAAGTCTCTTCAAGCTGAAGCTTCAGAGAAAGAGTTGAGTGTGTGGAGAGAAAGTACAGGTAAATTGGATGAAAATGGTTGTTGGGTTGACTTGTCAGAACATCAGCGATGGTTGTTACCCGATGCGTATGTGCTAGCAGTGGTGACAATGGCTCATGGAATGGCCCATATCAGTGTGAAAGGGATTTGTAAGTTGTTGGCTCCAGTATGGCAAAATGCTGGAATTCCTAAATGTGCAGAGAATGTGGTCAAGAATTGCATGGTGTGTCTGAAATACAATCCTGGTAGGGGAACCCCAACTCCAGCTGGTCATTTTGCGCCTCCAACGTATCCGTTTGAGGTTTTGCAGCTAGATTTCATCCACATGGAAAGGTGCAACAATTTGAAATACGTACTCGTTGTTGTTTGTGCCTTTTCAAGATGGATAGAAGCATATCCCTTAAAAGACAACACTGCCTTATCCACAGCTAAAGCCCTTGCCAAAGAATTCTTCCCTAGGTTTGGAATGCCGAGAATGGTCTGGAGTGATAATGGGAGTGAATTTGTGGGTCGAGTGATGAAGAAAGTATGCGAGGGGCTAGGTATCCAGCAGAAATTCCACGCTGCAAATCACCCCCAATCAGCTGGACTAGTAGAGTGCTATAATGGCACGCTCAAATTAAAGTTGGCAAAGATACAAGCGAGCTCTGGTCTTAAATGGCCTGACGCTCTGCCTTTAGCACTCCTATCAACAAGAGTGACTGTGCATTCGCGAGTGGGACTTAGTCCCTATAAAATTGTGTTCGGCCGACCGGCCAACATATGGGGAGTGCCAAGGCCGACAAAATTCAGTGAGATCGAACACCCTGTACTGCTTGATTATTTGTATGAATTGACGGCTAAATTGCGTGTTTTACACCAACGGGTTCACGATACTCTGCCTCAGGCCTCTGAAGCTCCAGGATATCTTATCGATCCTGGATCATGGGTTCTAGTCAAATATTTCCAGCGGACAAGCAATGACCAGTCCCGCTGGACCGGCCCCCATCTCGTCCTTCTCTCAACAAGATCAGCTGTTCGAGTGGAAGGGAAAAAGAACTGGATCCACGGCGTACACTGCAAGAGGGTCCCTTTGCCTCTACCGTATGACCGATGGGTCCAGGAGGGGATCGCTGACTCTGAGACTGAGACCGTGCCTCGTTTTCTGCCTTTTAATGACGCACGTGTAAAAGGAACACTTTCTGAGCAAGAAAGTGACAATATTTTGCAAGAAGCTGTGCCACCGTCAATTCGATTGAACACTACAGAGCCTGAACTCTTTTTCCAGGACCAGACAGTACCTGGAAAAACTCGCTACAATCTGAGGCCGAGAACTATGGACAAATAAAAATTCCTTTTCTTTGCTATTTTTGAAAGTGCAGCTCTCTCATCTGAGAAACTTTCTTATTTTTGCTTTTTTTCAAACCGCCATCCGGGTTCAGCTGTAGGGTCATGGTTGCCCAAGTCTTTGGAGTGCAGCTGAAGACGTTAGGTCAACAGTTCTGGTCGGTCTAAGGGAGTTGCCCTGGACTGACAGAAGCATTCCTTAGCATAGAACACCCTACCACCACGAGCAGCAATTAGAGAGGATGGAGTTTTTCGAGAATGAGAGACCTGCCAAACGGATGAACTTTAAAGCCAGAATGTGTATAATGATGACAAAGAAACAATTTTTGATACTATGTATTTTCATGTTGCGTAGTGTAATGACGTTTTTAATAGGATATGTTTTATTCTCTTTTCAAGTGACATTTGCACCCACTACACAGCCCATACCTCCTTCTACTGTTTCCTCGCATTCTTTTCACCCCCTGCCTGAACACGAGTCTGCTAGAAGATTAGAATTTGTCAATAATTCATTCATTCAGCTTCTACACCAACACCAACTAGTAGTTAACACAACTGGTTGTTGGGTGTGTGGTCTTATGCCTCATACTACTGATAAAGGTATCCCTTATCTGATCCTGCCTTTCAGCCATAATGGTTCTGTGTGGGCATATAGAACGATATTTATATACGCCCATGAAGCCAACCCCCTACGTTCTGTGAAAGATAATGCTAAGAATAGTGCTCTAGTTAAGGGTATAGTAGACATGATTAGGGAAGATATTTCCTATGAGACTATCCCGAGAGATGAGACACTAGCATATATTGGATGGAACATAACAGGATATGGAGTTACTCTGAGTGAGAACCAGCGAGCAAAGAGATCCTCCCCGATTTGGATTGTACCCCATCAGGGTCACCTATGTCTGCAAGGTAATGGCAAGAATCCCAGAGCTCAGTTAGGGAAAAGTATCTGCACTGAAACATATGTTTTTGCGTCTCAGACTTCCCCTTCGTTCTTAGCAGCTAAGGGTACCTATTTCATCTGCCACAATAGAGCCTATACATGGTTGCCCCCGACTTCTCAGGCACATGTTTTGTTTCGTTCCTGTTGCCTCCCACCTACAGGGCCGCGGCAGATTACCATAAGACAAGGATAGTTAGAGGTGTCATCAGTAAAGAAGACACTGCAGGACAAGAACTTGGAGATTTCGTAAAGGGTTTTCTGCTGTTTTGGGGGCCTATGGTTAACAGCAGGAACATAGGCAATTGACAAGGGTGGTTGAATCCACGGTAGATGAAACCGCCGGTGCCCTTAGTAATTTGACTGCTGAGCTCCAGTCGGATCGCCTTATGACTCTTCAGAACAGGGTCGCTTTAGACGTCATACTTGCAGACCGAGGTGGGGTATGTACAGTGATCCAATCAAGTTGCTGTGTTTTCATTCCAGATAACGCTCCGACAGTTTACCAGGCCATTTCCAAATTGCATAAGATCTCCGAATCTATCCATGTGGATGAAGGAGATTGGTCATTGATGGGGTGGTTCTGGGAACTGATATCCGTCTGGGGATGGAAGATTCTGATAGTCATTGGGATGATCTTAGCCCTTCTTTTCCTGTTCTGTCTGTGTGTACAGCAGTGTGCTCCTGCAATATGTGGCCTCTGTGCTACATTGTGTGTAAGGAAACCTGTATCAAGGGACGAGCTAAGTAATAGGATGATGCTACAGCAACATCTCAACGACTTTGTGAATATAGACCTGGACTCAGACCTAGACTCAGATTAACGTGAGGATAGGTTATTGCCTATGTAAGGGCAAAAGGAGGGTCTGTGGTACTGAAAATTCTGGACCCGTGTTATAAACATCGTCGTATCATGACGATTTTGGTATCAGCAGACCGCAAATGATTAGGATACTATGCATGAGCATTTACGCCATATTCGGGTGAAGAAATCACCCTGAAATCATAGTTTCCGTTCTGATCCCTCTGTTTTCATTAAACGGCAGCCATTTTGTGGTTGCCCTCACATAGGCCAATGACTAGGCCAAAAATCGAGTCTGAAGGACACATACACCTTTGCTGACTCCTCTGTGACCTGGGCAAGCTGACTCCACCGCCTGAAGCCAAACCCGTTCGGCCAGTTCCTTTCCCAGTGGCCGAATGAGATTAGTATCAAGGAAGGCATATCATAAAACCTTTTCATCACACACAAACCATGCCTAATCTTACACACACCTGTCCCTGTTTCTTACTTTATGACTTGCTTTACGAGGAGGAGGTGCCCATTTTTATTGGGGGTTCGTCCGGGATCTGATGAAAGTACTAAGCCTCGCCGGGTATTGATTGAGGGCTGGACAAACTGAAATATGGGCTTGTCATCATGACTCTGCTTTTTCTTTGTAGTGAAAATATGTGAATGGTCAACTGTAAAATAAGGAATGTTTGCCTAAAGCATAATATTTTGTATAAAAAGAGAAGGCTGGTTTTGTAAGGTTGAGCAGTCTCCTGAGAATATACACTGTGTTGTACTTCTAGGATACCTGTTACTGGTTGCAGCCAATAAATACGATCTTTGACTTCACCAAGAAGACTCTGTGTTTCTGTAGTCTGAAACAGGAAGAACTCGAAGTCTTAGGGTGTGTTCCCTGGCACCGCTGGGTTCCGAAAAACCCAGTACTTCAGAATGTATTATAATACACACACTCCTCACACACAAAGTCATGTAAACATAACACTACACACACATGGACCTGTCAGTAGAAAGAGCCAACACAGGCCAAAGACTACATCAATCAACAACAAATACACAACATATGCACATACAAAATCATCACATAGCAAACTCAACTGGACATCAGGGGGACTCACACAAGGCAAGGACAAGGCAACATACACTTGCAGCAGTGCAATCACAGTAAGCAGTGTGTGAACACCAACAAAACCAGTATCACACATATCTGAGTGCTCCACCAGGAACTTCAACACCACAAATCATCACAGGGCACAGATCACATCACACTCAGGATGGGTAGCAGTACCTCAGCAAATACACATACACGTTAGCTATCACCTACTGCTGCACAACTCTGGAAAACACAGATGCATGGAACATGACTAGAGGACTGTGCTGGTAAAACATCTGCACCGTACATGTGCAACCATGACTACAATCAAGTAGAAGAAAATAGCACACAACAAATTGTGAAACAGTCCTGAGTGGAACATTGGTCCTGGACACAGATCATCCTCCCACAGTATAGTGTTACACTATGAGGGAGTGGGGAGGGTCACACACTGGCAAGACATGGGGTGGAAGACATTAGACTGAAGTGGTGTGTACCTCAGTATTGGACTGGCGAGGAGAGTACAGAGCAAAAACACATAGAGGAGTAACTCACAATGTGTAGCCATCAAAAGCCCCCATTGGGGATGGTATGACTCTTAATACAACATACTTGTCCCAAAAATGTGTAAAGTGACAGCAATATATGAGAAAAGTCACTTATAATGTCAGTTTGCATGAGCAGGTCAGCACAGTGAGCACAGACGTAAGCAAGAGCCATGGCTGATCAACAAACCATAACACAGACATTGCAGTGAACCACTCTGCATACTCACAACTGAAAGCGACAACAAGTAGGTGTACCCCAGCACTGCAAGGTCATACAGACACACTGCACAGTGCTCAATCAACAACTCCTACATGTGCCCACAATCTAAAGCACGTGTCTGATACTGTAAACAAACAGGCACTCAATACCTGGATCATACATGTGTGTAGGTGTCATGTTCAGGGTCACATACACCTCAACACTTCTGCCAATGACAGGCCAATCACACTGTATGACTACTCAAGTCCACACATTCAAATGTACCCATGTGACTATGAAGCCAGACCTTCACAAGATGACTACACATCTACACTGCTGTTCACACATCAAGATAGATCCCACAGATATGACAGACCCTGTCCACCACGTAAGTTATCCTGTGGATAGAATTCTCTTCTGTTTTGGTACAGCATCCAAATATGACAAGTGTACACAATTGGAGACCTGACAATATAATGATTAGGCTAAGAGTAGATCATCACAGACAACCATCATTGTCCCCTCAAGCCTCTGAGTCAAGAAGCACAAAAGTGCCTGGAACCTCTGGCAACCTCTGAAAAAGAAAATCAAGTATATGCCAATGTGAATGTGGCATACAGAGCATGTGTCACATGAACATATACACATACATTACACTGCATCATTATCAAGGGCAGCAACAAAGCTCACAACATGAGTAAAGGTCTTTATTACATGAACTCTGTATAGGCATTAAAAGTGCAAAACATCAAGGCCGTTGGCCAGTCCAAATTTCTAGTCCGCACATGTGTTCATGAAAACTTGAACATCAAATAGGTAACACAGTCCACTGCCATGGGATTCAACACAGGTCAGGGGCTTTGAATGGGCAGTCCAGGCACCGCTGTGGGAGAAATGGTGTGGGGAGGGGGACTTGGATTCAACTTGGCTTGAAGTTGAACTGGGAGGGGGCTGATTGTCTGGGCCAGTTGGAGGACTGGACCGGGGAGGGAGAGAACTGGCTGAGGTAGAGGGATCCATGAATGTGGGAGCCTGAGGGCTGCTTCGACCGGGTGGAGTGGTGGCACAGGGAGGTGGAGACCTGCTGTGTAGAGGCTCAGTGGCTGAGGGTAAATGTTGAGGGCTGGGTCTCAACTGTTTGGGGATCTGATATCCCACAAGTGTCTTTGCCAGAATGAGAAGTGAGGTGGGCACACGAGGCACGGGGTCAAGACTGATTTGCATATAGCTGTGTCTGAAATGGGATGGCGAAGTGAGCTAAAGAACGATGATGGATTCAACCCAGATCTGTGACTGGTGGTGGGTGTCTGAAAAGTTTCAGCGCCTAGTCCATCTTCTCTTTCTGTTTGCTTTGTTTGCCCTAAGTTGGCAGGGTATGCCCAGACGTGGGTCCCTTGCTCACTTTGCCACTGGATTCAAGCTAGCCTGGCTGATGAGGGTTGTTAACCCGAAACCGGTCCCAAGATGCTTGTTTCCGGTCCAGGGAAGACATGGTTGGCAGTTCAGGCTGGACTGTTCCCATGAGGCACAGGGTCAAGACTGATTTGCATATAGCTGTGTCTGAACTAGGGTGGCGAAGTGAGCTAAAGAACGATGATGGATTTTACCCAGATCTGTGACTGGGTTGGGTGTCTGAAAAGTTTTAGCACTTCGTCAATCATTTCCTTGTGTTTGCCAAGATGATTTTATATGACAAGGTTCATGGGTTTTAACACATGAGAAACAAAATGTAGTATGGATGCAGAACCACTGCACTCAACAGTGAGGCCACTTAGAAGCCATTGCATCACACTAGAGACATCACAGAGGTCCGCACTTGCTCAGGGCTGGGATTCATGCAGTCACTCATATGCAAAGTCACACTTTGTACAATACCCACCCCCAACTTGCTGCTGATGGGCCCTCAAGCATCCATCCAGCTCTGGCTGTGTCACTGCCAAGATGCGGGCCAATAGTGGTGTCATGCTCCTGTGCGCCAACCTGCCACTTCGAGGGACCACCCCCAGCGTCATCTCAGCGATGTTTTTGCTCAGGCGGCAGATGTCATCCCACCTCTTGTGGCAGTGTGTATGAGGTCGGTTTGAGACACCCAGAGACCGCACCTTGCGGGCAATAGCCCTCCATATGGCCTAACACTGATGAACCTTAAGCTGCAGGCATGGGAGGCAAGAAGAGGAAGTTTTTGTGACACTGTGTTGTGTACCACTGTGTGACAGTACAGGAGCATGAAAATACATAGCACACTAATACATCAATGGAGAGCAGCGCCTATACAGCATGTCACATAGTACACTTGGATCAACCCATAGCATAGCAAAGATTACATCTATGATGGTGGACACACTACATGCCCATCTCATACACATGCAGAGTGCCAACACAGAAACCAATGTAAAAAATGGGCCTCAGCTGTGATGCACTATGTGAGTGAGCATGACTTACAACAAACTGGAATTGATGTGTAGTGGTCAGCATCACTGTCCTACACTACACACCCCATAATGTCCTTGACCATTGCAAAGCTACATGTGTCATGTTTGTCACATTTAGGTCCATTCTCACACTCTTCTCACAAGGTGGAGTCCTGTCTTGTTAAATCCTCAGGCCTATGATAGCTTATTGAGAAATAGGGTGGTGGACAACTCATATGATTTACTCAGTCCTTTTAGTGATGGGTCCTTGTAACATTGGGCAGTTACTGTGCAGGCAAGAGGGCCTTACACTGAGGATAAACGTGTTCCATCACAGAAATCACATGCATGTACAATGGGAATGGAGAAACAGTGCATATACATGCGGGACTCAACACATCATGTAATCAATAGAAGGATGAAATGTCCACCTCGAATTTAGCTGATGTTTCATAGGTGAATTACCACCAAGAGTGATATACTCACGCATTGTACTCCCGTGCAGAATGGACACATCTCCATAGGGTCAATTTGAAAGCTGTACACACATTATTCAGTACCCTCTGGCCAATCTACATTTGAAATGTCACAAATGGGCATATGAAAACTTAATGGACTATGATATCACATAGCACAGGGAATGTGTGTTCAGAGTTCGAGAGTTTCAAACCAGCAGTGTAACTGTATACCTGCTAAACCACATTATGTCATTCCTTTTCTTAAATGCAGTCCAGGATCTGTGGAAATAAGGCTACATACCCCATTGACATGACATTGAGTCAGCATGCTAGTCAGAGTCTCACACATTTACATTACCCAGTTTCAGACCAACATGTGTTTTTTTGGCTTAAAAAGAGCTGCACAAGTGTCTATGTTGCCATCTTTCACACATACTCAAGTGCAATAAGTACTAGGTACGATGGCTACCTACCTGTAAGTTTGAGGAGAGCAATGAAATGGCTGCCACATGGTTCTGGGTGGGGGGAGTATTCCATCTTGCTCAGCTGTGGGACAAGGGTACCTGGTGGGAGTTTTAGTGCTGGCTGCCTATCCACAAAACCCCCCACCCTGTTAAGATGGCTATCTACCTGTAAGTCTGAGGAGAGCAATGAAATGGCTGCCACATGGTTCTGGGTGGGGAGGTGTACCATCGTGCTCAGCTGTGGGACAAGGGTGCCTGGTGGGTGTTGTAGTGCTGGCTGCCTAGCCACAAACCCCCCTCCCTGTTAAGATGGCTACATTCCTGTAAGTTTGAGAAGAGCAATGAAATACCGGCCACATGGTTCCAGATGGGGGGGATTGTGCCATCTTGCTCAGCTGTGGGACAAGGGTGCCTGGTGGGAGTTGTAGTGCTGCCTGCCTATACACATGCCCCCATGGAAATATTTCTAGCTACCTCTGAGGTGATTCAGAGGAAGGACATTTTAGATATGTGAGACATGTGTTGGAAGAGTGTGTTGTACGTAAGTGCATTTAGGTCTAGGAAGTGTAGCTTTCTAGTTGTGCAAGACAGTACATGGCAGTGTAATGGGAGACATTTGTTGGTACTTACCAGCCTCCACTCCCCCAGGTATTCCTGTGAGACTCTCTAGATGCAATATGGCAAGCACCTTCTCCTCCCATTCAGTGAATGTTAGTGGTGGAATGGGAGGTCCACCACCAGTCCAATAAGCCAGCTCATGGTTCTTGTTGGCACGGTCTGTCACCCTGCTCTTGAGGTTATGCCACCTCCTCTTGATGTCACGCAGTGTGCGCAGGGTGGTCCCTACTGCATTGACTTTGTTGACTATCCTTTCCCACATTTGATTTTTTCTGACTACTAGTGTCTGTTAGACCATGCTTCCAAACAAATATGGGGTTCCACTCTGATTATCTCATCTACCATGACTGACAACTCATTGTCTGTGAATTTTGGCATTTTTTTCTGTGCCATGGTGTGTGATGTGCAAATGGGTGACAAGTGCAGGTAGGAAGGTGGTGGTGGAGATGTGTGAGCTGTGTATTGGTCTTGTTGATGTGGGTGGTTGTGATGGTGTGATGTGTGATGATTTGCCTCTCCTTTCTGCTGTGGTCTTTGGCCCTTCACTTCCAGGGTTGTGCAAGGGATGCTGGCCAGGGAAGGGGTTGGTTTTATACTCAGCTTTGTGGGTGCATCCAAATGGAGAATTCATGTCAGGTGTGTTTTCTGGGTTGACCTGGGGTTTGTATTTTTGTTATGCCATGGGGATGTGTCATTGGGGTGTGTCAAATGTTTTTGAAGGCTGCAGAAAACAATCAGCCACACTTCGTAGCCTTGTGTGGTTGCATTCGACCTCATTCCTCTTTCCGCACAATCGCAGCTGTCTGAACGCAATGATCATTCTGCCAGCTCTGCCATACATGTTTTCGCGTGACCACGGTAGTCGGAAATGACTGATCATTCCGCTTGCTCTTCCATCTTATCATAATTTCACTTGCAGTCATTCCGCTTGTGGATCTGCATTTTTTGTCCTTTCAGCAGCATTACCACCTGCCGCAGTCAGATTTTCTGGTTTTCTGGACGTTGTGTGTGGATTTTTGTTGAATCTGACTGCCGCGGTTGGAATTTTCAATCATTGCATCTTGATGTGATCGCCGGTTTTGCCGCGGTACATGCAAAGGTTTTTTTCCGCAACCACGGCGGTCAGAGTGCTTTTCCATCCACCATCGTAATCAGCCCCTAAGGAAGCCCCAGAGTTTCCTTCAGATCTTATATATGTTATCACTATGAATAGTGTACTGTGTGATAAAGGCAAGATGTGTATGTATACCCTTTCTTTTTTTCTTTTTACTGGTGTGTCCTGTCTGGTGATCTTCCCAATTCTTGTCCCTGCCTTGGTTAGGGTTCCATCGTCATACCCTCTGTTCTTAAATCTGTGTTTCATGTGGGTATTAATAGCTTCTAATGTGAAACATGAGCTGCGATTGCGCTTGATGCATACCATCTCACCAAATGGTATGTTCTGAATAACAGACATAGGATGGGCACTTTATGCATGCAGAGTGCTATTGCATGCAGTTCGTTTTCTGAACATTGTGCTCTGTATGGTGTTATTCTCCATGTAAAATAGGAGGTCAAGGAACTCAATTTCTGTACTGCTGTACTTGAGTGTCAACCTAACACTATATGGGTTGTCATTAGGGAAAGAGTGGAAAGCATCGATTGATCCACTGAACCTTTACAATATTAAATGAAGATCACTTCTGGATTTACGAATTTCTTTGTGGACAAATAATCATTGTAAATATTTTGAATGTGGTTGTAATGTTTGATATGTTGTGGAGATATATGTTTTGGGTTTGACACTTTCATGGCTCATCTTTTGACTCAAATACCTTCATGAAGTGGTAGGTTGTACAATGTTTAGGTTACACCTGCACAGTAAAATCTCTTGTATTTAATATATCTGAAAAGGAAGTTCTTTTCAGTTTCCCTGACCGAAGTACTGTGTTCATCCGCTTTTGTGTGAAACATTTTTTTTGTTTACTGCATGCAAACCATGTTGCATATTTTGTTTACTTTCCCTGGCTGCATGCATTGAAACTGTACTTTTTAAGTATCTGACAGGGCTACATTATTATTATTTCATCGCACATTGTGATGCAAGTCTGCTTTAGTATGTTTAGGAAAATGGATCACAATGTGACATAAAAGTGGCAGTGCAGGCAGTAGGGGTGTGTGGCCAACCATGATGGCCGTGCGGGAGTGACCTGCGACAGCTCCGTGGCCGAAACATCAAAAACTGAAGATATCGGTCGACTTATGCAATGAAAAAGGGTGATTCTTACCCGTCATCGAACGCTTAGTGTTCAGAACACGTCTGGGGCAGCAGACAGATGGCAGTGAATTGAAGGTGAATGGAGCCCGGCAGGCCTTATGATCAAGACAGCCCACGGCTGGGGCAGAGGAGCTTCTGGGCGGTGTAGTGGCGGAGCTCTTGCGCCAGAGGGGATATTGACTGACCTGCTCCCTCCCTGCGGCAGAGAAACTGGGGACAGTAGAGAGCGCCCCTCGGAGAGGCCGTGAGTGGGGGAGAATGGCATCTGCATGGCAGACTAGTAGGCCTCTACGGCAAGTGAGTAAAGAGGGGCCTGTGGAGGGCACGACAAGCACCCAAGCGCTCCAGAGGGCTGTGGGGGTTTGGTGAACAGGAAGGCAGAACACACTGGTATCAGAGAATGGTGGGAGAACAACAATCAACTCTCAAATTAAAAAATTCTTTATGCCTGATATCAAGATGGCGCTATAATGAGACGTGCTTTACAGGCAATAGCCGATCGACAGAACTGTGTTTCAGGCACCCATGACGTACGACGCGACCCACACGATATAGCGCAAGGTAGCCTCACGACCAGCAAATATGCCTACAGAGCCTCAGTAAACCAGGGAAACACAAAGCCCATCCAGCTCCATGACGTGAGACATACGAAGCACACAGATTACCAAGAAGATATGAAGCAAATGGATAGTTAGGGAAAGCCACAGCTGCACTACCCTACTATACACTACAGTGTTGATAATAAATATAGTTCAAATTGCCCACCTCTAAGGTCAACTATCCACAGACCATATACGTTTAGACACCAAATTCATTTAACAGAGAGACAAAGTAATAGCAGAGTAACAATAATGATGGTACATAATGTAATTCGAAAGACAAGTATACAAAAACTAAAAATAGGTTCTTTTAATTTGTTGTAGCAGAGAAACAGCCAACGCGTTTCGCCCAACAGCGGGCTTCCTCAGGGCTGTAAAGAACAATACACATATTTCAGAAATTGGTGATAATAGAATTACAATCATTACAATATTGCAGTTAATGTAATGTAACCAACAAAAAAGTAAATAATGGTCACATCACGAAAAGGTCATACATTTATAGTCCTAACCAGGTAATTCAAGACATTATCTGCCCTAAATAACGATAGAGACATGTAAATGTCAACAAGTTATAAATAACGTGAAGTGCAATGAATTATATTAGAGAGAAGAAAGAAACCAAATCGGAGAAGAAGTGCCCAAGAATGAAGAACAAACATTAAAAAACAAATCCATCCACACAATTGGGTAAAATCCATATGCCACTAGAAAAATTCATACAGGGTATATATGAGGCAACCAAGACAAGAGAAAAAGGAAAGAATTGAACGACGTAAAAACAACGTGTGTATAGACCCAAAAGAAAAACGCCAAGAGAGAAAAAGTACTCAAAACCGCAACACATGAGACATATAGGTTCCCAGACATGTACACCACAAATTAAATATTGCTGCAGTGAATAGTTAACCAATGAGATTGCAAAGTAAATCAAGAAACCACCGGAGGACAGACATCCATAATAAAATCTCACCAAGGATAGGAGAGTAGTCCGATCCAGTCCAAAACCTAACGTTTATCTCGACATCAACTTAGGATCACTATGTCAAAAATAATAAACGTATATATAACACTACAATCAATGCGACTAATTATTGGATGCCAAAAAACCAACTATTTACTGTGTTAGTAATGGCTCAATAGTAGTACAGTAATACCTTAATTATTGAGCGAAAAAGGTCTCCTCAAGTGTCCCAATTAGTGGGAATAAGTCCACCGGAAAGTTCATCAATGGGTCATAATAAAAATAGAAGAAATACTTTTCTCCATACGTCAAACGTAGCCAGAACCATTCACTTCGATTGGTGAATACTTATCTGAGCACTACAGAAATAAAAAAATAAAAAAAATTCTAAACAAAATGTTTCATATTTGGTTACTTTAAAACCTTTACATCAAATACAAATAGGCGTTTTAAAAACTCATCCTAGTCAGGATATATATTCAAAAAGAACTAAGGATACGGCTTTCACGAAAAGACATGTATATACTGTCTTTAGCGCCATATCGAAAATAACAGTGTTACATGGATTTGTGCAGACCAGTAAATTAAGAGAAAGTGAACATACAACGTTACGGTGATATCGGCTAGACTCGGTATAACGACTAACACTTAATCACAAATATGGGCAGGTTGTCGCAAACATGAATTAATACCATCTATTCGCTTAACCCATCTGTAGATATAAGGCAGAAGACACGAGTTCCGTTGTTAACAAGTGCTCGCGTCATTATAATTACAGACGTTCTATAAAACCACCAATCACGGCGAGTCATAAGACAACAAATTCCAATCATTTAACAAGTACCAGCTTTGCTTACTCAGTAATCTTATCCAAGCGACTCCATATTACTTCGAGTACTGGGAACACGGAACCGCGAATACTCTTCAAACGTTGATCGGAAACACGTCAAATACCACGTGTCTTTAAATAGTCGTCCTAATTGGATAAGTATATTTACTTCCTCAAACCATGGCGAGGTTTGTTAGTGCTCCAATGAAAAACTGATACATACCAAGGTGGCAGTACGTCATCAATCCTCGTAATAAAAAAAACACTTGTTTAAATTTATTGAACTTTATTTTATATCGAAGACAATAATTTACATGTCTTCGAGTTGCGAACCGAAAATAAAACAATGGCCACATATCCAACGAACGATTTAGTCAATGAATATGGTCGAGCTCACTACCCTGAACTCAGACGTTATTAGGTGTTAAAAACAACCAAAGGAACTAATGCACAATAGAACGTCAACGATAAATTTGCTCGTGATGCAAATTCAAACAGTTTTAACAAACTTTATCAAAGTTGACAACTCCATCCCAGGCACATAAGAACCAAAGCGTAACATGAAACGCTATATAAACATGTTCTAATTCTAACCATGCTTATCATAACACAATGGCAATGTGAGGGCAAACATAAAAGCCTCAAAAAGATCCCCAAAATATAGCGAAAATAGAAATGTCCTAAATTGAATTTTCTGATACATGTACCCATGGGAAGATGTTCTGTTTTTCATCATGCCCATTTACCATGGTAACAGTACAAACACAATCCGCAAACTACAGGAAGTCGTCAACGGTATGCCAAATCAAAAATCACGGACACAGATGCTTTGTGTGATGTAGTTACCATTCATGCAACATTTAGCCAGAGATTAATCATTTACACGAGTAGAAGACAAGAACAAGACGCTAGAGAGGGAGAAAGACCCAGAGAAACATAGGTAAAGAGCATAAACAAAGACTCATTTAGGCTACGTCCATGTATCCACTAGGGTCTAACTTTTCATACTACATAGTCACTTGCAAAATCCTGACCACATATATAGGAATCTGATTATAATCAACTTACATAATTCAGAATGAACAACAGCCAAAGAGTACCCATCATATCAAAGCGAACAATTGTAATACCAAACAAATAACAGTCTCATATCCAACTAACATAGTTGGTACTGCTTAGTGCAAAGACAACAGTTAAAGTTTTTTTAAGGGTATGTCAATGATGTTGATAAATAACACAGTTTGATGATAAGTTCACAACGATCTGCTGAGGTAGAGTCTTACATACCACGTACAACAGATAATGCATCTCATTGTCAGAATTCAACCCTAATGTAACAGATCTCAATTTGCAAATCCATAGTGCCTCAAGTTGTCTGAGTCGTAACTCCCTGTTTCCCCCGCGTCTATCGGCGAAGACTTGATCAATTGCATGAAACTTGAATTTAGATTTAGGCAATTCGGACGTACATACATGGGCACCTAGTGCATTGGAAGCATCATTGTTAGAACATGCTCTCCTATGTTCTTGGATTCGTACACGTAATTGTCTGACTGTACTGCCTACGTATATTTTAGAGCAGTTACAAACAATTACATAGATTACATATGTCGATTGACAATTTAAAAAATGATTAATCTCATACTTGCATTGATTATTATATGAAAACCATGTTGTTTTGTTCATACCCAACTGGCACATATTGCAATTACCACAGACAAAAAAACCTTTCGGTCGTTTGAGCCACATTTCAGGATTGCTATGTCTGATGGCTGTATAACTCGGGCATAGGGCTTCTCTTAAAGTACCTGACCTTTTAAAAGTCATTGAAGGTTTGTCATGTACAAGTGATCCTACCCCAGGTGTACCCAACAAGATTTTCCAATGTCTGAGTAGAATTTTGTACACATCCTGATTTAGTTGTGAATGTGTGGTAATAAATGACAAATGCTCACGTTTGGTAGTATTGACTTTGCTTTTGGGTTTTAAAAGATCGGCCCTCTTTACACATTTAGCTTTCTCCAAAGCTGAATTGAGGACTGATTCTTTATAGCCCCTCTTTTTTAATCGCTGTGGAGTCGCCTGAGCCTGCATTTCGAAATGTCTGTTGTTACTACAATTACGACGTACTCGTATCAATTCTCCATAGGGGATTGCACATTTAGTACTTGAGGAGTGTGCACTTTGAAAATGTAATGTGCTGTTTACAGCTGTATCCTTCCTAAATAGTGTGGTATGTAATTTATCCATGTCAACATATACCTCTAAATCCAAAAACTGGATGGTCGTCCTCGATTTCTTCATGGTCAAATGTATATTAAACGGATTATCGTTAAGATAATCAAAGAACTGAAGGAGGTGCATTTCCGGGCCTGTCCAAATTAGAAAGATGTCATCTATATATCGTCCCCAGAAATGCACATCCCTAGTCCAATCACTTGCATGGTGTGACCATACATACATTTTTTCGAACCATCCCATGAATAAATTTGCATACGATGGCGCGAATTTAGAGCCCATCGCTGTGCCCTGTAATTGATGGTACCAATCTGAATTGAACAAAAAAAAGTTGTTATTGAGGATGATGTCAACCATTTCAAGGATCATGCCATTGTGTTCAAGAAAACTTGCACTTCTCAGAGACAGAAAAAGGTCAATCGCCATTCTTCCAAATTCTTTTTTGATACATGTATAAAGGGATTCCACATCCATAGTCACCAACCACATATTGTCATCCCATTGTACATCTTCTATTTTGTTCAAAAAATCTTTTGTGTCTTGGATATAAGATGGTAAATTAATCACAAAAGGTTTAAGGAATAGGTCTACGAATTCTGAAAGATGTTCAGTCAAAGACCCATTCCCCGAAATTATTGGCCGTCCAGGTGGAAAGTATGAGGAATGCTATAGAAAAGTCAGCTGCAACCCCTGCCCGGAAGCTATGAGAATAATCAATAATCGCCTATCTCATTGGAAGGAGATAGGACTTCTGTCGGATACAGAATATTCATATCTCAAAATTCTGCACCCTAGATCGGCTTGCCTTTATCTCCTACCCAAGATCCACAAAAAAGAAAAATTTCCACCTGGACGGCCAATCATTTCGGGGAATGGGTCTTTGACCGAACATCTTTCAGAATTCGTAGACCTATTCCTTAAACCTTTTGTGATTAATTTACCATCTTATATCCAAGACACAAAAGATTTTTTGAACAAAATAGAACATGTACAATGGGATGACAATATGTGGTTGGTGACTATGGATCTGGAATCCCTTTATACATGTATCAAAAAAGAATTTGGAAGAATGGCGATTGACCTTTTTCTGTCTCTGAGAAGTGCAAGTTTTCTTGAACACAATGGCATGATCCTTGAAATGGTTGACATCATCCTCAATAACAACTTTTTTTTGTTCAATTCAGATTGGTACCATCAATTACAGGGCACAGCGATGGGCTCTAAATTCGCGCCATCGTATGCAAATTTATTCATGGGATGGTTCGAAAAAATGTATGTATGGTCACACCATGCAAGTGATTGGACTAGGGATGTGCATTTCTGGGGACGATATATAGATGACATCTTTCTAATTTGGACAGGCCCGGAAATGCACCTCCTTCAGTTCTTTGATTATCTTAACGATAATCCGTTTAATATACATTTGACCATGAAGAAATCGAGGACGACCATCCAGTTTTTGGATTTAGAGGTATATGTTGACATGGATAAATTACATACCACACTATTTAGGACGGATACAGCTGTAAACAGCACATTACATTTTCAAAGTGCACACTCCTCAAGTACTAAATGTGCAATCCCCTATGGAGAATTGATACGAGTACGTCGTAATTGTAGTAACGACAGACATTTCGAAATGCAGGCTCAGGCGACTCTACAGCGATTAAAAAAGAGGGGCTATAAAGAATCAGTCCTCAATTCAGCTTTGGAGAAAGCTAAATGTGTAAAGAGGGCCGATCTTTTAAAACCCAAAAGCAAAGTCAATACTACCAAACGTGAGCATTTGTCATTTATTACCACACATTCACAACTAAATCAGGATGTGTACAAAATTCTACTCAGACATTGGAAAATCTTGTTGGGTACACCTGGGGTAGGATCACTTGTACATGACAAACCTTCAATGACTTTTAAAAGGTCAGGTACTTTAAGAGAAGCCCTATGCCCGAGTTATACAGCCATCAGACATAGCAATCCTGAAATGTGGCTCAAACGACCGAAAGGTTTTTTTGTCTGTGGTAATTGCAATATGTGCCAGTTGGGTATGAACAAAACAACATGGTTTTCATATAATAATCAATGCAAGTATGAGATTAATCATTCTTTAAATTGTCAATCGACATATGTAATCTATGTAATTGTTTGTAACTGCTCTAAAATATACGTAGGCAGTACAGTCAGACAATTACGTGTACGAATCCAAGAACATAGGAGAGCATGTTCTAACAATGATGCTTCCAATGCACTAGGTGCCCATGTATGTACGTCCGAATTGCCTAAATCTAAATTCAAGTTTCATGCAATTGATCAAGTCTTCGCCGATAGACGCGGGGGAAACAGGGAGTTACGACTCAGACAACTTGAGGCACTATGGATTTGCAAATTGAGATCTGTTACATTAGGGTTGAATTCTGACAATGAGATGCATTATCTGTTGTAAGTGGTATGTAAGACTCTACCTCAGCAGATCGTTGTGAACTTATCATCAAACTGTGTTATTTACCAACATCATTGACATACCCTTAAAAAAACTTTAACTGTTGTCTTTGCACTAAGCAGTACCAACTATGTTAGTTGGATATGAGACTGTTATTTGTTTGGTATTACAATTGTTCGCTTTGATATGATGGGTACTCTTTGGCTGTTGTTCATTCTGAATTATGTAAATTGATTATAATCAGATTCCTATATATGTGGTCAGGATTTTGCAAGTGACTATGTAGTATGAAAAGTTAGACCCTAGTGGATACATGGACGTAGCCTAAATGAGTCTTTGTTTATGCTCTTTACCTATGTTTCTCTGGGTCTTTCTCCCTCTCTAGCGTCTTGTTCTTGTCTTCTACTCGTGTAAATGATTAATCTCTGGCTAAATGTTGCATGAATGGTAACTACATCACACAAAGCATCTGTGTCCGTGATTTTTGATTTGGCATACCGTTGACGACTTCCTGTAGTTTGCGGATTGTGTTTGTACTGTTACCATGGTAAATGGGCATGATGAAAAACAGAACATCTTCCCATGGGTACATGTATCAGAAAATTCAATTTAGGACATTTCTATTTTCGCTATATTTTGGGGAACTTTTTGAGGCTTTTATGTTTGCCCTCACATTGCCATTGTGTTATGATAAGCATGGTTAGAATTAGAACATGTTTATATAGCGTTTCATGTTACGCTTTGGTTCTTATGTGCCTGGGATGGAGTTGTCAACTTTGATAAAGTTTGTTGAAACTGTTTGAATTTGCATCACGAGCAAATTTATCGTTGAAGTTCTATTGTGCATTAGTTTGTTTGGTTGTTTTTAACACCTAATAGCGTCTGAGTTCAGGGTAGTGAGCTCGACCATATTCATTGACTAAATCGTTCGTTGGATATGTGGCCATTGTTTTATTTTCGGTTCGCAACTCGAAGACATGTAAATTATTGTCTTCGATATAAAATAAAGTTCAATAAATTTAAACAAGTGTTTTTTTTATTACGAGGATTGATGACCTACTGCCACCTTGGTATGTATCAGTTTTTCATTGGAGCACTAACAAACCTCGCCATGGTTTGAGGAAGTAAATATACTTATTCAATTAGGACGACTATTTAAAGACACGTGGTATTTGACGTGTTTCCGATCTACGTTTGAAGAGTATTCGCGGTTCCGTGTTCCCAGTACTCGAAGTAATATGGAGTCGCTTGGATAAGATTACTGAGTAAGCAAAGCTGGTACTTGTTAAATGATTGGAATTTGTTGTCTTATGACTCGCCGTGCTTGGTGGTTTTATAGAACGTCTGTAATTATAATGACGCGAGCACTTGTTAACAACGGAACTCGTGTCTTCTGCCTTATATCTACAGATGGGTTAAGCGAATAGATGGTATTAATTCATGTTTGCGACAACCTGCCCATATTTGTGATTAAGTGTTAGTCGTTATACCGAGTCTAGCCGATATCACCGTAACGTTGTATGTTCACTTTCTCTTAATTTACTGGTCTGCACAAATCCATGTAACACTGTTATTTTCGATATGGCGCTAAAGACAGTATATACGTGTCTTTTCGTGAAAGCCGTATCCTTAGTTCTTTTTGAATATATATCCTGACTAGGATGAGTTTTTAAAACGCCTATTTGTATTTGATGTAAAGGTTTTAAAGTAACCAAATATGAAACATTTTGTTTAGAAATTTTTTTTATTTTTTTATTTCTGTAGTGCTCGGATAAGTATTCACCAACCGAAGTGAATGGTTCTGGCTACGTTTGACGTATGGAGAAAAGTATTTCTTCTATTTTTATTATGACCCATTGATTAACTTTCCGGTGGACTGATTCCCACTAATTGGGACACTTGAGGAGACCTTTTTCGCTCAATAATTAAGGTATTACTGTACTACTATTGAGCCATTACTAACACAGTAAATAGTTGGTTTTTTGGCATCCAATAATTAGTCGCATTGATTGTAGTGTTATATATACGTTTATTCTTTTTGACATAGTGATCCTAAGTTGATGTCGAGATAAACGTTAGGTTTTGGACTGGATCGGACTACTCTCCTATCCTTGGTGAGATTTTATTATGGATGTCTGTCCTCCGGTGGTTTCTTGATTTACTTTGCAATCTCATTGGTTAACTATTCACTGCAGCAATATTTAATTTGTGGTGTACATGTCTGGGAACCTATATGTCTCATGTGTTGCGGTTTTGAGTATTTTTTCTCTCTTGGCGTTTTTTCTTTTGGGTCTATACACACGTTGTTTTTACGTCGTTCAATTCTTTCCTTTTTCTCTTGTCTTGGTTGCCTCATATATACCCTGTATGAATTTTTCTAGTGGCATATGGACTTTACCCAATTGTGTGGATGGATTTGTTTTTTAATGTTTGTTCTTCATTCTTGGGCACTTCTTCTCCTCCGATTTGGTTTCTTTCTTCTCTCTAATATAATTCATTGCACTTCATGTTATTTATAACTTGTTGACATTTACATGTCTCTACCGTTATTTAGGGCAGATAATGTCTTGAATTACCTGGTTAGGACTATAAATGTATGACCTTTTCGTGATGTGACCATTATTTACTTTTTTGTTGGTTACATTACATTAACTGCAATATTGTAATGATTGTAATTCTATTATCACCAATTTCTGAAATATGTGTATTGTTCTTTACAGCCCTGAGGAAACCCGCTGTTGGGCGAAACGCGTTGGCTGTTTCTCTGCTACAACAAATTAAAAGAACCTATTTTTACTTTTTGTATACTTGTCTTTCGAATTACATTATGTACCATCATTATTGTTACTCTGCTATTACTTTGCCTCTCTGTTAAATGAATTTGGAGATTACCAAGAAGCACTGGTGGAGTGGGGGGCACCACAGGGACGACCAAAGACAAGACCAGCACCTACAGCCACAACAAGAGGGCAGGAGGCACACAACGGCAATTGGCGAACTATCCAAACCTACGTCCTATTGTGCTTTCTGCCCAGCAAGGCCCACCCAGGGGCTCTGGGAAAGCATAGCAAATTCTCATCTGGAAACAACAACCACACGACAGACTCTGATCACAACCAAATAACCAGGGCATGACAGGGAGCGCCCTTATGCCTCCCAAAAAAAACAGAACAATAGAGTCTCCACGTACTTCAACCCTTATGCTCCAAAGATTCACAATCAACTGCAGAAGGGGGCCCAGGAATGGCACTAACGAAGGAGGACCTCCTGACCTCGTTCAAGGAGTTCAAGCACAAATTGCGGGAGGAACTCAAGGCGGACATGACAAACTCCCATGAAACACTGCGGGCGGACCTTAGCGACCAACTCACTACGTTCCAACAAGATGTCGATACGGTGGGAACCAGAGCGCTGGATGTGGAGGCTAAAGCCACAGACCTGGAACGTGAGATGGAGCAAATAACGTCCACCACAAAGGAGCTACAGACGCAACTACAAGAAGTCTGCTTAAACAACTAGGACACGGAGATCAGGTCAAGGCGGGAGAACATAAGAGTACGGAACCTGGCAGAAGGGGCAGAGGGTCCGGACCTCGCGGCCCTCATATCCAGTCTCTTCACAGAGACACTCGCAATGCCAACTATTAAAATCAAATTAGAAAGAGTGCAAAGAGTGGGAAGACCACACCAGGATGGGAAGACCTGACCACGCGATGTGCTGGCGAAGCTACACTCTTTTAAAACAAAAGTAACAATCCTACAGGCCGCTAGGAAAAAATATATAGTGGAATTCCAGGGATTCCGATGTGACCTCTACCAGGATATTGCCCCAGCTACCCTAATGCGATGCCATCAATTTAGACCAATCATCGACAAATTGAGGCACAAGAACATTAAATACAGATGACATATCCTTTTGGCTTGGATTTTGAATTTCGCAATAAAGCTCGCCACATAACTGACATCAAGGAAGCATACCCTCTTCTGGGGCTTCCACTACCGACAGAGAATACCACCCAAGATAGTCGAGATCAACACGGAAATACTCCCCCAGGTACAGGGAATAGAAACACCTGGCACACTCCTCGATCCCCCTGAACACAGAAGAAACAAGGGGTGTCAGAATCCTCCCAACAAACAGGCCCGGAATGCCCCCAACCAGAGGGGGGACCTCCTCACTACGGAATGTGCCAATAGGTCTGAAAACTCGTCCCAGAGTGAGAGAACAAGCTGTATAGACATGAAACAGTCTGTGTTCTGGACTTCTTTTCAATTTATAATATACTCTCACCCTACAGAAGCTGAACACATAGGTATATGCCTCTGAAATGCCTCATCAAGACCGGATAAGGATAAACGATCATCTTTTCAGAATGTGCACACCAACAGATAACTCAACGGCGAACACTGGTCCAATTCGCCTCTGATGTACATCCATAATTACATGAGTGGACTAACTCAGGGACCCCCTGTACTGTTGTTAAGTATTATAATGTTTGATTCCTATTCTTACTTTCTTCTGGCAGGGTTTCTTCTCTTTTTTTGTTTTTTCTCAAAGACCTGGGTGAATGGGGACACAGGGAACTATACATGCATAGGACAGAGCTCGACGAGGACAGCTCACAGTATGGGGAGAGGGAGTGCGGAGCTGGAAGGGAAGAGGAGGGGAGAAATAAGAGTTGTAAAAAGAGGTTCCACAAGCAAGCATGAAGGCACACATCTCTGTAATGGTTCTCACCACACGCTCATGGAACGTGAGGGGAATGAATGCCCCCTCCCAACGACAGAAGATCTGGAAATACATTACTGATCAACACTATGACATATATGCACTTTGGGAGACTCATTTTAAGAGGGCGGGAAACTACAGATTAAAACATAAGGCATACCCGTTAATATATAAATCCTTCTCATCCACAAAAAATAATGCAGTTGCCCTTCTGTTCCACTCTTGCAATGCACCATCACCTCAGGATACGCACCTAACACTAATCAGGCGAGGTTCTTATGCAACACACTAGCCCTGCTGGGGGGTTTCACCGTGGGAGATATAATTATGATGGCGGGTTTCAACCTTACCTTGAACTCAGGGACTGACAGAACGCACCCATGCAGGTCACCCACGGGGAGCTTCCCCACGCAAGTGAAACAGGACATTCAGGAACTGGGCCTAAGAGACATTTGGAGGGACGTTCATTCCGTAGACAAAGACTACACTTTCTTCTCTCACATCCACCGCACCTACTCTATGCATAACACTGATGGCGGCCCTCAACAAACAAAGAACTGAGGAAAGGATGACTATAGAGACAGAACTGATAACTCTAGAACAAACCCAGAAGGCTAATCCCACATGGGCAGTAAAGAGAAAACTGACAGCCCCAAAAGGTTAAATTGCAGGCGATTTATACAACAGAGTGGAACTAACACTACTGAGACGTAGACAAACTTCTTACACACTGGGCAACAAGGGGAGACAACACTTAGCTCGTCAGCTACGGGTCAAGAGAGAGAAAGAATAAATCAGAGATATCCAGGGCCCAACTGGAACCGTGGAGAGGGAAGACTCGGGGAAGGCGCGCATATTTAGGGATTTTTATGACTCATTGTATACAACTGTACAGCTGACCAATCTAATCAAAGTGCAAACAGATTATTTCAACGAAGCAGATCTCCCTCAGTTCACCCCTTCCCAAAACGAACAACATTGTGACCCCATCACAGAGGACGTAGTGCCGTGGCCCTGGCGGGACTCAAGATACACAAATCACTGGGCCCAGATGGTCCGACAGCACAATTTTAAAAAACATTCAGTGCAGAATTGATACCCCAGCTGACCACTTTGTTTAACCACATCGCGAACACACAGCGAGTGACTCACTCTATGCGAGAAGCACTTATCACTGTGACACATAAAGCAGGGAAAACCCCCCAGAAATACGGCTCGTACCACCACATAGCCCTCCTCAATTTAGATGCCAAACTATACTCTATAATCCGAGCCACTCGCTTAGAGGACTTAATGCCGGGACTAATACACTCGAATCAATCCAGCTTCATTAAGGGCAGACAGACACACAACAATGTCCTAAGGGTGTTACATCTCATTGAGAAGGCCACTAAAAAACTGGTCCCTCCAGTCCTGTTAGGGCTGGACGCAGAGAAGGCATTTGATAGAGTCGACTGGCAGTTTCTTTTTTGAACAATCGAGAGGCTTGGCTTCTGTGAGAACTTCATTAACATGATAAGGGCCAACTTTGCAGCCCCACGCGCCAGGATCATAGTCAATGGGACGAGCTCAGATGGCTTCACACTGGGGAGGGGGGCGAGACAGGGGTGTCCGCTGTCCCCGCTACTCTTCGCTCTCAGCATCGAACCACTAGCAGCAAAAATTAGAGAGAACCGGTCAATCAGGGGAATTGACTTTGGTGCAGACGATCATAAAGTCTCCCTGTTCGCCGACTACATATTGCTCACCCACACCCCACCCTCGCAACACTTCAAGAGGAACTAGGTATCTTCGAGAAGTTGGCGGGACTGCGCATTAACCTCCCCAAGTCTTCCTTCTCAATCTGACTCTATCTGAAGCAGAATAGGGCCGCTGGTTGCCCAAACTCCATTTCAGCGAGCCAAGAAGTAATTCTCCATTTTGGGCATAAAACTCACCCCTAATATCTCATGACCGCTTGCAGCCAACTACTCCAGCTCGTGTGACAGCTCCAAGCAGATCTCAAGCGATGGGCACCATTATACTTATCTTGGATTGGTAGAATACATGCCATCAAAATTGTAGTCCTCCCTAAATTTTTAGACTTATACCAAAGCTTGCCCATCGATCTTGAGAGGGGCTTTCTACAGGGAGTTCACACTCTCCTTAAGAAATTAATCTGGAAAAATGAGAGGCAGGGGCTTCCTTTTAGCCTATTAAGGAAGACGTCAGATGAGGGTGGACTGGCTCTGCCGGACCTGATCAAGTACTATAGAGCGTCGCAACTACGTGTCATGAATGAATGGTCCCAACGTGAACCAGATAAACACTGGCTACATATGGACTGAACAGTGACGGGAAGGACGATTTGGGACATGCGCCGGAAACCAAGGACGGACCAACCCGCGAATATATATCTAAGCACTCCCACTAAAATGCCTTTGACTCTATGGGATACGATACTAAAACAGATGGAATGGACAACATTCTCTTCACCCTTCAGCCCCTTACATCACAACCCAGCGTTCCCTCCTGCGATGCAGCCTGAGCCCTTTGATGCGTGGAAGGAGGGAGGTTCCCTTACTTTAGCTGATATCTTCCATAACTGGGACATCTTGACCTTCGAAAACTGCCAAAGGAACTTTAACCTCCCACACACAGAATACTTTCACTATATCCAACTGCGACACTGGGTCCTTCAGCCGGATGTTAGAGAGGGAGCCACGAGGGAACTCACAGCAATAGAACGCTTTGTAAGGGGGACGGGACAATGAAAGTAGCTATCTACTTCCTTTACTCGCTACTGTTAAAAACACTACCGTCCAGACCTCACGACACCCTGCATTCTGGGAACGCACATTAGGTCACGACATTGCAGAGGCACAATGGAAGGGCTTGTGGAGAGACATCAGATGAGACAACCACTCGCTGGGGCAAAGGATTAAATCAAAAAAAGATATTCCCGAACACCTCGGAACTCTGCCGGCGGGGTTGTGGCCTACTGGGGGACTTTCGCCATATATGGTGGGACTGCCCGACAATTCGGTCTTTTTGTACTGAAATTCTAGCCCAAATCAAGGAGATTCTCAGTAACCAGATTCCAGAAACCCCAGACTTTGCACTAGTAGGTCTCAGAGACTCTAGTCTGAAATATCAAATGACAGCAGATCAAGCCATAATGGGCCTCTGCCTGGGGCCAGCCAAGAAGGCCATAGCGGTGGCGTGGAAAAAGAAAGAGGCACCAGCCTTGACGCAATGGTTCGCACGCTTATGGCAGGCACTCTCTATGGAACGCATGTGCGACATCTTTAGATACGAAAACAGTGCTTAATTCGAGACGGTGGTTTCCGGTGCTCCGCACTGGCACTTAATTGTCAACACCGGAGCTTGATAGTCTGCCACGAGGTGGCGCTTTCTGGCTAATTAAGAGATTACCACAACAAGAGTGAGTTAATAATTCAATCTACATTAAAAATTGCTATTACGTGCCTTCCAAGCCATTCATACCACTTTGGGGGCCTGAAATAGTCGAAATTGTCATGCTTATGGGAGTGTGATGATTAGTAGTTGTGTTGTTACTATCATTGGCAGCGCTGGGAGAGGTAATGTGTGGTGCAATCTGCAGTGGCCTCCTGACGAGAGCCCTGGCACTTATTTCTTTACAAATTAAGCACTGGACGAATACAAAAACTTTGAATATACCTGGGGCCCACTTGTCAGCTACCTATCCAAGCTATCCGTTAACCACCTGCCCCTCAAGAATCAGGGCACTCCACCTCTTCCAATTCTAAAAGAGACCACCACTCCCACAAAAGTCCTGGTAGGGATTACAGACACTCCAGACGTCACACAGGTTCTCAACCAGGCTTATTCGTTTAAGTTTACATTTTTCCTTTATCTATGTATGCATTTTTTGTATTTTATCTTTGGTTCTCTCTCTGAGGCGCCTCCCCCCCTAGCAAACCTATGGGACTGCCACAATGTCAACGATTTGGGGAGGACATAGCTTCACGATACGTGACGTGAGAGAAACTAAGGGAGTGGGGGTGGCTTAACTTTGAGGGGAATAGAGAAAGGAGTTGTATAATTCATGGTAATACTTGTCTTCTCAGTTAAAGGGAAGATTCTCCGACTTGCATGTATGATTCTGTACTACGAAATTGCTTCACGAAGGATACAAGCGAAGAAGATGAAACAATGTATTGATATGTCTGTGATGTACGAAAGTTTATGATAATAAAAAACAAGATTGACCAAAAATGTGGCAGTGCAACGTGTAATCTGAAAGAAACATTAATTGCAGGGCGCACATTTTCTTTCGGATTACAAGTTGCTCTGGCAGTTTTACGTCACATTGCGATCCATTTTCCTTAAAATATTAAAGCAGGTTTGCACTATGGTAAAGAGGAAGCGGCATTCTCATAAGCCAAGCGTAAAAAAGGGCCCGAAATCTGTATCAAACATGTTTTTTAATGTTCACGTTTTTACAGCCAAAGTGTGCTTCGATAAAAGATAATGATACCAAAAAATTGCAAATACTGCAAGGAACGGAAGCCCATTATTCTTTCAAAAACGAAATCTCGCACTGCCACTTTTACATTATAACTCTGATCCATTTTATAACGCATATTACAGCAGGTTTTCACCAGAAAGAAATGCAAGCAGCAATACTAATTCCCCTGTACAGTGCTTTTTACAGAGCTGGGAGAATTTGACAAAGAAAACATCCATTCGCGCGTTTCAGTCTCACTTGAACATATTGTGATTTGGGGCAATTGGCAGTGTTTATGCCTATTCACTCTGAAGACTTGCTAAACTGATAATGGTCACCAAAAGACCTTTGGCATTAAAGAGCCAGCCAGTCAGGCTACTACATTCTTGCAACAGTGTTTCGTTTCTGTCTTTCTCTTTGATGCTCTAAACACATGGGGGCAGATTTATAATAACTGGCGCATCCCTGCATATCAGCAGGGATGCGCCAGTTATTGTGCGCCACAGCTCCGCCACCATGGATGCGCCGCATATACAATGCGGCGCACCATGGGGCAAAAACGGCACAGATGCGTGACGCATCTGTGCCGTAAAAGTGGCGCATTGCTGGAGTTGCGTCGCAAGCGCGACGCAGCTCCAGCATTGCTTTCGGGGGACCTATCTTCACAATGCTGCGTCAATCCTTACGCCTGCTTCAAGCAGGCGCAGGGTTTTGACGCAGCATGGCCTTAAAAGTGACTGAGTGAAATCTTGTAGATTTCACTCAGCCACTTTTATGAGGCGTTCCTGCGCCGGAATGCCCCCCCCTGCTCCAGAACGCCTACATGTGGCGCAGGGCTTTACAACGGGACGCATCTGCCAGATGCGTCATGTTGTAAATACCCCGCAGCATGGCGCAGGATTTGCGCCGCCGCTGCATCACAAAAGTGACGCAACGGCGGCGTAAATGAGGCACAAGGGGCTCATAAATCTGCCCCGTCATTTGGGCTTCCGGGGCCCTTTCAATGCATGCCTTATTACTATTAAAAGTAGCACAGGAATATTACTTTTTTTAAACTCAGTGAAAACTGGCTTTAATAAGTCACGCAGCCGTACTATAATCTGAGCAATGTTACTCCATGGTGGCGTAATGCCAGAACGGTGCTTCAAGAATGTGGGCTTTAAAAATCATGCCCTTCTTTTATTAAATGGTATGGGCCCTCTTTATGTGTGATTTATGAGTATTATAAATTGTGCGGCAATGCTGCTCAATTGTTTGTTAATAAAAACCTGATTTAATATGTTGGGCAAAATGGATTTGAAAGTGACGTAAAAGTGCCAGTGCAACTTGTAATTTGAAAGGAAAATGTACGCCCTGCAATTGCTGTTTCCTACAGCATTTAAATGCAGAGAGATTAAGTTATTAACAGACCGTTTGTAATCCTGTTATTAAAGTTTCAAATTAACCTCTATTACGGGATGCGCATAAATATTTTCATTACTAGTTGGAACTACGGATGGCTAGCTACTTATATAATGTTGCGGTGCAATTTGTTTCATTCATGGGCTGCTCCTAGCAGCAGGCGCTCAATCCACTAAACTAGCTCACTCAGTGATGATGCAATGAAGGTGTATGTTTATCTTTTTCTGAAGGATATCTTACTTTTAAGAACAGGGCCAATAAAAAGATGTACTCCAGACAGACAGCAAAACCACCCTTAGGGTCACCCTCACTGTTAGACCTGGCACCATTGGCGTGAGTCTCCCTTCCATTTTTCGCGGTGTCTCCTCTGTTTTTGCTGGTTATAGATGCTCTGGGTGCTGTGCCACTGCCATTCAGTGCCACAGCGCGAATGCTCCCTTTGTAAAGATGACATGTGAATTGGTACATCCATGATTGGCTTATTTGGTTTACCTGTTAGTCCCTAGTAGCATGGCCCGTGTGTGCCCAGAGCTGGTAAACCGAATGCTGCTGGTGGGCCTGCAGCACTGGTTTGTGCCACCCACAGAAGCAGCTTGAAAGTGTGTCTCAGACCTGCCACTGCAGTGTCTGTGTGCACTCCATAACTGCCATCTTGGCTGCGAAGTACACCCACTTCCCAGCCCCTAAACCTTCCCTTGGCATCCTGTAAGCCCCCCTTATGATAGGGTGCATTGTATGTGTAAGGTAGGACATGCCCTGATGTGTGTAGCATGTCCTAGTAGTGAATTACACCCAATTTCGTTTTTCACTACTGTAAGGCTACCTGTTCTCCATAGGCCAGAATGGGAGGTCTGGGCTATTACATTCTATAGTCCTAACTGACCCACAGAACATGGTAGAAAAACGAATTTAGTATGCCTGAGCTCAGAATATTAAAATACATCTTTTAGTGAAGGTTATTTTTATATTCAGTGTTTGAAACTACCACTTTTAGAGTATAGGTATTTTCTTGCCTAAGCCTTCCAGTTTGCTCTGCTATTATGTGTATTGGCTGTCTGGTTTTGGAGGGACAGGGCAGGCTGAGTCAGACCTGGGTTGAATAGAGAGATCTGCCTTGGAGTGAGGGGAGGGGTAGCTCCTGCACTTGAATAGGGCTGTGCCTGGCAAGGTGAATGCTGGCTCCACCTCCCACTGTGCGTCTGAAGGCAGACCCCCTCTTTCTGAAAGGAAGGATGCAGCCTGGTAAACAAAGTGCTCCAGGGCTGGGCAGAACTGGTTCTGGCTGGGTTCAGAGGCTTGTGACCCCTAAGAACAAAGACTTTGGGGGTATAAATATTTGTGCCCAAACCCCTACAATTTGTTCCTGGACCACAAGAAGAACCTCTGTCCGTGTGACTACAGGAATCTGCAGGAGAAGGACTGTCCTTGTGCTTGTGTGCTGTTTCTGGGACTGGCCTGCAGTGGTTACTACTGGACTTGGAAGAAGAGGAAAAGGACTTTGAAGGAACTTTTATTTTGTGGCTACAGCAATCACCCAAGGGCTAGAAGAGAGCTAGCCTCCTGCAGGAGTCTCAGGCACATCAGACTCCACCACCAGCCTCCTGTTTCCTCCCAGCGAGGATTTCTATCTGCAGGTGAGGCTCCTGTGAGCTCCAGGGCCTCTAGTTCTACTGCTGAGAAGAGAGTGCTGAAAATCATCGCTAACCCCCGTTAGCGAGCCGCTGCAGCTGGTGAGCGTGAGAAAAATCGTCACTCTGCTATCGCCGAGCGCTCGCTAACCCTGAAGATCATCGCATCACCCGTCAGCGGGCCTGAAAACGCCCGCTATCCCGAAGTTCGTCGTAGCACCCGTCTGAGGGCCTGGAAACGCCCGCTATCCCGAAGATCGTCGCAGCACCCGTCTGCGGGCCTGGAAACTCCCGCCATCCCGAAGATCGTCGCATTAATTGTTAGCAGGCCCCAAAGCGCTCGCTAACCCCAAATCATCACATCAAGCTCATCCCAGCGCGGACGCCGAGCGTTCACCATTTTCCCCACATCCCATCAGGATCGTCGCTCCCTTGCGGAGCGCCATTTTCTTTCATCGGAGCAAGATCGCACACGCAACAGGCTCGGTGCATCATCCTCCCTTAGCGGCAAGGATTTTATCGCATCTGCGGCTTAGCATGAAGAAGTTTGTCGCTTTGTCCTGCCCGCAATCCAGCGCATCATCCTCCCTTGCGGTAAGGATTCAACGCATCGCTGGTTAGCGTGAGGAAATTTATCGCTACAACTCCTTAGCGACATTTTTGTTGCTTTGCTACGGAATCCAGGTACTTTGTGAGTAACAGGGTCGCAGAGACCACTGCATTGAACTGAACATCATTTTGTGCACCTTGAACTATTTTTGCAGCATTTTTAAAGTAACCCTATTTTTCTAGTATTGTGGATTTTTACTGTTATTGGTCTTGTGAATAAGTCTATGTAAATATACCTATTTTTTATAACTACTTGAGTGGTGTCCATTTGTAGTGTTCCTCATTGTATTACTGTGTATGGTCATAAATGCTTCACACACTGCCTCTGAGATAAGCCTAGCTGCTCGTGCTACGTTACCACAGGGTTGAGCAGGGGTTGTCAAAGGGTGTAGGCTGCTTACTCTGACTTAGGAAGAAGGGTCCCTACTTGGACAGTGGCCAGCCATTGCCAACTAGAGACCCCCATTTCTAAAATTGGTGGTCAGCGGTGAGGATCTGGACTTGCATTTATGATTGCATACAGTAATTATAGTGTACACTACTAGTGAGTGCAGACTATAACATAACCACATACGTTTTGGAGATTTTTGATTCTATTTTTGATCGTTATTGCTACAATGGGCAAGCCCAGATACAATGCCTCTGTGGATCTCTCCTGGGAAGAAGAGAAATTAGAAACCTACAATGCCAAGCAGCTCAAATATTTTTGCAAACGCTTCACAGTCCCTATCACAGGTCTCACTAGAAGGGAAGAGTATTACAAGGCGCTGAAGGCCTGGTTCGAAGCCAGGGATGCCCCTAGGAATATGGAAGGGCATGTGGAGGGGGGAGAGAATGCAGGAGAGCAGCAGGAAGAAATTGTAGATTTGGTAGGGGATAAAGCAGTTTCCAGCCCGGGCACTAGTGTGTCCTCAAGGGGTCTGACTCCAGAAGAGATGGAGGACAGGGAGAGAGATAGGCGGCATAATATGGAGAGGGCTAAGCTTAAATTGGATGGTCAGAGAGACCTAGAGAATAAGAAGTTAGAATTTGAGATGATGAAGGTGAAATTTGAACATGAGAGAATTTTGAGGGAGTTGGAGATTAAAGCAAAGAGTATGGAGATCTCCTCCTCTGGTGGAAGCATACCAGTAGTGCATACTGAGAGTAGAGTGAATATACCTAAAGAGGTTATTAAGGATTTCCATAAAAGTGAAGATATTGGGCAATGGTTTGCCGCTCATGAATTAGCTATGGTGTCCCACAGGATCCCTGAGAAGGATTGGGGAGCGGGGTTGTGGGGATGCTTTGTGAGTGAGGGGAGGGATACCTTGTTGGACCTGCCCCCAGAAAGTAGGATGGTTTATGCCCACATGAAGGAAGCTTTGATTACCCGCTATGGTGTGACCCCTGAAATGTACAGGCAGAGATTTAGAACCTGCAAGAAGTTAGAGGGTACCACATGGGTTGAATATGTGTCTTATTTTGGCAGAGAAATGGAGCGCTGGGTAAAAGGCAGCAAAGTAGAAACTTTTGAGCAACTGTATGACTTGATTACATGGGAGCATTTCTCTAGTAATTGTTTTCCGGAGCTACGCCAGCATCTGGTAGATTGCAAGCTAACTAACCCTAGGAAGCTTGCTGAGGAGGCGGACCGCTGGGTGAGCACCCGGGTTCGCAAGGGTCCAGTGGGAGACTTCGCCAAAGGTGGGCAGGGTCCCCAGCAGAGAGGTGGGGGGGACAGGGGTAAACCAAGGGAGTTCCACCGAGGGCCCCAAGATAATTCCCAAGGGAACCAGGCAGTGGTGGCCCAGCCCCCCAGATAAGAAGCCAATGCCCCCAACAGGTAGGCCTGTTCCAAGGGGGCCCCCTACTTGTTTTAAGTGTGGCCAGGTGGGCCACAGATACTTTTATCCCCAGTGTCCCCAAAGGATACTCCTGCACCACCCCGTGCACCGCCGCCAGCTTGCTAGTGTAGCCCTGGGGGAGGAGGAGATGGGTGCCCAAGGTGGGTGGGACCCCGTGGAATTGACCCTTGTCTCACTAGGAGACTTTGAAATGGTTCCTAAGCCTGCACTGCCTGATAACACTAAAAAATACAGGCACTGGGTAACCATCAATGGCCATAGAGTGGAGGCTCTGAGGGACACAGGAGCCAGTGTAACTGCTGTCAGCTCCAGGTTGGTGTCCAAAGAGCAGGTTGTGCCCCATGCATTCTACCCAGTAGTATCTGCAGACAACACAGAGAGCCAATGTGAGGTGGATCAGGTTCCCTTTGAGTGGGGGGCGGTCTCAGGAACTCTTCATGTGGCTGTGAGGCCCGCCATGCCTGGGGACTGTCTGTTGGGCAATGATTTAGAGAACTCACCGTGGGCTATGGTGGAGAGGAGAGCTCACTTACAAATGTTGGGTCTGCCTGAGTGGGCATGTGCTACCACTCGGTCCATGGCAGCCAAAGAGGGTGTTGAGAAAGACCTGGAGCCTGAGAGTATGGCCCAGGTCCCTGCCATAGAGAGAAGGGGCAGGGGGCGCGGGAAGCCGGCCCCCTTGGTTCCCACGGCCCAGGAGGGAGTAGACCCTGAGGGGGATGCCCTGGAGCCTACCGGAGAGCAGAGTACCGACCTGGGGGACATGCCTGAGCTGATCCAGTGGCAGCAGGAAGGGGGGCCCACCAGGGAGGAGTTTTGTGAGCAGCAGAGAACTTGCCCTTCTCTTGAGGGAATGCGGCAACAGGCTGCAGCCCAGGCAGCAGGTGATATGTCCGGTTCACATCTGATTTATTGGGAGAACAGTCTCCTGTATAGCGAGCCTAAGGCTGCTGAGCCGGGGTCAGCCCGTGTGCTGGTGGTACCCGAGTGCTTCAGAGCCTTCCTACTGGGGTTGGCTCATGACATTCCATTGGCAGGACATCTGGGGAAGACCAAGAGCTTTGAGAGGCTGGTCACACACTTTTATTGGCCCCAGATGCGCAAGAGTTCAGATACGTATTGTAGGACCTGTGAGACTTGCCAGGCAAGTGGGAAGAGTGGGGGGAAGATCAAGGCCCCACTCCAGCCCTTTCCAGTTGTTAGTACCCCATTCGAGCGAGTGGGCATTGACATTGTGGGGCCTCTGGACCCCAAGACAGCCATGGGCAACAGGTACATCCTGGTCTTGGTGGACCATGACACCCGGTACCCTGAAGCCATCCCACTCAGGACAGTGACGGCCCCCGTGGTGGGACGTGCACTGATGGGGATCTTCTCCCATGTGGGGTTCCCCAGAGATGTGGTGAGTGACAGGGGGACCAACTTCATCTCCCAGTATATGAAGTCTCTTTGGAAGGAGTGTGGGGTAACTTACAAGTTCACCACTCCTTACCACCCCCAAGGTAACGGTCTGGTTGAGAGGTTCAACCGGACCTTGAAGGGCATGATCATTGGCCTGGAAGAGCCCCTGAGCGTAAGTGGGACATCCTCTTGCCATGCCTGTTGTTTGCATACCGTGAAGTGCCACAGAAGTCCTTAGGGTTCAGTCCCTTTGAACTGCTCTATGGCCATCCGGCAAGAGGGCCTCTGAGTCTGGTCAAGGAAGGCTGGGAGCAATCTCCCAGGAAACCTCCCCAGGATGTATTTAGCTACAGCCTGGCCTTCAGGAACCAGAATCGGCGTTTCAGAAAAATTGCTGAGGCAAATCTGGAAGCCAGCCAGGAGGAGTTGAAACGTTGGCACGACCAGAATGCCATTCTGGTCGAGTTTCAACCTGGTCAGAAGGTTTGGGTACTGGCCCCAGTGGAGCCTTTGGTGCTCCAAGATAAGTGGACCGGTCCATTTGAGGTGGTGTAGCGAAAAAGTCAAGTTACCTATTTGGTGGACTTTAGATCTACCAGGAACCCCCTGTGGGTCCTGCGTGTGAATCGCCTAAAGCCCCACTTTGAGAGGTCTGAAGTGGGCATGCTTCTTGCCACAGATGCAGGGATGGAGGAGGAGAGCGAGCCTCTTCCTGACCTCCTGTGTGCAGGAGAGAAGGATGGGTCAGTGGAGGGTGTGGTCCTCTCCACCACACTGACCTCAGAGCAGCAGAGAGATTGCCACCAGCTGTTGGGGGTGTCACTGATTGGTGTGTCCATGAGGTAGACACCGGGGACAGTCCTCCTGTCAAGCACAAGGCTTACAGAGTGACTGACAGGGTAAGGGCCTGCATTAAGGAGGAGGTCTCCAAAATGTTTGCCCTGGGGGTGATTGAGTCCTCTAACAGCCCTTGGTCCAGCCCCGTGGTCTTGGTACCAAAGGCTGCAGCGCCTGGTGACACTCCAGAACTTAGGTTCTGTGTGGACTACCGAGGTCTCAATTCGGTCACGAGGACCAAAGTGCACCCCATCCCCAGAGCTGATGAGCTCATAAATCGGTTAGGGGCTGCCCGGTACCTGAGCAAGTTTGATCTAACGTCTGGGTACTGGCAGATCGCCTTAACTGATGGGGCAAAGGAGAGGTCAGCAGTCTCCACCCCAGATGGGCACTACCAGTTCCGTGTGATGCCCTTTGGAATGAAGAATGCCCCTGCCACCTTTCAGAGGTTGGTCAACCAGGTGTTGGCTGGGCTGGAGGATTTCAGTGCCGCCTACCTGCATGACATTGCAGTATTTAGTTCCTCGTGGGAGGACCACTTACACCACCTCTGGGAAGTGTTGATGGCACTGCGCAGAGCAGGCCTCACAATCAAGGCCAGTAAGTGCCAGATTGGGCAGGGTTCTGTGGTGTACTTAGGACACCAGGTAGGGAGTGGCCAGGTGGCACCTCTACAGCCCAAGATTGAAACCATCCTGGCTTGGGAGCCCCCAAGGACCCAGACCCAGGTGAGGGCCTTCTTAGGACTCACGGGTTATTACAGGAGGTTTGTCAAGGGGTATGGCAGCATTGTTGCCCCCTTGACTGAGCTGACTTCCAAGAAGCAGCCAAAGATTGTGAACTGGACTGACAAGTGTCAGAAAACTTTTGATGCCCTCAAGACTGCCATGTTTACAGCACCCGTACTCCAGGCGCCCAACTTTGCTATGGAATTTATTGTCCAGACAGACGCTTCAGAGCATGGGGTGGGGGCTGTTCTGTCACAGATGAATGAGGAGGGACTAGACCAACCTGTAGCCTTCATCAGTAGGAGGTTACTTCCACGGGAACAGAGGTGGAGTGCAATTGAGCGTGAGACATTTGCTGTGGTCTGGGCACTGAAGAAGCTGAGACCATACCTGTTTGGGACTCACTTCTGGGTTCAGACAGACCACAGGCCCCTCAGATGGTTGATGCAGATGAGGGGTGAGAATCACAAGTTGTTAAGGTGGTCCATTTCCCTACAGGGTATGGACTTTACGGTGGAACATCGCCCTGGTACAGAACACGCCAATGCTGATGGTCTATCCAGATTTTTCCGCCTTAGTGATGAGAACTTCCAAGGGGATGGGTAGTTCTCCCTACATTTCATCTGGAGGGGACGCGTGTTAGACCTGGCACCATTGGCGTGAGTCTCTCTTCCATTTTTCGCTGTGTCTCCTCTGTTTTTGCTGGTTATAGATGCTCTGGGCGCTGTGCCACTGCCATGCAGTGCCACAGCGCGAATGCTCCCTTTGTAAAGATGACATATGAATTGGTACATCCATGATTGGCTTATTTGGTTTACCTGTTAGTCCCTAGTAGCGTGGCCCGTGTGTGCCCAGGGCTGGTAAACCGAATGCTGCTGGTGGACCTGCAGCACTGGTTTGTGCCCCCACAGAAGCAGCTTGTAAAGTGTGTCCGGCCACTGCATTGTCTGCGTGCACTCCAGAACTGCCATCTTGGCTGTGAAGTGCACCCACTTCCCAGCCCCTAAACCTTCCCTTGGCATCCTGTAAGCCCCCCTTATGATAGGGTGCATTGTATGTGTAAGGTAGGACATGCCCTGATGTGTGTAGCATGTCCTAGTAGTGAATTACACCCAATTTCGTTTTTCACTACTGTAAGGCTACCTGTTCTCCATAGGCCAGAATGGGAGGTCTGTGCTATTACATTCTATAGTCCTAACTGACCCACAGAACATGGTAGAAAAACGAATTTAAGTATGCCTTGAGCTCAGAATATTAAAATACATCTTTTAGTGAAGGTTATTTTTATATTCTGTGTTTGAAACTACCACTTTTAGAGTATAGGTACTTTCTTGCCTAAGCCTTCCAGTTTGCTCTGCTATTATGTGTATTGGCTGTCTGGTTTCGGAGGGACAGGGCAGGCTGAGTCAGACCTGGGTTGAATAGAGAGATCTGCCTTGGAGTGAGGGGAGGGATAGCTCCTGCACTTGAATAGGGCTGTGCCTGGCAAGGTGAATGCTGGCTCCACCTCCCACTGTGCGTCTGAAGGCAGACCCCCTCTTTCTGAAAGGAAGGATGCAGCATGGTAAACAAAGTGCTCCAGGGCTGGGCAGAACTGGTTCTGGCTGGGTTCAGAGGCTTGTGACCCCTAAGAAAAAATACTTTGGGGGTATAAATATGTGTGCCCAAACCCCTACAATTTGTATTGCTCCTGGACAACAAGAAGAACCTCTGTCCGTGTGACTACAGGAATCTGCAGGAGAAGGACTGTCCTTGTGCTTGTGTGCTGTTTCTGGGACTGGCCTGCAGTGGTTACTACCGGACTTGGAAGAAGAGGAAAAGGACTTGGAAGGAACTTTTATTTTGTGGCTACAGCAATCACCCAAGGGCTAGAAGAGAGCTAGCCTCCTGCAGGAGTCTCAGGCACATCAGACTCCACCACCAGCCTACTGTTTCCTCCCAGCGAGGATTTCTATCTGCAGGTGAGGCTCCTGTGAGCTCCAGGGCCTCTAGTTCTACTGCTGAGAAGAGAGTGCTGAAAATCGTCGCTAACCCCCGTTAGCGAGCCGCTGCAGCTGGTGAGCGTGAGAAAAATCGTCGCTCTGCTATCGCCGAGCGCTCGCTAACCCTGAAGATCGTCGCATCACCCGTCAGCGGGCCTGAAAACGCCCGCTATCCAGAAGTTCGTCGCAGCACCCGTCTGCGGGCCTGGAAACGCCCGCCATCCCGAAGATCGTCGCATTGCTTGTTAGCGGGCCCCAAAGCGCTCGCTAACCCCAAATCATTGCATCAAGCTCATCGCAGCGCGGACGCCGAGCGTTCGCCATTTTCCCCGCATCGCATCAGGATCGTCGCTCCCTTGCGGAGCGCCATTTTCTTTCATCGCTGCAAGATCGCACACGCAACAGGCTCGGTGCATCATCCTCCCTTAGCGGCAAGGATTTTATCGCATCACCGGCTTAGCGTGAAGAAGTTTGTCGCTTTGTCCTGCCCGCAATCCAGCCCATCATCCTCCCTTGCGGTAAGGATTCAACGTATCGCTGGTTAGCGTGAGGAAATTTATCGCTACAACTCCTTAGCGACATTTTTGTTGCTTTGCTACGGAATCCAGGTACTTTGTGAGTAACAGGGTCGCAGAGACCACGGCATTGAACTGAACATCATTTTGTGCACCTTGAACTATTTTTGCAGCATTTTTAAAGTAACCCTATTTTTCTAGTATTGTAGATTTTTACTGTTATTGGTCTTGTGATTAAGTCTATATAAATATACCTATTTTTTATAACTACTTGAGTGGTGTCCATTTGTATTGTTCCTCATTGTATTACTGTCTATGGTCATAAATGCTTCACACACTGCCTCTGAGATAAGCCTAGCTGCTCGTGCTACGTTACCACAGGGTTGAGCAGGGGTTGTCAAAGGGTGTAGGCTGCTTACTCTGACTTAGGAAGAAGGGTCCCTACTTGGACAGTGGCCAACCATTGCCAACTAGAGACCCCCATTTCTAACACTCACCTACCATCTTCCAGGACCACTTCCAGCCCTCTGCAACTTCATCGCCCCCCTCGCCATGGACTCCAACAACTGCATTATCCTCGACGATCTTTAGTTCCAACTTGATGAGCACAATGACATCAATACTACCAACCTCCTCAACAGCATGAACATCGGACTCACCCAAATCGTCAATGATCCCAACATTGCAGGCCACACACTAGACCCCAACTTCAACTCCAGTGACAGCATCGGGTAAAGCCACACCATGGAACTCAGCTGGAACAGACAACTCCTTCGTCCACTTCAACATCACCAGTTTACAGACCTCTGCCCCCAGTCTGCCCAACGCCCCCTACCACAGTTGGTGCAAAATCTCAAAGTACACATGGATCAAGGCCCTGAACACCACCCACCTCATTTATTTATTTATTTAGAGTCTTGAATAGCACCCGAATCACCCCCAAAAGGGTATCTCTGCGCTGCGTGAGTGCTAAGAGTGGCGGGGAAGGAATTAGAAGAGTGTTGTTTTCAAGAGCTTGCGAAACCAAAGATAGTCGGTGCAATTTCTGAGGTGGCTGGAAAGTGAGTCGAACTGGGAGGAGGCAAGATGGTATAAGGTTCTCCCCCCGATGCAGGATTTCTTAACGCGAGGCACCAAGAGGAGTGATTTAGAGCTGGAGTGTAGAGTTCTGGAGGGTAAATATCGCATGAGTCTGTCTGCTAGATAGATAGGGCCATTACCATGGATTGCCTTGTGCACTATGCAGCAGATCTTGTAATGAATTCGCTTCAGGATGGGTAGCCAATGCAGACGTTGGAGACCTTGGAGAAGTAGCAAAGATGAGGTCCTAGCAGGAGAGTTGGAAACTAAGCGGGCTGCAGTATTTTGGACCACCTGAAGTCTGTTAAGAGAAGACTCATTGGCTGAAATCAGGAGGGCATTGCAATAGTCTAAATGACTGGTTACCAGTGCCTGAAGGAGAGTCTTTCGAAATGTCATGGGGAGGAGAGGAAAAACCCTTCTCAGGAGGCTCAACACATGGAAGCAAGAGCCTGCAATGGTCGTTACTTGATCCTTCATCATTAATTTCTGGTCAATTTGCACTCCTAGGTCTTTTTACCGGGACAGGGGCATCACCCAGGTCAGCTGGCCACCAAATAGGGGGTGCTTCTCCCAACAGCATAATCTCTGTTTTGCTGGTGTTTAGTTGGAGAAAATTGTCTTGCATCCAGGCAGATATAGCTATCATTCCTTCACTGAAGGTTGATTGGGTGTTGGGAGCGTTTTTGTTAAACGCCATTACAGGGTGCGTGTCGTCAGCATATGAGATAGGGATGAAGCCTAGATGCCTTAGTAGATTCACCAGGGGGGCCTCATAAATGTTAAATAAAGTGGGACAGAGGCACGATCCCTGGGGCACACCTTTAGTCAGCTCCGATGTTTGGGAGCGGAAAGTGCCAAGATTGACGGTTTGGGTGCGGTGGGTTAAGAAGTTGGCCAACCACTGGAAAGAAGAGCCCTGAACTCCGATGTTGCTTAGTCTATTGAGTAGGATGGAATGGGATATCGTGTAAAACGCCGCTGACTGATCCAGTAGCACAAGTAATGCTGCTTGCCCATTATCCAGGGAGTGCCTAAGGTTGTCCGTGACTGCAATCAGAGCGGACTCCATACAAAATGTGGGTCTGAAACCGGACTGAGAAGGGTCCAGGCAGCCTATTACTTCGGTGTACTCTGAAAGATACTTGTTGATGTGTTTTTCCAAAAGTTTGAACTGATAAGGTAACAAGGAGATGGGGCGGTAGTTGGACATATCATCCTGAGGTTTCTTCCAGATGGGGATTACCTGGGCAGCCTTTTATTCAGAAGGCAGAGATCCCTTATCCAGGGAGGAATTGAGAATGGAGCAAATAGTGGGTGCCAACTGGTTGTAAAGGTTATTTTAGCTGGAAGAATATCCTGAGGGAACCTGATTTAACGGTTTTCATAAGAGACTCCACCATGTCTTTGGAGAGAGGAGGGAAGCCGTTCATGGAATGTGTAATGGGAGAGAGAGCTATGAGAGGGGTGGACATGTCATTAGGAGGGTCCCTTTCCTTAATGATTCTGTTGCATATGTTCTCAATTTTCGGGATAAAGTGAATAGCTAGTTTGTCACAAAGTTCTTCTGAGGGTGTCATCTTGTTGTGACACTCTGGGATTAGTGAAAGAATTGAGGATGCAATAGAGTTCTTTAGAAGATTTATTGGCCCGTTTGATTTGAGATTCAATGTGTCTTTTAGCATGCTTTCTTTGGGTTCTTGTGGTATAGGGCAAGAGAACTCATGTAGGATATTTTGTCATTAGTGGTATGGGAGAGGAGCCCTCGTCTTTCCAGTTTTTTGCATAGTCTTTTTTCTTTCCGCAGCTCGGGAGAGAACCATGCCGCCTGCTTTTGCCCGGTTTTGGTAGGATGGGGTATTAGTGGGGCCAACTGTTCAGGGTGGTTCCAACTATGTTGTTGTACCTGGCCAGACAATCATCCAAATTATCTGAGGCCAGGTAGGCATTAGTTAGAAAGCTATTCACAAAGTGTTCTGGCGTAATTTTATACCATTGCCTTTGCAGACTGTATGTGGTTTTTACGGGGCTATGAGAGGCCCCTACTTCTTTTATCTGAAAACAAAGTAAAAAGTGGTCTGACCAAGTGAGGGGGCAAGGAGCCTCACAGCAGATGTTGGGGGAAGTGGTCAGGATGAGGTCTAGAGCGTGTCCTGCGAGATGTGTGGGGCCTCTGTTGGACTTTTCCAACCCTAGAGTGGCTAGATCTGCCAGGAGAGCAAAGGCATCTCCTTCAACAATTGGATCAACAACTGCTTCAACAGTGCAGGCCCTTTTGACATGTGGCTTATGAGTATAAAACGTCATACAGGAATGCAGCTTCCTTTTTATCATAACTACACCTTACTTTACTCTACTTCAATGCCATATAAAAATCAGGTACTACATTAAGAGTGTAATTCCCTTAGTTATTACTTCAACATTCATCACAACCAAAACAACTAATAATAGTTTTACAACTATTAACAATCCGGTTACAGAGCAGCATAAACTAAAAAAAAATAAGGGTTATACAAAGATGTCAGAGTGATGTGCATGTGGGCACTAGGACCCTGCACTGGACACAAGGGAACGGAGCTAGCTACCCGACACCACTTCCGGTCAGGGAAAGGGCGGGGCATTAGCATACATTCCAAGGAAGAGGAAGTTAGTGCCTGTGTGCACTGCAAGGCTGTACAGCGAATAAAGAAGAATTGCAGATACATGCATCGTGGGTGCTCCTTTGGTGTTGGGTGCAGAACAGGACACGACATCTGGCGACAAAGGTGGGATCAACAGACGGGCACCAAACGCGTGTGCACTGTGTCCTTCCTTCAAGCACAAATCAAAATGGTGCCAGGAGCCCATCCTGGTCCATCTGTAGAAGAAAAGGATTTATGTCAGGAGCCCACCCTGGTTGCACAAATCAAAACTGAGTCAGGAGCCCACCCTGGTCAGTCTACCCAAGCCAAAGAAGAAGCGACGTCGGGAGCCCACCCCGGTCACACAGCGTGGAGTAAGCAGCCAGAGCGAATACGGTAGACGATACAACGTGCTTTCCAATAAAGAAAAAAAACACTCCTGGGACCTTCCAACAGCAAGAGGTGCACACCATTGTGACCACAGCCACCCACCAACAGAGCCACCCGAGTCTCCTGCTAAATTTTCAATCACAAACTGAAATACAGACATTTCACAAGACCTCAGCAGCCATTGCAAGGTCAGGCGCAGCAACCAATAGCAAGGCACGAAGCACTGGCAGGCATTTTGGAGTCAGGCAAGAAAAAAACACAAAAGATGGCCAAATCTCGCGAGACCTCAGAGGCCATTTTAGAACCTGTCGGAGAAGCCAATTAACAAGGAGAAAGCCCAGGCGGTCATCTTAATGTCAGGCACAGTACTGTGTGAAAAAAGTGTGCACTGAGGAAACCAAACAAATAAATAAATAAATAAACAAGGACAAAGAATTAAAAGATCATAAATACCATACCAACAACAAATTAAAAGGCCCACCAGCAAGAAAATTAAGAGGAACAGATCTGTACAACGATAGCAAGGACAGAGGAACGAAATAAAAGCACAACTGCAGCGCTATTTTCGGCAGGCAACTGCCTTTCGACCTGTCTGACTTCTCAGATGAAAGGCACTCACTGGGAGAAATGGATCAGACAGTTTGGACGGCATATGTGGGCCACATGCAAAAATAACACAGATGAACAAAATGGGGATCTGTTTTTAAACTTCGTGGGAGATGAGGCAATCACCATATACAAAGGCCTAATTAAGTGTCACCTCGACAGATGTGACCCCTAGGGGAACGTAGACTTTGAATGATAAACATTCAACGCAGCATGCCGACTGGCAGAGAAGTCCCTTGATGACTTTGTGATCAGATTGCACAAACTGGTCACATACTGCAAATTTGATAAATTCAACAATGAGGAAGCAATACGACTGAATATAATAGAGGGCTGTCAGTTGACTTCGCACAAGAATACGAAAGGAAACATACACATTGGACAAGATACTGGCAATATCTCGCACAGAGGCCAGAGCCACAGCACATGCCAGGCAGATGGAAAATGGAAGAGTGCGGACGATAGAGCAAGCCAATCATATGGCTAAGAAAGCTAGAATGCATGACAAAACACCACTGCCACAGAAGCAGACACAAGATTGGACTTTCTGCATACTGGAATTCCTCCATATTTGCGCCTGCCCTGCCATGGGACACAAAAGTCGAAAATGCAATTGTGAAAACCACTTTGCGAGTCTCTGCATGATGGAACAGTTCAAAACGGAGCGAGGGCGACCAGCTTAACAACAATGTCAAGCAGATACGCACGGCACATGGACATACAAAACCGCAGCCAGTCAGCTAACTCTCATGGCGCAAATGCACGTGAGATCACGAAACAGCTATGTCTGATGTCAGAGGTCCCGGCACAAGGTCACACTCCCAAACAGATCCAGTTCATGGACAAACAACAGATTAAGAAGACAGCGACAGTAGACATTGAGGTAGGAAATCACACCATAGGCTTTGTACTAGACAGTGGTGCAACATGCAACATCATGTGAATATCAGAACATTAGAAGAAGAAACATAAGCCACCGATGTCACCCTCCACCGTTGATGTCTTCCCATAGGGTTCAAGGAAACCAGTGGTCAACATAGGGAAATTTGTAGAGACACTAACCTACCAGGCAACGTCTGTAAAAGAAGTACATATCTTACGTGGAGACGTCCCAGCACCATGTCTACTAAGCAATGTCACTGCTCAGGTGATTAGCCTCAAAGCCATGACATATCACATGTCGGAGCAGCACAGCATTCTGAGGGAACACCCTGCAATACTACAAGGACTAGGGAAACTTAAAGACACGCAAATAACACTGAATATCAATGAAGCCATCAAGACAGTAGCTCAATATAACAGAAGAGTGTCCGTGCACCTACAACCACAGGTGGAAGAAGAATTAAGCCTACTGACACAAGACATCATAGAGCCAGCGGATGGACCAACCCCATGGGTATCTCTGATGGTAGAGGTATCGAAGAAAAACTCAACATAAATACACATCTGCGTTGAAATGCGCATAGCAATTGAAAGTGAAAGGCTCCTAGGGCCTCACTTGAATGACATGATCAGCTGTCTCACTAGAGTCTGCATATTCACAAAGGGTACCGTCAACTGGAGTTTGATCCGCAATCACGCTACATCACAACATTTTCAAACCACATGTTCTTTTTCGCTACAAGCGACTACGTTTTGGAATTTCATCTGCAGGGGAGATCTTTCAAGAAACGGTGAGGCAGGTGATCAGGCCTGTAAAAAACAGCCAAAACAACAGTGTCAACATCCTGGTATTCGGTCACTCGAATGAGGAGCACCACAAGGCCCTACGAGAAGTCTGTAGCCAGCTTCATCTCACTGGCCTGACTCTGACTAAGGACAAATAGGAACTGGGGAAGGGAAAACTAGTGTTCTTTGGCCACATTTTCTCACAGAAAGGAATGCGACCAGATCCCAGCAAGGTAGAAACCCTGCGAAAAACAAGGCCTCCAGCAGACGTAGCAGAGGTGAGGTCATTTCTTTGGCTGGCAAGCTACTGTGCTAGCTACTTTAAGGACTTTGCTTCATTGAGCACCCGACTTCGTGAACTAACAAAACAGGGCCAGTCCTTTCTCTGGACCATGAAATGAGACAGGGCATTTAAAGACATCAGGCATGCAGTCACAGCAGTGGATGACCTTGCCTACTTCGACACATCCCTATGCACCAAGCTCACTGTTGACACCAGCCCGGTGGGGCTAGGAGCCATTCTTGCACAACACATGCCAGGAAGAGACTCACCCAGACAGATTGACACCTATACAAGCAGGAGATTGTCAGATATAGAAAGGGGCATACTCGCAACTGGAGCAGGAGAGCCTAGCAGTAATGTGGGCTTGTGAACCCTACCACATGTTCATCTATGGGAATTCATTCACCATTGTGACAGTCCACCAAGTATTAGTGACGATAGATGGAAACCCTAATGCAAAAATTCCACTGCACATTGAAGGATGGGGGTACGCCGAATGGACGATGCCTTCAAAATAGTGCACAAACAAGGACAAAAAAATAACTCTGCCAATTACATGTCATGGTATCCCCTAAAAAGTGCACCAGAGACCACATCCATGGCTGAGAAGTATCTCAACTTTGTGCTGAGACAAAACATACCTGCCCCAATAACAATTGATGAACTAGTGCAAGAGACAATGGATGATGCCACGCTATAAGCAGTCAAAAGCATAACAGATATGGAGACACGTAAACAACAGCAGCCCAATGAGTGAAGGAGTAAGAAGGGAATAAATGCTGTTGTTCAAACAAATACAAGAGGAGTTGTCAGAAACTGAACAAGGAATTTTACTTCGAGGACCAAGGATAGTGATACCAAAAACACTACGATTGTAGACCGTAAGACTGGCTCATGAGTCCCACAGGGCCATAGTGACAACAAACAAAATGCTAAGCGAAAAGGTATGGTTCCCGGGACTTGATCATTTGGTGGAAGACATAATCGTGAATTGTCTCTTATGCCAGATAACTAGAAGGCCAGCAAAGTCAGAACAACTACGCTTGTCTGCCCCTCCCCCCTGGGCGGTGTGGATGACAATGGCTGCTGACTTCTATGCTCCGCTGGAAGCTGGAGGCTACCTGCTAGCAGTCATCGATGAATACTCGTGGTTCCCCATTGTACGACCAGTGCAATCAACATCAGCAACAGCGACCGTACCAATACCAGATGACATATTTGCAGCTTGGGGCATCCCACAGACACTGAAGACAGACAATGGACCACCATTTTCAGGGAAATAATTTTGCAGGTTCATGGTGTACCTAGGAATGGATCACAGGATAATAACACCTCTGTGGCCACAAGCAAACAGCATAGAAGAAAGTTTCATGGGAAACATTAAAAAGGCTGTCCAGCATGCCAAATTGGTGCAGATCTCAGTGAGCCAAGCACTGTGCCAAATACTGCGAGACTACTGCAGCACCCCACACAGTTGCACGGGAAGATGTCTGGCAGAACTGGTCCTATGGACAACAAGCAGAAGGATGTTGCCTCAACTGGATGCAAAAGCACCACCTGAACACAGCAACATTGCTGAAAGAGATGAAAAGGCAGAGATGAAGATGAAACAGTACGCGTCATGCCAGAGCATCTGAATTGAAGCAAGGTGGCCTAGTACTAGTGTGCCAATGCCTATCAAGGAAGTCAGACAGTTGGTTCTCGAGTGAACCTCTAACGATAACAAACATGAAAAGGCCCATGATATTGGCAGCATCAAGAACTTACTGCATCACCAGAAATAGCTCACACTTCAAATGATTCAGAACATCAGATGATGAGGAAGACGAGTCAGTGCCAAGGAACAAAGCAATGACAATAAAGTACGAAGCAGAGGAAAGCGTGGAAGGGGTACCTCACAGCAGCAAAGGACTGGAGAGAGCTGGAGATACAGGGGAGGAACCAAGTGAAAAAACAGGAATGTCCTGCCCAAATAGAGTGTGCAAAAGAACAGAAGGACCAGAAAGGCTCATTGAGGAATTATGATGATGGGACAGAGGGTTGCCAACTTTAGAGACAAATCAAACGACTATCATCGTTGTTGTCAGGACAATTAGTGTGTTTTTAGTTTGTGACTGGGTTTTTCTTTTTTTCTTTTTGTTTTACCTCTTCCTCTCTTGTCTTCTCCTTTCTTTCCTTTCTTGGTTTCATGCCTTTAGTTTTCTTTTCCACAAAAGGGAGAAATGTTGGAGTGATGTGGAGGTGGGCACTAGGACCCTGCCCTGGATACAAGGGGAGGGAGCTAGACAAATGACACCACTTCTGGTCAGGGAAGGGGGACGGGGCATTAGCATACATTCCCTGGGAGAGGATGGTAGTGCCTGTGTGCACTGCGAGGCTGTCCGGTGAATAAAGAAAAACTGCAGATAACTGCGTTGTGGGTGCTACATGGGTGTTGGGTGCAGAGCGGGACACGACAAAAGGCGAGACCTATTGGCTTTTGCCAATGCTTGTTTGAGCTGTCAGTGGTAGAAAACCCTACTTGGTATTCTTTATATATTGCATAGCATGGAGTGACCATTTGAACCTCACTGGCCTCCTGGCCGGATGCTAAAATGAGAAGTGGGCAAGGTGAGAATCGTAGAGATCCGCCTAACGCTTAGGTAAGCTCACTCATCATATCGTGAAGTGAAACACCATGAGATTTTTAAATTTGTTAATACAAAATTGAAATAGATCAATTTTATTTTTAAAAATATTATTGTTGCTAAATTTCATTAAACGTGATGGATTTTTTACTGTACATGGGTGCTCGAACTCCCTCATCTGGATCGATTGCACTGTACTTTTGGTTTGTCATATGTACAATGTAATTGGGGCTGACTTTAACACCACATTTATACTGCGACCCATTGAATAATAACCCAGTCAACAACAGGTCATAGGGTTTTGCATTCATGGGTAATTTTACAATTTCAGCAAATGCAATTTAAGGCTGTTGGTTGGTACTCTCTCTGATGAAGTGAAAAGGTGTGCTGATTATACTTTATACACTGTCAATTAAACGTTTGTGCTTCCACCACAATGTGTATGAGGATGCTGAGTTTTTACGCCTATACAGTATGAGCTTTATGCAGAATGAGATGCCAATATATTAGTTTTGATATATCATATTAAAAAACTCAGCTTGTCATTATCAACCAACTGCTTCAAGAAAAGTTGAGCTTTTGAAATTGTTATCTCAGCACAAGCAATTTAAAAAATGTATATCTTGAAACCATGCTGCATGTTTTGCATGAAATTATGTGCATATATTAGAATCTAATTTAGTGTGCACTTTGTTTAATAAGTATACCCCCGAGAGCAGATAAACTGCAAAGGAGGAAGGGAAAGATTCCGGACCACCTGCTCCATTCACAGTACACATTTTGGCTGCCATTTTCTTGTTCCTGATTAAAACATACTTGATTGCAGCACAATGAATGCAATGTTTACATTCTTCAAACAGTCAATAAACTCCCAAGATCATTTCCGACTGATCTTTTTATGCTTACATCTGTTACTCTTTTCCCTGCCTCTATTTTGTATCTGGAATTGTTTTGCAGATAATTGCTGTCCTTTGGCTGTTGATAACTCTCCTCTTTTCCTACTATCATTGTCTCGTGGAGGAAAATGTAGTGTTTTAATTCTCTCTTCATTAGATCTTATTGAAAAGAAATAAAGTGCAAAGTCTTAAACGATGGCTTTAACAAAAAGAAATCCCTAAAACGGAGTCACCATTTAGAAATACTTTTCCCTTTTTTCAGTGGTGCCATTTTACCAAAAGTCATAGTAAACTGAGAAATGCCATTGCACCCCCTAGCTAGCTTTTTCAGTTTTCCAATAGCTCTCTAATTTGTTAGGGCAATCTCTACGAAAATGTCCTGATTACTTACTGGTAATCCCCATTACTCTTAGTCCTACTCGTCCTCGACCCACTCATAAATTATGAGGTAGTACCCATTCAGAGACAGGAAATGCTTGCTAACCCCACCGACACTCCTGTTCAGGGTTATCATACAATATCCATACCTTAGCACTTCCTGAATTACCAAGCTACACAAAGGTCTTTAATACTAGGAGGGTGGGTGGGAAGTATGACTGGGTCGAGGACGAGTAGGACTAAGAATAATGAGGATTATCGGTAAGTAATCAGGGCATTACCTCTACGTCCCTCGTCCCCGAACCCAGTCATAACTGATGAGGAATACCAAAGCAAACAGATAAAATAGAAGACCTTTGAAATACCGTCTGAAACAAAGAACCACATTGGATAGAAGCACACCACAGTTAAGTTTAATGCAACATCCAAGAACAATTCATATAGGAGAATGAGGCTCCACTGCCTGAAAAACCCCACTCCCAAAATTAAAACGGTCAGTTTGAGCCCCATTCAAACTGTAATGCCTCATAAATGTACGTTCAGAAGCCCAAGTCCCAGCCCAACAGATCTCCTCCAAGGGCATACCCTTAAAAGCGACCCATGAGGCCGAAACCCCTCTAGTAGACCTGGCTTGAACATTAGCAGGGCACGGCAAGGCAGCACCCTGATATGATAAAAGAGATGGTGTCCTTAATCTGATGCCCCAGGGTCATCTTAGATTCAGCCTTCCCTCGCCCTGCAAGACCAAAAGTCACAAATATCCTGTCAGAATAAGGGAATGAAGCAGACCTGTCCACATATACAGATAAGGCATGCTTCACATCCAGGGTGTGCAACAACTGTTCCTCAGGAGAAGAGGGATCAGGACAGAGAGAAGGTAACACAATTTCCTGAGGTATGAAACTTAGAATGAACCTTGCGAAAGAACCCAGGATCCAAACTCAACACCACAGCATCTTCCATGAACCGCAAAAATGAAAGAGAACACCTCAAAGCAGAAAGATCCCCATACCACCTTGCCAATGTGACAGACACCAGGAAAGCCACTTTAAAAGACAAGAACTTCAGATCCACAGAAGCCAAGGGCTCAAAAGGAACGGACTGAAGAGCTCAAAGGACCAGAGAAAGATCCCACACCAGTACAGAAGAGCGGACAGCAGGGCAAACAAGAGAGAAACTCCGACACAACCAGAACTGAAAAAAAAATCACATTTCAGCCTATTTTGTTTGCATAAGTATTATACTTTGTTTCATCTGTTTGCAATACGTTAAACATTATCAGCACAACAGTTGATCCAAGCGACATTAGGAGAGTGTAATGCATCTGTTTTTTATTGTTCCGTCCACTACTGACTCAATTGTGGTTCAGGTATGTATCACATCAGGAAAGTACGTTTTTTGTTTTGCAATTTTCATATAGAACAAACTTGACCCAAAAGTATTGGAGCACTTTACAAGAGTATGAGTTACATTACACAATCATTTCATTTTTACTAGGCATTAAAGATTAAATGATTTTCCCACAATAATAAGATGTTGAGCAGACACCTAGGTGCCGATTAGGATCCTGGAAAAAATTTCCCCAACCAAATTGAATCTGGACTTTTTTCCGTACAAATGGTAAAAGCGCCGTACAAACTGCCAAGTACGATTCGTATGGGAAAAAGTCCATACAAATCGCATTGGGAAAATTCCCCCACACGTCCCCGGGTCGGGAAAAGTCTCCGACACGTCCCCGGACATTTTTACGTACAAATGGGAAAACTGAAGTCCAAATGCGCAAGTACGATCCGTCCCATCCGTCCGATTTTACAACTGTATGGGAAAAAAGACCGTCCGGAGCGAACTCCCATAGCAACCATGGAGATGTCCAAACAAGTACCCCCCCCGCCCCCCGTATGTTCGCGCTGTACCCCCAGCCCCCCCGCGGATGGGCACGCCGTACCCCCCAGCCCCCCGTATGTATGGAGTGTACCCCCCAGTCCCCCGTATGTACGGAGCGTACCCCCGTACCCCCCAGCCCCCCGTATGTACGGAGCGTACCCCCCAGTCCCCCGTATGTACGGAGCGTACCCCCGTACCCCCCAGCCCCCCGTATGTACGGAGCGTACCCCCCAGTCCCCCGTATGTACGGAGCGTACCCCCGTACCCCCAGCCCCCCGTATGTATGGAGCGTAGCCCCACCCCCGTATGTACGGTGCGGACGTCCGCACCGTACATACGGGGGTGGGGCTACGCTCCATACATACGGGGGGCTGGGGGGTACGCTCCGTACATACGGGGGACTGGGGGGTATGGGGGTACGCTCCGTACATACGGGGGACTGGGGGGTACGCTCCGTACATACGGGGGGCTGGGGGGTACGGGGGTACGCTCCGTACATACGGGGGACTGGGGGGTACGCTCCGTACATATGGGGGGCTGGGGAGTACGGGGGTACGCTCCGTACATACGGGGGGCTGGGGGGTACGGGGGTACGCTCCGTACATACGGGGGACTGGGGGGTACGCTCCGTACATACGGGGGGCTGGGGGGTACGGGGGTACGCTCCGTACATACGGGGGACTGGGGGGTACGCTCCGTACATACGGGGGGCTGGGGGGTACGGGGGTACGCTCTGTACATACGGGGGACTGGGGGGTACGCTCCGTACATACGGGGGGCTGGGGGGTACGCTCCATACATACGGGGGGCTGGGGGGTGTGGAAATATGGATTTTTATGGTCGGTTATGTCCCCTATCTTGGACCCCAACGGCTTCATGTATAAATCACAAGTACATGTATGTTCCCTCCAGTTCCAGTTATGAAGACGCAAATACATGTGCGTCCACCGTCAACATGTCCTCTTTCAGATCCGCCATGAATGGGCCGGATATTCTATTCCTAAGTATGAAAGGCCACCGGCTTTATATGGTTCATTTATCCCATTTTACAGTCCAGGCGAGTAGGGCCTGATTCTGCCACCAATCCTTTCCTGCCTTCTGCCTCTGAAAGCTCCAGTCTGAGCCTGCATCTGTATCCATGAACTTTGTCCTACTCCCTGCGCGGCTAACGATGACTGACTCGGCCTGTCTGCCTGCCAAAAAACTGTATTTCACCTTCAAGATTATCTGCTCTGCTCCGCTCCTCGTCCAATGCATTCCTGTCTAGTAGTTTAGGTAAACATTCCTCCAGCTACCGTGCAAAGGACCAGGCCTCGCTGTCCTCATGCAAGTAATTCATAGCCCTGTTACCATGGAATATTCCTACCCCCTCGCATCTAGTGTAGACACTTAGACGCTTGTACACGCACTAACAGTCAGTATAGTCAGTATAGAATAAGATTCTATCCTAAGAGACCTCTCTTTTTGGATAACACAGTTCTTTAAACATAGGATATTAGATATGATTTGGGATTAGGTTGACATAACCCCAGACTTTTGTCTCCACATGTAGAGCTAAATGTCAAGCCCCTTCACCCTCTCGTTGCACGTCAATCACACGTCATGCGGCTGCGCGCGCATCTCTGCCAACTATTTCTGCTGACATTGCAGGATTCTCTTATGGATCCACCCACTCATGACATCATGTATGATGACGTTTATTAAATTACGCCCTCTATTAGCTACGTATGCACCTTTATCAGCTGTTACGCCTCTTGCATCTGCTTTACTGTAATGTATTTTCTATAAAACTGCCTACCTGTCAATAATGTATTGTTCCTTCCTTCCTGAACTTTCGTGGTGATGGAATAGAAGGCCCATAATTCGAATTATGTTCCTTTGTATAGGAATAAAGCCCGTTCCGAACCTCTAATACCACGGATTCTGCCTCTTATTTTACTGAGCTGATCTTATTAGTTTTCCGCATCAAATTAAGTACCGGTAATTAAATTATTTACCACATATATGGCGCCCGAACAGGGACACTTTCTCATCTCACGCGCCGGAGGTGCGTTGCAGGCCCGGTCTCCTGCCACAGCTGGACGGACAACAACGCGTACCCACAGGATTTCCTGTATCTCCCTCCTGCCGAGCGGGGGTAACTGAGGCTGCGATCAACACCCAGACGAGGCGGTGAGAAGTGCGAAGTATCCCGACCAGAGCCTAGCTGAGAGAGCAAGATCCGAGGTATACAGAGGCCCACCAGGTTCCGAAGTTCCGAAGTTCCGAGTCCAGTCGAGTCGAATCCAGTCCGGTCCAGTTTCAAGTTCAGTTCCGAGGCCTTCCGTTCCGAGCTACCCGGTGAGTACCATTGCCGGGGAGGCGTTCTGACGTGCACATAGGTTGTGCCGGTCAAGACGGGTTTGGGTACACAAATCCGGTCTGCACTGTTTCAGCAGTGTATCTGTACTGTTTAGCAGTATATCTAGTATGTCTAGTATATAATTCAGAATTACCTAGTTAGTGCCGAGTATTATGCTTAGTGACTAGATCCCTAAATGGCCATCATTGTTGTTCATTAAATGTTAAATGTTAAATGTCTTAAATACGTTCTGCATATTGTGGTGTGAATGACTGTTCATAATTGTGTTTTGTTGTATTAAACGTGTTCGAAATTAGGTATCAGATCAGTTCTCAATATGCCGCTCTTTTCAAAATTAAGACAGATCAAAACTAGAAAAGGGGTACTCGAAGAAGCCGTTCCCATTCCTCCTAGGGACACTCCAGGGTACTTCATGTATCATAAACATGGCCTAGACGCCATATTATTTCTTGATTTATGGGTAGACTATACCAAGGAATTACCAGAAAGTCAGAGGTGGCCCGCAGCTGGGACCTGGGACGCAGATTGCATCATGAAAGTAGAGGAAGAATTATGGAAAAAGAAAGCTAGACAATCACAGAAAGATGCCATTGAATTATGGCGTAAAGAGTCGTATAGACGTACAGAAAAAGGACGCAGACAGGAAGAGAAGAGTAAGGAGAATTCAAATAAAGTCCGAGAAAATCTATTAATTGAAGAAGGTACCCGAGCAAAAGCAGAACAAGTAGACAGACAAAGAAATGCCCTTATGAATGGTATGTATCCTCTTCTGGCCGAAGGGTTACCTAAGGCCACTCTGGAGATACCCAAAGACTTACCACCTCCATTGTTTCCGATAAAAGCACATCCCAAAGGGCATCCCAGAACCGCAGAAGATGTTTTCCTTTCCTCTAATTTAGACGACGCAGCTCCCGAGTATGCTAATACTGCACCGCATAGACCGCCTGCCGAGGGGGTTCAACTCCAAGACCCTCCGTCTGTACCTCCACAACAACAAACTCCGACACAAGTTCCGGCAAGCACATCTGTTTCTACAGCTGTACCCACACCTATGGTTGCTATATCACGTTCAACGAATCCTTTCACATCCAGCACCCCAGGCGGTGCTACAGGAGGTACAACAAACATTTTTTCCACGCCACCCAGAGTAAATAAACTTTCCTTTCAAGAATTAGCCCACCAACGTACGCCCAAACTAGTAACTCCCGACATGCTTAAGGAACTTCTAGTAGATTGTAGATATGACCCTGTGCCCGGCAAAGAGGACGAAATGCTGCTGGCATCATTACGTATCCGACGAGCTGCAATATATTTAGGGAGGCTACCAGGAATGACTACACATTTAGAAAATATATATCACTTTGTCCAGTCAGGGCGAGATTCTGAAAGTATTAATAGAGCCATGGAGTACCAGAAAGTGGAGATACAGGGGGAACTGTTACGTTTCCTCATAAATTGTGTGATCAGAAATCAAGACCGACCAGGGGTAAATCCGGAAGAAATGCGAATTCTTACCACATGGAGTCGGAATATATCAGAGGGGAGACATGATAAACTATTAAGTATAGTAGCTATGTGCCGAAAGATCCGCAAAGAAGTAGAACGAATACACGAAGAAAGATTGGCGGTAGACCAGCCTGAACAAAACGAGGAGGAGGAAGAATTAGAACTGCCCACAGGACAGTTAGAAACCATGGCCTATGTAGGTAGAGAAAGATCTTGTAATAATACTAGATGCTTTACTGATCCGATACGTCCGATACATCCAGTTAATAACAGAGATTTCCAAACCCCTATAATAAATATAAGGTCCCCCGAACATTCGTTCCAAGCCGCTGACAAATTACTTCGAGAACGAAGGGGTTATCATATACTAGATTCTATGGACGAACAAGAATTAGCCAGGTCAGCCGTTCACTGGGTTGACAGTCCCGGAAAATATAGTGATGATACACTAGCGCACACGTTTTTTAACCTCACCCCAGATGAACAGCGTTTAGCTGGTATCTACATGATTCAACAACTCCTTATATTATATAAAAGCCAACACTCCGATCCTGGTCCCTTACCTGATATATTGACTGAATTACTCACGAATAAATGGAGAGGTTCAGGTACTGAGTTAATTAGAGAAATACTAGAATCCAGAAAGCAGTACATTCTTTTTGTATGCCCCGAACATGTCTCACTGCCCATCAAGGAAAGAACGACGTATTATATGGATAGACAGAATCCCTTACGCGAAGTCCACCCGATAAAAGGTGAGGACAATCAGTTTAAACGTGTGTTTGTATACACACCCATATCTAAAATGGAACTATTAGAAATGAAGAAAGTGGTACCCAGTCATGACAAAGACCCAGCGGGTTTCCACCGTGAAATTAAAGACATGTTGCTCATGGGAGAGTATACCTATCCCGACATTATGAAAATATTAAAGGTATTAATGCCAGCGGGCATTTACGAAAAACTCAGAGAAAAGGATTGGGAGGTGGGAGACCAAAAGATAGATTGGACAGCATTAGAAAACGAAGAAACAGCTCGAGGTCCAGGTTTAGGGCTTGGGGAAAAGACCAAAATACTACCAGGTTTATTAGTACAGCTACTGCCACGTTTATTAACTACGAAAAAGGAAGACTGGGGTGCAATCTCAGCCTGTAAACAAAAGCAAGATGAAGACACTAGTGATTTCTATGCCCGATTCGAAAAATGTTTTGGTATAAATAGTGGAATAAAAGCAAGTAGCGAATCGTATCCACATCTGTTTGTGACAAAATTAGTTGAAAATTCCTTGCCCCAAGTTAAGAATAGAGTATTGAAATTCGAGAGTACCTGGCAAGGTAACACTCCGTCACAAATGTTACAAATGCTACAGTACCATCACAATAGAATTAGAGAGGAACAAGAACATGAACAAAGACGCATGAAAGACACGAAAATGAAAATGCTAGTTTCCCAGACAGTTCCAGCTGACGGTCATAAAAAGGGTATGACACAGTCCAGTGTTTCAGCAGGTTCTGCAAAAGGGACATGCAACTATTGTAAACAGCCAGGTCATTATGTACACGATTGTCCAGTTTTAAAACATAATATCGCCATAGGTAATACAAAAGAAAGACCACGGCCACTTAGACAGGATCAGAACCAACAAGGAGCCCCGCAGCATGCACAGTCCATGCCAGCTCCGCAACAGTCTATGCCAGCTCCACCACCGCAGCCTATTGCTGCCACACCAACAACGACACGACAGATGTACCAGACCGCACAGTATGACTATCCTGATTATCAACGATACTCATGAAACAGCCTAGAGAGGGAAGTTGGCTTACCCCTTATCGAGGTCCCTGTAGATCAAGAAGGACCTTATGTACACAGTGAACTATTAGGCCAAGATAGACAATTTTTACTTGCTACAGGGGCAAGCCGAACAACCATAAAACGTAGTGAAGTACCAGGGGCACCCCTCTCAGGCTCACAGAATATTTCCCTTGGTTTTTCAGGAAAACCCATCATTAACAAAGTATCACAGCCTCTTCCACTTACGATTGGTCCCTTGACACGAACTACAGATTTATTGCTTACTAAATCATGTCCAGAAAACCTGTTAGGTATAAAAACACTGAAAGCTCTAGGAGCTATAATATGTTGTTCTCCGGAAGGAGTAAGATTGTTTTTACGTGATTTCAAAGGGCACTATGTGTCCCGAGACATGGATCACCGACTGCAGACTTTACCCACACATTTATGGGCGCAAGGCCCTACAGATGTTGGTTGCATGAACATTACACCATATCAAGTCACGCTAAAGAAAGGAGTGGTACTACCACGAATGCGACAATACAAGTTACCCCCAGATGCTGTAGTGGCTTTACTGCAAATCGTTGACGAGCTTATTACCCAAGGAGTGGTTGTGGAAACCGACTCCAATGTATGTAATTCCCCGATAATTCCGATTCTTAAACGAACTGATCCTAAAGCCCCGCCAGTATATCGATTGGTTATTGATCTGCGCGAATTAAATAAATGTATTGTACCACAATACCCCGTAGTCCCAGACATTTCTTCATTACTGACAGCCATTGATTCCGAAGCAACATTCTTTTCAGCGTCCCAATAGATCCGGAAAGCCAATACTTGTTCGGATTTAGTTTAAATGGACGAAGCTTTAAATTCACACGCGCACCTCAAGGATTCACAGAAAGCCCCAGCATCTATAGCCAAGCACTGAAACGAGAACTTGACAGTATCCACATGCCAGTCAACACTGCCTTGCTTCAATATGTCGATGATCTGCTGATCACCGCCCGAAGCGAACTTGAATGTGAAAAAGCGTCACTGACGGTTTTAAAATTTCTGGCCGACAAGGGGCACAAGGTGTCCCCTTCTAAGCTGCAATTCTGTGTCCAGCGAGTTGTTTACCTTGGGCACTCGCTGTCCAAGGAGGGAAGGCAGCTTACATCCGACCGCATCCAGTTAATCGCTAACATGCCAATACCCAAGACACAAAAGGAGGTGCGGGCTTTTATAGGCCTCACTTCATATTGTAGGCAGTGGATCCCTCAATATGCATTTCTAGCAAAACCACTCATCCAGTTGACAACACAGGAGGCAGCCACATCGACTGTCCTCCCTTGGACTCAAGAACATACACACGCCTTTGAAAGCCTAAAGACAGCTTTATGTCAAGCACCTGTTTTAGCAACACCATGTTACAATAAACATTTTACACTCTTCGTTACAGAACGCGAAGGTACTGCCTTGTCAGTACTCACTCAGGAACAAGCAGGATCACACAAACCATGTGCTTATTTTTCTAGTACATTAGATCCCGTAGCTCAGGCTCTTCCTGCGTGCCTGAAATCAGTGGCAGCAACAGCTTTAGCAATCAGACAAAGCGATGCCATAGTGTTAGGACACCAACTGACAGTACAAGTACCACACGCAGTAGAAGTTCTCTTGAACCGCACACAGACACAACACTTGACTATAGCAAGACTTACCGGTTACGAATTAACATTGTTTCAGCCACATATAGAAATCAGACGTTGTAATACGTTAAATCCTGCCACACTTTTGCCAGTAAACGGAACAGACCCACTAGCACATGATTGTATTGAAGTTATTACTATCACGACGAAACCCAGACAAGACTTGACAGACGTCCCATTGTCAGATCCAGACCTGACGTTGTATGTAGATGGTTCATGTATGAGAACAAGTACAGGAGAGCAGTTACAACAGACACTGAAGTCATTGAAACATATTGCATAAATACCTTGTCAGCTCAAGCAGCAGAGCTCATCGCTCTGACACAAGCCTGTATTCAAGCCACAAATAAGAAAGTCAACATATACACTGATTCACGTTATGCATTCGGAGTTGTACATGACTTCGGCGTGCTGTGGCGAGAGAGAGGTTATTTAACTTCTCACGGTGCCCACATTCAGCACGGACCCCTCATTCATGCCTTATAAGATGCAATACATCTACCCAATGCAATATCAATTATGAAATGTAAAGCTCATACGAAAGTTACTGATATCATTTCCCAAGGCAATGACCTAGCTGACAGAACAGCTAAACAGACTGCTCAGAATCAGACTCACGCAACTGACATGACAAAGACAATAGTTCCGACACCAACACATTGCATGACAGTTAAGGATCCCGCTCTTGACGTAATTGACATACAGACACACGCTACACCTGAAGAAATAAAGAAATGGACTGAATTAGGAGGGATCCAAACAGATCAGGGATGGATGACGAAGGAAAAATCTATATGGTTTCTTCCCGACTCTATGGTTCAAGTTATCATTAATACAATACATAGTCCAGCGCACCTAGGAGAAAAAGCTATGCTAGACAGCATTCAACACATTTGGTTCAACAAACATTTGCGAGCCGCAGCTAAACAAAAAGTTCGTACCTGTATGATCTGTTGTCAGTTTAATCCAGGTAAAAGCATCCCCGTAGAACAGGGTGGATTTCAACCTCCTAATCATGCTTTTGAAGTCCTCCAGATGGATTATATCCAGATGGAACGATGTCGAGGATTCAAATATGTTCTCGTAGTTGTCTGTGCTCTTTCCCGTTGGACAGAAGCATACCCGGTTTCAGATTACACTGCCCCGACTACTGCCAAACAGTTAGTTCGAGAATTCTTCCCACGGTACGGTTTACCACGTGTTGTCTATTCAGATAACGGCCAGCCGTTCTCATCCGAACTAATGAAACACGTTTCACTTTTGTTAGGCTATCAATGGAGATTTCACTGTGTCCGACATCCCGAGGCAGCAGGTCTCGTAGAACGCCATAATCAAACTTTGAAAATTAGATTGTCCAAAATATGTAGAGAAAAAGGAGTCGATTGGATAGTAGCCTTACCAGTTGCGCTCTTTTACATGAGAATGGTAGCACATTCTCGAACAGGGCTATCCCCGTATGAGGTGATCTTCGGTAGACCACCAAATATGTGGGGGACGCCTATACCTCGTAAAATAACTGACGTTGACTGTAATATGCTGACAGATTACCTGGCTTCCTTGATGTCTGCACTACAATCTTGTCGTTCACAGGTAGCTGCAGCCTTTCCCGACAACACCGAGGTGAAACCCCATGACGTAGTTCCCGGGGACCAGGTGTTAGTGCGGAATTTTGACCGGAAGACTCAGCTGGATCCTAGGTGGAAATCGCCTCAACTTGTACTACTCACCACGAGGACAGCCGTGAAAATCGAGGGAAGAAAAGGATGGTTGCACTCGAGTCATATCAAGAAATTTTATGGACTACCATCCAATATAGAGACTAAACCCTGTATTTCCTCAAAGACAGACTCAAAGCTCCCTTTGGTTGAGCAATCGAACTCAGAACTATATAGACTAAAATTGAGGTCCAGTCAGTCAGACAATTTGATTGTTTAAGTCCTCTCCAAGGTGAATCGGTTGAATTTGTCTCTGACATGTATCCTCTGGACCGGAATAGAGAAAGAAATAATCAAATGCTGCTCAAGAAGCAAGCGTATTGTAAATCATTTCGTAGTCATTGTACAGTAACACTATTAATTTTGTTTTTTCTAAATCTTTTGATCATCATTGTCAGCATCCTATTGCACATGTATTACCCTATTCCTAAGCATGCTTATAATATAACTGCAGAACATTCTTTTAGTGAATTTCCTCCGCATGAGTTGTCATATAGATTTGCGCTGCGCAATAACACTTTTATTAGTATGTTACATCATTCCCATCAGACTAGCAATGCTACAAATTGTTGGATATGTGGCCGACTCCCTCCCTATCAGAACTATAAGGGAGTTTTGCCCCTCTTTCCCTATCCGTTCACACACAATGGCTCCTGTGGAGCATGGTTTAGTTTGATCAATTCCCTAGATTCGAATTCCGCAGTTTATCAAGACAACTGGGTATGGGGAAACCTGAACTTAGTTTTGCTTAAAGTCTGCTACCCTAACAAGGAGGGACTTCCCAAAAGAACAGGAACTGATCTAGAAAATGAAGTATACGGATTAGGTAATTTTACACTTAACCTCATGATCCTGAACGTTGAATCTGAAGCTACACCAATCTTGTCCGCCATGTCCGTATTCCCAGTAAAAGGGGAACTATGTATAAGAAAGAATGGCTCCATACACATGGGCCATAGTAAATGCACCACTGTGATAAAATTCAGTGATCAAGGCAAGTCTACATTTAGAGCTTCTCGTCATTCCTACTTTATATGTGGCCAGACCGCATATATACGCCTACCTCTAGATTGGGATGGTACCTGTTATATAGCATTCCTCCTACCACCTGTTTTCCTAGCCCCTCCTGATTATCACAGAAATACCCATTTAGTACACAATAGACAGCAGAGAGATCTCCCAATCGTCGATTACACTGAAACAGCATGGGAAAAATACACAGATTTCAATAAAGGTTTCTTCCCTTATATAGGTACAGTCACTAATAGTAAGCTGATACGTAGATTAACCAGAACCCTTGAAGCAGTAGTGAACGAAACTATTTCCGCCTTAGGCAATTTAACAGAAGAACAGTCTGCTATGCGGATTGTTGTGCTTCAAAATCGTCTTGTCCTTGACGTCATCCTGGCCGATAGGGGCGGAGCTTGTAGGGTCATCGGATCAAGTTGTTGCATTTTCATACCAGAAAATTCACCGTCAGTATATAAAGCCATAACCCGCCTTCATAAGATTGTAAGCCAGATACACCAGAGTCCAGGCACCTGGACTTGGTCCGGTTGGTTCTGGGGCGTGTTGTCAGCCTGGGGATGGAGAATGCTCTCCTTCCTAGGTATTGGCTTTCTCATACTATTCAGTTGCTGCTTATGTCTACAATGTGGGCCAGCGATTTGTGGTCTGTGTGCCACCTCGTGTATCCCACATCCAAGTTTTCGTTCGAGATCCCGGAAGAAGAAAGAAGAACAAATGATGTTATATGAACAGATCGATGGATTGATGAAGATTGATATCTCCTAAGGGCCAGTAGGGGACAAGGAGGGAATGTGGAAATATGGATTTTTATGGTCGGTTATGTCCCCTATCTTGGACCCCAACGGCTTCATGTATAAATCACAAGTACATGTATGTTCCCTCCAGTTCCAGTTATGAAGACGCAAATACATGTGCGTCCACCGTCAACATGTCCTCTTTCAGATCCGCCATGAATGGGCCGGATATTCTATTCCTAAGTATGAAAGGCCACCGGCTTTATATGGTTCATTTATCCCATTTTACAGTCCAGGCGAGTAGGCCCTGATTCTGCCACCAAGCCTTTCCTGCCTTCTGCCTCTGAAAGCTCCAGTCTGAGCCTGCATCTGTATCCATGAACTTTGTCCTACTCCCTGCGCGGCTAACGATGACTGACTCGGCCTGTCTGCCTGCCAAAAAACTGTATTTCACCTTCAAGATTATCTGCTCTGCTCCGCTCCTCGTCCAATGCATTCCTGTCTAGTAGTTTAGGTAAACATTCCTCCAGCTACCGTGCAAAGGACCAGGCCTCGCTGTCCTCATGCAAGTAATTCATAGCCCTGTTACCATGGAATATTCCTACCCCCTCGCATCTAGTGTAGACACTTAGACGCTTGTACACGCACTAACAGTCAGTATAGTCAGTATAGAATAAGATTCTATCCTAAGAGACCTCTCTTTTTGGATAACACAGTTCTTTAAACATAGGATATTAGATATGATTTGGGATTAGGTTGACATAACCCCAGACTTTTGTCTCCACATGTAGAGCTAAATGTCAAGCCCCTTCACCCTCTCGTTGCACGTCAATCACACGTCATGCGGCTGCGCGCGCATCTCTGCCAACTATTTCTGCTGACATTGCAGGATTCTCTTATGGATCCACCCACTCATGACATCATGTATGATGACGTTTATTAAATTACGCCCTCTATTAGCTACGTATGCACCTTTATCAGCTGTTACGCCTCTTGCATCTGCTTTACTGTAATGTATTTTCTATAAAACTGCCTACCTGTCAATAATGTATTGTTCCTTCCTTCCTGAACTTTCGTGGTGATGGAATAGAAGGCCCATAATTTGAATTATGTTCCTTTGTATAGGAATAAAGCCCGTTCCGAACCTCTAATACCACGGATTCTGCCTCTTATTTTACTGAGCTGATCTTATTAGTTTTCCGCATCAAATTAAGTACCGGTAATTAAATTATTTACCACAGGGGTACGGGGGTACGCTCTGTACATACGGGGGGCTGGGGGGTACGCTCCGTACATACAGGGGGATGGGGGGTACGGCGCGCCCATCCGCGGGGGGGCTGGGGGTACGGCACGAACATACGGGGGGCAGGGGGGGTACGGCGCGTACCGGGCCCCCTAATCAGCTCGCATCGCTGCGTACTTAGCTTTTCCGGCACTTTTTAGGTGCCGTAAAAATGTTCCCTTCCGGACTGCAGTCGGTGCGAATCGTAATTGCTGGTACGTAAAAACATGCCTAACTCCGTCCGGACATCACGTCCGCGGTGTCCCGGATCACATTTGTATGTATTTTTCTGTCGGTTGGTCTTTTTTCCGATTCGTACGGAAATGGTGTTTCCGTACGAATCGTAATTGCATGTTTGTAAAGTTTTACAACCCGGTACGAGTCGGACGGAGAAAAAGCTCCGACCCACGGTTTGTACCGGGTTTTTCCAGGATCGTAATCGGCCCCCTAGACTTGAACCTGGTTCCCCAGTTCCGAACTCCAAAGCTCTGGGCATTATGCCAGATCCTTGCGCCAGCATTTAATTACATTTTTTAAATCACTTTATATAGTGCAAACTCGACCCAAAGGTATTGGAGCACTTTCATGAGCATCAGTTACATTACACTAGCACAAATTCATTTTTAGATTTTGCCTGCACAGCACTCACGCTGCGCTTGCAAAGTCTTTTGTGTTAAAGAAAAACCTAAAAGAGTCTTAGAACCCACCCCTTAGTTACCTGAACTTACCACTGGTTTATCCCAAAGTCACTCTCTCTTTGCACTCCATGTATTCTCTCCTAGGGACGTGGAAAGGAGGGTGGTGAGTTAGCTGTAACTTTCTAATATCAGTATTCCATTCTTTAACCACATTGGCCCTTCTACTTTCACCCTCTGGTTCTCTGACCATTTCGGTCTCTGATTCATCTCCCTCTCCACACCTCTGTTTTCTTTCTTTTTCTTCTCTGTAAGTTGTTTGATCATTTGTCCACTGTTGTGCGCTTGACCTGTGTACTTTTATGTCTCATGACCCATTCCTTTTCAGTCTCCTCCCCTTTCATTTTGTTTATCGTCTTCATATCCTTATCTTTATTCAATAATCTGCTACCCCCATCTTATTCGTCTTGGACCCTTCCTCGTCATCTCTTTTCATCTCTGACTATCTATCTTTCTTCTTTCTCCCCTTTCAGTCTCTGGCACTTGTCTTTACTACCTGTCTCTCTCTTCAATACCACCCAACAACCACAATAATAACACAGTAAACAGCATATGTAGTAGGAGCCACATGTTGAATAAATATTCAGCATATGAACAGTGACATAGCTAAAAGATTTTGCATAGGTGAAACCTATTGGCTTTGCCAATGCTTGGTTATTTTTACCACAGGAGGTAAGGTGATGTGCTTGGAATAAGACAGGATGGTGAACCCATGCCAAGACTTGTTCTGGGTTCTCTTGATACAAAGGGCCTCATTTACTATATTTTGCAGCAGCGCACCAAACCTTCCTGCTGCTCCGCTGTGCATCACAATAAAAGGGCAGGACTGCACCATATCTACAAGATACGGGGCATTCCTGTCCTTCTCCCCTGTGCCGGCACATAAATAGCAGACACGCACCAATGCAGACACCCTAATGTTTTTCTCCTTATATGTGTGCTGCAGAATGCAAAAAACGAGGAGAAATCACTGTTTTTTCCCTTGTTGCACCACTCCCATGCCTGGAGGTGTAGGATTCTGATGCATTCCTAGGATTACGACACTTTGTAAATCTGGGAATGTGTCAGGTTCCATGGATATTGCATGGGAACACTTACAGCAACACCCATGGAACGCCCCTTTCATGAAGAGTAACAGCAGGAAAGGAGCCCATATTTACAAGGCCATGAAAAGTCATGCAGGGTGACTTTACATGGCCTTGTATATATGGGCAGGCTCACTAGCGGCGGAATGGACTTGTAAATGAGGCCTAAAGTGGTTGACATCTCTGGCAGTAAGACCAAATCGTCTCACCTTTGAGTCCCTTCAATGACCTCAATGCTTCAGTGATAGGTGAGGTTGATTGCCTGAATAACCAATGCAGTCTTGAACACTTTTAAAGACAAATTAAAGAATTAAGGGGAAAAAAAGCTCATCCGTGCCAACCATCTTTTCTCTTTTCTTGTTGCTGTGAACGTCCAGTTTAGTATTCAGGAATGGCCTGTGGGGAATCTGCTGCAGGACAGTCGCTGCTCACAGAGCAATAAAAGGCGTTTGGAATTCAGAAGTTAGGAGCGCTCTCTCAAGTCTGATTTTTGCTTGGCAGGCATGGTTCCTGGGAATATTCACTTGCCACAAAGTTAAATGGTTCTAAAAATGTTGCATAGATTTATTATTACACAGGACAAATGTGCTGCGGTTTCAACAGAAGTCACAGAGACGCTTATCTGGTCTGGTCCTTGTTCAATTTCTGTGAAACATTTTTATAACAATTTAACGTTATGGTGCATGAAAATCACACTGTGAGCAGTTGTGCTTTTCGTCAGACACCTTTGACGCCTCTAATTTGTTGGTTAAGTAAAATAGATGGCAGAGGTTGATAGTGCACCCCCTGCCTTTCTTTGTCCTGAAGCAGTCATGGTGTATGCACAATGCACACTCCCAGTACTCTGACCCACAACAGTATTAGTGGGGATGCAGAACCATGTTTCAGTCACCTTGCTGAGAGTGGTGTATGACTGCAACAGGGTGGGAGGGGACAGGGCAATGTGCATCACAAAAAGGTACTGCAGTCCCAGGCAAGGGTAGGGCCTTACTTACACCACTACGGTGCTACATGTGGTACATCTGACTGTTAAGCCAGTGTAAAGCGGTCCAAACAGGAAAATAATCTTCTCCAGATTTTCATGATAACATATTTGTAGATATATGATTGGCATACATATAGGACTCATTATGATGTCGGGCGGAAAGCCTCCTCTAGACAGTCAGAATCTCCTTGACCACGTCGGAGCCCGTCTGACCGACTCAGTCGGTTTACATTCTGACTGCCCAATTACAATGTTCACGGTTGGAACGTGAACCATCCGGTTATTCCGATAAGGTTCTGAACGGAGCGCGGAGTGTTCCCGTCGCTCGGAACCGCATCTTACACCCCTATGGACAGCGTTTCCAAGTCAGCCTGTCCGACACGGAAAGGCTGTCGGAAAGTATGATGCCAATTTCCAACAGCCTTTCCACATTGGCCTGTCCGACATGGAAAGGCTGTCGGAAAGAAACCAGGGAAAGTAACTTGTTGGAAAGTAACTTGGGGGGCCCCTGGCAGGGCTCCCTAGCCCCCACAGCCTACGGTTGAATGGCTGAGGAGGTACCTAAGGGACACCCCTGTAAAACCCTGCTATGTGTGGCAGGCACCATGGGGTCCCTGCGACAGGGTGCAGGGTTTTATGCAAACACCCCAGAGAAGCCTGTGTTATATGCCGTTGTCGGGTGTAACACAAGCTCCTATTGGGAACAATGGGACTCTGACCATACAGTGTTTGGTCGCATCGTAATACGGCAATCAGAACTGCCGACCGCAAGTCAGTCGGTCCCGAATCCAAGTCAGTGTCAGGCGAAGGCTTTCCACCCGACATTGTAATGATCCCCTTAGTAGTAGTTTTTCAAGCCTCTGGTCCTCGTTTAGAGTATGAAAGGAACTGAAATGCCTCCAGTTTTTGGAGGAAACTCTAACAATCCACCAACTGAATTTCCTCCAATAAAGGGTTATTCACTGGCGCCTGGTGTATTTTGAAAGTAGTGGGGAGCAAGACCAAATCATAACTTTGCCTGTGCACGCAAACCTGGGCGTCGCAATTAGGTCGGGGAGTGTTTCGCCCCAAGTATTTGTTTTTTAAACACAGAGTTTAATGATGCATTTTGCAGCTCAAGTTCTGTAATTAATTTACCAAAAAGCAATAGTTTACAAGCATTTTGGTAGAGTTACTGTGAGTCTGCCTGTTTGTGTTGGTTAGTATATGTGTGTGCATTTGTACATTTGTTTATTTATGTATCTTTGTGTGTGTGTATATTTGTATATGGCTATGTATCTCTGTGTTGGTTGTTGGCGTCACTGTGTTTTTGTGTCTGTGTATCTGTTTGTATCTGTTTCTGCATAGATAGGTGTTTTTTTGTCTCCGCATGTTGGTGTGTTCGTGTCTGTGTATGTGTTTGTACTTGTACCTCTGTCCATATATCTGTGAGTCTAGACTTGGAAATCTTTTTGGGCCAATCATCTAAAATCTTACTTTACAGTAAAGAGTTTTTTAAAATAAAAAAATAAAAACATTTTTATTTTTTGTGTCCAGGGCAGATGTTGGTCTTTGGTGCACTGGGCTAATAAGCATGCAGAGCACTGTCAAGATGACTATGCCTGTGCGTTTACAAGCCTCTTCCAAGTTGGAAGCATTTCACAGATTAAAATTAACATTTAGTTGATCTATTGAGTTGATTACTTCCATTTACAAACCTGTGTCTGGAAGACTTATCACATACTCACAAGTGTCCCTTCGAGCAGCACCTTATCGCTGTACATGTGAGCTGACCCAGGTAGTTGGATCTTTAGGGAGAATATATGCATACCATAGAATCACTCAGGGGGTTGAGGGTTTGCTACAGAGATCAGAAAGAAGACTGCAGTAAGGAACACCTGACCTAATAGCTACACAGCATGTAATGCTTGCTTAAGTACATTTTGCAGAATGCGTTTTGCATTTAAACATTTTAGCCAGACTGACTGTCTTTGCATAGCTTGCATATTATTTTCACACAAATGACTGAATGCAGTGCTTTATGGGGCATAGTATTCAGGATGTGTGTGCACAAGGAAGAAGAACACAGAAAGTGCCAGGGAACACACTGTTGCCTGTTACGTTTATGCTATTTCAACAGCAACGGACCCATTCCAGAAGAAAAATGCTGCTATTTGAGGCCTGACCAGTGCGAGGCTGCTGGGTGGTGTCAGTGATTTAATGCCACTTGAGGGGAGGGGGTGGGGTGTGACTTCTTAAACTGGCATGCAACCTCGCCATCTGTTTTGTAGGTACTACAGTACTTACAAGCAAAATAGGGGCAGAAAAGACAGAGGGCACATACCTTGCACTTTAAAGTAAGAGCCATCTCTAGGGTTATTATTTGGGCGAAAATTCAGCTTGTGGAATTGACTCCATATTTAGAACTTCTGCCAAAGAACGAAGGGGCATATTTATAATAACTGACGCATCCCTGCATATCAGCAGGGATGCGCCAGTTATTTTGCGCCCCAGCTCCGCCATCATGGATGCGCCTCATTTATTATGCGGCGCACCATGGGGCAAAAACGGCACAGATGCGTCACGCATCTGTGCCGTAAAAGTGGCGCATTGCTGGAGTTGCGTCGCAAGCGTGACGCAGCTCCAGCAATGCTCTGGGGGGCCCTATCTGCACAATGCTGCGTCAATCCTTACGCCTGCTTCAAGCAGGCGCAGGGTTTTGACGCAGCATGGGCTCAAAAGTGACTGAGTGAAATCTTGTAGATTTCACTCAGCCACTTTTAGGAGGCGTTCCTGCGCCGGAACGCCCCCACCTGCCCTGGAACGCCTACATGTGGCGCAGGGCTTTACAACGTGACGCATCTCCCAGATGCGTCACGTTGTAAATACCCCGCACCATGGCGCAGGATTTGCGCCGCTGCTGCGTCACAAAAGTGACGCAACGGCGGCGTAAATGAGGCGCAAGTCACACATAAATCTGCCCCGAAGTATTGTCAGTTCCATCTAAACTCTGAGGGCCACCACTCCGCCAATCTCACTCTGCCCGCCTGGCAGATTACTTTGTAGTCTGGCAGTGCGGCAGTTCCCCCTGCAGTGCCCTTTAAAAGGCTGTGGTGCCTTTTGGCATTGCAATGGGAATGCCTCACAAGGTTTCTGCACGGCATGCACTCGTAAATCCATGCGGTGCAGGAACCTATGTGCATGCACACAGGGGGGCTCCTGTAATGCTGCACTTTAACGGTTACCTTCACGAGATGTAGAATTAGGGCACAAATCAAGGCACTTTTTGTCTGTTACCGTTTCAGTTTCTTTTGAGGAACTTGTCACCTGCGTTTACAAATGTGCATGAGATTATAGAACAAGAGCACAACTCAGCACATTTACTGATTTTTACCGTTTCCCTTCGGTTTCTTATGGAACTTGTTACCACGTTCACTTTATGAAAAATGCATTTCACGGTGGCTTGCTTGAACTTCTCGAACACGGGCATCGTTAGATCCTGATAACACCGGCACAAGACTCTTTTATAACTGTTCAGCACCTTTTCAACAGCGCACAATAGGTTTCACCCATACTAATTTCGCCATGAGTGTTTGGAGCTAAAGAGTAGGAATCACTTACACCACCAATACATTCATGAATTACAGTAATTATATTGATGTACCAGCTATGACTAAGCCTGAGTTTCTTCTATGTTTCGTTATGTTTTTAGGATTAAGACCCTGATGAAGGGTAATACTCGAAATGCATTGGGCGTATTTACGTTTCTGAATACATGATTTTGATCATAATTATTTGAAATGCATTTTACCGAATGAAGAAAGCATGTAAATGATAAAAAGTAAAAGAAGATGAAACAAATAAAATTATTTTTGAAAAAACTGTACAACCTTTGAACAAACTTTATTGAATGAACACTTGAGTGCCATTTGGAGACGCCCCCCATAAATTGGGGACAGCGCAATCACTTAATTTAACTTTTCTATTTGGATCATGAATTAAATTGATTTAGTTTATAGCTCTTTTAATATGAAGATAACTTGCTAAGAGCCTTCCAGATTAGTTAGCACTGAAACTGAATTTAGCTTTAGTATTAGACATTTGAATGCCAGCCTTTCTGCTTAGCAAAGAGTTTAATATAGTAACGAACCTCTAAACCGGCCTATGTATTTAAATAAATGATCTATTTAGATTCTACATTCTACATTGCCAAAATAACCTACCAAGTTTCATTTCATGTCATACTGTTATTTTCTGTAAACAAGTTATGAGTCCTTTATAATTTTGAAAACAAAGATTTATTATTTCTTTTAACTATTAGGTTTTAAATCACATATGATTAGAACAAAGAAGACATTTTTTTCTTTTTTTTTGGATCCACCTATAATTTTAGTACAGACATGTTACATAATACATGTAATAAAGTGACACCCTAGACATCTAGAACATAAAATCCACTTACTAATCATTCATACTCTCATTCATACAGAGATAAATAAGCACTATAGGAAAATTTGGGGAGGGAAAGCAAAGGACCCTTGAGTTGGTCAGATTGTTTTCTCCAGATCAACAGGATGGAAAATATCAATCTTCAATATCACTGTGTTGAAAACAGATTCGCGGTCAACGCGCGTTTCAGTGGGAAACCACCTTCTTCAGGACCAACAGCAATTAGTTAAAAGATGAAATATATATACAAAGTGTCAGGATGTCTGTGAAAAAGACAAAAGGAAATGGCGTTGGCAAGTTAGGAGTAAAATGCATTTAATTTCAAAAGGAGATTACTTCCTTAGTGTGTTACTACCTTCTTTGTGTTCTGTTAATTTCCTTATATCCTAGCAGTGCTCAAGAAAGTTGTGTCAGGTGACTCTGTATGGCAGTGCAGAGGATGGTAAAACACAATACAGAGTACAGCTGATGTGAGTCCCATTGGTGTTAGTAGGGTAAGAATTGAAAGAATGCCAAATGATGCCCAAGATAAATAGTGACAGGTTTGGACATGCAAACCTAAAAGGGCTTAAAGCGACTAACCTGTGAATCAGAGGGCAGTTTATACACAGCATGCTGTAAGAGCCATCTGTGATTGCGGTACAGCAATATAGATTTCTAAAAGGGGAAACATTGTTGTTACTGAGGCTAATCTCTATATAACACTCCTGATTAAATCTAAATGAGGAAGTCGAGGTACCTGAAATGGCTGAATTTAAAGAAAAACTGTATAAACAAATACAAGGTACCAGTATGGGTGCTTCATGTGCACCGAGTGTGGCTAATACATACATGGGCGAGTTTGAGTTAAAACACATCTACAACGAAATGGCTCCCTTCTATAAAAACATCAGCATCTGGCACAGATTCATAGATGACATCTTCTTTGTTTGGACTGGAACCGAATATGACCTTAACCAGTTTATTGAATGGCTCAATTACAGTGAATGTAACCTTAAATTCACTGCAAAATACTCATCAGAAAGGGTGGAATTTCTGGACATTTGGATAAAAAAGTGGTAATGAAAACATCGAAGTCAGTCTCTACCGCAAACCCACCGCAAAGAACACAGTCCTACAACATGCCAGTTTCCACCCCTCCTGTCAAAAGGATTCTATCCCCTTTGGGGAGTTTCTCAGAATCAGGCGCAACTGCACTAACATGCATGATTTCAACATACATGCAGAAGATTTTAAAAAAAGACTCATACTTAGAGGTTATCCCAAACGCCTCATTAAGCAGTCTATGAGAAGAGCTAAATACTACAACCGTGATTTCCTTATCTCAGGCAATGAGAAAAAGCCTATGGAACGACTGGTATGTGTGGTCAACCACACATGCTATAATCAGAAATTACAGCAGATATTAAACAAAAATTGGAAAATTCTTAACACCGATGATAGCAGTCAAATTCTTGACAAACCCATAGTGGCTTTTAGAAGAAACTCCAACCTACGAGATAAATTAGTCCACAGCAGAATGAAACACAACAACATCTTGGCTGCACAGAGCACCATTGATGGACTACCACAGATCTGAGGAAATCACAGGTGTGGTACATGCCATGCATGCTCCACAGCAATCACGACGGAAACATGGACATATGGCACTAGAAGTGGTAAGCTGAAAAGCCATACAAACTGTAGAAGTAACAACGTAATCTACCTCGTCCTTTGTCCATGTGGTTTGGGCTACATAGGCGAAACTGGTCGAGAATTTCGACTTAGGCTCTCAGAGCATAAATCGGCCATCAGAACACGAAAAATACAAGCTCCCATGGTAATACATTTCTTAGATCATAACCATGGTGAACACGATCTGAAATGGCTGATACTCGAAAAGATAGTCCCGAAACCAGGACAAGAAATCAGCAAGGTGCGAAAAAATAGAGAGACTTTCTGGATCTTTTACTGTGACACAGTACGTAGGGGCCTCAATGAGGAGATAACTTGGATTATCACATAATTCAAATTGTTTGGTTTGGACCCCATTCTCTATATTACTGACTCTACCATTGGGTAGGAGTTAATGAATATACATAGGGGCTTACATAGAATTAGCTGACTCCTGAGTTCACTTTTGGAAACGAAGCATATACATTCCTTGCTTCACTGATCATTTAAAACAGATCTTTGTATAAAGGGCTTATTTAGAATACAAGGATACACTGGACATCCTTGAGGAAGTACTCTTCGAAAATGATTGGGCTTACCACACACCCAGACATGTGGTGTTGGAATGCTGTCGCCTAGCTCTAACAGAAAATTTCTTTCAATTCAATGATTCTTTGTTCAAACAAACCCACGGTACGAGCATGGGAAGCACCTTTGCGCCGAGCCTGGCTGGGCTCTACGTACACCATCTGGAACGACATAAGATCCTCCATAACAACAACCCACACATCAACAATATCAAGTTATGGAAGAGATACATCGACGATGTGTTCCTCATCTGGGAGGGTAACGAGACGGATTTTGAATCCTTTTTTCTCTGGCTTAACCAACAAGATCCATTTCTAAAGTTCACCTTCACCATGAGCAGATCAGATTTGGTCTTTCTTGACCTTAACATATCGGCGCGCGACGGCCGCCTGATCACGACTACACATTTTAAACCTACGGCAAGAAACTGCCTCTTGGTATATGAGAGTTTCCACCCGAGAAGTCTCAAAGATAATCTACCCTTCGGGCAATTCTTACGTCTAAGACGCAACTGCACCACGAGAGAGGACTACAAAAGGCAAGCTCAAGATTTATCCAAAAAATTGATGCAACGACATTACCCATCACATCTTGTGTCCAAAGCACAAAAACGAGCATCCAACAATAACCGTGATGCGCTTCTGGAACCTAAACCTGAAAAAACATCGGATAAGAATGTGAAACGACAAATCTGCATCACAACTTTCAACACCGCATCTGATCTGGTGACCAAGATCATCAAAAGACATTGGCGAATCCTCAACAGTGGGGGTCTTAATCTGCAACTACCTATGTTTAGCCATCAAAAAGCAAAAAACATCAAGAACTATTTGGTACATACCAGACCTAATTCAACAAGGACGGTTGGTCCAGTACGCCTACTACACCCACTCCCAGAGGGACATTACCCCTGTGCCAACTGCAGTGTATGTCACCTAACCACAGCAACTAAGACTGTCACCTGCAACAATGGCATGACGTGGAATCTGCGATCCTTTACGAATTGCAACACTACCGGGGTAGTATACCTCATTACATGCGTATGTAATCTTCACTACGTGGGAATGACCACAAGAAAAGTGAGCACGAGAATGGTCGAACACCGCAGCAACTTCAGATGCAAACATAATAACACCAAAATGACGACGCATTTCTTGGATAAACAACATACACCAAATGACTTCAGCTGGGTCATTCTCGAACATGTCAGTAACTATCCCAACAGGGAGAAGAATCTACACGAAAAAGAACAACGTTGGGTGTTTAAACTGCGTTCAGACGACCACGGCCTTAATGATGATATACCATGGGGCCATTTCACTACAAACTGAGTTATCTGTCAGCAACCTCTTGTTATCCAACCACTTTGTTTTTGGTACCCTAAATGTATCAGCCTAAAATATTATATTTGGCAATTCGAGCACGCCATTGCGTTTTATTGGGTCTAATAATACGAGTGATATAATTTTCTCGAGTTATTTTTCAAGTGGCCCTTACAAGCAAGATTACAACTGAAGTAACTATCTTTTCATTTCACCCATGAGAGGTGTATATGGTTTTGTGTCGAACCTAGCATGGAGGTTTGTTAAAAACCTAGCATGGAGTCACTAATGGGACTACTAGTTCCCCCAAACTATGGGCTTATACTCATTGTTTTTCAAAGAATTAGTGTGGCACTGCTTGGTTACCTTTTCTTACACGTTCTTCCCTACCTAAGATGGCCGAACCTATTTTAGTTACGAGATTTGACACCCTAAGGCTCTTTAGCCTTCTCCGTTTTTTATGCACTGAACGGAGTAGATGAATTTAACACTTATGACATTGCCTATTATTAATTTCTCTTGATTTTGTACGTCTTAGTAACTTTGACAACTGGTACCTGCTCTAAGATGGCGGCGATCGAGGGGAACCACAACCAGCGAATTTTTCCTCTCCGTTTTCTTAGATACACACAGCGGATGGCTAATCCCTTGCGTTCCTGTTAACTACTAACTTCTTTTTCAATTACTCTTATCCCTCTATTTACGATATATGCCAGTACTAAGATGGCGGCTATGGAACACGACCGCAACCGGCGAGTCCCTTCTTCCTTTTCACACCCCCACCAGGTAGATATCTAGGCACCCGGCTCGCATCCAGTCAGTATGCGGTCGGCGAGGCAGTGTACCAGTAGGTGTTTTCCGGCGGGTGGCCTGACAAGTACAAGTGAGTAACCACGCAGCAGGGGGTTGCCTTTGCCCCTCGTAATCTTAATGGTTCTCCACTCTTACTCTCTTCATTCTGCGCTGGATTTCCTACCAGGACAGCGCTTGAAGTACTTTGTTACTTTATGGCTTGTACCTTTATCCTAGGTGTACGAGTGTCCAACCCCCCCTCAGTCGACCATGAGGCACAGTTTTGCCTTTTAAAATGTATGTATTTTCGTTATTTTGTTTGTCTTGTGTGTAATTTATGTTGTCAGACGCATATTTTTTGACTTTGTGTGTGCTATTAAATGTGCACTTCGTGCATTCACGATCACCTTTATTCACTATATAGCTAGACGCCAGCATGAATGATGTACTGTCGGGAGAACTATACAGTGGCACAATTATATTTTGTGAATAATGAGCATTGCGACACTGGTGCATAGTGTTTTCACCTTTTTTTATCCTAAGACAATAATGCATAATCTGCCTTTTCTCCCCTAATGTCTGTTTTCCATCCTACAGAATTCCATGAGACGTACATTACGTATGTATTTTGAATAACGCATGCTTAATTTGCACAGCGTTTTTCGTTTTTTTCACTTATTTTATGCACCAATTTAGGTCTTCTAGGAGTGGTATTCACACTGGGCTGGTCCCAGTGTAGTCCTGATGAAGAGCTTGGGAAGCTTGAAACTAGTCGACAACATATGCTAGGTACACTTACCCATTATAGTAGTTATCTCTAGCATATTACCCACTTTTTTAATTAATTAGCTAGGAGCAACAATAAATTTAGATTGGCCCACTAGTTAATTATTTTAACTCACTTTAAACCACTCCACACCACAACACTTGCACAACACATAGTCTTGTTCAGTGCTCCTACGTAAATCCGCAAGTCGCAGCACGCCTCAGTCCGTAGAGGACTGAGAGGACCCCAATGATGAAGCATGTCACCGTGGGGAAACCCTGGTGAGTGAGGGGACTAAAGAAAGGAATTGCCCTTTCTTTCTTTTTCTTGGGTTTCTCGGGAAACAAGTGCTTTCCCTATACCCTTTTGGTTAGGTTCTCATAATCTGACGACTCAGATTATTTATTTAATTATACATACATTGGGAGGGTGAACCTAACCGTTAAAAACCTCTCTTTCCCCCCTTTTTTTGATATACTTGATTACAGCTTACAGCTGAGGGATTTTGTACCTTGATCACAGAGTCTTAGTCTGACATCCAACATTGCACACCATACTCACATTTTTACCAACCATGGCTGAAGTGACGGGCCTTACTTACTCACAAGAAGAGGTAGACAGAATCATAGCGTCTATGCTACCTCTAGCAGGAACTAACACCAGAGATACATCCGAAGCAAGCCAATGCTGGGACGAATTGACCGAATTGAAGCGTGAACAGATAAAAACACTAATACATGGTATTATGATGACAGAGTACGTGAGAGCCAACATCGCGCCACGTGGGTTAATTGTTAGAAATGAACCCTTCATTTTTCAAAATGATAAACTATTCAAGAAAGACTGGTCTCTAATATCATGGCACTGCACCAGGGATTGGTTAGTGCTAATTATAAAAACAGCTACTCGTCTATCTGAGGAAATGAAAATAGGAATCCATGATCTTGAGATTCGTCTGAAGACCTATCAAACTACAGCGGAGCTAAAAAAACGATTGGAAGAACTCAACAAAAGCATGGCCGAATTTGAAATTGGTTTGAAAGACGCCAAGTACATAAAACTAAAAAAAGACCAAAAGAATTTCTCCCAAGAGAAAATGTACCCCTACACCAGGGACGACTATACTCCATCCAACCGCAACCCCGGTTACAACACGGACAGCGATGGCTCGGATACTGGCTCTGATTTTTCAGACCCTGGTGGTAATTACATCCCCACGAACCGAAACAGAAGATCAAGGGGAGGACGCCCTAGGAATAGAGGCGGAGCAAAGTTTGGCTGGTCCCCGTTCCAGAATGCCCCACACTATGGACCTCCACCCCCACAATTCTTCTATGGGCCCCCACATTTTCAACAGCCATATCCTCCACAACCTTACCCGTATTGGGAACCCCAGAATCAAGAATCTAATCAGCCTTTTTTAGGGAGAGGCAAAAATCCACCAAGAGGAAGAAACAGACGCGGCCAGCAAGTCCAATGGGCACAGCCACTGGAATCAGTGAGGAGTCACACACGGAGCATGGGCCCACCGAATCTGCCCTCTACAAGCAACAACCCAGTTTGATAGTCAACCTATCTAACCACTCTTTAACACCAATTCAAAAAAATGTGTTGGAGAAGGGTTTAGGGTTTGTACCCACAGCAACCTTGGATAAATTTAAACTGATCTGCGAATTGAAAGAATTTATACGCAGAATCAAGTTGGAAGTTTTTTTCAAAGACAAAGAACCAGACCTTACATCTAAGACGGACACAGGACTGCACAAAAAATCTAATTTCACACCTCCTCCCAATACCCTTCCTATTGAATTACTAGCATTCGAAAAAGCAGTAATTAAGGAGATTAGGGAATTGGACCCTAAATCCATAAGAGTCTTCCATAACACAAGTAAAATTGAACAAGAGGCGATTCACCAACTCTCCAAAGACGAAACTGTCACTATTAAACCAGCCGACAAGGGGGGAGCCATAGTCCTCCAAGAGACATCAGATTACCAAACTGAATGTCTCCGACTGCTGGACGACAGAAGAAACTACCTAGCTACACCAACCAACCCAACTGAACGGCTGAGGATTGAGATTGCGAACCTGGTTGAAGAATCCCTTGTCAATGACTGGATTAGTAGAAAAGAGGCGGAATTTCTGGAAAACAAGCAACCAGTCATCCCCTACTTTTACACTATCCCTAAGATACACAAGTCTATGGTGAAACCACCTGGCAGGCCCATAGTTTCAGGATTTGGTTCTATTCTAGAACCCCTGTCGAAATTCGCCGACGCTTTTTTGAGACCACTTGTCCAAGCGACCGACACGTATCTACAAGACACTAAAGCTGTTCTGTGTCTAATTCAAAATCTAGAATTCAATCCTACAACCAGCATCTTAATCAGCCTCGATGTGGAAAGCTTGTACACCAGTTTACCACACAAGGATACACTGGACATCCTTGAGGAAGTACTCTTCGAAAATGATTGGGCTTACCACACACCCAGACATGTGGTGTTGGAATGCTGTCGCCTAGCTCTAACAGAAAATTTCTTTCAATTCAATGATTCTTTGTTCAAACAAACCCACGGTACGAGCATGGGAAGCACCTTTGCGCCGAGCCTGGCTGGGCTCTACGTACACCATCTGGAACGACATAAGATCCTCCATAACAACAACCCACACATCAACAATATCAAGTTATGGAAGAGATACATCGACGATGTGTTCCTCATCTGGGAGGGTAACGAGACGGATTTTGAATCCTTTTTTCTCTGGCTTAACCAACAAGATCCATTTCTAAAGTTCACCTTCACCATGAGCAGATCAGATTTGGTCTTTCTTGACCTTAACATATCGGCGCGCGACGGCCGCCTGATCACGACTACACATTTTAAACCTACGGCAAGAAACTGCCTCTTGGTATATGAGAGTTTCCACCCGAGAAGTCTCAAAGATAATCTACCCTTCGGGCAATTCTTACGTCTAAGACGCAACTGCACCACGAGAGAGGACTACAAAAGGCAAGCTCAAGATTTATCCAAAAAATTGATGCAACGACATTACCCATCACATCTTGTGTCCAAAGCACAAAAACGAGCATCCAACAATAACCGTGATGCGCTTCTGGAACCTAAACCTGAAAAAACATCGGATAAGAATGTGAAACGACAAATCTGCATCACAACTTTCAACACCGCATCTGATCTGGTGACCAAGATCATCAAAAGACATTGGCGAATCCTCAACAGTGGGGGTCTTAATCTGCAACTACCTATGTTTAGCCATAAAAAAGCAAAAAACATCAAGAACTATTTGGTACATACCAGACCTAATTCAACAAGGACGGTTGGTCCAGTACGCCTACTACACCCACTCCCAGAGGGACATTACCCCTGTGCCAACTGCAGTGTATGTCACCTAACCACAGCAACTAAGACTGTCACCTGCAACAATGGCATGACGTGGAATCTGCGATCCTTTACGAATTGCAACACTACCGGGGTAGTATACCTCATTACATGCGTATGTAATCTTCACTACGTGGGAATGACCACAAGAAAAGTGAGCACGAGAATGGTCGAACACCGCAGCAACTTCAGATGCAAACATAATAACACCAAAATGACGACGCATTTCTTGGATAAACAACATACACCAAATGACTTCAGCTGGGTCATTCTCGAACATGTCAGTAACTATCCCAACAGGGAGAAGAATCTACACGAAAAAGAACAACGTTGGGTGTTTAAACTGCGTTCAGACGACCACGGCCTTAATGATGATATACCATGGGGCCATTTCACTACAAACTGAGTTATCTGTCAGCAACCTCTTGTTATCCAACCACTTTGTTTTTGGTACCCTAAATGTATCAGCCTAAAATATTATATTTGGCAATTCGAGCACGCCATTGCGTTTTATTGGGTCTAATAATACGAGTGATATAATTTTCTCGAGTTATTTTTCAAGTGGCCCTTACAAGCAAGATTACAACTGAAGTAACTATCTTTTCATTTCACCCATGAGAGGTGTATATGGTTTTGTGTCGAACCTAGCATGGAGGTTTGTTAAAAACCTAGCATGGAGTCACTAATGGGACTACTAGTTCCCCCAAACTATGGGCTTATACTCATTGTTTTTCAAAGAATTAGTGTGGCACTGCTTGGTTACCTTTTCTTACACGTTCTTCCCTACCTAAGATGGCCGAACCTATTTTAGTTACGAGATTTGACACCCTAAGGCTCTTTAGCCTTCTCCGTTTTTTATGCACTGAACGGAGTAGATGAATTTAACACTTATGACATTGCCTATTATTAATTTCTCTTGATTTTGTACGTCTTAGTAACTTTGACAACTGGTACCTGCTCTAAGATGGCGGCGATCGAGGGGAACCACAACCAGCGAATTTTTCCTCTCCGTTTTCTTAGATACACACAGCGGATGGCTAATCCCTTGCGTTCCTGTTAACTACTAACTTCTTTTTCAATTACTCTTATCCCTCTATTTACGATATATGCCAGTACTAAGATGGCGGCTATGGAACACGACCGCAACCGGCGAGTCCCTTCTTCCTTTTCACACCCCCACCAGGTAGATATCTAGGCACCCGGCTCGCATCCAGTCAGTATGCGGTCGGCGAGGCAGTGTACCAGTAGGTGTTTTCCGGCGGGTGGCCTGACAAGTACAAGTGAGTAACCACGCAGCAGGGGGTTGCCTTTGCCCCTCGTAATCTTAATGGTTCTCCACTCTTACTCTCTTCATTCTGCGCTGGATTTCCTACCAGGACAGCGCTTGAAGTACTTTGTTACTTTATGGCTTGTACCTTTATCCTAGGTGTACGAGTGTCCAACCCCCCCTCAGTCGACCATGAGGCACAGTTTTGCCTTTTAAAATGTATGTATTTTCGTTATTTTGTTTGTCTTGTGTGTAATTTATGTTGTCAGACGCATATTTTTTGACTTTGTGTGTGCTATTAAATGTGCACTTCGTGCATTCACGATCACCTTTATTCACTATATAGCTAGACGCCAGCATGAATGATGTACTGTCGGGAGAACTATACAGTGGCACAATTATATTTTGTGAATAATGAGCATTGCGACACTGGTGCATAGTGTTTTCACCTTTTTTTATCCTAAGACAATAATGCATAATCTGCCTTTTCTCCCCTAATGTCTGTTTTCCATCCTACAGAATTCCATGAGACGTACATTACGTATGTATTTTGAATAACGCATGCTTAATTTGCACAGCGTTTTTCGTTTTTTTCACTTATTTTATGCACCAATTTAGGTCTTCTAGGAGTGGTATTCACACTGGGCTGGTCCCAGTGTAGTCCTGATGAAGAGCTTGGGAAGCTTGAAACTAGTCGACAACATATGCTAGGTACACTTACCCATTATAGTAGTTATCTCTAGCATATTACCCACTTTTTTAATTAATTAGCTAGGAGCAACAATAAATTTAGATTGGCCCACTAGTTAATTATTTTAACTCACTTTAAACCACTCCACACCACAACACTTGCACAACACATAGTCTTGTTCAGTGCTCCTACGTAAATCCGCAAGTCGCAGCACGCCTCAGTCCGTAGAGGACTGAGAGGACCCCAATGATGAAGCATGTCACCGTGGGGAAACCCTGGTGAGTGAGGGGACTAAAGAAAGGAATTGCCCTTTCTTTCTTTTTCTTGGGTTTCTCGGGAAACAAGTGCTTTCCCTATACCCTTTTGGTTAGGTTCTCATAATCTGACGACTCAGATTATTTATTTAATTATACATACATTGGGAGGGTGAACCTAACCGTTAAAAACCTCTCTTTCCCCCCTTTTTTTGATATACTTATTTAGAATGTATCATTACCCTAAATATGCATATTTCCATGCTATATTTACTGTGCACTGTCCTAAAGATATGTATAGATAACAACAGAAATACTATAGAACTATGGGATGACACCAAATGGTGGTTAGTCAAAACCATAGGATTATACCCAATGGTCTATAACCACCATCTGGAACAATAGTCAGATATCTTCACTTAAAACAAAACACAGGCTAGCTGAATTCATGGTCTCTTTTCTTAATTCCCTTGAGAGCCATGACGGTAGAATACTGTGTATATGTCAAAACTACAAATGAAATCGATAGTTCTGCTGGAAGCCCTTTATACCATTCCAACAGGGCGCTCTCTCAGATCAAATACTATGTAGATTATGCCATTCCGTATTTTACTGTGTAACTATCATTCTAAAAAATAAAACAACATTTTGCGCTGGTTAGCGTGTATAATCACTCAGAATGGAGTCTAGACATATCTCCATTATGACTAGGACTGGAGATATAAGGATTAAGCTCCTCTTAAAGATGGCGCTTAAACGCATGGAGACCAACTTTCTCTAGAAAACGTTGATCTCAAATCTCGCGAGACAACGATTACGTTAAAGTACGCCCAATCTGCACCTCAAACTTTCTTTCTGAAGACCGACTCCGCGTCTTTTGGCAGGGCTCTAACTTGAACAGGTAAGAATCACCTTCACGCCCAAACAGGGAACTTTCTATCGGGTCTAGTTTAAATTTTCATCCAACTCCGTTTGCAGTTTTCTTTAAGCCGATATGCATTGTTGTATTGACGAACTAAGTAGAACCCGTAAATATAATACAACCGCTATCCCCACACGAGCTTCAGTATCGTCTTGCTCTGCTCTGTGGCCCCTGAGTATTATCTGCCAATGTACATAGGTTTAAAAAGAGTGGCCCTTTATACATATAGGAAACGGACCCGGGCACAACACGTAAATAAGAATGTAGCCTTGCTAAATAGAAACACCATTAGCATGATTATTCTGAGTCGTGTATTTACATTTATAGGAACTCTATAGTACGATAGATTCCTTATCGACTCATGGTTTCAGTAACTTTTATTATTGGATAGCTGACCAAGAAGGTCACTATTATTTGTCTCCCTTAAAGGACACCCATCACGCCGTAGATCTGAAACTTGAAAATAAGATACTCGATATGTCTCTGTTAACGACATGGCATTAACAACATGCCTGTAATTTTCATTCCATATTCTCTTGGCCTTAGTAAAATCTATTGATGTTATCGCAGCTTGCACACACATATTGTATATAACACTAGGGTTATCCCCATCGCTATGATAAATCTGTCCTTACATTTTCTAGAGAACCTTGGATCGGACAGCATAAAAAGAAAATATCGTTGAAATAAAAAGAAAACCTGATATTAGTTTGGTGTAGCCCATGTGAACAACCACATGCCCTGACAAGGTAATTAAGCCGATGTGAAACTGTGTCCCATTATCACATAACTTCGCTTATAGGACACCACAACATGGCCAATTCTAAAAGTCTGTTATTTTCCTTTCAGCACTTTGCGATTGGGATTCTAGAGACAGATACGGATATAAAAAATACCTTCCTTTCTGAATTTCCCCTCTATTTCAGCCATATCAGGTACCTCGACTTCCTCATTTAGATTTAATCAGGAGTGTTATATAGAGATTAGCCTCAGTAACAACAATGTTTCCCCTTTTAGAAATCTATAGTGCTGTACCGCAATCACAGATGGCTCTTACAGCATGCTGTGTATAAACTGCCCTCTGATTCACAGGTTAGTCGCTTTAAGCCCTTTTAGGTTTGCATGTCCAAACCTGTCACTATTTATCTTGGGCATCATTTGGCATTCTTTCAATTCTTACCCCACTAACACCAATGGGACTCACATCAGCTGTACTCTGTATTGTGTTTTACCATCCTCTGCACTGCCATACTGAGTCACCTGACACAACTTTCTTGAGCACTGCTAGGATATAAGGAAATTAACAGAACACAAAGAAGGTAGTAACACACTAAGGAAGTAATCTCCTTTTGAAATTAAATGCATTTTCCTCCTAACTTGCCAACGCCATTTCCTTTTGTCTTTTTCACAGACATCCTGACACTTTGTATATATATTTCATCTTTTAACTAATTGCTGTTGGTCCTGAAGAAGGTGGTTTCCCACTGAAATGCGCGTTGACCGCGAATCTGTTTTCAACACAGTGATATTGAAGATTGATATTTTCCATCCTGTTGATCTGGAGAAAAAAATCTGACCAACTCAAGGGTCCTTTGCTTTCCCTCCCCAAATTTTCCTATAGTACTTATTTATCTCTGTATGAATGAGAGTATGAATGATTAGTAAGTGGATTTTATGTTCTAGATGTCTAGGGTGTCACTTTATTACATGTATTATGCAACATGTCTGTACTAAAATTATAAGTGGATCCAAAAAAAAGAAAAAAATGTCTTGTTTGTTCTAATCATATGTGATTTAAAACCTAATAGATAAAAGAAATAATAAAACTTTGGTTTCAAAATTATAAAGGACTCATAACTTGTTTACAGAAAATAACAGTATGACATGAAATGAAACTTGGTAGGTTATCTTGGCAATGTAGAATCTAAATAGATCATTTATTTAAATACATAGGCCGGTTTAGAGGTTCGTTACTATATTTTTTTGTCCTCTCCCTCCTCTAGGGCCTTAAGTAACATAGGGAGAACCTTTGCTCCAATTAACAAAGAGTTTAATCCATAGCAGTGTTTTTGGAGGTGTACTTTATAAATGAGATCATTGGAAGAAATAAAGAGGCGTTCATAGTTGGCTATTTGTTTATCCAAGTCTTTAAGTTTAGAGTTAAATGATTTATTATCATGTGCCACAATAGATATAGTTACACATCTGATGTAGACATTTAATGCATCCCACTGGTTGACATATGAAGTAGAACCTTATGGAATAAATAGATTACATTTTTGGCTTATTATTGTTGTTGAGAGCAACATTAACATTCATACGCCATCTTTGTTGAGAATTCTGAGTCCAATTTATTTGTAGAACTAAAGAAAGCATGATCAGTAATACCAATATTGTTTATTGTGGTATCAGAAGTTGAAGTGATTAAATGACGGGAGGTTAATAAATAATCTATTTGGGAATAAGAATTAAGAGGATTAGAAAGAAAAGTGAAATTGTTATCTGTTGGGTGATGTAAGTGCCAAATATCTACAAATTTGGTAGTTTTAAGAAAGAATTTTAGAGCGTAAAATGTTTTGGGTGGACAATATTTACCCATAGATGTTCTGTCTAACAGGGGTAACATATTAAAATAAAATCTCTTCCAATAATAAATGGTACATTTCCTAATTTGAGCACTTCTGATGTAAAAAGGGACCAAAATTTAGGATTGTCAGTTGTTGGCCCATAATATCATATTATCAATTATGATTTTTTATACAATATTGACCATAAGCATCAGAATGTCTATTTAATATCTGGAGCTGAAGTTTTTGAGAATAGCAACTCCATTTTTTTCTGTTTCTTTGGCAAAGTCATGAAGGATAAAAAATTTCTTACCATTGACCAGGAGAGACGGAATATCTCTTGCCGCTTTGCGGATCATCGCCAAATGATACTTTAAAGATCATTTGACAAGGTTTGGTGTGACTTGGACTGCTGTGTGAAGGAATTCTATTGGATTTATCAATTTCAAGTTTTGTGAATTTTCAATGCAGAAGACCCAGTAAAAAGTTCTTTAGATAGCATCTACAGTCATTGCCTTCCATGTCTTCTAGTAAATGAAAAATGTGCAAATTAAATTGTCGGTTACAATTTTCTAAATCGAGTAGGAGATTACTCATCAGAACAGCCTTGGCAGTAATTGGCATAATGCTGTCAATTTTTGTTTTGTTATCCTGAATTTTTATTGCGTTGTCTGAAACTTTCATAGATAGGCTTGCCATATCTTTGCGAATTTTCTTAATGTCTGTGACAATATGATAAGGAAGTTTCATTAGCATCCACAATTTTTAACTTGACTGAGGGGAGGCATTTTGCTTGCTTGTGCTTGTTAGTATTAATGACATGGGCATTTTCCCCTCCATATTCAATAAGGTACTGTAAAAAGAATTTTAAACAGCAAAGATGCAGAAATGAATATATAAAAGTCACTGCAATAGCAGTAGGTGCTGCATCTAAAAATAACTGTGGGAGTGGTCTAGGCTTCAGTCGCACCCTTTCCTTGAAGCAGCTCCTCCCTCCTGAAAGGAACTTCGGCAGCAGTGTAGAAGAGGAGATCAGGCAGCTGGTAAACGAGCAGTCTGGGAGTAAAACTCAATAAAACCATCAGCAAAGTAATCCAAGTGAAGCGCTGATAAAGCAAACACCAGCAGGTAAAGAAAATAAGGCAAAACTAGCCTGAAGTATGACAAATAATCGTCTATAAGAGCGGGCACCAGGTAAGGCAACTGGGAGGCAGCCATCTTGCTTCAAGTTATGCAGTCTTTACTGTGATTTGCCTTTACTGCAGTCTTGCCCAAGCATGTGCCTTTAATACGCATGGCATTATCAAGCATGCATCTTTAAAACACTTGCCTTTACCACGCATGCTTTTAACACCATGCCTTCACCACGCATATTAGTAAGTACTGGTGGGTATTTGTAAGTATAGGTTAGTACTTTCAAATACTTTCAAAATAATTTTTTTCTAAAACAAAATAGGGAATTATTTTAATAGATTTAACAATATTAAATAAAATGCATAATAGGTTTTAGGCAAGGGATGCAAGGGATATAGAAGTATTGGATGGGGAAGTGAATTAATACTCAAGTATGACCTATTAATGCTTGGGTATTAATATTTATAAAAATGTTGACATAAATGTAATACATAATTAAATCAAATACAATTCTATGATCAGTTTTCGGCACAGGATGCAAGAGATATAAGGGCACTGGGTGAAGAAGTGTATTAATACCCGGGTATTGACATTAATTAATACTCTGGCATTAATAACTAGGAATCACTTAATCTAAAATTTAGCAATTAATGTAATCATATACAGTTGTATGAATAGTTTTAGGTACAGGATTTAAGGGATGTAAGGTTATTGGGTGAGAAAGTGAATTAATACTTAAGAAGTAACTATTAATACTCGGTATTTATTTTGTTTGAATGATTAAATAAATTATATATATATCTGTACATTAAGTCTTAGGGACATAATGCAGGGAATATAGGTGTATTGTGTGGGGAAGTTAATTAATACCCAGGAATTAACTGTTAATACTCTGGTATTAATATTTAATTTAAACAATAAGCTTTAAGCTGAGTATGCAAGGGATATAGAGGTATTAGGTGGGTAAGTATTTTAATACTCGGATACTGATATTTGAAAAGCAAACTAAATTTAGTGATTAACCTATAGAATTGTATACATTATTTTAGGTATGCATACAAGGGATATAGGGGTATTGGGTGGGGTAGCATAGTAATACTCAGGTATTCTTTTTATGTCTGCATTTTTTTAGAAATATATTTAATAATTAGAAAACAATTAGTTACATATATGAAAATTAATAAAGTTAAATATTTAATACTATATTAAATAAAATATATTAAAGTTATTTAATCTATTTATTTTACTAAATAAAACTTTATAAAAGACATTTTAAAAAATAAAATTCTGCAAAAAATTGTTTTTAACTTTGAACATTTTTATTAAAATAAGAAATATTTTTAAAATGTATTGAAATTCATTATAAATATTAAAATATACACCTTTATTTAACACAGTAAAATTGTTTTGTAAACTTAAAAACAATGAAATTTGAATGATGGATGGTACCTTTAAATTCACGCTTCCTCTATTATTCACCCAAATTCACACCATACATTCTAACATTACTATCCCATTGATTTATGCTTAAACTTCCCGAAAAGAAATCCTCAGACTATGATGACTTTTTGTCAATTATAAAATTAAAAACAATGAGTAAAGGTCCTATGAAAACTATAATTGATTTTGAATTAAAATGATTAATACAATTGTAAAACTCTCTCCAACTACCTAAATTCAAAAATGTTTTTTCACTTTCCCAGTCATATTGGAAATAAATCAAAAAATATCTCCAGCTGAGGATTATATGGCGAGCAGTATATTACAATTTGAATTTAGAAAATTAGCAAGCTTTGTGTTGTGTACCTGAATGTATGGATGGCTTCTTCACGGCAATTGTACAATCAAGAATATTTTACACAAAACAAGGATAAATTGGCCCCTCTTCTAAAATATTTTGAAGATACATGGATTGGACTTCTAAGCAGGTCAGGTCATAGAAGAAAACCAAGTTTTCCCACTGAACAGAAGAACTGTTACCCTTCCTGCTTATAAAGAGGTGGAAAACAAGCAATGTAATTGAGATTTGGCTTAACTCCTTCAAGAAAGCAATTGACAAACTTCATCCCAAACTCCATCATTTCCTGGATTTTTTTTAATGGAACAAAGTTATCAGGAAATAATATGTACACAATCTTTACAAAGTAGTTTGAATCCTCAAGTTTCTAATAAAAGCAAATAAATGTCAGAACGACTAGTCCAACAGTTCCCTTTATTAGGAACTTCAGGCTATCTAGAAAACACATACTACATTCAATCAATCAATCACAGTTCTTGTAAAGCGTGACTACTCACCCATAAGGGTCTCAAGGTGCTGAGGGAGAGGATATGCTGTTCAGTCAAAAAGCCAGGTCTTGAGGTACTTCCTGAATTGAGGCAGATGTCTATGTCTATGTCTATGTATTGGTATTTGTAAGGCGCCTATATCACCCGAAGGTCTCATAGCGCCAGCAGTTGCTCAGATGGTAAGGATAAGACACGCCGATTTCGAAGAGCCAGGTTTTCAAAAGCTTGCGAAATTTCTGATGGCTAGGTTCCAATCTGATGTGGAGAGGGAGAGTATTCCAGCTTACGAGAGCGATTTTTGAAAATGATCTGTCTCCATTTCTAACAGTTCGCACTTTAGGGACCGTTAGAAGATGTAAGCTAGAAGATCTGAGCATTCTGGCTGGGCGGTATTCTGTCAGTTTGTTGGCTAAATAGACTGGGCCATTTCCGTGCAGGGATTTATGAACTAGACAGCACATTTTAAACGTGATTCGTTTCTTAATGGGGAGCCAATGAAGCATCTTCAGACAAGGGGCAGAGGAGGTACGAATAGGTAAATCCAAGGCCATTCTGGCTGCAGTATTTTGGAGAACCTGGAGTCTGTTAAGGAGGTTCTCATTTATGGAAGCAAAAAGGGCATTACCGTAATCCAGGCGACTAATAATTAGTCCCTGGATTAAAGGTAGACGAGAAGAGAGAGGGATCCATTTAAAAATTTTCTTTAAGTTACGCATAAGTCCGAAGCTGGTGTGAGAGATGTTATAAATATGATCTGCCATGGTAAGTTTATTGTCAAGCGTTATCCCAAGATTGCGGGCTGCTGATTTGGGAGAAGGGCAGGCACCCAGTGGTGATGGCCACCATTCGTCAGACCAGTGCTTATGGGCAGATCCAAAGAGCACAATCTCCGTCTTTGCCGCGTTGAGTAAAAAATAGTTGTTAGACATCCAGTCCTTTACTGCTAGCATGCATTTTTGGAACCTGAGTTTGATGTTAATGGGATTAGGCCCAAACGTGATGAGGATTTGAGTGTCGTCTGCATAGGACACAGTATCAAATCCAAAAGCTTTAATTAATCTTGCTAGAGGAGAGACATAAAGATTAAAGAGCGTGGGGCTCAAGATAGAGCCCTGTGGTACCCCTTTATCAACTTGCTGACTGGCCGATGTAAATTTGTCTGGACCTTAGAGCTCCGACCAGTCAGGTAACTTTTGATCCATGCCAAAGCTGAGCCCTCGACACCAACCTCCATCAGCCGTTCAATCAAGATGCTGTGTGAGATGGTGTCGAAGGCAGCAGATAGGTCGAGTAATACCAAAATGGCTGATTGTTTTGCATCTAAAGCCAGTCTAATGTTATCGTCCATTTCAAGCGGGCAGTTTCGGTGCTGTGGAACGCCCTAAATCCTGACTGGGACGGGTCCAAGAGTTTATTAGATTCAAGGTGTTTGGTGAGTTGAGTGTTGATTAAGGATTCCAGATATGGAGATTGCCTGAGATGCAGAAGTAGGGAGTTCCAGGTCTTTGCAGCGAGGTAAGAGAACTATCATCCTCCAGCAGTGGTCCTGCAGATCTGTGGGATGGTGGCCAGGCCTGATGGGTGGAACATAGATGTCTGGTGGGAGTGTGGAAGGAGAGACGGTGGTTGAGGTATGTTGCTCTGGCATTGTGGAGGGCTTTATAGGCATGTGTGAGAAGTTTGTAGGTGATCCTTTTGTTGACTGGGAGCCAGTGGAGGTCTCTCAGGTAGCCGGTGATGTGGCTGCAGTAGGGGATGTTAAGGATGAGTCTGGCTGAGGTGTTTTGGATGTTTTGTAGCTTCTTTTGGAGTTTTAGTGATGTAGAGTGTGTTGCTGTAGTCGAGTCTGCTGCTGACGAGTCAGTGGGTGGCCATTTCCCGCACTCGGTGGGGATCCACTTGAACATTTTCCAAAGCAGACGGAGCGTGTGGAAGCAAGAGGACAAGACTAAGCACAGTAATTTATTGCAGTGAATTACTCTTTTGTTTTTAATCAAACTCTTAATTAAGTTGGCTTTTTTGATATTTGTCTCTTTTTAAGAAAAAAATTAAAATATTAAGGTCCTACCTAGAGATGTCTTTTTTTAAACTGCTGGTGATATTTGTTAATGATCCACTCACCTGCAGTCCCTGATAATCCCAAGGTCCACTTAGGGTAAACATTGTCCAGACTTCAGAATCCATCCTCGTTGCACCCAAAAATTACTATCCATCCTATTCCTAGGAAACCAAAAAGACGTTTTTTAATAGTAAAAATCAACATCAATAAGGTCAACAAAAACTTTCAAATCTGCAAATCAAAAATACATCCAAATCCAAGGCAACCCCGAAAAATGTATTTTTCCAATTAGGAAAATGGCATCCATAAGCAAAAATAAAAAATAATTTTTGTCCCTGGAATTTGTCACCTGTCTTCTTTGTTTCAAATTGTACACCTGTGCAAAAAACTCAACATAAGAAATTCTAAAATAGCTAATTAAAAAAATATATAATCTTAAAACAAAGTATTTTCTATTTTAAGATTCTTGTTTTTAAATCTTTTTATTTTTTAAATACACCTGTCCTAGCCTGTGCATGAAAAAGCACCCTGTTTGGGGATAGAAAACTGGTTCAAAATAACGTAAATTACGTTTTACATTTATATTAGAAGGCAAAGCATGTTTACGCTTTTGCAGATCTACTAATCAAAGTAACTCTGAGAATACGCTAAAATTAATTGCTGGATGCCTAGGAACACCCACGCTTCACCCATGGAATACCTCCCTGAGGCATAGTAACGCTAGGCAGCAACTCGCGCTGCCTTGCATTTTACCAAGCCACACATAGGGGGCTTGTGTGCCTTGGTAAATCTCATTCTAGATTTCGATTCACCCTGCATCCCCTTGCGTGACATAAGGGGACGCAAAACCTTTGATAAATATGTCACTTAGCTGCCTCCCTTCCTGTCTTCTTACAATAAAGTTCTTACCTGTGACTTATAAATACATAAATTAATTTGTCTTACCTGACCCAGCTCCTCCAAACTTGCAATATTGACTGCAATGCTCAACAGACTGCAGAAACAGATGCACAAGCAGGAACATGACCCTGAAATGTAAAAACTGAAAAAAGACTATTTTTCCAATTGTATGGAAAATTGTGGGAAAATATTGTTTAAAATGTTTTACAAAACTATTTCACTGTGCTAAATAAAGTTGTATATTTTAATATGTATAAGGAATTTCAGTACATTTTACAAATATTTTTTATTTTTATAAAAACGTTAAAAGGTCCAATCAATTTTGTTCCATATTTTATTTTTTTAAATGTCTTCCATCAAGCTTTTTTAAATAAATAGATTAAATAACTTTAAAATGCTTTATTTAATATCGTGCTACATATTAACTTTGTCCAGACATAAGGGAGCACCCTGTATAAGTCAAAACGATACCTCTCTGAAGAGCTCTAATAAAAGTAAAACACATGTCAGGGCTTGTTATTATTAAATTCAGGCTGGCTTGGTTGGTTACCAATTCAAAGCTGCAATACTGTGCCTGGAGTGGTAAACTGCTTTTGTCATTTTACAGGTTGGCATGGACAGCACTGTGCTAGTCCTATAGTTAAAGACTTTGCGGTGGAAATGGCAAAAGACTTTGTCCCTTTCTATCTTGGTGTGGAAATGGCACTGTGTTAATCCTATGCTTAAAGACTTTGATAGAAAAGCAGACATTTGAGTTAGGCAGATCTAGAGTGTCTCAGGTGTTGAGGGTGCTCTATACAGGAACTGCTTTCCTCCTAAACTTGAGAACTACCCAGAGTTCCCTGATTCTTTTTTGCAGAATTTATGTGTCACTGTATGCCTGAAAAGGTATTGTTTTGACTTATACTGGGTGCTCCCTTGTGTCTGGACAAAGCTATACCTCTCTGAAGAGCTCTAATGAGAGGAACACACATGCCAGGGGTTGCTTTTATTCATTTCAGGTTGGCTTGGTTGGTATTTTACCAATTCAAAGCTGTAATAATGTGCCTGGAGCGGGAAAAGGCTTTTGTCATATTACAGCTTGGGCGTGGACAGCACTGTGCTAATCCTATGCCTAAAGACTTTGCTGTAGAAATGGCAAAAGACTTTGTCCCTTTCTATCTCGGCGTGGAGATGGCACCGTGCTAATCCTATGCTTAAAGATTTTGAAAGAAAAGCAGACATTTGAGGTGAGCAGATCTAGAGTGTAGCTGGTGTTGAGGGTGCTCTATACAGGAGCTGCTTTCCACCTAAACTTGAGAACTACCCAGAGTTCTCAGCTTCTTTTTTGAATAACTTATGCATCACTCTATGCCTGAAAAGGTATTGTTTTGATATATATATATATATATATATATATATATATATATATATATATATATATATATATATATATATATATATATATATATATATATATATATTTATATATATATATATATATATAAATATTTATATATATATATATATATATATATCCACTCCAACGGTTCTTGGTTACCGAGTGTTTCCAGCGCTCCTCGTGGGTGCGTGTCCCTGCGGCCGAACCATGCCGCTTAACATTCACCAACAATCCCTCCAACTTGGAAGAAACTGGGACGCACTCTCAACAACTTGAATTTAACGCTTTTAATTCTCTTAGCTTCAAAAGGGAACAGGCATGCGAAGATCTACGCGTTTCGGATACCGAAACGCGTAGATCTTCGCATGCCTGTTCCCTTTTGAAGCTAAGAGAATTAAAAGCGTTAAATTCAAGTTGTTGAGAGTGCGTCCCAGTTTCTTCCAAGTTGGAGGGATTGTTGGTGAATATATATATATATATATATATATACATATTATCTACTGGCGGTCGCCAGTAGATAGTTATAGTTACAACATAGTTTCCATAGGAAATCTCTAAATTCTATTTTGAATAACTTTGGCGCCGGTTGACAAATCCTCGCGAAATTTTCAAAACTAATGGGGCGCTCCGCTCAGCTCCTACCCTGAAAGACTCGGGGTGATTCGTCAAGCGGGGGCTGAGAAAAAAGGGGGGTCCCAAAACGCGTTTTCCCATAGGACCTTTAGTCGAAGGTACAGCCCGAACGGCTGAACAGAATTACTTGAAATTTGGCAAAGAGGTAGTCCTCAGGTCAGGCATGTGCCTTTTGCATATATGGTGTCAATCTGTTCAGTAGTTCCTGAGAAAATTGCAGTTAAAAGTACATAAATATCTATAGGCGCGCACCGTGCGCGCACCGTGCGCGCACCATAACGTGCGCAAGCGTAATTCTGATTGGTGGTTACATGTCAGTCAACATTCGAATCGGTCGAAATCAGGAAGTGTCGGCCGCCATTTTGTGTGTGACAGTGAAAAAGAAAGGTGGAGAACGTGAAAAGGGGGCAGGGTAGAGAGTTCCTGACCCCCTAGCCTTTGTCAGGGGGTCCCTGAAGGACCCCGAAGGGAGAAAAAAACATTTTATTCTTTTTTCAAAAAATCGCGGGGTGTGCGCACCGTGCGCACACGGTGCGCGCACCGTGAAAAAACTTTTTTAAAAAAATAAAAATTTCAACTGTTTATAAGTTTATTGAAGATATTAACTATGCTGTTCAACTTTATGCAAATACAAAAAAAAAGAGCTGAGCCATTCCATATTACAGGATACAGTCAATCTATAACTATATACATAGGTAGTTTATTGTAAAATAAGTTGTTAAAAAATATAATAATAATACATACATAAATTATCATTTAAAAAACCTTACAAATTCACTTAAAAAACCATAGGTTTCACACACGTTATAGTTAGGAATTAGCATTTAAAAAACCTTGCAAATTCACTTAAAAAACCATAGGTTTCACACATGTTATAGTTAGCTGGACATTTCACTCGTAAAAAACCAATGAAATTCCCCCGTTATAGTTAGTTCAGATAACTATAACTCGCGCGACCGCCACTCTATCACAAGGATGATGTCATCAGTGATGTCATGAGTGATGTCACTGACCATGTCATGAGTGATGTAATATGTGACATCATCAGCAGTGGATTGCAGTCGCGCGAGTTATAGTTATCTGAACTAACTATAACGGGGGGATTTCAATGGTTTTTTACGAGTGAAATGTCCAGCTAACTATAACATGTGTGAAACCTATGGTTTTTAAGTAAATATATATATGTAGGTAGGTAGTTAGTAGGTAAGTAGATAGATAGATAGATAGATAGATAGATAGATAGATAGATAGATAGATAGATAGATAGATAGATAGATAGATAGATAGATAGATAGATAGATAGATAGATAGATAGATAGATAGATAGATAGATAGATAGATAGATAGAAAGATAGAAAGATAGAAAGATAGATAGATAAATGGTTACACAGTGGCAGTCAACACTGTAGTTATAGTTAGGGCAAGGTTTCCATTGGAAATTTATTTTTTGCATTGTAATTACCTTTGGTGCCGTTCAACAATTGTTCATAAAACTTTCTTAAAAACAAGTATATCCTTCACCACCGCTCCTTCCTAGAAAGTTTCTGAGTGATCTAAGAGTGAAGAAAAAGGGGATGGTACCAAAATACAATTGCCTGATGCAATTTTGACAGGGAATTTTGAACAGCACTACAGCCAAATCAGCTGAACGGAATTAAACCAAATTTAACATAAAAGCTAGATCTTGACCCAGAAAGCATGCTTTGTATAATTTGGTGTGAATCAGTTCAGTTGTTTTTGAGAAATTAAGGCTCAAAGTTCACAGATATTTGGACAGTTGTGTACGTGGAAGTCCGGTAGGCACTCAACTTCGAATAATAGAGATATGATTGATTGAGGAGACTTTTTTTTACTGTCAGTCACTTCACTCCCAAATTTTGGGGTTGCAGCGATCCCACAGCACTTTCACAGGAGCCAGTGTGACCCCCTTACTCGTGCAAAAGTCCCACTGGATCAAGAGAAAAGTAAATGGAGTGTCCTTTGGAGCAGGCTAGGTCCTGTGCCTCACCACTGTGGAAGGTTGGGAGCCCAAGGGTGGATATACACATATATATACATATACGTATACATTCAAGAGTTTGAAACAGCAAGCCTCCATAACGCGTTTCAATCTCTTCGGATCTTAATCATATGGAAATACTGGGTTAATTGCTTGCATTTGCTTATAACAGGTTTTTTCACAAACATAATGTGCATTTGGATATATTTACAGATGGACCCCCGCTGGCCACTTTAAAGACGACGATGTAATTTCCAAGAGTGAGGCCACTGTCAGTTGTATTGGGTGGCCTGTCTGGAGAAATTCTTTGAAAGGCTGATTGAAGTGGCCAGGGTTCGTGGGGGTACTTTGGCAACCCTTGCATGTGCAAGTAAGGAATGAATGTTGAAAACTTTTTGTGAGGTCATAAACAGCAACATAATTGAATTACATCAAATACAATGCACTGGGTTTCCATTTCCCTTTGAAACTGCACAGGATATAAATACTGCCCTAAATACAATTGGATTCTATGAGGCAAAATGGGAACATGTACTGATACAAAAATAATGGCAATTGGAATACTGAAAAACACCCAATCAAACAGATATAATTGAAAGCAGATTGAGCAAATACAATGCATTATGGTTACGGTAGTCTGGAGCGACTTTTGAAAATATCGGAAATCGTTATTTGGACATAAAAATGACAAACATCTGCAAATAGGTGTTGTTACTTTGGGAACTGTAACAAAGATTAGAGCGAACTCTACTTGGTAACCACAAAACGTTCAATTAACTTGTGATTGTTTTTGCAATGATTTATATGACTGAACAACAGGGCCGGACTGGTAATACCGGGCACCAGTTTATCCCCCAGGAGGCCGGAAGGGGTGGGGGCTGGTTTCCTTACAGGGGGGTGGTTTTGTTACTGGGGCCAATTTTAAAAAAATCACCCCCCAGCAACAAAATCAGAAGGCCGTCCTGCTGCCAGGCCTGCATGCGTCTGACACCTGTGCTGCTGTGCACAGCGCCCTGAGCACAGTGTGCACTCCTCGTGCCTCAAAAAGCACAACTGCTCTGCAATTGGTGAGGTGACCTCTCACTCACGAATGGCAGTGGTGGTGCTCTTTACCGAGAGGTGCTGCGGTGAAGTAGCTGGGTTGAATTTAGTAATGCATGTGCCGCGCACACACATTACTAAATTCAACCCAAGTTGCCATACCAGTAACCAGTCCACTGCACTGTGTGTGTGTGCGCAGGGACAGGGTGCGGCCGGTGCGTGCAGGCCACGCGCTCCCACGTACACTTACTTTCGGCACCACACCCACTGTCTACCACCACCACAACTCGTGACCGGGCAGGCACTGAGACACCTGACCTGCCTTAATTGTAGGCAGTGACGTAAAGGGGGAGCAGATCATTAATTGGTCTGACTAGCACAGCGCAACGCGCAAGTCTGACCAATGATTCTGCGCCCCTACTCAAGTACGCCCGCCTGCGCCCTCAGAGAAGTTAGTTCCCGGACCCTGGGCCTGCGGCTGGTTCACTTGCAGGCCGCCTGACTGTTCATTTGAACGTTATGTGATATAGTTTGGATGCCAGCGCAGCCGGGAGCCCGCCAATGCTGCAGCTTCCACCGCGTTGTACCCGCAGCCGCATGGGACCCCAAGCGTGGTAATGAACACTTGCGACCAACCCCCGGTGGACTCGTGGCCACCGCTAGAGTGGTGGCCTGGTGCAATAGCACTGCAGCGTGTCCCCCTGGTATGTAAAATTCAAAATTGAGTTCCATGGCAGTCAGAATGTATTTGCGTGCAAAATATAAACATATGCATGGTTTCAAAGACTCTGCCTCAAGGTATGAGCGTGCGTGTGTCTGAATTGTTTCCTTTTACAGACTTGTGAAGTGAAAGCGGTTGTCTGACCAGTGCTCACCTCTGTCAAGGTGCTGCCACCACACCGCCACAATCTTAGCATAGGCACTCTTCAGACTGATGCATGGAACAATAAAGATAAAAAACGGCAGTGCCGGAAAGTGCTTTTGGAATACAAAGCAGAATTCATGGGTGCAGGAGTTGCCATTTAGAACAGGTGCAAGAGTAAAAGAACTTTCAAAGGAAGTGAAAAGGGAAACAATGGAACAAGAGGAATGTAGTAAGAAAATGAGCTTGCGGTTCAGACAGAGAGTACAGGTGCATTTGCCTTCTGGCCCCTGGTGAGGTATGCTCCAGGGCATAAAATGGGCCAATGGGCCCTTTGCACCCTGGCCCAAAGCCACCCATTGCCTTACCCCCACATACCCTTCAATCCTGTAGTGCCAGCCCTACGCGCAGCGCATGTATATTGGATCAATAGTGAGGGCTAGTCTTTTGTAGTGTGCATGCCAAGCACTGTTGCTGTAGCTGCAGCTTCAGTAGGCCCCCCTAGTGAGTGCACCAAAATTAGAAAAAAGAGCAGTGTTCTCTTTTAAGTAAAGGACCTTAAAAACCACACTAGACATAACAGGCACATACTCACATGCTGTCTGCTCTGACCGTACTCAATGTGTGTAAACGACCATGACATGCTAGGGAGTCATTAGCATCTGGGGACATCCCACCTTAATATTCTAATGCTGAGAGTTTGACTGCCTGAATGCGACAGCATTGCAGCCAGAGAGTTTCATGTCACAGAGCACAGCCGGGTGGGTGAGGGAATGAATGCTCCTACCTCATTTTTCATGAGGCTGTAACAAGACACTAAGATAAAGAGAGACGAGTCAAGACAGGAAGAGGAACTTTGTATAATAAGGCAGGGGAGTGCAAGAACAGTTGCAGAGGGATCGGAGAAAGGGGGAAGCTGAGAGTGAAAGGGTGAGACTTGGGAGAGAAGATAGAGCAAGGGAAAGGAGGTGCTGAGCAGCAATGAGGATGAGACATGGGGCATGGGAGAAACAGGCAGTTAAATATATGGGACAAAGTAGACACATGGTAAGCAAAACGCTGACAACTGAAAAGAGACAATCTGTGCATGATGAAAAGGGCCAGGAAAGAGCCAGAGAGCAAAGCAACAAAGATAAGAATAGCACTGATTTATTTAGCAGGAATCAATTTATAATTGGACACATTATCATGTATACTTTTTCATAATATAATGGACGTAGTCAACTTTAGCTAAATATATCAGGCAAGCATTCTCCACTTATACTATTTTTATTGGATTGAACAAAAAAAGGTGCTCATCCTAGTATGCATTATGATATGATATACAATTGTGGGTATAATCCTTATATGAATGAATAATTTTGTTTTCATTGCTTTTTATGTTCGGGTTTGGAAGAGCGCAGCGTGTCATCAATCAGCTTTTACTATAAGTAAAGTTACAGCTCGCCTGCATTAATTGCAGTAACTGTCTGCCAGTCTGTATCCTGATTATACATTTGTTTAACAGTAAGACCAGTTTACAAGGGCACTAAGTTGGTGCCCTTTATTTTCTGGTGCTTTTCTGCAGTTGTAAGATCTTAGAGTTTCTCGTTGCTCAAATCGGTGTAATTTCTAATATTTTTATGTTTCCCATGTCTTCATTGCTTGATTTTGCTTGCGAGAAAGTGTCACTCATAGTCATTGAAATGTCACTCATAATTACTCCGAAATTATGAAAATGTCACACATAGCAATCGAAATCTTGGCGGCTATGCGTGATACGCAACTGGCAACTTTACATAAGGTAAGTAAGTAATTTAGTAAAAGGCAACTGGGGCCCATATTATTTTTTATTTTCTTGCTTTAATTAACAAGCAGCCAGTCACCATAAACTACCTTTACTACTGGGTAAAGAGAAAAAAGAACCAATGAAAGTCCTGTGTATTCCACCAATCATCTAAATACTATTGGTTATACATCCCTCCCCTTCCGCCAGCAGTGTCATGTGTTTATGAGGTTATGACGTATCTTGATTCCTATCCTGGTCTGAAGCTCCATAGGAAATATTTCGTTTTATCACAGCAGTACTTCATCAGAGTAATTTAAAAGAGCTTCCTCCTACCCAACTATAATTGGAGAGCATTACCTGCACCCAAGGTTTCGGGTTGCCATGATGTATGTCATTTTCATAATTTCAGCATTTTATCATTGACTCGGCCTGCCCCTTTATATGCAGCAGACTGATTACCTGCGAGCAGGTGGTTCTGAAGTGTTCACTGGTTGTCACAGGGAAGTAGAGCGATCATTTAGGAAGCTATGCCTAAAGATAGCATTTATTTCAAAGCGATTGTGCTTACACAAGGACCTCAAAAGCCTCCCATTGGTTAGGATTTCACGGTACCCAGGAACGCTTTTTAATCACAAGTGCATGCTAAATATAGACATTTAGTTATAGAACGCGCTTGCATCTAGTTGCTCAAACAATTTTAAAGAACCGAAATAAAAACTGCAAAGCCACATTAACCACAGTGATAGAGCCCCAGGGAGATTTCCAGAATGGCTTTGCAGTGACAGATAGGGTGTGTAGTAAATAGATACACGAACAGACAAAACTACTTATATGGTTGTTTGCAGCAAAGGTGAATTACAGTTTTAACAGTCTGTCACTCTTAAGATCCTTCAAGGCTTTCAGAGTGAGTAAACATGAAATTGAAACCTAGGATTTGTGAAGATAGACTTTTGACTTTGATTGAGGGATTGGTGCACTGATGCCGGAGGATGGATCATTAAAACATTACATATGAAATAGGAACGATGTCCCACTTTGTCAAGAAACAATAAAAAGTGGGATACATTACCTCCCAACTTCACACCCCCAGTGGTGTAAATGTGCATTTCATTGTCTTCAGTCAAACCAAAAGACTGCATCTTTTTTCAATTTACTATGTCTACGATTTATTGCGACTGCTCCTGCTCCTTATTTTAAGATCTTTTTTAAAATCCCCTATTTTATAACTCTGCTGGCCAGAGGAAAGTAATACTTCCGAATGAGACTGTTAGAAATGTATTTCTGGTTGGCTAGGGCATGTGCCTAAACCAGGCAGAAACCACCACCCTAGTCAGGGCAAGGGAGTTACTCGCTGAAGATAACCCATGCTCACCCCCTTGGTAGCTTGGCATGAGCAGTCAGGCTTATCCCAGTGGCACCCACCATCAAATAAGGACCATTGCGGGGTGGGCACCCGCCATTGGCACCACAATGCGGGGTGGTCTCCCGCTCAAAAAGGTACCACAACAGGCTAGGCTCCCGCCGATCTGTAAAACACGGTGGAGGGCTCCAGCTAATAAAATATGCATTAAAGCGAATTGGGAACCCGCTTCCCTCAGCAATTGTAGAGGAATCCCCACGTCAGGATTCCCTCTACATGTGTCGCGGCTCAGCGCTGCAAATCCAGACAAAAATGCTGCTCTCGTCCTGGTCAATAAAGTCAGTGTGCCCACAAGGCGCTGGACTTCTAAATGGTCTAAGGGGCACAGCTGGGCTCAGGGAGGCCAGCACACAGGGCCCTCCAGCAGGGAGGCAAGCCCTCATGGTGGTTCATCCTGGGCCCCCAGCAGCAGCAAGCCCCAGTAAGCACAGGAACAGCACACCTTTCATGGGGTCACAGGCTCAATATTTATATGACATATTTGCTTTGTCTGCCCTAGCACAGGGCTTGGGGGAACCAGCCGAAATTGGTTCAGGGGGGAATTGGAGCACTTTGTTTACAAGGCTCCTCATCCCCTTTGTCAGGTGGGGGCTCGTCATCTCACACACCACAGGGTGGCGGAGCCAGCATTCACTAGGGCAGGCATACCCTATTCAGGGTCTGGGGACTACTCTGCCCACTACTCCAAATGCAGATGCCCTATTCAGCCTAGCGCTGACTCACCCTGCCCCTCCTGGAGCCACACACACCTTACCAGCCCCTGTCACTCCATAGCCAGACATGCAATCCACATCAGGCAGGCAGACACATAGCACACAGAAAAGCCAACTTCTAAAAGTGGCATTTCTAAAATAGTTATAATAAATCTGTGCACACCATTGCGTAGCATTTATTATGACTATTCCAAATATTCCAAACTTGACCACGCTGCTCCTCTCATATCAGGAATTACCACTGAAAGACTTATCAGGGAAACCCCAATGCCTTCCTATGGGAGGGGAGCCTCACAGTAATGAGAAACCAAAATGGCTGTTTGTTACTACCAGGTTATGTCACACACTTAAGGTACATGTCCTACCTTTAACCTACAATGCACCCTGCCCATAGGGCTAGCTAGGGCCTACCTTAGGAGTGACAGACATGTAGTAAAAGGGGGGTCACAGACATGGCACACGCTTTAGGTGTCACGTCACAGCGGCAGTAACACTGCGCGCACAGGCCCTGCAATGGCAGAGGCCTGAGACAGGTTTGAAAGGCTACTTTGGTGGGGGGGCGTAATCAGCGCTGCAAGCCCACTACTAGCATTTAATTTATCAGCCCCGGGTATCTGAGATACCACTTTACAAGGGACTGACAGGTAAATTAAAAAGGCCAAATAGGTGTAGACCAATTTCACCATAAGTAACACAGAGAGCACACGCATTTTACACTGAACAGCAGTGCTAAAGTGCCCAGAGTCCTAAAACCACCAACACCATGTCAGAAAAAAGGCTAGGAGAAAGGCAAAACGTTTAGGGATGACCCTGCAACAAGGGCCAAGTCCAAAAGAGACATTAAGATCAAAAGGTATGCCTCACTGAGCTGGTCCATATGGTCTGTTCACGGACACTGGTTATAGGTTCAGAGTGAGGTGTAAATAGGTTTAAATTAATTCGGAGTAAGCAACCCCTCTAAAGCATCAGGCAAAACGGTTGTGAGTGAAAGAAAGGGATTTTAAGGGGCCTAATGGAATCTACAGTAATAGATTATTTACGAATGCAGCTCACCCTCTCTGCTCTCTGCTCACAGCATAAATACTGATAGGGGGTCCATAGGAGACTGCAACCAGTCACAGAGCAGCAGAAACCATCACAGAGTCCAGGAGCACGTTGTTGAACTTTATTGGAATTTCTAAAGAAACACACAGTGTTTCCCCAAAAGTAATGAGGAACTTAATTTGGCCAGTCAACCAGCCTCATAGGTGCCAAGGTTTCAGGTTGCATATATGTGACATTTTGATAATTTCAGTGGAATTATGAGTGACATTCAATGACTATGAGTGACATGTTCTCATGAGCAAAATCGAGCAATGAAGACGAGGGAAACATCGGAAATTGCACCCATTTGAGTAGTAGATTGTGAATTTTTAAAACTAGCTTTGAAGGAAAAGTATGATTTACTCAACCTATTTGAACAAGATTAATTAGGGAGAATGGCACACTGCCTCACAGCTAATGTTGCCCCATGCATGCAGTGTTTCTTCTACTGTAAAACATTTCTCAAAGACAAAACCCTGATTGCGCCATCCTGTTAATTTTGTACTTAAGTCTTTGACAAGCTGGTCTGCATTGAGGTTTGAGGACTGCTTTTTAGGCGCTATCCAAAGGTATTTATGACACAATAAGGAGGTCATGGAAAACAATTAGTACAATGGCTGAATGGAGAGCTCCTTTGTGACACAACAAGTGATGTTACCCTCCAGCCACCCTGCATAGTTTGAGGCTCATAGCTTCATTCTGCCACTGACAGGCCACCTGAGATGACAGGGTTTCCTTAAGAATTTGAAGCCCAAGACTCACTGGGCAGTAGGCTGAGGATTTTCCATCAGCCGAAGACCTCCATTTTCTGTGCTCTGCTGTGTCACATATTTGAAATATCACTCATAATTAAGCCTAAATTATGAAAATACTACACATGGCAACCTGAAACCTCTATTTTTGGTGCTCTCTGTAAGAATGTCTATGGGTACATAAAATTGGATAACCTGGTGCTCTTTAAGGTCATCATCTACTATTTACTGTGCTTTAAAAGTTAATACAATTAAATATGTAATGAAAAATGTGCTGTAAAATGCACCATTTTGGTCTGTCTTTTTCCAAACTTTTCTGGGGGTGATAACCCCCCAAACCCCTCTAAGAGTGGTCAGGCTCGCTCACTGCACTCGCTACGCTCCAGAGGGGGCCGCTCTGAAAAGATTTGCCAGGGCTACTTTCAGTTGCCAGTCCAGCCCTGCTGAACAAGTCCTTTGAAGTCTGCTTTTTATGTTTGTGAAAAAACCTGTTATAAGCAAGTTTATGTTTGTGAAAAAACCTGTTATAAGCAAGTGCAAGCAATTAAGCCAGTATTTCCATATGATTAAGATCCGAAGAGATTGAAACGTGTTATGGAGACTTGCTGTTTCAAACTCTTGAATGAATGAAATATTCCTACCAGAAATTGGCTGGTGGGCTCGTGTTACACTTTCGGGAGAAGAAGAGTGTTTATGCTTTGGAATATTGAGCAACGTCACTACCGAGCTCCGACTCGAGAGGCTGGGCATTCCCTTCACGTCGAATGTACATTTGGATATATGTATATAAATATATATATATAAATATGGCCTCGATCATTAGGCAGTGTGGTTTCTCGGTTGTCTCTTATGCAGACGACACCCAGGTGGTGGTGTCAGTCTCAAGCAACATGGAGGACACAGCAGACCGTTTTAACTGTTGCATGACGCACGTAAACAAATGGATGCAGTCCAACTGCCTGAAATTAAATGGCGAAAAAAAACGAAATCATGCTGCTAGGATACGATTCATCCCTTCGGTCACCTGGATGGTGGCCTGCCAGTTTGGGCAAATGCCCAACCCCAGGGCCTAAGGTTAAAAATCTAGGAGTCATCTTTAATGACAAACTGGCATTCAACAGTCAGATTAATAAGCTTTCCTCTACTATCTGGTTTATTTTGAAAATGATCAGGAAAGACCGCCCATTTATCCCCCCCGATGCACTAAAAGCACTAGTCAATAAAGAATTATTGAATGCACAGCCCGTGAGAGCATGGCGCTCCAGTGTGGAAGGCTGTGGTGTGTACACGAGACCGTCCTCACAAACTGTGGCACCTGCTGCACTGAGAGCTGCGGCTTTGGTGTAGAAAGTAAACGGGCCAAGAAAAAGGGGAGTCAAAAAATGTGCGTTTCCCATGTTAATTCCCATAGTAATTTTAGACATGACTACAGCCCGAACCACTGAACGGAATTATACAAAATTTAAAAGAAAGGTAGCTGTTGGTCCAGAAAGTGATCATTTGGTAAATTGTCGTAAATCCATTCAGTAGGTTGGGAGATATAAAAAAAAAAAACATTTGTATACCTAGGGACCTGAAGGCTCCACGAACCCTCCCAATCTTGTGCTGGGATCTGATTGGATGCCAACGTTTCAACCAGGAAGTGTTGGCAGCCATATTGGGACTTAGATTCAGCTGTGGGCCTGATTTCTTTTTTTTATTTAAAAGGTATGGTTTAGGCGTATCCTTAGCTCTGGTCCTGGGGTCCCTGATGGACCCCGATAGGTCAAAAAAGCATTTTTTTTAAAAAACGTTTGCTGAAAATAGTGATGAATCCGTGACTCTGGCAAAAATAAAGAATAATAAAAACAAGTGCAGGCTTCTGCGCTTATTTTGAAAAGAGCCCCCAGGTGGGCCAGGTACCTTGGGCATTTGTTAAAAAAGGAAGGCGGCATACATGGACCCCTCCACGGGCTCCTTGAGCCCCAGGAACCACCATCTCTCCGGGGCTTTAGTTAAAGCATTGGAGGGCGCCGTGTGAACCCCCTCTATGTGCTCTCGAGCGCCCGGGGCCCACCACCTCCTGTTAGCTTTGAAGCAATAATTAGAGAGGGGCCACGTGGCCCCCCACACCCCGGCGACCACCACCTCCCTGGGGCCAGCAATTAAAATACATGTGGGAGGGGGCCTCCCCAGTGTCGGCCCATGAAAACAAAGGGAGAGGGGCATTATTGACCCTGGGGAATGCCAGCCCCCCCCCAGGGCTGGCTCCTGCTATGTCCTGGTATGTTCATTCACGGGACACAGCTGTTTGCTTTTGCTTGGCAGGAGCTGACAGCTCTCGCCAAGCAAAAGCAAACACTCCGCTTCCAGTAGGCGGGAGCTGTCAAACGGTGCGACATTGCGTTTTGTGTACATGGTCCCGTGGACACTAAAACAGAAACACACGCATCAGTCACTTCCTTGTCCAGACATGGACTGAACCATGCCCAGAGCCCACGAGTCATTGTTGCAAGCCCTGCGCTGGTCCGGAGTACGGCAGGCCAGACCACTCCGCCTACGCTGCGAGGGGGGGCCCTCATTGCTCCCCGTCGCAGGCGTACTCGCTGGTGGTGTGCAAGTCACTGGTCTAGTCGTCAGCATGTCACAGCCGCTCCCTGAGGGCAGGTGTTCACACACACCACACCCATCCGGCACAGGCGTTACTGGCCATGTGACTGTGCCAACATTAGGGTCACATCCCCCTCTTCCGGTGCTGACTGGATGACGGACGCTCCACCCTTTTCATCCATAATGGGCACATTAGTTGTTGCGCACAGGGTTGGAGGTATCCGAGGCCTGGCGGACGGCACGGGCCTACCACCACGTGGCGCTGACTGGGGTTGCACAGGGTTAGTGGCATTGGAGGCCCTGCGGATGGCACAGGCACCCCGCCACAGGACTGTGGCTTCGGGTGCACTGAGTCAGTGGCACCTTAAGCTGCTGAACGGGTGTGCAGCCTGCGATGATCCCCTGTCCCGGTGGTCCGGCCAGCTCAGGTAATGTATGCCCTGCTGAACAGCAGTTTGGGCCAGAGCCAGCGGCAGGAGCAGGCCTACCACCACGTGGCATCGCCTCCTGAATCACAGAGTTAGTGGCACCCATAGGGCTGAGCGGGTGTGCAGCCTGCGATGGTGCCAGGTGCACTGGTATGTCACATGCCATGGAGTAATCAGGACCCAGCACCACATGTGAGACCTGGTGGCCTGCGGAGCATGGCTGCAGGGTGTGGAGGGTGCCATGTCCTCAGGCCCCAGGCTTGTGGCTTTTAGCGGCACATGGTGGGACCTCCCATCTACGCGCCGGTGATGGAAGGTGAGCATTGAGGCCTGGGTGTGCATGGGCGGCCAAGCTCCAATGGGTGGCGGGAAGGGTTGGTGTGCCACTGCTTGGGTGTGCATGGGTGGGCAGGCAATGTTGTCTTGTGCAATTGTGTGTACTGTGCCAATCGTGTATCTGGATTCTGTTTCAGATGATGGCTCTGTGTCAGATGTGTGACCTGGGGTACTGCTATGCATGCCGGCAAGTGGTTGGAGACACACCGGTGGCAGCAGGTTAGCAGTGTGCCCTGGGTGCGCAGGTGCGGCTCTCCCTCTCTTCTTCTCCCTCTCTCCTTCTCTCTCCCTCACTCTCTCTTCCTCTCCCTCTCTTCTTCTCCCTCTCTCCTTCTCTCTCCCTCACTTTCTCTCCCTCTCTTCTTCTTCCTCTCTCCTTCTCTCTCCCTCACTCTCTCTCCCACTCCCTCTCTTCTTCTCCCTCTCTCCTTCTCTCTCCCTCACTTTCTCTCCCTCTCCCTCTATTCTTCTCTCTCTCCTTCTCTCTCCCTCACTCTCTCTCCCTCTCTTCTTCTCTCTCTCTCCTTCTCTCTCACTCTCTCTCCCTCTCTTCCTCGCTCTCTCCTTCGCTCTGTCTGTCCTTTGATGTGAGCAGGACACACCTTCTCATCATATTTTATGTCTTGCAGGCTGGGACCTGCGGATTGTCCAGAGGAGAGCGGCCATTTGTCATCATTTCATTTCTGTGTTATTTTTAATAAAGTTAGAATTGTTGCTTCAGAAGTGGATGTGTGCTGCTCATTTCTGTTTCGACACATCCATGTCACCAGTTGTGACTGTGCAACGGCAGGCTGATTATTTTGGACATGTTTGGGTGTAGCTGATGTGGCATGTCTTTGGTCGGGGGGTGCCAAGGAGGGGTGGTCCAGGGGGTGTTGTCGGTGGGTGTTGTAGCCCTCTTGGGTGTCTGGACCGCATGATGAGTGGCTCCATGGCATCTGTTGCCCTTCCAATGTGGCCCTGGGCTGGTCTCCCTTTTGTGGTGCAGGCTGCCGTCCGACTTAACACCAGGTCAGAGCAGGTGTAGATTTCCTGGTGCTAACGCGCCTTATCGCCGGATTTGTGTTGTTATCGCAGATCTGTCTGGTCGTTGTGAATGTTGAGGAATGGTGTGGTCGCAGCTTTTGGCACGGGAACACCCACTCTGCATCTTATTAGCGATAGTTGCGGGGATCCTCTGTGGCGATGTTTTTTGTAGCTGCTGTCACGGGTAAACTGGTGCTGTGGGCTGTTAGCACCAGTGAATGGGGAGGTAAATTTTTCACGACTTTGGCTGTGCTAATTCGGCGATCACTCCTTGTGAATATGGCCCTGTGTGGCTTGGCCACACAGCCCCCAACCCCAATAAATGATGGTTGAGGATGAGGTCCCCGGGCCCCAAATTGGCCTGGCGAGTGCAGGCCTCCACCCCATTAAGTTTTGTCAGGGCCATTTTGGCCCTAACACTAATTTCCAGAAATGAAACCTCAAAGGGAGGGATTTTTGAAATATAAACATAGCAGGTGCTCCCGTTGAAGCTCCACTTCTGTAAAGGACATATGATCCTAATTCCTGGACTTGGTAAAGGCAAAGCAAGTGAGTTTTCGTGGCAGTTCCATATTTGAAAGACAATCTAAAGTGCTTCATGGCGGTCATTGCATCATTGATTTATTGAAACGCAATCTTTATGCAGCTGGTAAGTGTGGGTCCTGTCCTGATGAGAGCAGAGTCCATGGTTCACCCTTTAAAATATTATGAGTATACAAATGTGCAAATAACTTGAAGCTTCGCCCATTTGGCCCTGCACATCTCAGTAGTATGCAAAGGTCTTCCTGTCTTTTTCCAGGATAATGGACAGCTTAACACGTGACCCCCCCCAGCGTGTTTCCTCTGATGTTGGTGAGCAGTTCCTGATGCCCAGGAATATGAGGACATCTTCAATAAACAAAGGAGGACTTGCTTAATATGGTTAAGAGTAAAGACCCTTGTTTGCTGGAGATTTACCTCTTTGTAGTTTCATTATCATCACTACAGGAGGATTCATGCTATCACATATTCCTGGATAAAGATGCACCAGGAATGATCACATTGCCAAAACGCACACAAGGTCACTGGTGACATTTTGTCATGCTCCATTATGCAGCTCTAGTGCAGAGTATGTACTACACATTTACCCAACGAGATAGCACTTAATATTTAACCAGTTTAAGTACTCCACTTGGGTAGATATTTTGTGCAAAACTGTGGACTCTTGTTAGGTAAAAGGGCAGGTGTGGTTCCTTTACGGCTGAGTGACTCACACAGCTATCGACATACCCACACAGTCACTTAAACACACACTCACACACTCAGGCCCTCACACACCCACTCACAAGCACACTCAGATACTCTTGCACCCATCACAGACCCATACATATACTCACACAGCAACTCAAAGACCCATTCAGATCCTCATGCACCCACTCAAACATGTACACCCACTTACAGGCCCACTCAGACACTCATGCACCTACTCCCAGATCCATATAGCCACTCACACAGTCACTCACAAACATACTCAGAGACTCACATACCCACTCAGACTCAGTCAGAGACTAACGTACCCACCCCAGGCCCACTCAGACACTCATGCACTCACTCACAGTCTGACTCACACTCATGGAGGTACTCACAGAACTGCTCAGACACTCTCACACCCACTCACAGACCACCTCAGACACTCACTCAGATACTCATGCACCCACTCATACACCCACTCAGACACTCATGCACCCCCTCACTCACAGACCCCCTCACACACTCAGACACTCACTCTCAAAGGTTACAGGTTACAGTTAGGAAATAAAATTTAAAAAACCTTAGAAATTCACTTAAAAAACAAAAGATTACAGGGACGTTATAGTTAGGCTCATATTTCACTCGTACAAAACCATAGAAATTCAGCAGTGATAGTTACCTGAGCTAACAATAACTTACCCCTCACAATGCACTGCTTATGATCTTGCATGTTACATCACTCATAACATGGTCAGTGACATCACTCATGACAACTCAAATGACATCATTGATGATATCATCCACAGAACCAGTCATACACAGAATATTACCCTTATACAACCTCTCATACACCCACTCACACACCTACATAACCACTCATACCCATTCAGAGACCCATACAAGTACTCACACAACCACTCACTCCTGCATAGAGCCAATTGCTCACTCATACAACCATTTATACAACCACTTACTCACCCATTCAGCTACACATACAACCAGTCACTCAGCCATACAGCCACTCACACAGCCACACACTCACCCATGCAGCTACTCGCATACCTACCTTTATACCTATGCAGCCACTCACACAACCACTCACTCATCCATACAGCCTCTCAACACAGCCACTCACTCACCCATACAACCACCCACTCACACACCCAAACAACCACTTACATATCCATTCACACATCCATGCCAAGCACTTACACATCCACTCACTCACCCATACAGTCACTCACACATACACTCACCTACCCATTGAGCAAGCCACTCAGCCATACAGCCACTGGAGCACCCACTTACTCACCAATACAGCCACTCACTTACCCATACAGCTACTCACACACCCACTTATACACCCATATAGTCACTCACACACCCATAAAGCCACTCAGATACCCACTCCCATATGGATACACACAGTAATTGAGCCACTCACATAATATATGTTAGAAGTAGTATAACTCATTAGTAGTACACCGAGTATATTCATTTAACTTTTGTAGTTGCTTAGTATATATGTTTAACACTCATAAACTCGTAGAAAACACTTCCACTCACTGGGTGATGTCACTGACCATGTGATGAGTGATGTAATATGTGAGGTCATAAGCAGTGCATTGTGGGAGCGTACATTATAGTTAGCTCAGGTAACTATACCTGCAGAATTTCTATGGTTTTGTACAAGTGAAATCTGAGCCTTACTATAACGCCCCTGTAACCTTTGTTTACGTTTTTTTTGCCCCTGAAAATATAGGTCCAACAAGGAAGACAGAAACTCTGGATGCATGTGCAAATAGATGCATTGCTTGGCATCACATTTCAGCAGAGGACTGCCTTTGTCAACAGAATATGCGCCATTTCGCTCACTTGTTATCTAGTCACATGTGCACACTTTCAACAATGTCATGGTAAACATAGAAAACATCAAATAACATAAAAAAACGGCAATCAGAGTAACCTGGGCATAAATTGCATAATCCAAAAACATTTTAAAGGTATGCATTTGACTTTATGGCACAACGCACTTAATCAATCAATCAATCAATACATTTATAAAGCGCGCTACTCACCCGCGAGGGTCTCAAGGCGCTGAAGGGAAGGGGGGCCGCTACTGCTCGAATAGCCAGGTCTTGAGGTGTTTCCTGAAGGTGAGATGGTCCTGGGTCAGTCGTAGGTGTGCGGGGAGGGAGTTCCATGTCTTGGCGGCCAGGTAGGAGAATGATTTTCCTCCCGTAGTGGTTCTGCGAATCCGTGGGACGGTGGCGAGGGCGAGGCTGGCGGAGTGGAGCTGGCGGGTAGGAGTGCACCATGATGTCTCAAGCACAATTACATTCCAATTGATATTTGCAGAGTACGCCACTGTTGCCCATATTGGCTCTTCAAAGAAACACAATGATGTGGATAGGATGTGCACTCCCCGCTCTCATGTGTACTGCCCAAGTGGTCAGTGTATGCGCTATATCCCTCATATCATAATCATCATATTCAATTAAAAAAATAAGTAGTAAATGTGAGGGTACAATCAATTATAGACAGCAAAATAGACAATCTGAGTTCCAATACAGTGAGGCCAATCAAAAGTCCAATTCGTCATACCATACGGCATGACACATATACATTTTCAGCCCAAGTGAGCACCAATAAATGTAGCAACCACATGTCCACGAACCCATGATCACTATGCGTGGGAGCACCCCAACCCTTGCGTACAGGCCAAAAAAAACAATAGCTGCTGACAACCTCATGGGAGTCCATCTAAAATGAGAAGCATCAGTGTAGCTCATAAACTTTGCAAACGAAAAGCTTAGACCCAGTTTATCACAAATCAGGGGTGGCTGTGCCTCAGAGCTTAATAGCACAAGTTCCTTTAGTCCACAAGGGGCCTGCCCTAGATATAATTAGCTCCTTCACATCCAAAATGTTTTCCTTAACAGTAGGCAGCAGAAAGCATGCTCATCATATTATGCCACGAGGATACATAATTGATAAAAGAATATGAAAGTGTTCCCCCATTACTGTAGACTTTGACCTGTTATAAATGCACACATAATTCCTCATCACAGTGCAACCCCTTAGGCTCCTTACTGTCCAGTGCTAATATGTATCTGATCCCATTATTCTCCATTTCTTTTCTCTGCTTCTCCGTCTCACCTCCTTGTGGATACCATCAATGACAGTGTACTTCAAATCCTTATACTCCCCTCCATGTACAGAGTGAAATTGCCTAGCTATGGGATAATAGGTGTCAAAGTACTCAATAGCCCTCAAATGCTGTAAGATCCTCTTGTGTACTTGTAGGGTGGTACTACCTACATATATTTCAGAGCAATTGTACTTCAGGATATAAACCACATATTCACTTTTACATATACAGTGACCTTTGATCCGGTGGACATCCCTGTCAAACATGTTGATTTTATTTATGTTTTTACCGTTATTGCAAGCTTTGCATTTCATGCACCTAGTAAAGCCGTCTTTGGGTTTAAGCCATGTCCGTCTCTCCATCCTGACAGTGCTCCTTACTGGGGTATTTCTCACAGATTTTGCTTTCCTGACAACCCTGACTCCCCAGGCGAATCATGGAAACAGAACTAGAACTCTTTAATTTGGTAACTCATGCATGCCCAAAGGGAGGCACAAGAATACTCAAATTGGCATCTTAATATTTATTGAAGCAATAAGATTCTTGTGTAAAATACGTGTGCCACAATAATCAATAGAAGGAAAAAGGGTAATCAGCATCACAAGAATGGTAAAGACAATAAACAATTCAACCATTATGCTGTTACATAGAATATATACTTGCATATATGTACAGTTATAGTTATGCTACTGACAGAATCCCTATAGGGTGATATAGCTCCCCAATTACATGTAGGTATGTTTCATTTAGGAGCTCGTCTTGGTGTAGAGCTGGGCACCATCATTCTCCGAAAGTGAACAGGATTTAGCTGAGCTGGAAATCTGGGATGGGGCAACCTCGACAGTGTCAGCAAAATGCTCCTCTAACTAGCCAAAGGAGTGACGTTGTTTATATAATAAACTTCACCCATGTTGCCATGCCAAAGTCCCAGCCAGGCTGTCATTATTGATTCTATCCTGACGAAGAGGTCACTGTATGAACAATAATAAACGACATCAAGGCTCTGATAATATGCCTATGAATGTAAGCAAAATTATTTCATGGAACGTTATCCATATAAGCACGCAAGCAAATGTGTGTTAAATGTCAGAGTTCAAGAAAAGATGTCAATTTAAAAAATGAGGATGTAAAATGGTAGTGTATCTGCCCAGACCTCATGTGACCACATGACAGTACCTGTACCTTAACATCTAGGAATTCCGCTTCCATTTCACTTATGTTGCTGGTGAATCTTGAATTCAAATCATTGGTGTTAATATCAGAAACAAACATGAGGGCTAAGTTCATGTCTTCTCTCCAAATTACAAAAATACCATCTATGAACCGTACCCACTTGGAGATGTGTTCCTTCCATTTGTCAAGGGGAACGTTACTGAGCACATGCTCCTCACACCAGCCGAGGTGGAGACTAGCAGAACAGGGGTGAAGCAGGTGCCCATTGCCGAACCCCCACTATTGTTCATATATATCAAGGATAAAAAAGAATATGTTATGTTTGAGGTACCAGTCAATCACGTTTAACAGCATTTTGCTAAATTTATAAAACCTTATTGGCCAGCCCTAAGCAAGTGTTCAACTGCCCTGAGCCCATCAGTATGGTGAATGCTGGTGTATCGAGACGGCAGATCTAGCGTCATGAGCACCGAGCCCTCCTACTAGCTGATATCAAAGATTATTTTCAAGAAATCAGTAGTGTGTTTGATATGGGATGGTAAGTTCTGCACAAAGGGCCATAAGAAATGGTCTATGTTCCTGGAAACACTTCCAAATAACCACTCTAGGGCTGCTATAAAGGGTCTCCCCAGGGGTTTGTTGGCAACTCTCTCTCTCTCTCCCCTTTGGGGTCCCCGGGCCACAAATCGACCCAGGAAAGGGGGCTGCATGCACCCCTCCCCCATAATTACAATGGCCAGGCCAAGAGGTTACCCAAAACGCATAGTCTCTCGTGCCCAGAAACGAGCCTGGTACTGTCACAGGGAGATCCTCCTTGCCCCTTCGGAGAAAAAGAGCAATTTGCGTATCCCCTTTGTTTCCAACTACAGCCCTTCAAGCAATTCGATCAGCAAAGTGATCAAGAAAAACTGGTTGCTTCTTCGGACTCATGTCCAATTCAAAGAACCCCCCTTGTTTTCATACAAAAGGGGCCCCAATTTGTCAGACAAACTGGTCCATGCCATCACGTGGCCCATAAAAGAGAAGAAGATTCAATCTGTAACTACCCTCTGGGGCCTTCCCCCAGCTGTAGGCCACTACAAATGCCAAACTTGTGCAGCCTGCAATCTTACATTTAACACCAAGGATTTTGTAACATCAGATCAAACATACCAACTGAAAACTTTCTCCAATTGTCGAACCACCAACGTCATCTATGCCATCCGTTGTCCCTGCAATCTTCTTTACATCGGCCAAACAACTCAGATGGTCAAACAACGGATTTTCCAACATCAAAGCCGCATACGATGTAATGTTGAAACTGCCCCTCTTGTTGGACACTACAAAGAACAAAATCACTCAGAAACTGATTTGGTCTGGCAAGTAATTGATCATCCAACACTCCCACTACGAGGTGGTAATCTTCAACTCTTGCTGAGCAAATGCGAATGCCGCTGGATCGCACGTTGTGACTCAGTAAATCATGGATTGAACACTTTAGATGAATGGAATACAGTTACCAATACATCTTAACTCTCTGTTGCTAAATCCGAATCTGGCTTATAATGGTTGATTCTTTCATGCTGTCAATCTCCCTCCCTTGTGTTTCCACCCTTGCCCCTTCTTTCCTTTTTCCCTCGAACACACCCCAAAACCCCCCCCCTACACACCCCCCCTCCCCCTCCCCTTTCCCCCTCCCCTCCCCACCCCCCCCCCCCCCCCCCCCCCTTCTTTCCCTTCCCTTCCTTCCTCGTGGTACCTCTTGTATCAAATTGATATAATCTTGAGCAAAAATATATATTATCTTGGTGCCCGTTATTATTATTTCATTTTTGTCTTTTCTCTAATTATAAATTGTTCTTCCTTCCCATGTTTTGCTTTATTTATTTCTGATTATTGCATATATGAGGTGTTTTAATATGATTTGGAATTTTTATTTGTATTATAAAATGTTCGTTTTGTATGTTGTTATGCTATTCCACCCGTCCCTACCCCTCCTCTCTTGCTGTCTACCCACTCCCTCTCTCTCCCCCGACTCACCCCCCACCCTTTATCCCTCCTCAGTTTTGATTACTTTTAATTTTTAAATTGATGTATTACCCAAGTGGTTATTACTCTCCATTGTGGCTGACTCCAGTTTCGAACCGTCCGCTCTCGTTGTTGTTTTTTCTACCTTTCTCACTTTCCGCCTTCACTTCCCTTTGACTTGTTCCCCCGGGGCACCGCTCAACCCATGTTAGTAACGGGTCTAGTTCCCTCCCGGACTTATTCCGATCACGTGACACGTTGCTCTTAGTGATATTTTCATAGCGGTTGCCGCCACCGGCATGGACGTTTGATTCGTCCGTCCATAGGATTTGTTCCTGTCCTCCGATTCACGCGATCCCCAGCGATTAAGTCCCTTGTCACTTCACCGGAGGTAAGAACAGGCCAAGTAGAAGACGCCTCTTGATTCCGTTTTGGCGCCTTTAATTCAATTATTCCCTTCCCTAATCTCTGCCTCTCCTCCCCTCCCCAGGCTTGATTTGATGCCCATGCCAGGCTTCCGATTTCCGGTTATTCCCTGGCCTCATTGCTCCTTGATGTCCAACATTCATTGACAACTTGGTAATTACTTGTGTGGCCCTCAATTCCCCCTCTACCCCTTTAAGATTACTTGGCTAAGTAACTCGAATCCCTTCGTCCCTCTCTTCCTTTTAGAAATTACGATTGTTTCACGACTTGGACTTTTTCTACCCTTGGAATTCGTGTACGAAATTTACGCCCAGGTAATTAGCTCTTTTTCACTTCTTCGTGGGCTATACGTTCAAGGTTTTTCTCTTTTTTCTCTTAATTTCTCTTTTAGACAACTAAAACACAACCCCCAACCCCCCCCCCCCCCCCCTCCCCTCCTTTTCTCTTCTCTCCCTCCACAGCACACGTTTATCTATGACCATTGTCCTGATGATGGCCTGGAATCAATCAGGCTGAAACGCCGTCGACAACCCCCAGCAAAGAACTTTGGCTTTTTTCTGTGGTCATTTACAAATTTGTTTAAATTTGTTTGTACATAATCATATTTTGATCACATTGTCATTATCATTTTATCGCCGTTCACGCTGTCTTCACTTATTGTGCTCACTGCGCCGTTCACTATCACTAGCACGCCCAGTGCTCACATTTGTGTTTTTGGTCATTTGTACCTTTATTGTACCGTAGTGCTGCTATAACTACCTGCAATACAAAACCCTTTTTTCTAATTTCTTGGTGGTCTCCCTTCCTTTCCCTTGCGATTTCATTATTGTTCTTAAAATTGCCTCTGAATGATTTCCAGTTGAGACATTGTTGTTTTGTTAAACAGGCCTTGTGACAAGCCCCTCATTGCGCATAGCATGCCCCTCTCCCTACTCACAATATGAAGGAGCCCTGGGAGATGGGCACCCAGGGGTGAAAGCGGCCCAGGAAGGGATTCTGTGTGATCCCTCCCCCCATAAATACAGTTGCCAGGCCTTGTGGCCAGACCCTCATTGTACCAGGCCAAAGGATGCTCACGGTGTGAGGCTGGCTGCATGCGGGGGAAGTGAGCTGGGCCTGTAGGTTTGATTAACGTATGGTAATTCGATATTACTTTAGGTTAAAAAAAACTAGAAATTCACAAAAAAACAAAAGGTTTCAAGGTCTTTATAGCTAGGAAATAGCATTAACAAAAACATAGAAATTCACTAAAAAACAAACGTTTACAGAGACGTCATAGTTAGGTTCAGAATTTACACACACTAAACCATAGAAATTCAGGAGTTATTGTCAGAGTTATTTCAAGTAACTATAGAACTAAAGCATGTGTCCTAAAGTCACGATAGCTTGCGCCCCCTGCATGCCAAATGTTGTCATCAATCATGTAATTTCAGATGTTGTAGTGGTGTTATCATTGATGTCATAGAACATGTAATGACTGATGTAATATGTGAGGTAATTAGCAGTTATAGGGCATGAGCTATCATTACTTGAGATAAATACAACTGGTTTATTCCAGTGGTTTTGTTCGTTTAAAACAATATGTTTTAACTGACATTTTGACCTAACGATAACTTCCCTTCACACTCAGTTTTTTTTCAGTGAATTTCTAAGGCGTTTGTTAATGTAAAGTAAGGTATTAGTACCATAACGAACTGTAGCGTCACTTTAACATTTGATTTTTGCACTGAATTTCTAGGTTTTTTTATGTCAAATAATACTTTATTAGCATACGTAACACCAACACACCCTGCGGGCAGCCAATCCCACACCACACATGGCCCATGTTCCATGTGGGGTTGTCAGAAGTGCCTGGCTGTGGCCAGGCCATGCATCCAATCGCTGGTGGGGGGATTGGGTACAGGGGTTGGGGCCTAAACTAAGGGTGGGTGGTGTTGCATAAAAAAACTGTGGAATTCGCTCTGCCCTAGTCATTATGCATTAATCCCACAATAGAACAAAAGTCAATATTTTTCATGTCACTGAAAAAGCACTGCTGAAATGCGAAAGCGGTGACTCATCCATGAGCCTTGCAACCTCGCTCAATGAGGACCTTCCTTAATTAGCAGCGTAAACAGAGAGCTACCTTCAATACTCCCTGAAGGCTTCGCTTTATATTCCACCGGCAACCCTGAAGAGTAACCTGCTTTAAGTATGAGAGGAGCGCTGTAGGAATTGAGACTGTCAGCCAACATTAGTATTGCCAACTCAAATTCCCCTGGTATGAAGTTGCTGCAGCCGTGAGTCCACTGTCTGTGATCGCACCCTCCGATAACTGTCCCTGCCCCCATTCCTGCATGCCTAGCATTGCTTTGCTCCACTCAGCCGTGCGCTGCATGGCCTCTGTCTAGTGGTGTTGCCGGAGGCTGTGGAGTCAAGAGAGGCAATCTTCATAGACTTGGACCCTAACCTTGCCTGGGAGTTGGCAGAGCTTACTGAAGGCACACTCACCTCGCAGCCTTCTGTGACTCTCTCTCGGGCCAGTCAGCTCCCTTTGTTGACAGTGGCACCTCAGGGCTCTAGGTGAGTCCCTCCTGTTTTCCCTCCTGTTCTGCAAAGTAGGACATGAAGCACACTGCTTCCTGCTTCATTTCTGGTGCTACGTGATGGCCTCACTTCCGCCCAGAGCTCCCTTAAAAAAGAAAACTAGGCAAAACTCCGCTCCCCTGGCGGTAGATGGTGTTGCCCGAACTTCGCTCTCCACGCGAAGCACCGTCTGGCAAAACTCTGCCAACTCCACCAGCGGAGCAGAGTATACCTCCCATGCTTAGACCAAACCCCCATGGGGTATATATTGTTTCAAGATAAAGGGTGTCATTTAAGTAGGGCAGACCTATTGACTTTCTCAAGGGTCGAAACGCCAAACTATAAAAAGTAAGACTATTGGCTTAATGAAGAGATCAGCATATTAACATATCTACAACACATCTATTGTATTTGTCAAAAAATCACCAACGTTTATAATCAAATCATATTTCATTTATTCACACAGTGCAATGTTTGATAAAAGTGACTGTCATAAAAAATGGAATAAGTTTTATGTAACAAATCAAAATGCGTTTGAGTTAAAAAAAAACATTTTTGACGCTGCAGAGTGCAGCCATAGAACCAACTACAAAGGGGGTTCTGCACTCCAGCTGAAGAGCATAGTGTTTCAGCAAAGAGTGGTTTAACAAATATGGTAATCTCTCCTTGGGTCATAGATTTAATGACCAAGAAGACTTACTGTTTCTTTCAATGTTGCTGGGGGACTGATGTGCTCCCTGCAACACCATTACAACATTAAAAAAGTGCTTGTCTTGTGCCCCTTCCCCTTCTAGGAAAACTACTAGGTTCCCAAAAATATATTTAAAAAGCCCTCACAGAGCATTATGGGGCGCTCGTTGCAAGGTGCAGTGAACAAAAAAGAGTGGCTCCTGTCCACCTGGGGGACCCTACAGCTTTGTGTACTATATTGGGCCACTGTGGGAGCCCCAGGATCCCCAGGGCCCACCAGCTTCCTGCAAGAGCAGGAGCCAGCCATTTAAAAAAAAAATAATACCAATGTGACCTGGTGCGCACCAAGGGCACCTTACAGTATTTTCCACATTACAAGCTGCGGGTGGAGCCCAAAGGGCCCCACAGCCCTGCTGGCTCCCCTGCCTACACCCATACCAGGTGCAGTGCGAGTCGGCATTGCTCCTACCCCATGGGAGCAGTTAGTTTTTGCTACCACCGTGCAGGAGCAATATTGTATTTTTCTCTATACACAAGAGCAGGAGCAGGGAAAAGCTATTCTGCTCCCTCCTGGTGGTAAAAGCTTTCTGAGCCCACTGGGACGGAGCACATCAGACTTTCTTGCTCATGCAATCATGGGCAAGGAAATCACAGTGACCTTAGGGTAGGGATCCCCGGGACACCATACAAGAGATGGCCTTGGTGGATGGGCTCCATGGGCCAAACAATGGCTTGGGGAAGGAGGACACAAGTCTTCCTACCTTTTACTTATCAGCTTCTGGGGAAGGGGTCTGCTGGACTTTAAAGAGGCTTGGCAAGAGGGAAGCACCCTCTACCCTTAAATATGCAGCAGCCCCCATGGGATGGAGTCCCTAGGGCCTCAAAGAGGCTTGGGGCGGGATGGCTGTACCGTCTTCCCCAGCCCAGACCATGCATATGAACACTTCACACTCGGAGCTCTGTAACACACGTCTTTATTCTTCAACATATGATCACTCTGTGCACGTATTGCATCATAACTTTCATAAGCTCACCTTAACACCTCCCAGCAAATTACTTAATTCTTGTTTAGAGTCCGCCCAGAACCGCAAGAGTCAGGAAACCCATAATATCACGGATGCAACACCTACATCTCCCCCTTTGTTAAATGAAAAGGACAAACATTAGCATTATATTTTTTCAATGAGTCGCCAGGACACTCGCATTGGTCTGTCAGATCAGTGGTATGTGGTAGTTGAGGTGCACCTTGATTATGCACTGATGTCATAGGGTCAGATGTGCGATCTAGACATTCAAGCATGGTCGCCTTGTTCGTGATCTCAGGAGCTGACAAACATTGAGGTTAGTGTTTAAAGTGTGATGAATCCCGTGTGATAGACTTTCAGGGACAATGCGCTATCAGCATATGTCCTTTGCATGTTACATCTCTCAAAGGGTCAACAGCAAATGGAGTGTCTGTTTTCCGCCTCAATTTCTGTTTGACCAGTACCCAGTTCCCTTTATTGAAGACTGTTTCCTGGGTGTGTTGGGGCTGATCAGCATATGTTTTCATTTTGTACTTTTGAGAAGTGTCCATTGTGGTAGTTTGGTTCCAATGGCCCTCTCAAATAGCAGTGTACCATGACTCTCTCCACTTGTGGAGTGAGGAATTGATCAATAGGCATGAAGTGCTTGACTCATGGCTTGGTTTAGATCGATTCTCTCCATTGGTGCTTGCTGAATTACCCTCTGGAGAGTGCCAATAAATTATTCAAACAATACTATTGGCTTGGGGACAGAGAGGTATATTCTTTTGATGCTTGTCATTATGTTGATCAAGAAACTTCTGGAATTCTTTGCTATTGAAAGATGGGCCATTATCAGATTTGAGAATAGAGGGGATGCCGCTCGCTGCAAAGATGTCATCAAGCTGCTCGATGACTTTGTAATGGGTTGTTGAAGATAAATCCTCCACCAAAGGAAAACACAAGTATTTATCAATGACTACCATGAGATGATGTCCATTTCCTAGAGGCCCAAAGAAATCAACTGCAACTCTCTCCTCAGAATGCGCATGAAGGTCAGACATTGTCAATGGGTGCTGTATCACCATGGGGGATAAACAGTTGCAAAGGTGGCACACTTTCAGCTCTTTCTCAACTTTTTCATCTAGGAGAGGGAACCACACTCAGGCTGAAATTTACTAAGATTTTGAGCTGTGTTTGCATCACAAAAGTGACCCAAAACGGCACAATGTTATTTCCCCAAATTTACTTTCCAGCTCTAAACTTGTTTACCGCTGGAAATAACGTAAAAGTAATTTGCATTACTTTGTGCCATGGGGTCGTGTCAAGAGTGGTGCGTGGGCGTTTCCATGCAACCACCCAAGGTTTCTCACACTAAACCCAATTTACTAAACACAGTAGATTGGGGTTAGCGTGAGAAAACTGTGCCTGTTTAATCTAGGCTCAAGGAAGGAGAAATGCTTCCATTTCTCCTTCCTTTTCTAACTTTACATGTGTGCTGTGTCGCATGCATACAAAGTGGGAAAAGCTTTCCCTGGTGTCTAGGCATAGTATTTTGTACAAGAAGGGTACCCTTTCTGTACCAAACCTATGTTAGACTCACACACACACCCTAGCGCTATGGCACTAAGGAGGTGCGTGGCGCATGACAGCTGTAATCAGCGCGGGCACAGGTGCAAGGGAAAGGCGAGGAGAGAGCCATAACTTTGAAAATATAGCGCTCTCCTGCTCCTTCCCTCTCGCACAATGCAGTGCAGCATCGCGGGAGGCTGCACTGCGTGGAGATTTGGTAATTCTCCCCTTCAATCTCTTAGGGCTCTTTTGGTGGCTACAATGCTACAATATCCTTGATGGGATAGCTCATTGACCTTCTGTCTCAGGCTCCCAGGTATACAGATTCTCAAGCCTCTCAATATTATACACTGTCGGTTGACGGGTAGCTCATCCTGTACATTTTTGCATTTTTGGAATTCAACATCATCAGCAAAGGGTTGATTACTTTTCTTCCAAGATTGCATTGTAATGAGATCTTTGAGGATGAGCATTTCTTTATATGCATTGGTAGCAGCAATAATCTGTTCTGGATAGAGCTGCTGGCGTACTGGTACACACAATGAATTTGCGATATTGTTCATCCGCTATGGATGTCGAACTGTGGCGTTGTAGCGAAACCCGTGAAAAGTAGTCTGAGGGGTTAGCCTTTTTCCAGCTTATGCACAATCACACAGTTGTACCCTTGCAATACCCACTTCTCAATGTGAGGGGGCTTCTTAGTTTTCGGTTTTACAAAGACAGTGAGTAACACCTGGTGGTCTGCGTTGATAGTGAAACGTTTCCCATATTAAAACACATAAAAATGGACGCAAGCCCGCACTACATCCAGACTCCTACTGAGAAGTCTTTGTTTTAAGTGTCAGTTTTACTCCATGCAATACAGTCTAAGAATTCGTTATCATCCTTAGATCCCAAAGGCCCTCCACTAGTCTCTACACCACCACCTGTTTTACCACAATTGGGCTGTTTGTGCTCTATGCAATAATCAACTTTATATGTGCGGCAGGACATGCTAATTGCACACGATGCAAACATAAACAGGCTAAAATGAGTTCAAATTCTGCAGGCAAATTCCTGCCAAAAGACATGTACCAAAGAAATTTAAAAAGTAAATTAAAGTGGGCAAATTGTATCATTAATTTTATTTGAAGTAGCACGAACCATAATTAAAGCATAAAGAGCTTGCCAAAAAATGAGAACCTCTGTCAGAGGGGTGTAAAAAACACACAGATTTCTTGCACTTTAGTATGTGGTATGTTTGCAACAGAAAAGTTTGAAGTCTGCAGTGCTGAAAAATAATTTTCTTAGTCGGGGGCCTGTAAAAGATGGTGAGAGAGTGACTGCACTCTCTCCGTTGGTGGCCACTTCAGAACACTGAGGACCTCTGCACCACAGTCTGCAGTAGCGACTCACTAGTGCTTGACTTATGAGAGCCTTAGTAAGTTCCTGGGGGAATCTTGCACAGCTGCAGTTCAGACACGCAAGCCCACATCTGAAGACGCGGCGAGGCTCCTGGGACAGCAACAGTGCGGACAAGAACCAGAGAGGGCTGCATGGATTGGCTCCTGCCCAGGCTGCCTGGCAGAAGGTAAAGATAACAAATCTGCGAGATCCCACATCTGTGCTGCCCCTTCCAATCTTCAAGTCCCACACACCTCAGGATAGTAACTCTAGAATCTGTATCGGCTCCCAGAGCGCACCATTGACCAAAACTTTGTTTTCCCAAGGGGCAATAGCGGTCAGCAGACTGTCTCCTGTTACAAAGAGACCAATGCGCAAAGTAAGGGCAGGCATCTTTGGTGGGTTGCCACGGGGCACTCCCCCTACCCTGCAACACTCACATACAACTTCTGGACCTAGTGGGAAATAATCTCAGTAAACTAAGTCCCTGGGACTCCATCAGCCCCTGCAGATGGAATAGCTCCTGAGTTTCTACTGGTATAAGACATCAGAGCAAGAGTCAGGATTAATAATGGCCACCTCTAAGCAAAAAAGAGGTGCCAACCTAAAGGATATACTGACCGAAGCTGCAGCACAAAGAACGGACAATGGACGAAATTCAAAAAGGGATAGGGATGGAAGGCAGGAGCCCTCGCCACATAGAGCAACACAACACACAACAGAGACCCCCCTCAAACGTTCCCTTATGAAGGAAGTCTTTGACATGCTACATGGTGATATTGCAGCATTAAGGGATGATGTTGCTAAAGAAATTAAAGGTGAAATGTGACTTGGAGGATCATGAACGAGATTTTACTCTAGGAATGGCTGGGGATTCACGAGAGGAAGAACTTGAGGCCAGTTGTAGGGAGTTTGTGGAACTTCTTGACCAAAACATCGAACTTCTGAGACACCTGGAAGACTTGGAAGTTCAGACCTGCAGGTGGGATATATGTATTAAAGGCATTCTCTGGGAGTGGCTTGGTGCATCAATTTGGCAGTCACATGCTATGAGTGCCCTGGACCCCTCCATCATCCGCTCAGGTATTCTTCACCATCGGCTCGGCTAAATACAGCTCAAACATGCCAATACTGCACTGATGCAGCGCAGAATACCTGGGCAAGCGATGAAGCCGCAGGGTGGCTGCGGATGACCCATGTCAGAGACGCTGAGGTCTGAACACCCATGCAAGATGTCAGCGCAGCAGGTGATCTGAGGCCGCAAACACCCGAGGACCGGCGGGAGCCGTACACTTGACTGAAGGTGTTCCGTACCGTCTGACCCCATGAGACCTGTGCATGGGGGCCTGCGGCGGAGTCTTCTGACCTGCTGATGAGGCCTACGACCGCTGTGCTGCACTGCCAGTCTGGAATCAGCAGCCTGGAATTGATCCGGAATCAACCTGCCGTGGTGCAGTCGAGGAGTGGGAGACCCGCCTGAGGCCGTGATGGCATACGTGGCCTTGGGGCCTTAGGAGAGAAATCAGACCCCTGGGGCCGTGCCCCGACCGTGCAGGTAGAGCCTGAGTGACCTGTGGCGGCCTGCGCCTTGGGCTCCCTCTGGGTAGGGGTGGGCAGAATTTGCGTAGTCTCGCTACGCAAAGCTCTGCGAAACAGTAAAAAATATCCGTGAGCACGCACAAGTTCCGCGAACATGCGGAATTGCTTGTTCCGCCTGTTCTCGATGCTTTTTCTTGTTCGCGAACGCTGTTTGCATGCTCGGGGAGAAATATCTTGCGAACACACATTTTGAAAGCGCGAACAATCAAAAAATTCTGCGAAGCCGCGGATCGCAGAATTTTTGCCAATTCCGCGTTCTCAGCAAAACGTGAAATTACCCAAATTCCACAAATTCCGCAAGCGGAACGGAATTTACCGCCCAGGCCTATCTCCGGGGGTGCGGCTGAGAAGCTCTCCTCACTTGGAGGTGTGAGCCATGAATTGCCTAGGCCTCTGAACTTGCTCTCTGGCTGCCAGATTGAGGCCTGATGAGCCGCAGTGACTTCACAATCCCTGCCCCCTCCCATATTCACCTAACAGATGACTTCCTCTACTTGAGAGACCCACCCGCGGCGAAGTGACTCACATAGCCTCTGGGAGGAGATCGGACCCCTCGGGCCATGCCCGGCTACATAGGTGGGCCCCGGACTCCCTGATGAGCAACCCTTGCCTGGAGGTGTGGAACACATAACTGACTGGGCTAACAAAATCCTGCCCGGTGCGGCCCCCACATCCACCACTGGCTGTGGCACCCAGACACCATGCCGTGAACCCCAAGGTGTACACAAGACCATGAGGAGGCATCCTGACCTCGGTCGCAGAAGAAACGGCTTGAAGAACTGCAGCCGGATCGTAAGGCACACGGTGAGTGGGGAGCCCCAGCTGAAGTGGTGTGGCGGGAGCGGCCTTAGGGACCCAAACCCATGAACCTGATCTTTGGCTGTGCGGCTAAGGCCTAAAGGGCTGCAGCAGCCTCCACAACCCTGAAATCCCTCCCACATCACCTGGCAGGAAATATCCCCTATAAGAGAGACTTGTGACACTGTACTGCCTTGGACCTGGCATGTCTCTCTGTTTCTAGCGCATAAAAACACGACTAGGAGGTGCATAGGGATTCAGAGGGATCAGCAGATGTAACAACCAGTAGCACTATGAAGAATCTGAATCCTGGACCTGGGAAAGACTGTGGGCTCCGGCCCCTCCCCCTTCAGATAATCTGGTAAGCGGTGGGGCTGGGAAGCGAGGAAGGAGACGGGGTGTAAAATCCCCCCCATAGAAGCTACCCAACCACATTTGGGCCACCCCAAAAGGGCTAAGGAAATGCTGTGACACCAGGGGCGGTCCATTGCTCATGAACCGAGCCCTACAGGGTCGTTAACGGGCTGGGATAGTTCAATACCAATCCCCGGGACCTCCCGTGAATGAAGACTGGTGACTTCCTGGTGGTGGCCTGCTGGGACATGAGAATGAGAAGCACCATAAGAAAACGGGCGCTCTGCCCCACTATGGGCCAACGCTGAAGCTGCATCGGACCGCTGGCCTCCTCCAAGCTTGCACCACGACGAGCAGGGGACTGAGCCGGATGCCCGGTGTGTGGACTAAGGACCTGACAAGATCCTGCAGGTGCTCGGTTGCCCCTCCATCGCCCCATCCGGTGGTGACTGGAGGGGTTCCCCTCCCCACCTGCGGCAAGTGCCCTGACCCGACTTAGGGCTTAGTCAAGCGCCCGTGGGGTGTGTGCTGTTCCGAGACCACTGTGAAACCTTGGAAGTGTCCCGCCGGCATGTCTCCATGCCAAGATCCACCTGCAAAGCGACAAAACAGACCTAAACACCACCGACACAGATCACCTCCCTTTCTTTTGTGTGCAGGACAAAGAAACAATGGACACCTCCACCCCGTGAGGCAGGCCCACATCCCAAGGTGCTTAATACAGAAACTATCCACACCGGCTGTAGCCATGGGGAAAGACCGAGGGCCCGGGCCTCCCCCAACACAGACCAAAATGATTGATTGATTGATTGATTGTGAAACTTGTATAGCGCAGCTATCGCCCTACGGGCATCTTGGCGCTTTAGACTGAGAGGAGAGCATCAGAGATGATAGAGGAGGACCGAATAACATGCCTAGATTAAGCTTTAGGAAATAACCAGGTCTTGAGTCCCTTACGGAATTCGAGTAAGGAGTTGCACTGTCGCAGGTTCGCAGGGAGTTTATTCCACTCTCCAGGGGCTACCGTGCTAAAGGCTCTTCCGCCTACCCTCATACGCTTAAATCTCGGGACCGTCAGTAGTCCAGCTGTAGAGGAGCGTAGTTGTCTGCTTGGAAGGTAGCGAGCAAACCTGTCCTGTAGAGGGACTGGACCTAGTCTGTGCACTGCTCTAAAAGTCAGACACAAGGACTTGAAGAGGATCCTTTCTCTCACCGGAAGCCAGTGTAAGTCCCTTAGTGCTCTGGTTGATGAAGAGCGGCGTTGCCTATCGAGCACCAATTTGGCTGCGGCTGACTGAATCCTCTGCAATCCTTGGTGGACATACTGCGGAGCCCCCAAATACAGGGAGTTGCAATAATCAAGTCTGCTTAATACCGTGCTGCGCACCACTGTAGCTCGCGACTCCCTAGGGAGCAGAGGTAGAATACTTCGGAGCAATCGCAGCAGGGCAAAGCAGACGTTTGCAGTTTTACTAGCTTGGGAAACCATCTGGAGATCGTCGTCAATGATTACCCCAAGATTGCGGACCTTTCTGACTGGTATAAGGGGTCCTTCCTCCGGTGTAAGACGGAATTCAAGAGGAAGATGTTTGGGAATCCTGAATTGTGAGCAGAGTACCACCTCAGTTTTACCGCTGTTAAATTGAAGAGAGTTCCGTCTGAGCCAGTCCATGGTCTGGTTCATACATTGATGGAAGCGATCCATGGCCAGTGCATCCTCCCCTTCCAGAGAGAAAGCCAGCTGCGTATCGTCAGCGTAGTTCACCAAGCTGACTCCGAAAGATTTCATTAACGGAAACAGGGGCCGCAGGTAGATGTTAAAGAGGATGGGACTAATTGCGGATCCCTGCGGCACCCCGTACGCAACTGGGGATCTGCTAGAGGAGAACGGTGCTAGGGTGACAACCTGCTGTCTGTCTTCAAGGTAGGAGCGGAACCATTGCAGCGCTCTACCCTTTACACCTATCTGCCTCAGCCTCTCCAGCAGGACAGAGTGGCTTACCGTGGTGAATGCTGCCGACATATCAAGGAGCACTAAAATCATAGCACTCCCATTGTCAGCTCGCATGCGAAGATGGTCCAGCATGGTGATTAAAGCTGTTTCGGTTCCGTGACCTGGGCGGAAACCGAACTGATCTCGATCCAACAGCAGGTTCTCCTCCAAAAACTGAGATAGGGTCCTGCTCACGGATTTTTCCAGTAATTTCACCGGGTACGGCAAAAGGGAAATGGGCCTGAAACTGGCTGGCACCAAAGGGTCCAGGTTCGGCTTTTTTATCAGTGGGGTGACTACTGCTAATTTCCAGCAGCCTGGAACAGCTCCATCAGTCAAGGATTGGTTGCAAATCATCCTTAGCCAAGGAAAAGTGTTACGTCCGTAAAGCTTCCAGATTTTGTGGGGGAAGGGATCTAGAGGAGAGCCCTACGACACGCTATCAGTCAGTTTATCAAAGATTTCATGGGAGAGAGGTTGAAAACTGTCCAAGGTGGCAATCGTTTCAAGGTCTTCATCCGCAGGATTAGTGGTTCCCTTAGGGCCATCCTGTGTGTTGACCTGCAAATGATTGACGATGTTGGAAATTTTTTCCTGAAAAAAGGAGGCGATTTCGTTACACAAAAGTTGCGAGGGGGCAATTCTGTTATTCAGACAATCTGGGTTAGTGAGATCCCTGACGATCTTAAAAAGAGCTTTAGACCCGTTGGGAGCCTGTGAAATAGAGTTAGCGTAGAAATCTGACTTCGATCTCAGGATGAGAGTTTTATATTGCAATTGAACTTGTTTTAAGACTTTTTTATCTTCCTCAGAGTAACTTCTTCTCCATTTTCTCTCTGCCTGTCTGCGAGATAGTCTAAGATGATGTAACTTCTCATTATACCAAGGGGCAGATCTTTTCCTCATCTTCTTTAGAGGCTTTATAGGGATGCAGTGATCTAGTAATTTAGCTATATGTTCCGCAAATGAGTTATAATTATCCTCCACAGACTTATTGGGAGAAAAAAGATTGACGTCAAAGGATGTAGTCAGAGAGTCACACTTTGCCAGTTTGACCCATTCTCTGTCCAGCCTGTAAGCGTGTTGCTGGTTGGACATATTCTCCTTGCATGGCATCGCCAGACTTAAAAGGATAAGAAAATGGTCGGTCCAATTCAGGGGCGTAATGTTAGATACTTTTATAGTGTCTGGATTGGCAAACACCAGATCCAGAGTGCGACCTTTCTGATGAGTGGGGCTCGACACCAATTGATGGAGATTCAGGGTGGAACACGTATACAGGAGGTCTCTCAGTTGACTGCCATGGCTTCCATCCTCACTGAGATTGAAATCTCCTAAAATAATCATATTGGTGTGGGTAAGCTTTAGATTGATGATGGTGATCAATAGATCAATACACAACCAATGACCCGGGGACAGTGGCCAGACTTGCCGAGAAATGTACCACGTCCGCTGCCGATCTCAACACCATCCTGCAAGCAATCAGCGCCTCGCAGACCTCAGTCGAAAACAAGATTGGTGAAGTCCAAGTAGACATGGCTTTCCTCCGGCAAGATCTCCGAAATGCGACGGCCGCATCACAGAAACTGAATCTCGCATTTTTACCGTCGAGGATTACTCAATTAAAAGAACAAGTAGCTCGCCTACAGACCCACACTAAGGAGCTACATAAGAGGGCAGAGGATGCTGAAAACTGGTCAAGGAGTAATAACCTATGCCTTGTGGGATTCCAAAGGGAACGGGGCATTGGCAGATTGGAGACTTCATTGAATACTGGATCAGATCTTGGATGCCTAAGGACTCCCTGTCCACCTGGTTTGTGGTGGAGCGAGCCCACCGCTTTCTGGCTCCCAGAGCTCCACCGAGAGCTCCAAACAGGCCCATAATTGCCAGAATTTTCAATTTTAAACACGGAGACTCAATCCTGAGTGAGGCCCGTAAAAAAGACTCTAACCTTCCATGGCCCCCCCATGCTGATCTTCCCAGACTACACGCGGGAGTTCAAGGCCCAGAGTCACTCATTCATCAAAGTGAAACAAAAATTACGTACCCTGAATCTCCAATACAGGTTGCTCTTCCCAGCCCGCCTCCAAGTGGTGTTCCAGAACAAAACTATTTTATTCGAATCCCCTGAGACGGCCTGGACCTGGCTGACAGAAGAGCGGCCTCTCAGGATGAATGCCTCGGACCCAACCTCGGAGGCCCGAGCTAAAGACACCCGGGTGGGGTCACCCAAACCACGTAGAAGGCGCACAGAGTCCTGCAGGTGGCGTGGAGCATGCTGAGCCGGGTTGGGCTCACCTGCAGAATCCGAACTACACCCTAGAGACCGAGCACCTTTGAACAGTTCCCGCTCCCCGTGGCGATCCGGCTCCTCAGACCGCACAGAAACCAGAAAGACTCCCCCCATCGACTCGCCTGAGTCAGACCTCTCTCGCAGTCCGGCACTTTGCCATATTGTCCAACGTATCACCACCAAAACAATGCTTAAATGGGTGTATCCTGCTACATACTAGAGACCTTTTTTGCCGAGACAATGAATATCCTTATGTAAGGAGGGGTCCTCCACACAATTCCAACCCAAACATTTTAGTTTGGTCACCTAAACTTACTTAATTGGGATGACAGATGCTTCTGTTTCGAAGTATAGGGTGGGGGGTAGGAGTAGGGAGGGGGGTTTGGACCGTTTTCCCGAGTTTTTGTTGTCACACCCTGTTTGTCACACCAGCCTTTTTACTTTACAGTATGATAGCCAAACACACCCCCCACAAAATAGTGCCACAGATATTGCTTTGCAACCAGAACATACTCAAACCAATCCCACAGCCACCCTCTAAATCCACTCACGCCCACCATGACATGCACGAGTAATACTGGAGACTCCCTCCGTTACTATCATTTAATGTCAATGGGCTCCTTGACAGGGTTAAACGGACAGAAGTCTTGCACTATGCCCAACGCCAGGCATCCGATATGCTCCTACTCCTGGAGTCCCACCTCATGTGTAATCATTGTCCCTTCCTAGCGAGATATGGATATGATAGAGTTTGGCACTCAGGGTTTGCCCAGGGGTTATGGGGGTGGCAGTTCTCCTGCGGCGCAATCTCCCCTTCATGTTCGCACAGGCCACTAACGACCCTCAGGGACGTTTTATGGCTGTAAGTGGAGCAATAAGAGGGAACGCTCTCAACTTAGTTTCTATATACTCTCCTCCATCGATGCTTACAACGACCTTGAAGTGTACTGCCGATCTCATTGCATCCCTACCCCTGGGGATGACAGTAATTGGTGGTGATTTTAACGCAGTTATGCAACCAGACTTTGATACCGCAAGTGCGCCTTCGGCCACAAGAGCCGCACACACTAAACACTTAGCGAACTGGGCGGGTACCTTGGGCATCTGTGACACTTGGAGGATTTGGCACCCCGAAGGCAAGCAATTTACTCACACCTCAGCTGCGCATCACACGCGAATTGACAACATTTCAATGCTCTCTCTCGGCTGCCAGAGGAACATGGATGTCAGGGGCATTTTTGACCATTCACCCATGTCCCTGAGCACTGGGGAACACCCCGACATGGCGGATAAATGCAGGGTTCCTCCAAGATAAAGAATTTTAAAAAGCAGTCGAGGTAGAGCTTCAACAATATTTTCTCACCAATAGCGGCACTGTCCCCTCTCCGGGTACCCTGTGGGAAGCAGGCAAGGCCAACATCCAGGGCTTTGCCAAAGGTCAGCTCAAATTCAAACGTCTAGCTCACAATAGCCAGATTGCTCTCCTAGAGGCCCAGGTGACCCTCCTCAAGAAACGTCGGCCTGGGGACCGAGATGATGCCCAGATTAGGCAGCTCGCACACCTAAGGGATGAAATCAGGCAAATTTCCATGGAAGCCGCCAAACTACTATGGAGATCCTCCATAGCTAGAGTGTACAGCTGGGAAGACAAAAATGAGAAGATCCTGCACAGACTGGCCACATGCCCCATGGCCAACTGCATAATCCCAGAGGTTAAGGACTTAGAGGACCTGGTTCACCGCTCCTCCCTAGCAATGGCCCAGATCTTTGCCACCTACTATCACAGGCTCTCTTCAGCGCAGCGCCCTGAAGTTTCCCTCTCAGAGCTGATCAACTCGGAACGCCTCCGTCTCCCCGCCTCACTACGGCCAAATCAGCCAACATAGACCTCCCCATCACCTGAGAGGAGATCAATGAAGCCATAACACGTACCGCAATGGGCCAAACTCCAGGCCCGGACGGTCTCCCACAAGAGTACTACACCGTATATCATGAGATAGTCTTCCCACACCTCTCTGATGTATTTGCTGAAGCCCTCGAAAAGTGCTCATTTCCCACAGAAACAGATGCTGCCACCATTGTTGTCATTCCTAAAACACAACCGCTCTCATCAAATTGCGCCGACTACCGCCCAATCTCTCTCATAAACACAGAGATTAAAATATTTTCCACGGTTCTAGCCCATAGCAAATAAATCTGCTCTTAATAACAAACAAATCTGCTCTTTTCACACTTTCTACCACCCTCCCGGAGATAACCTCACATTCATAGAACAATTCATGGATATCCTAGCGTCAAATTACAGCCATCAAAATAAGCAAATATTCCTGGGGGACTTCAACCTCCACTGGGATGACCTGAATGACCCTGGGGTAAACAGCCTCAAAGCCTTCCTCGCCGACCTTAATCTCATCCAAATATGTAACAGCCCTACACACGACAAAGGTGCAATTCTCGACCTAGTAATATCTAATGTGGACTCCACACAGCTCAACTCGATCCTCCCATGGGACTGGTCTGACCATCACATTATTACGTTCCAAGTCTTGTAAGAGGTCAAACGTCTCCCAACGCAACCCCTGAGAACTAAGATCTGGAAGAGAAACCTGAAAAACGTTGGCTCTAGCCCTATAGCATCAACTAACTCAAACCTTCTATATCCCCCGGATGACCTAAACGATGTCCAGGGGCTGACCAATCACTACTTTCACTCCATAAACAACCTTCTTGATAACATAGCCCCACTTCAACTCAAAAGAGCTTCCACATAAGACTCAAAACCTTGGTACGATGGGAGGCTAAATGAAGACAGACGCTCTCTCAGATTAATTGAACTGCGTTGGAGAGCCGCACCCTCAGCTGACCACCTCAAGCTTCTAAGACGCTCCAGAAACTCCTATTTTAGGAAAATCAGAAAATCTAAAACCGACTTCATCAGGACTCAACTAGACCAAGCCAAGAACCGCCCCAAAAAGCTATTCGATCTTATCAATACCCAAACCAAGAACATACCCAGTCTCCCGAACGCCATCTCTCTTATTCTACCCAATTGTGAAGAATTTGCCTCCTTCTTCGCTTCTAAAACAGAATCCATAAAATCAGATCTACTCAAGGACCTATTATGCATCTCAGACATGGACAAGAACTCATCTGTGCCCCTGGCTGGTGCACAAACTAACATCCTCCCAAAATTCAACCTCAAAAACAACGCAACTAGGTCCCACTTCAACACTTACAGTGAAGACTCCATATTAAAGGCGCTAACCTCTCTGAAACCCTCCAATCATTTCACAGACCCGCTCCCGGCTAATTACTTAAAAGACTTCATTCCCCTTTTACTACCTCTCAGGAACAAGATCATAAATACGTCCCTCCTTCAAGGACTCATTCCAGACAGCCTGAAAACAGGTCAGGTGTCGCCTATCCTAAAGAAAACAACATCTGACCCCTCGGACCTTAATAACCATCGTCCAATTTCCAACATACCTATGCTAGCCAAACTCCTGGAAAAATGTGTTAACTTGCAGCTGAATAGGCACATTGATCAATTCAACCTGCTTAACCAATTTCAATCAGGCTTCCATGCAGGTCACAGTACCGAATCAGCCATTACACATGTAATTGACGACGCTCTAAAAATCCTGGACCAAAACGAAGCCTGCTTACTCATCCTTCTCGACCTATCGTCGGCATTTGACACCGTCGAACACGACAACCTGCTTGAACTCCTGAAACACAGAATGGGATTGTCTGGTACTGTATTTAACTGGTTTGCCTCCTTCCTTCAAAACAGATCCCAAAGATTCAAGGTCAACCAATCCCTGTCCAACCCCATGCCAGTCACAGTAGGAGTTCCACAAGGCTCCTCCCTCTCACTGACCCTTTTCAACCTTTTTATGGAACCTTTTACCGATCTTCTCAGCCTCGCCAAGATTCACTTCCATATGTATGCAGACGACACCCAAATCTACATCAAGATCCACTCACATGATGACATCAAATCTCTTAACTCCACTCTACAAAAAACCCAAACATGGCTGGCCGAAAACCATTTGAAACTAAACGCCCTCAAAACGGAATTCCTCTTCATCGCTCCCCCTAACAAAACTCCCACTGTCCTGGACTGGCTGAAGCACTTACCAGCTCTCAAAGGACAACCTCTCATCGTTGACTCAGCGAAATCACTAGGGATAACGCTTGACAGCAACTTAAAGATGCAGAAGCATATCAGCGCTTCCACAAAAGGAGCCAACTTTCACCTGAAGACCCTGGCGAAAACTGAAACCCTTTCTGCCAGCCTTCGATTTCAAACAAGCAGTTCAAGCCCTAGTAATATCTAGAGTGGAATATGGGGCGGTAACCTTATGGGGCCTCCCAAGGTCATCGACAGCCCCACTAAGAGACACTATCAACTCAGCTGTGAGACTCATCACAGGTTCAGAGAGAAACTCTCACATATCCCCTGACCTGAGAACCCTCAACTGGCTACCATTTGAAGCTAGAATTCATCTTAAAATCGCTTGTATGATGCACAAAGCCCTACACCACAATTCCCCGCTCTACCTAGCTCAGAAACTGGCGCTTTCTTCGGACAGCAGAGCCTCCAAGAGTGCCAAGACACTTCTTCTAAAACCACAACGATTTGCCAAGAAAAAACCTATATGCGTTCATTCTCTGGTATGGCTCCTAGGATCTGGAATGCTTTGCCCACTGAAACAAGAACAAACCCATCCTCGGCCTCCTTCAAGAAAGAAGTGAAAGCGATCCTCATGGATAAATTCACGTGAACTCTGGCCTAATGCTAGCTTTACCGTATATTATAATTATCTATGTCTTTGTGCTCAATAGCTGTCATTTTGCCTTTCACGATAGCAGATGTGTACTTGTATATGCTATTTATAGCTGTTCACCTATATCTTTGTTTGCTACACCTTGCTTTCTCCATTTGACTTGTAAAGCGCTCTGATACTCGCAAGGGTCTTGTTCGCGCTATATAAAACCCTCAAAACAAAACAGACCCTACCTTACCAAATTGATCCACCCCGATCAATGTGGGTTTATGCCATCATGGGGGACTCGACTCTGCCTCCGGTGCCTCCACTTGGCCCTAGCAAACCGCCAATCACTAACCCCCTATTTAGCACTACTCCTAATTGCCTTTGAGATGGCCTTTGATTCTGTGGATTGGCAATACTTGTAGGACGTGCCGGTCGAGATTGGTATAGGCTTACACTTTCGCAACCTGGTTAAGATCTTGTACTCCTGACCTCAAGCACTGGTGCTCATCAATGGGGTGCTGTCCGAAACATTTCCCATTCGAAGAGGTAAGAGGCAGGGTTGCCCCCTCTCACCCCATCTTTTCCCCTTAGTGATGGAGCCCATGGCATCCCTAATATGGTCCGATGACTGAGTTCAGGGTTGGAAATGGCCAGGCTCAGAAGAAGACAAAATGGCCTTGTACGCAAATGATGTCTTGCTCTTCCTTGTGGAACAGGCCCACTCTGCCCCCCACTGCCTCTGAATGTTACATTCCTTTGGACAGGTCTCCTGCCTGTGACTGAATCCAAGTAAATCTTTCCTGGTCTCTCTACAAATCACAAGAGAGTGATTCGACTGGCAATCCACAATACCCATCAGGCGGCAATCATTTAAATACCTGGGAATCTGGGTGACATTGCTCCCGGACCTTGCCTGGTCACTCAACATAACTCAATTAGTGAAGAGAGCTAAAGAAGACCTCCACAAATGGCAGACACTACCAGTGTCACCCTTTTCAAAAGGATGCTCCTTCCTAGATTCCTCTATGTAATCCAAAACACCCCATTTCACTTTCCATGGTCTTGGTTCAGGAAGCTAGATAACCTAGCAACTAGGTTCCTTTGGGGTTGACGGAGAATCCGTATAGCCTTAGCCCAATGCCGAATTCCACCCTTTGACGGAGGCATGGGCATAACCAATCTATATTTATACTACTTAGCAACATGCCTACTCACACTACACGATTGATTTAATGGGGCTGGTCTGACCCGGCATACAGGTTTGAACTGAAAGGACTAGGCCTACCCCATATCCAAACGATGATGTACGGGGGGCCCATACTCAGAGCGCTGCCCGCAGTGACGCGAGCAGTTCTCCTGGACTGGTGGGCTTCCCTGCGCCATACCCATTGGATGAAAAAATTGACCCAATGCACACCGTTCTGGCAGGGCACCTGGCTCAGGGAAGTCAGTGACTTAGAGGGATTCCGGGCGTGGGACCTAATTGGTGTTTCTCAGCTTGGAGATGTGTGGACCGGTGATCACATGCACACTTTTGATGACCTATAGAACCAACTCTCACTGTGCTCATCACAATTCTACAGATACTTACAATTATGCCACGCCCTCCATACGCATATATCAGATGGCACAACACTGCCAGAATACAGTCTTCTGGAGGCACAAACCATGATGGCAAATCTGGAGAAGGGAGGAATTTTGTGCATTTATCGTTCCCCAACCAACGACAATCCAACGACACTAGACTGGCTTAGGAGTAAGTGGGAGAGCTGGGTGGGACCCCTTGAGGAGGAAGATTGGAGGGATGCACTGATGGCACCCAAAACTGTCACCACCTCAGCCAGGCTCCGGCTAGTCCAATTGTACTACTTACATGCAGCCTACTTAACCCCAAAATCTCTTCACAGTGCTGGCTTGAACCTGACTGCATCCTGCACTCTCTGTGAGTGAGACCAGGCAGACTTCTTTCACATGGTATGGACCTGTACTCTCCTAGCATAATACTGGAAATCTATTGAAAAAGAGTTCACTGAAATCTTGGGTTAGGAGGTCCCACACAGTCCACTAAACACACTCCTGGGAATCACAGTTGGGCTGGATGGGTCAAGGAATAACAAACTATTCCTCAATGCGGTCATGATTGTGGCGAAAAGAGACATTGCTGCTAACTGCAAAAATCCAAGCCCACCAAGTCAGTGGCGCTGGGGAGTGGACTGGTGTGCGGCGCAAGAGAAACCCCTGTATGAAGCCAGATGTTCGGCTAAACATTGCAGGGTTTGGGGCAAATGGCTGGGTCAGATAAAATAAGTATGTTTCACGACGCTGACTATACATATTGTATGTGGCCTCATGGGATCATGGTCTGCAAAAAGCATAACATCCAAAGACAAAATGTGGTGACGTTTTATCATTACTGCAATGTGATATATTATGATTATCACTGGTGTATTTTTTGTTCAAAATCCAATAAAATTGATTATAAAAAAAGGCATTCTCAGCATGGTGTGAACACTAAAGGACTATGTGAATCACCCCTTTAATCACATTCTGCCAGGCCTAACTATCTCTAACAACCAACTAGAATGCACTTATCAAGCAGGGAGGCCTTCTGACTCTTGAAGGATCCCCCCAGATGTGCTCACCTGTGTCCACTATTTTAAACAAAAAGAACAATCATGGCCACTGCTCGAGATGTCAGAAAAGTCACCTTGGAGGGTGCCACACTGTACCTTTATTAGGGCCTCTCTCCGATTACGTAGCAGAGGAGAAGGCACTTCCATGCAATCACGGCTCACCTCACAGAGAAAGGGATGAAGTATTGATGGGGATTTCCGTTTGGTCTCACATTTACCTGAGTAACCCAAATAATATGCACCTTATCAGAGGCATGTGTGATCCTGGACCTGCCCAGCTTACTGGGAGAACCTTCACCTGGCACCAACACCCACAAAACAACGACAGGATGGCACGATAGAGGGACACAGACAATGATTCCGATCTGTCAAACTCTATTTCAATCCTCTCAGGATGAGATGCGGAGCGAAAGGAAACCCATCCTAGACACTTTATTAGCAAAGGACAAGGTGTGGGAGACTGGCAAGAAGCAGAACTGGGACTATCTACAAGGATGTTTGTGCTGTACCTGGTCACAGGCTTGCCCATCGGGGAGGTTTTTGATACTAGTGTATGCATGGAGTGGGGGCAGGTAGGGGTGAGGGTGAGGGATGGAGAGAGTCTCTCTCACGGAGAGAAGTGATATGGAGCCAGATGAACTGGAACAGTGAATGTACCCTGAAAAAAGTGTTGTTTCGATGTATACCGGAGGGTGAGCCTTGACTCAGATGTCACACATGGTCCGGAAAAGACATCTATACACTATAATTTTCATTAACGAGAAGAATATTACAACCAAAAGGTGGATACCTGCACATACATTACTGCTACTACACATGGTCAAGATTTTTAGCTTTAATGTTAGGGGCCTAAATTATACTACAAAGGGACTTGCCCTATTTTCTTTTTTGAGAAAATTAGACTGCGATATCTGCCACCTACAAGAAACTTACCTTGTAAAGCGAGAATGACCGCAACTCCAGTCTTGTTGGCTCACCCGACAATTCCTCTCATCTGACCTAAAAAGACAGATAGAGTGGCTATCCTCCTTGCTAATAAATTCAAAGGGAAAGTGCTGGGACAGAATTATCATGTTGCCTCTTGGTGCTTTGTATCACAAAAGACTCCACCTTTACACTAGGTTCCATTTATGCACCTAACGCCAACGAGGAAAAATTTATCAGAACCTCTCTAACCCAGATACTGTCATCCCCAGACCGAGGCATCCTGATTGGGGAGGGGGGATCTCACCATAATTATGGACACCTTGCAGGACAGGTTTTCACAGCAAGTGGGCGAGCCTGAGGCTCTGTCTAGGGGAAGTTTAGACTTGTTATTAGAATTGAGGCTAGCGGACATCTGGCAAGCACTAAACCCCACACAAAGGGACTATACCTTCTACTCAGCATCCCAATAGACATACGCTAGATTGGACCACTTTATCTGCACCACTTCCATGCTGGTGAGAACACGATATACAACTATTGAAACATTTGCGCTCTCTTACTACTCGTCTATTGTGATTGCATTGAAGGATTCTGAGAGTGATCCATCCATTTGGGCATGGAGAATATATAACAAACTACTGAAATATGACATAGAAGTAGAACCGTGATGGAAAATGGCCCTCTCGGAAGGGTCACCGGAAACATTTTGCCTTCCACCTCCAAATTTTGCTGGAATCTTTTTGTTGGCTTTAGGACGCTGAGAATTTTACCACTGCTGACCAGTGCTAAAGTGCATATGCTCTCTCTTCTAAACATGCCTTAATTGGTTTACACCTGTTTGGCACATCTACTTTACTTGTAAGACGCTTGTAAAGTGGTATACCATATACTCAGAGCCTGTAAAGTAAATGCTACTAGTGGGCCTGCAGCACTAATTGTCCCACCTACACATGTAGCCCTGTAAACATGTCTCAGTCCTGCCACTGCAAAGCCTCTTGTGCTATTTTACTGCCATTTCAATTTCGCATTCAAAACTCTTTACCAAACCTTAAACTCCCCTTTCATTACACATAAGTTACCCCTAATGTATGCCCTAGGTAACCAATACGGCAGGGTGCTGTGTAAGTAAAAGGTAGGACATGTACCTTTAAGTGTTGCATGACCTGGCAGTTAAAAACACTGAAATTATGTTTTCACTACTGTAAGGCCTACTCCTCTCATAGGTTAACATTCGGAATTCCTCAATACACTTTTAAGCTGTAATTCCTGATTAGAAAGGAGTAACTGTGTCATGTTTATTATCTTTGGAAAGGTATTGATAAATTCTCTTTACTGGTAAAGATGGATTTAACATTCCTGTTTTAGAAATGTCACTTCTAGAAAGTGGACATTGCTCTGCACTTACAGCGCTTTGTGCCTATTGCCTGTCTCCAATATACATCTTTGTGCATTCTCTCTAGGCAGCCACAAACACAGGAAGGTTAGGTGTTTCTGAGGACTCATTGGCATTCTGATGGCTCTTCCTGGGCAAGAATGGAGGGAAGAGCTAACACTTACTCATGAATGGGCAGGGTCCTGTCTCCACCGAAAGGGCTGAATATCCCCTACAGTAAGTCTGGAGCCAGGACTGGGAAGAAAGGGCTTCGGTGCACTTCAAAGACCATTCTTTGAAGTCACCCCCACATTAAAGGCACAGCTGGGTATTCGTATTGGGTCTCTAACCCCATGACATCAGACACTTTTGGACCTGTAACTGAACTCTGTCAGAAGAATTGTTATGCTGCATTAGGGACTGACACTCTGCTGAACTGCTGATCTGGAAGACCTGGTTTTCTGCTGTGCTACCCTGCTGCTTTCTGACCCTGCTGAGGGAGAGCTGGACCCTGCCTTGCAATCAAGATGATCTCCAAGGACTTGTTCGCTTGTCTTTTGTTTCTTGAGACTCAGGGCTATCAAAGTCTCTACCCCTGCTCCTGAGCATGGTTCACTGGAAGTGGACTAGATACTTGCACCAGAGAAATCAACGCGTCTTCAGTCTGAATGTAGCAGAACTGGTGCATCAACCCTGTTACAGGAGTAGAATTGGTGCATCACTCTCAGAACCATCCGATCGCCTTGAGAGTCAGATACATCGGAACCGCGCATCGCCGCCCCAGCAGTGTTGAGAGATCAACGCATCCCCTCTACTGTGTGGAGAACATGCATCGCACTTTTGAATCAATGCATCTCGGTGCTTCATCTTCGGGACTGAGGCATCACCCCACTGCATGGAGAAAATCAACGCATCACCTTGACTGCAGGCTCGACTTCAACACATCGCTCGTCTGCACCCCGCACCTCGCTGTTGTTACCAGGATCATTTTACTGTGTTCACCGGGCCAGCGTGGCTCTTGTCCCTACCCTGAGCTCCATTGTGGTCGCCTGAACTGTTGACTTTGCCCCGGTCCAGCGTAACCCGATAACCCCCATTGGCACTTATTTGTAAGTGTTAGAACTCTTTATATTCTTTAAAAATCCTTATCTCGACATCTACTTATTGGATTTTTGTCATTTTGGTCTTGATTTATTTATATAATTATTGTCTATCTTGTGTGGAATATTTTTGTAGTGTTTCATTTTGTTTCTGTGTGTTGGGTTTACACAAATACTTTACACATTGCCTCTTTAGATTAGGCTCATTGGTCTGTGCCAAGCTGCCAGAGGGTGAGCACAGGTAATCTCTTAGTGCATATCTGACTTACCCTGACTATGATTATTGTTCCTGCTTGGACAGGGTGCAGACCTCTGCCAACCAGAAACTGAAATTTCTAACAAACAGGTCAAACAAGTCCTCTCAGATTACCTTCAAAGCAATGACTCAGCCATAACCACCCTGTTTCCACTTCAGTCGGACATGCTAAAGGCAATGATATGCTGTGAATTCCTCTCCCAAGTGATCTGATACAACAAAGAACAGCGAGACAAAAGAAAGGAACTAGAACATAATGTCAGTCACTTAGAAGAGTCACACAAATGGACTGGATCACACCAAACATGGTGTCAGCTGACCATAGCTGGCAACAGCGGAAGGCCCTGGACATGGACATGGACAAAGCTGAACTAGCACTGCTACAGCTTAAACAAATGAATTATAAAGGAGTAAATAAAGTGGGAGGCCTCCTGGCTTGCAAATTCGAGCCAAATTGGATAAACATACCATAGACCACTTGACAACACAGGAAGAATACAAAAGGAAAGACAGAGAGATAGTCGAGACACTCTACCAATTTTATACGGACCTCTAAATGATGGAGGATCTATGTCTCTCTGATGCACAGTCATATTTAACAAGACATTCACTTCCCTTCCCTGGACCACAGACATTACGACGGAAGAGGTTACAGCAACCATTGAAAGTCTCCATATGGAAAAGCACCCGGACCAGACGGCTTTATGGTTGCGTATTACAAAACTTTTTGCCAACTTCTGGGGGCGTGGCCACGACGCCGAGCAAGATGGCCGCCTGACGCGGGACCTCCGGCGCACCGGAGCTTTTCTTTTATGCCGGTTCTCCTCCGGAGAGGATTTAAACATCACGGACATCGTTTTTCGAGGTGGGAATGCAGCGCGCTTCTAGTGAGCGCTTTTTGACTCATTTTTAGGACCGGGCTGCCTCTTTTTTCACTGCGTTCGTTCTCTCCTCAGAGAGCGGCCGCCATTTTGTTTGAGGCACGATGCTCGTGCTTACTGCTGGCTTGCCTGCATTTACTCCACGCTGCCCTTTTTTAGGGTCCTGCACCTCCTGAATGCTGATTCATCCTCTTTTTGGGACACTGCCTTGCCACATGAATATCTTATTACTTGTGCTGCTTCATGCTACTGGAATGAGGTAACTTCTGTTGATGGCTTCCATACTATGTTTCTGCCTCCTCTTTGATTACATTCACCATCGCCTCTGACGAGAGCGTCCATGACCTGGTTGGTCACTGACCCTGCGCTCTTCATTTTTGCATAGTCCGGCACTTGCTTGTCTCTATGTGATTATTCTGGACTGTCTTCGGGAACATTTCTTTATTCACTCCACAGGCTCTCCTATGGTTACTGCTTCACCTTATATGTGACTGAATGCCTTCATTTTTTGGTCTTACTTTATAGCCGTCCTCTTGCTTGCTGCTTGTCATTTCTGATTGGCTTCTATGGGCAAGTTACGTAACCCAAAATTTGTCTTTACTCCTTCGGGGAACTCTCCTGTGGTAACTTCTTTACCTCATTCAACAGTGGACTCTCCTCCCAAGGCAGCGCCAATGGCGGGAGTAGCTCTCCCTCGCTCCTCCTCAGCACAGCCGCCTTTAAACAAATCTTCGCCTCCGTTAGCAACATCTTCTAAGCGTCTCAAACAAGATTCCTCTTCATCAGAGAAGTCACCATCCCCTATTTCCATGGAGATGCTTTTTGAGGAAATTCGCGCCCTTCGGCCATTTGTGGAGGAGACCAACAGTAAGATGCAGTTTCTTGAGGAGAAATGGTCGTCCATGGACAACAGAGTTACTTCTGTTGAGCAACAAATTTCGGATCTTCAATCTACTTCCCAGAGGGTCTCCTCCTTGGAAAAATCTGTTTTGGCGCTTCAACAGCATACAGAGGAATTGGAAAACAGAAATAGGAGGAACAACCTTCGTATTTATGGTTTGCCGGAATCTTTAGAAGGGGACGACCCTGTGCTCTTTTTCTCCTCCTTTCTCCCGAAGCTTTTGGATATGCCGTCCACTACTTCCCTCAATATTCAGAGAGCACATAGACTTGGTCCTCGCTCGTCCACATCAACCAAGCCAAGGGGAGTCATTATTCTTTTTTTGAAGTTCACAGATCTTCTCTCTGTTCTCTCAGCGTCCAGGGCCAAGCGTCAAGTCTCCTGGTTGGGTCAGAGAGTGTATCTTTCCCAAGATGTTTCAAATGCTACTGCCTCTCGTCGGAAGGAATTTTTGTCTCTACGAGCTCCTTTGAGGTCTCTTGGTGCTAGATATGGTTTATTCCACCCATGCACTTTCAAAGTTACGCACCAGAATCAGACTTGGACCTTCCAGGATCCTGCTGAACTCATAAATTTCATTCATATCCGTTCTAATTCTGCTATGGAGACCTCTTCCTCTTCTTGTGGCTGATTGTTTAATTGTTTTACACTTCCAGATTACTTGAAAATGTCTAACTTTTGCTTCCCTTACAGGTCATCCATTTTTGTCCCTGTCTTTGTTTCCGTTTATTAGTCTTTTCGTATTAGATTATAAATATACTTTCTTACTCCCTTGTATCTAACCTTCATCTCCCTCTATCCTTTGTTTCATAATTGTATCTTGTTTTTGTCCTTCAACAATCCTTTTTGACTTCTCTGCTCCTTGATTCCTCAGTTCTTTCCTCTATGTGTCGCTCTTAGATTTTCACCCTTTGATCGTCATAGTGTCTTTTCCTAGTCTCAAGTGTTACCCATTCTTTATTCATTTATCTAGATGGACCGACTTCCTCTCCACCTGGCTCTTCGGTTGTGTTCCTTGTTCCGGTGCTATCCGGCCTGGTCTCCCGTCTTGGGGGATCTGTCTCGTTGAGTGTCGCCATTTCCCCGTTGTCCTATTTCGTACTCCCCTCAGGTATGTTTTCTTCAGTCATCCCTTTGGGATATGTGCTGTCTATTCTTGTATTCGCTTTCTTTTCCCGCTTCCTTTCTCCTTTTCTCTCCCTTTTACTGGTTGATCAATTCCGATTCTCCTTTATTTCTCTTTACCCCTCACCTTCCTTTTTCAACTTACTTTATCGATATTTCTCAAAGTTTTCTCTTTTTCGGCTTGTCTTTTGCGCATGCCCCCTCTTTTTCACTTTTTCTGTCCTATTTGATTCTATGTTATTTGTTAATTCAAAGTTGTAACCTGGAATGTAAAAGGTTTCATTAACCCTATTAAGCGGCAGAGAGTTCTGTCCCATTTGGCTTCCTATAACCCAGATATCGCTCTCTTGCAAGAAACCCACCTTAATGATGTTGAATCCCTGAAGTTAAAAAGAAGTTGGGGGGGGGCGTGGTCTCGCCGCGGACGATGTGAGTCGCACATCGCTGAGGCTCCGGGCCGCCGCCGAGGAAAACAGCCTGTAAAGCAGGGCAGCAGCTACGGAGACGATTCAGCTAGGGGGGCCCGATTGGACATTGTGAGCGGGCAGCTGCTGGGCGCCTTGGAGACTCCTGGCTTGGGCTGTGGCGAGCAGGAGCGGCGTACGAGGCAGGGCGCCGGCGGAGGAGACCGTGACCGCCATCTTGGACGCCCGGACCCGCCGCGCTGCGGTGGGACTGTGCCTGACTGACCCGGGAGGAGTGCCGCTGGAGGAGCAGCGCGGCCGTGTGGCAGTGCAGCGGCGGCATCGAGGCGGCCAGGGCTGACGACGAGGAGGTTTTGAGGAAGATCGGGCTCGGGGGCGGTAGCGGCCGCCATCTTGTGGTCTGCGGCTGGCCCTGGCCCGGGGTTGCGGCTGCCCGCCTCGTGGCGCCGCGGAGGAGGCGGCCGTGCTGAAGCCTTGGCCTTGATCTGGGCACTTGGAGCGGACTGCTGGGGCTGCCCTGGGGACACCTGGCGCCATAAATCTGCACCCCACTGCACACGTGGAGCTGCTGTCGCGTGGCGGCGCCGCGGGCCCTGCTGCTGGTGCCTGGGACCCCTGGACTGGCCCGGCCGGGCCTTGACCGAAGCATCGTCCTGCTGGCTCGTGAGGACGTTGAGCCTGGGGGCGCCGGCCATCTGTAGAGCGTGGGAGCCACGAGCAGCACGGCGGACGACGCCTGCGACGACCAGAGCTGGTAGGCCGGGACCTCCCGGACGACCTGGGTGACCGTTGGGGATTGGATCAGAGGCGGGGGCCCGAAGGTAAAGGCGAACGACGCGGGATGTGCGTGTGGCTGTGGCCTGGCGGGCGCCGGGGGCTGTGAGAGGCCGGCCGCCACCTCGACTAACCACGCGGGAGGGGCCTGGCCCGCACGACGCCCTGCTGACTGTGTCCTACTGCTTGTGCCCGCAAAACCTGGGGTCTGTGGACCGGCGTGGGACTGGGTGAGGTCTGTTACCGCGCCTGGGAGCCTACTGGTGGCGCTCGCTATGGGCGCGACGGCCATCCCTAGCGCTGGAAGGCCTCTCTAGAGTTGCACCGCGGCCCTCGCCGGGGCCTTAGACGGCGTGGGAGTGCGAGCCTGGAGTTGGCGGTGGATCCCGTGGCCAGGGGCAGTCTAGCGGCCACATCGCTTCGTAGAGCTGGGCCTTGAGAACCTTCTGCACTGCGGCACCCTGCGCCACGGCGCTGTCGTCTGCGCTCGCCCATGCGCCCCTGAGGTTCCGAGCCTGGAAGGTTGGGGCTGAACACTCGCCACAGGACTGCGGGCCCTTGAGCTACTCGGGGCTACTACCCCCACTCACTGTGAGGCCGATCCTAAGCGCGGCCGCAACATGACCCGTACGAAGCCGGGGAAAGAGCCACCGGCAACCCCCAAAGACGCCTCTGTCAAGGACTTGTGGAATAAGCCGGCCACAGCATCACAGAGCGCAGAGCCATCGGGGGCAGGGGTTTCGGCGGCCCCTGTCACGCAATCCTTCATGACGGCGTTCATGCACGAACTTAAGTCGGAAATTGGGTCCCTTCGCACAGAAGTCCAGGCATGCGTGAAGGACCTTCGGAAAGATGTGGGAGAGCTGGGCGGCCGAGTGGATGACTTGGAAAAGACCCTGGATGCACGCACGGAAGACCAAGAACATCTATGGCAAAGATTGGCGACCTTGGAAGAACAGCACGTTGAGCTCCAGATCAAACAGGAGGATTTAGAAAATAGGGGGCGCCGGAACAACATACGCATCCGGGGGGTGCCGCCTGGGGCAGAAGGGGCAGATATTATGTCCTTTGTGGCGGACTTACTTCATGACATCCGAGGGGATGACGACACTTCGCCGCCCACCCTGGACCGCGCCCATAGGGTTTCGGGGCCGATGGGGAGGCCGGGGCTTGTCCCTGACATCTTGACACGGGTTCATTTCTTTGTTGAAAAGGAAGCCATCCTAAAGGCGGCCAGAGGCAAATCCGAAATCCTCTGCGGGGGAAAGCCCATCCAACTGTTTCAGGACTTGGCCTCCACCACTCTCCGGCGCCGTCGGGACTTCAAACCCATCACTGACAAATTGAGGGAGCTCAACATCCGCTACCAATGGGCCCATCCCTTCGCCCTCATGTTTCAGTGGGAGTCCAAGCGGCGAGTGCTGCGCTCATACCGGGAAGCGGCCCAACTCCTGCAGATTCCCGATTCACCACCGGCCAGCCCCGCGCGGCGCCCCCCCAAAGTCAGAGTCCCGGTGAAGCCGCAGTGGTCCACAGTGCGACGCTCTAGACACCCATCGTCGCCGGAGGGCAGTAGGACCTCCCGGGACAAGCAAGACATTATCGAACATATCAAATCCCTGGAGGGCTCATCCCCACCGCTGGGCTCACAGGCTTCTGCCCTTAAGTGACCGACGTCACTGTGGAACATCTCATCTGCCTGCAACTTAACAACTGAGAGAGCTGAGACGACTGGAGGCATGGCCGGCTGTAGGCTGCATTTCTCCCCCATTGCTCGACGCCTTGGACACCTCCCTCGGAGGCGCATCACCGTCTCCTCTACGGGGCGCTGTCTCCCAGGCTTGGGCGGCGGCCCGGGATGGACCCTCGACACCATAACTCTGCGGTTCAACGATGGCGCACCCCCCCCTCCTATTTCTGGGAGAGTGACATCTCCGAGACAGCCTGTGCCGCGGTGCCTGGCTACTCTCTAGACTGGAATAGGTTCTTCCGGCCCTGTTGGCCGACTACAGGTTTACATGGTTGTATTTGTACTTCTTTGTTTCTTTCAGTACCCTTTTTCATCCATTCCCTTTGGCGGGGGGGACGTGTTCATGGGTGGGATGCTCAGGCGGGAGGTGCCCTACTGGGGATTTTATGACAATGACTACCACCGCTCCCTGGAAGATTCTCTCTCTCAATGTGAAAGGGCTCAACTCTCCCAACAAACGACGCCTCATCTGGCGCTACCTGCTCCTGCAGAACCCCGACATCATCCTCCTCCAGGAGACACACCTCCTCAAGGCTGACGTAGGCCGGATGGCGCACCCGCGCTTCCCCCTTCAGTTCTGGTCCTCGGCTCCCTCGAAGACGGCGGGGGTGGCGATCCTGTGCAGGGCGGGGATATCCCGGGGGGATGCCAAGGTACATAGGGATGCGGAGGGGCGGTTCCTGCGGGTGGAGATCGGGCGGGGCTCACGCGCTCTGACACTGTGTAATTTGTATGTCCCCAACCAGGGTCAAGATCTCTTCCTGCGTAGGATCATCAGGGAACACCTTGAGCCGGTGACCACAGACCTCATAGTCGGGGGGGACTTCAACTGGGTGTGGGACGCGGAGCTTGACCGATGTGGGGGCGCGTTCCATGGGGTGGGGGCCATGTCTGCAGCGGTGAAACGCTCCCTAACCGCTCTAACCCTAGTGGATGTCTGGAGGTACCACTCCCCGGGGTTGCGCGACTACACCTTCTACTCCCATGTCCACCGCACTTACTCCCGCATTGACCTCCTCCTCGTATCGCACTCACTGCTCAAGGACTCCGTCTCGGTGTCCCACTCCACCATCTCGGTCTCGGATCACGCTCATGTAGAGCTGCTTCTACGGGTGGGTCCTCCTCAACCGCTGCGGCCCCGCCGCTGGCGTTTCCCGGACCACGTCCTCCGGGACCCAGTGGATAGAGAGGAGATACAGACAGCCATCCTGGCATATTTTGAGGATAACGACCTGCCGGGGACCCCTCTCCCCCTTCTTTGGGACGCCTTCAAGGCCACTATACGGGGCACTCTCACAGCCTTGGCGGCCGCTCGAGCGCGTGAGGCCCAGCTTTATGAGACAAAACTTTCGAGGGAACTACAGGTGCTTGAGCAGATGGACAAAGAGCGCCCGCTGGCGACGCACAAGCGCCGGTTGGCCGTCCTTCGTGGGCAGCTCCGCGCACACAGGGTCAACAAGGCTGAGCGCGCTCTGCTTGCACTTAAGCAACGCTACTATGCGGGGGGCGACAAGGTGGGCGCTGTTCTGGCGCGACGCTTGCGGACGCGGGCAGCCACGGCGCATGTCGCGAAACTACAGAAGGCGGACGGGTCCTGGGCCGTTGCGGAATCGGCGAAGCTCCAAACGTTTCACGACTACTATGCAGCCCTCTATACTGGCGACTCCCCTGCGGCGGAGCTGGTTGCGGAGGCCTTAGACGCTTGCCACTGGGACCCGTTGAGTGGGTATCACTCCGGGCTTCTAGAGGACTCTATCACCCCGGCAGAGCTGGTTGGCGCCCTACGCGACCTCCCGCTTGGCAAGGCGCCCGGCCCGGACGGGCTCCCGGTGTCGTTCTTCCGTGCCTTCTTACCGCAATTGCAGCCGTACCTCTTGCGCCTCTTTAATTCCTTTGAGGAGTCGGTAGGGCCCTCAGCAGATATGGCAATGGCCGACATAACTCTCATCCCGAAACCCGGGAAGGACCATACGCTGTGCTCCTCCTACCGGCCCATTGCCTTGCTGAACACCGATTTAAAACTCTACACCAAAATCCTAGCTAAGCGACTTAGCCCTCACCTACCTAATCTCATCGAGCCCGACCAGGTGGGGTTTATTCATCAACGCCAGGGCGCGGATAATGTACGGCGTATTGCGCATATCGTCGGGAAGGCCAAACACTGGAGGATCCCGGCCTGCCTGTTGTCGCTCGACGCGGAAAAAGCGTTCGACAGGGTTGACTGGACTTTTCTCCGAGCAGTGCTGCGGAAAATAGGCCTGGGTCCTAAGATGGTGGCGCGCATTATGGCCCCGTATATTTCGCCGGTTGCCAGGGTGCGGGTTAACGGACAGCTCACGCAACCCTTTCCCATCTGCAGAGGCACTCGGCAGGGCTGTCCCCTATCGCCCCTCTTGTTCGCCCTGGTGGTGGAGCCCCTGGCCATTATGATTCGGCGGTCCCCTGATATCTGTGGTATATCCCTTCGCGGAGTGCAGCACAAGATTGCTCTCTTCGCGGATGATCTCCTGCTCACCCTCTCCGAGCCCCTACGCTCACTGCCGGCGGTACACTCGCTACTCCGCACCTACGAACGCGCCTCTGGGCTCAAAATTAACCATGCCAAGTCCTGGGCCCTTAATATCTCGATCCCGGCCGAGGAGCTCCCAGCGATCCGAGCTTCGGCTCCGTATCAGTGGGCGGACGCGTCAGTGCGATACCTGGGTCTTAACTTAACCCCAGACCTGGCCACTTGGACGCAGGCCAATTGGCAGGAGTATAAAACCTCTGTCCTGGCTGACCTGCGGGCGTGGAGGGCCTTGCCGCTTTCCTGGTTGGGCCGCCTTAACACAGTGAAGATGTCGATATTGCCGAAGGTCCTCTATCTATTTCAAACACTGCCAACTCCGATTCCGGAACATCAAATACAGGGGCTCCAACGCGAACTCAACGCGTTTGTGTGGGGGGGGAAAAAGCCACGGTTCTCGAATAAAATCCTGAGTCTCCCCCGGGACAGGGGTGGTCTGGCCTGCCCTAACCTCCTCGAATATTACTGGGCGTCGCATCTTCGCTGTATCCTGGAGTGGGGGGCGTGGGAGAGTGAGAAGGTGTGGTTCCACATGGACAGGGCAGTCACCTGTCGCCCGCTTTGGGACCATGCCTGGCTCCCCCGGGCAGCCCGACATCGCAGCGCTTACATGGCCGTCCCTACCAAAACGGTCCTGGAGATCTGGGATAAAGTGGCGGTGAGTAGGGGCTTGACCACCTTTCCATCCCCGCACACCCCGATCGCGCGAAACCCGCAATTTCCGCCGGCGTGTCGGACGCCTCACTTCGCGAACTGGACGGAGTCGGGCTGTAGGACGATACGGGACCTGTTCCTCGGTGACTCTCTCAAAACTTTTGCACAGTGCAAGCAGGAGTTTGGGCTTATGGACGGTGATAAATACCAATACCTACAACTGCGGCACTGGATACAGGGCTCGTCCCTGATGCCGGCGGCCACGCGACCCTACACGCAGTTCGAACAGCTAGCGCGGGACTTCGGCAACTACAAGGGGCTAATATCTCGCATCTACAAAGTGCTGCAGCGCTCGCACCGGCCTGACCCCCACCCGTATCAGACGAGATGGCATTCCTCTACTGGCTCGGGCGTCACTCCTGCCCAATGGGCCCGGCTTTGGGGCGACATCCCTAAAATCCTGCGTAGCATTCCCCAACAAGAATCGGCTTACAAAGTAATGACCCAATGGTACTACACCCCCGCCAGACTCCACAAAATGTTCCCTAATTCTTCTCCCCTGTGCTGGCGCTGTACTCAGGCGCAGGGAGACTTCATACATATTTGGTGGACATGCCCACTTCTGAAAATCTTTTGGAAAGAGGTCCTCAGCCATGTAAAAAAGGTACTCGGGTTCCCCCTTCCGGAGGATCCGCTGGTGGTCCTTCTGGGAATTAGACCAACAACCCTGAGAGCCATGACAGGTCGGGATCGGCACCTTAGCCTCCACATGCTGGGCGCTGCAAAACAAACGATAGCCCTTTACTGGAAGAAGCCAGAGTCGCCCTCCGTCAATGTGTGGTTTACTCGTCTGTGGCATGTGGTGGCGATGGAGTCTCTCACGGCGCGTCTGCAGCTCCGAGACGCCAAATATAAGAAGCTCTGGAAGCCTTTGGTAGACTACCTGGGGCGACTAGAACATGCTCGCTTGCAGCCGCCACGACTTAGAGCCCTGAAGCTCTTTGATGACGTGCTGGACCCCACGGACCCGGGAGGGTACTGGATTCCCGCAGAGGGTGTATAGCACAATCCACTAGTGAAAGCCGGCCTGGAAGGAAGGGAGGAGACCTTGCTATCAGCGGACCACACCCTGAAAGGCCCCCATCGGAGGATGATAATTGAGCGCACATCCCTTCCCCCTCGCCATGACTGTTGCCCTTTGCGATGGTCCACACCCCCTCACTTTTCCCTTGTTCTATTCTCCTGGTTGTTTGGTCGCCGCATTGGCAATCTTTGATGCAGGGATTGGGGCGACATCCCCGCCCCGGCATGGCGGCGGGATATCGGGGTGGAGGGCTCAACCCCTAGTTACGCTAGCAATGGGAGACATGCCGGAAGTTGACTTGCATACTGCCCTGTACATCATTGATGAAAGTTACTGGACTTGTACAGCGGCTCTCCTAGGCGATACTCGCTATAATATGCTGTGACTCTTACATTGCACGAATGGGGCGCCCTTGCAGTCTTACCCTAACGCTGCCTGCCCGGCTGGCCCGTGACAGTTGTGACATTTTGTGGGCCGTGGTTTCCGGCCTCTATGAGCTGCCCCTGCAGAGTTGCTGGGCGGGAGGGCTACTGAGGGCTTGACGACACTAAGGCGAGCGCCTCTGAGAGTGAACATCTCTGTGGGGGCCGGCTCCTGGGCTATAGATAATGTTACTTGTGTTAATGCATATGCCCCTGATCCTGCCAATGATGTGTCACCTGCTGCCGGCCATTGTGGTTGTAGGCGAACAAGCTGTGTATGGACTTTTGCACGACCGTTAAAATCAATAAAAGTTGGTTCAAAAAAAAAAAAAGAAGTTGGGTGGGTACAGTTTTATTTTCACCCTCTGACAACAAAAAGAATGGAGTCGCTATCCTCTGTCACAAAAGGCTTAAATGTACGGTTCTGTCCCAGGAGACGGACTCTGAAGGTCGTTGGATACTAGCCAAATTACTGCTGAACTCTATTCCTTTGACTGTTTTCAATGTCTATGGGCCTGTACAAGCAGATTGTTCTTTTTGGCCTTTAATTCCAAAGAAATGTATTCAATATAAGGATGTATCATTTATTTTTGGTGGTGATTGCAACCAGATTGTTGACCCGTTCCTTGACCGTAAATCCACAGTCCGTTTCACACCGCACAAACCCCACAAACAATTTCTTAATACTATTTCACAATCACACCTTATTGAATCTTGGCGTCTTGCACACCCTGACACGTTGGACTATTCCTTTTTCTCTCCTCCTCACTCATGTTTTTCTCGCCTTGACTATATTTTCCTCTCTAAATCTTTATCTCAGAATGTTCTGTCCTCTTCCATTGAACCTATTGTCATCTCGGACCACGCTCCCATCGTGACAGATTTTGACCTACTCCCACCACATCCTAAACCCTCCCGGTGGCGCTTTAATAGTGCACTTCTTACTGATCCCAACTTTTCTTCCTCTTTTCGCTCTTTTGTTGAAGAATTCTTTTCTCTTAATTCGGATCCTAATATTTCTTCCCACACTCTTTGGGATTCCTTTAAATCCTCTGCGAGGGGATTCATCATTGACTTTGTTTCTCGGAAGAAGAAACAGTTTGCTCAAAAGCGGAAATCCTCCCTGGCCCATATAAAATTTTTGGAGCATCAGTTTTACACATCTTCTGATAAATTTATGTCACCGGATCTCCTGCGAGCTAAGCTGGAATTCAACAAATTAACTACGGACAATGCTTCTTCGGTTCTTCTTCGCAGTAGTGCAAGGTATTACGGAGGTCGCAATAAATCTGGTAAGCTCTTGGCCAACTATCTTAAATCCCGTAAGGAGCGCACTCTTATAGACTCTATATATTCTTCTGCTGGCACTCTTCTTCACAAAGACAAAGAAATCCTTGAGCAGTTTCAATTGTTTTACCAGAATCTTTACACCCCAGAATGTCCTCCCACTCCTTCTCTTATTCAGAGCTATTTTGAGAATCTCCCTAAACCGTCTAATTCTCACCTTAATTTTCCGGATCTTGACCTCGATCTCTCACTACATGAACTCTCTGCAGCCTTGACATCCCTTACTAAAGGCAAAACCCCTGGCCCTGACGGCTTTCCTGTGGAATTTTATTTGCACTTTTCAGACATTTTATTGCCTAAACTTTTAACCCTCTTTCATTCATTTTCCTCCTCCGGCAAGACAGAAGGCACTTTTCAAGATGCTACCATTTGTCTGATCCCCAAAGAAGGTCGCGATCATCAATTTTGTAAAAATTATCGGCCGATTTCGTTAGTCAATGTAGACTACAAAATTTTTGCCAAATTACTTGCAATGCGCCTAGACCCCCTTATGCCTCATCTCATTGGCAAAGAGCAATGTGGCTTCGTTAAGGGTAGACTTACTTCGGACAACTCTCGCCTTTTTCTTAACGTCCTAAATAAAGCTCCCTCACTCTCAACCCCTCTTGCCGCTATCTCTGTTGACGCAGAGAAGGCCTTTGAGAGGGTTGACTGGTCTTTTTTGTTTGCTTCATTGCGGTGGCATGGCTTTGGTCCCAAATTTATATCCCTTATCTCTCTCCTATATTCTGCTCCCAAGGCCTCGGTACTTGTGAATGGACAACTTTCTCCATCTTTTAATCTTCAGAGGGGTGTTCGCCAAGGTTGTCCTCTCTCCCCACTTCTTTTTGTCTTATCTCTTGAACCCTTTTTAGTTTCCATCCGCAACAACACTTCCATTTCTGGTTGCCCATATGGTTCTAATCAATTGAAACTTTCTGCCTATGCAGACGATATCTTATTGTTTATTTCTGATCCTGAATCCTCCATACCCCCCTTGTTATCCGAGTTTAACTCCTTCTCTTTGGTTTCAGGTTATAAGATCAACTCGGACAAAACCGAAATTCTCCCTCTCACCTCATCCTGTCTCCCCCATCTTTTCTCTGCTACTGGTTTTGCCTGGAGTAGCTCCAAGATTAAATACCTTGGCATTTTGTTTTCCAACTCCATCTCATCCTCGGTTAAATTAAATATGTCGGCAGTTATTTCCAGGATTGATCAGACGCTCTCAGCCTGGAATCCTCTCTTTCTTTCCTGGTGGGGTCGATTGGATTCAATTAGAATGATGATTGCTCCTATTCTAATTTATACCTTCTCTATGTTGCCGGTTCATATTCCTACATTTTACTTTAAAAAAATCGATTCTCTTCTTTCTCGATTTCTTTGGAAAGATAAGAAATCCAGAATTTCTCTTGCCACCCTTCGTAAGCCCAAATCTAATGGTGGGGTTAACTTGCCTGATTTCCGTCTTTATCATAGATCCTTTTCTTTACGTCAGGCCTCGAGATGGATCTCATCAACTCTTTCTCCTTTCACGCCCCTTTGGCTTCTCATTGAACACTCTTTGCTATTACCCTTCTCCTTTGCTGAGGTGGTACGATTCTCTGCCAGGAATCCCTATTCTCTCTGTCCCCTATTCAAATATACCTCTTCTCTTTTAAATCCTTTGGTTCTTCCCTCCATGGTCACACGTACGTCCTTTTTAAATTCCCCTATCTGGTATAATTCTCTTATTCTTCTAAAAAATAGACCCATTTTTTGGAGATCGTGGAGGGTAAAGGGCGTAATGTGGGTCAACCAACTTTTTGACGGCATATCCCCTTGCTCTTTTCCCCAATTTCAACTTTTATTTCGATGCCCTCGTTCCTTTCTGCGGAAATTCACAACCCTCATGGCAATTATTCTTGATCGTTATTATTCTCTCCCCTCTACAACATCATCGTCACCTCCTCCTCCTCTTCTCAGTATTCTTGCTACACTCCCCAAAGCATCTCTCATCTATAAATCTTTTCTATCTCCTAATCCTAATCGTGTCAAAACTAAAGTGGAGCTTTCTTGGGAAACAGATTTTTGTTGTACTTGGCCGATTGCTCTTTGGGATAAGCTGTGGTCCAGATCTTTAAAAATTTCTCGCTCTGCCTCTCTTACTCAATCCTTATTTTATCTGTATCACAGACTCTACCTCTCTCCCCTTTCTTTATCTTGTTTTACCCCCTCCTCTGACTCTAAATGCTGGACTTGTGGCTCTTCTGATGCTGACCTTTTTCACATGTTTTTTCTGTGCCCGGTTGTTTCTACCTTCTGGGGGAAAGTGTGGTCATGCCTCTCTCGTATCTTCCCTCTCCCTCCCTCTTTCACAAACTCCTTTTTCTTTTTGGGTAGTCTTTCTGAACCTTTGAACCTACCCGTTCATCTACACGGTCTCTTTGACCTGACGCTTGCTCTTGCCTTCCAACACATTTCTTCCAACTGGAAATCTCTAGCTTCTATTTCCTTACAAGGCTGGTGGAATTCTTTATGCCATTTTCACAGACTGGACGTCTCCTTTGCCTCCACTTGTAAACCTGCTCGTAATGTTGATCTTTTCTGGTTGCCTCTCACCACGTATCTGGACTGCTTGGCCCTGAAGAAACCTATACGTCTCAATGCAGAAAATTTTAAACCACCTTGAATGTCTTGAACTCTCTCCTTTTGTTATCCCGTATAGGTTTATTTAGTACTATTGCTTGTTTATGATGGTAATTTTGCATCGCTGATTTATATAGTTTGAATATATGCCGTAATTATTAGATAATGCATGGTCTGTATTATTATCCTTATATCTTCCCCTCCCCTTCCCCCTCTTTCCCTCCCTTATCCTATCCCTTCTCTTGTTTCCTTCAATGTTAAAATTCTCTTAAAAAATGCTTTGTGGGTTTCTAACATTGATATTAGCAGTGTTAAGTTTTTTCACTGGATTCTGTATTATTGCAATGTATGCTGATATCTTCCTTTTGTTATCAATTCTTTAATAAAGCTTTCAAACATAAAACTTTTTGCCAACTTCTAGCCCTGATCCTGACTAGGGTTGGGTGGAACTCATGGAGTTTCACTCTGCGGAATTCTGCTGAGTTACTTGAAAACTCCGCAGGATTCTGCAGAGTTCCTCCAACATGCAGAAATATGCATATTGCGGTGCTCACACTGCAATTTAGCGCCAGTAGGGCCAGCAGCAATGAAAAATCAGCATTAACTACACCATATGTGCACAAGAGCGCATGGCTATTCGAGTTGATTTTGCGGCAGCTCCAGTAGAAAATCTACTAGACCGGAAGCAAATCTACTTGAGAAGCAGCTCTCTGACTGCGACAGCTCACAACCCGCACATTAGAAAATAGCGCTAGAGGACTCCAGATCGTGCTCACTTTTCTGGAGCCTCAAGGGAAAATATTCTGCCACGCTGCGATTGGTGGAATATGGCCTGACATTCACATTAAAAGAGTGACGTGGAGTTGCCAAATTCCTCCAATTCCGTGGGCACATCAAAAGATTCCACCCACCCCTAATCCTGACACACCTTTACAATGAATTTGTGAAAACAGGAACTTTCACACCCATCATGAAAGAAGCAGGTTAAACAGTTGTTCTTAAACCCAGGAAGGACCCTGCACGATGCTCGTCATATCGCCCCATAATCTTCCTAAATCGAATGATCCTACCCATTACAGTGTTCACAGCAGCATATACTCTATCTGGGCATAAAGATCTGCCCATTCCCATACAAGACTGTCTAGAATGTGGTATTGAGTCAAGCAATACCACATGTATTGACCTACAGAGCTGGCAGATGGGTGGTCTGTCGTGGCTGGGCTGCATAGAAGTCATTAAGAGGATGCTAGTTGCTTCCGAAGATCCTCGACCTGATGCAAACGGTACACCTGACCCCGCCTCCAGGAACGCTGGACAAACTGCAACAACTTATAGATCAGTTGATATGGGAGGGCAAGAAACCCTGCAATACAAAGTATAGATCGTACTAGCTGATAGACTGATAACCCTAAAGCTACGATATTACACTAGAATTTACATATTTACACATCTGTAGAAGGCATATGAAACTTCCATTAAACACAGTGTGACCCTTACTGTGACAACTGCATTAAAAGGGAATGATGTTAAAATCGTTTTGTGTGGCGGGGTCTTAATGAGGAACATTTGTGTCTTGACGCATCATCTGTTCTGCAGTTACTTTTGTTTTTCATAAAAACGTCAATAAAAATAGAAGATAACAATAAATAATATATTATGTGGTAAATCGTGTGGCATTTTCAAAGGAAAATATAGAACATTAACGGCTAAAACGCTGCCAGTGGTATTGAAAGAACACACTACCTAATAGTACTTAAAGTGGTTGTAAGGTGTCCCTCTGGTCACATCCAACTAAAGTCTCCACAAATCTCCAGCACCTCAAGTCGTTAAAAGAGGTCCCTCTTGAGTTAGAAGCCCAAGCTTGAAAATCTGTTCATTAAGCAGCAGTGCCTTAAGTGGTCACTAGGTGTCCTGCTAGAGACAGATGGAAGTTCTTCAAATTACCTTCATAAAGCTGAGGCTTCAACATATAACTCTGCATATACTCTTTTACTATTTTAATGAGTTGTGGTTTTTTCCATAGGATGAATACATATACCAAAGTGGTTGGTGTTTATGGGGCAATATTGCAGACTTGAATAAACGTCCTCATTTTTTCCAAAGTAGGTGACACCCTACTATACATCGGTACTGACAGTCACAATTAAATATAAGTGTCTTCAATTATCTGCCCTTGAAGGTTATGTTATGTACTAAAAATGCAATTACCAAAAATAAATGCATCTAATAGGTAAAGTAGACTGACCCATTGATCTAGCTTGTGATGTGGCACAAAAAAACCATAAATATGAATGACAATGTAGGAGCGTTGTACAAGCATTTGCTTTCTAAACATGATGCTGGTAACTTTCAATAAATAGCTTGATTATCATGGAACACTTGTGATGAAATTCTAGTATACATACATACTAGCTTTCACTTGTCAATTCTAGTTCCGTCAACCTTATTCTGAGTAAATTGTGCTTTGAGTGGCATTATACATGTGTAACATTAATCGCAGTGGCTGATGTTAAAACCCAGGCCTTATGATATATGCTCTGGTAGGAAGAAGCAGAATGTCAATATCAGTGGAGCAAAGCAATAGATAAAGATATTTGATGAAAGAATCTATCTATCTATCTATCTATCTATCTATCTATCTATCTATCTATCTATCTATCTATCTATCTATCTATCTATCTAGCCATCTGTCTGTCTGTCTGTCTGTCTGTCTGTCTGTCTGTCTGTCTGTCTGTCTGTCTGTCTGTCTGTCTGTCTGTCTATCTATCTAGCCATCTGTCTGCCTGCCTGTGTGCGTCTTTCCATAGAGAGACACATTAATGGCAACAATTCCATCACCTAATGGGGTATAGCACAGTGATTTACTGTTCTGGTACAAGAGCAGAACATGCTTTAAATGATAGCCTCAACTGTCTGATAAACTAAACATGTCAATGGAGCACTACACTCACAAGGTAATGTTCTTGGTTGGTTGCCATATGAGCAGTGGTGTGCTGCTGCAAGGATAAACAGGTTTCAGACCAACAAACTATGGAACTGGGGAACCAGGTTCGAGTCTCGGCATTGGCTCAACAGCCTGTGATTGTGGGCAAATCTCTGAATCTCCCTATGCCTAAAAACATGAATATGACCTTGTGTAATATACCTAGGGCCTCATTTATGAGGAAATGGCGTAGGGCAGTACCACACGACTTCTTGCTGCACTACCCTATGCCAATGTAAAAGGGCAGGAATGCACTGTATTAATAAAATATGGTGCATTCCTGTCCTTTCACCTGGCGCTAGCACACAATTTGCTCTCTAGAGCCAACATAGACAGGATTTGTTTGTGCAGTTTGGGGCACCTTTATGCCCAAATCCAAACCTAGATGTGTTTTCCTTTTTCTATGTGTGCTAACAAGGAGAATACAAATATTTCTCCTTGATACGCCTCCTCTGGGGAGGCGTAAGGTTTTGGCACTGACCCAGGTTTACAGGATTAAGTAAATCTAGGGCAATGTCAAAATCCATGGGTGTTGTTTAGGAAAACCCACCACAACGCCCATGGAACGCTTCCTTGATGCAGAGTAAGGCAAGGCAGCGATTTGCGCTGGTTTTTCTTACTCCATATATATGAGGCTATGCAAAGTCATGCAGAGTGGCTTTGCTTCACCTCATAGATGTGACTAAGAGGCTTTTGCAGCCAGAGTGTAAAAAAAGTGACTCTCCGGCATAAGCCCCCTAGTGCTCATGTAAAGCGCTCCAATGCTTTCCAGTCGAGTTTGCGCAATAACTGCACAACAAAAATAATATTTGACATTCATGGAAGATTGGTCGAAATTACAAAGACGTAAAACGAAAGACACGCCACAAGGCAACGACCAATGGAAGAAAAGAATAAGAATTCTGCATTCTTCTGGGCGAAACTGTCAAATGAACTAATTAAAACTAAATGCAAGTTTTTCTTATTCAAAAACAAAGAGTAAGTAATTAAGTAAGGATACATGAAAGTCACATCGCGCTCCACGGTGTGTGCAGAGTAACTGCAGGCACATTTGAATTCAAATATGCAACTTAACTTTGCAAACACTATGATGCACGGATATTTACTGCATGGATAATTACGTCATATATTTTATTCGGATTGAGAGGCATTACATAGAAGGGCTTTTTGCTTATAAAAATTCGCAAAAGAAGGCTTGATGACATCACTGCAAGGGTCACAATGAAAGGTTACTCTGTTTTGCTCTCGGTATCTTTAATATTTCTATCTTGAATTCTTTCATCTTTTTTCAGTGGGGCAAATATTCAAATTACATAGTCTAGAAATGCAGAAAAAGCACGTGAATTCTTGTGTCACTGCTCTAAAACATCAAGAGGGTTATGTTTCTTTCTTTGTCAACATTGAATAACTTCACGTTTCAAACATTTTCTCCTATTCAGTTTTATATATTTTGTATTCTACGTGTTTTTGTTCCTTTGATGTTATTTCGTACATAAAACACATCTTTCAGTTCGTGGAACACATTGGTTCAACACGTCATTCCTTTTGAGAGTATTACCTATTGTTGCACCACTAGTAATTACTCTAGCTCATACATATAAATGGATTTGTTTACAGTACATTGCCTTAAGGATACATGGAGGTGCAAATATGTCACCAATCAAATATACCAGACAGCCAGCTATAAGCAGAGATATTTTATATCACAGTTGGACCGACTGATACACTTAGGCCAGCCTTCGGGTGACACAGACTCCAAGGTTGATCGACTGGTAGCAAACACTGATTTCATCAAAAGTGTGTGATAGTCAATCCCAAGTGAAAAATGTTGTGGCCAGTTTTCATGCAGAATTCACTTCTACGGATCTAGTCAATAAATAAAAATAGACAAATTAACACAAAGAAAAATGTCCTAGCTGCACTCCAACACACAAAATGAATTCACAAACTACAGTCATTGTGCTAATTTGGGGACATCTGTGTTAAAAAAGATAATGATCAATTCATGTGGCCAAAATATGGACATTTGTGCAGAATATTTCATAATGTGTAATCATGTAGCTTGTACAACTAGATCAGCTAATCATACTGTAAGTTTTAGATCTCTTTGTCAACATCATATCTACTTAATATGTTTGATGTGGGTAACCATCTACGATCTGCATGTCAAAGAGCAAATGTGTCCAAATTTTTGATGAAAGTCCTCTTCAGCTCGCACAAGAGCTTCTTCGTCGATGTAGACGGCGGCTCTCTTCGACGCCACAAAATACTGGACCTTCCTGAGGGGCCAGCCCATGATGTACATGAGGAAGCCGCACACTGCGGCGGTGGACCGCCCCACTCCAGCATTGCAGTGAATGTAGACCGTGTGGCCGTTCTCTAGCAACCCATGCAAGAGGTGGACAGCCTGAGGTAACATCCGCACTCTACCTAGAAAAACAACAATAGACACGAATGTAAATTAACCATTGTGCAAAATATAAGATCAGCATTTAAAATACACACACTTTTCCCTGAAAGGAAGTCACAATATGAATTTGTGTGGCATACTTTTGGGAATTCATGAGTTAGTCAAAATATGTCGGCTATTAGTCCTACCTACTTACAGAGAAATGGTTCAGAACCCGGCCTAGTCATTTTATGCTTCTAAAAACTTACTCTTACATATCATATAATATTTAAGGGAAAGGTGTACATGGGATTCATGGAGCATCCTAATTAAACTTGAAAACGTGAACAATATTATTCCTAGGTAGAGTGGTCCTAATTTTTCATATAAAACATATACATGTTTTAAAAACCTAATAAAACAAATTCTGAAATTTACAAAACATATATATATTTTGGAAAACTCCTATTGAGATACTTTATTTAATGTAAAAAAAAAATTCTTTAAAAAATTTAAATAATTGTGCATTTTTGCTATAATTATCTAGAGATGGTGGAGAGGATGCACATGAAGATGGCTGCACCTTAAGGGAGCTCAGGCTGACACTGCTGCAATCGCACTGAATCCTGGCAACTACACCCCGCCGCACATCGGGGGGGCACACGCTGGAGGCCTCGACGAACCCCAAGAGCACTCTGCGACAAGAAGCAATGGAGCAGACTGAGATGTATTTCGACGCTGTTACAGCCGCGGGTGTGGCCTCATAGCCGGTCCGAGCCCTTGATGTGGTGCAGTACGATTGACCGAGGTGTCTCTCTACATTGAGCCAGAAGCCGGAGAACGAGCATCGGTTTGGGACTGCGGCGACTTCCCCTGCTGTGGCTGGCACTGCGAGCTGTATTAGCAATGTGACAGTGGACTGGCGCAAACTGAGCGTATGAGGCTTGGGATGTGACGACCAGGTGAGACATGGAGGCCTATTCCTGGCCACCATTACTGGGCACCCGACTGCAAATCTTCCATTGGGGATGCCAAGCACACTGCGAGGCCTACGCCAGGAGCAATTGGGAGGCCCTGAGACTCCAAATCATAAACACACGATGAGTCACTGGGACCTGCTCTTCCTAGCAGATTCGCCTGATTGGGAAGCCCCCCCATCAGACACACACAAGGCACGGAGAGGGGGAAATCTTTAAGCTGAGGTCCTGCTACCGCCTCTGTGACCCCCGGGCTGGGGTTTGTGTCGCGGGAGCCAATGCTCCCACGTATCCTCTGCAGGGCCTTGTGGCAGTGCAGGCTCCTTACTGTTGGGGAACACCATGCATCACCACCTCTGCAGGCAGCTTTCTCCTGCCCTTCACGGCGAAACCAGCCGCATCAGCTGCACAGCAACAAATTGGCACGACCTGGATTGGTGGAGCCCATATCACGATGACCATGAGGGTCGCGGAGGCCCACTCCAGAACTGTACTTCTGGGCCCCAATCTGTAGTGCTCTCTACGGGTAACACCGGTGGACATGTCAAAGGGCCAACAACTGGAGCAGCAGCGAGGTTGTTTGTCTCTCGACCATTAAAAACTTGGTGAGTCCCTGGGAACTGTTATCCTGGGGATCCCAGTCGGCACACATAGAGTGCAGAGAGGGGGTGTTGAGTGCTCTGGGACTTTGCTGTCTCCTCTGGCACCTTCAGGTGGCGCAACAAGCACATTCCATCAATATCTGCCTAGCTGGCTGACACCAGGGAATCTCAGTGATAAGGCTGCCAAACAACGCTTCCTACCAAACCATTGGTGCGAGGTCGGTCCTCGGTCCACCTCTGCTTCTTAGCCTCCCATCCTTCACCTTGCTGGTGAGCCTTTGAAGGATCTCATGGTCCGCACAAGATCGACCAAGGACCCCGGGGAGTGATCACTCTGGCCCGGACACTGTGCCATCTTACGTGGAGGAGACCCACCTGGAGGGCGATGTTCCTCCTGTACCCTGCAATTCATCCAACAAACTGGCTCGTATCCTGGAGGCCACTGCAGCCACACAGGAGAAGATTGACAAGGTGGTGATCAACCTGAATCTTCTTCAAGACGATCACTGTAATGTTGTGTGTAGATTTAGATTCTGTATACAGGTTTTCCGGTTTATGCCCTTATATAGGTACAATTCATATTGCCCTTATTTAGGCATAGAAAATCCAGCCCTTATTTAAGCATTGTCCATGCTAACCAAATACAGGAATGGTCTCCTACATCCGTCAATGCAGGTCACGAGTTCTTGGAAAACCAGACTCTTAAGCCTTTAGGAATTTCCCTTGCTTGGATATTGATTTCTCCAGGAACTCATTTATTATGCATGAACATCTATTCCTTAGGGGTTCATTCATGACGTTCCGATGCCCGACTTTTACGTCAATACAGGCATTCCTAAACACCTTCAAGGTATAAATATACCTGCACTTGCCCTGGCAAACCATGGTTCCGGTACCGTCCAGTTCGACTTCCTACTTGAAGTTCGCCGCGGCAAGTTTAAAAGGAGATCAAGTTCCCGCCTGATGCACTGACCAGACGCTGTCATCCTCCTCGCAGAGAATCCAGCTCCAGTGTTTCTGACTCCCCTTGCGGGGTGTTAGATATCGAGTCCCGAAAAGAGATTCCAACCTCGCACATTCTAAAGTATGGAGGAGACTAGAACTTAGAGAAACGTTTGGCAACTCTTGGCAAAACTAAACTATAGCTAGCTATACATTAGAAAACAGCACCTACTCCTTACCTCGTACTACACTTAGGTTAGGTACACTGGGGTAGAACAATTTAGAAACATCAGATGAGTATTCACATTTTAGCCTGTGTTATCTATGTATGTATTATAATTAATATATGTCAAAGCTACAAACCATGCTATTGCAAAATTATTTTATCTTACTGCTAACTCTGTACGTATTGTACTTCACAGCCTGCCTTATGATTGTAGCATTTCATATCTCTTGCATGAGAAATAAGACTGTTCAATAAACCCTTTTTTTATTGAAACGCCCGTCTCTCTATTACTTTGCAACTCTGTAGAAACGAAGCATGCACGATTGACTGAGTGAAACTGTTATCTATTGTTTCCAAGGTCCTCAGATTGTTCCGACTCTAAGGGAAACAAAGTTGTCATGTTTATGCGGTTGTCAGAAACTGATCCCTTCTTGTATATTCCAATAGTTTCTAGTGACCTCTGAGTTAGCTGGCACACACAAGTAATTAAGTTTAATGTACTCGATAGAGACATACTGACCTCAGTCCTATGTCACATCTATAGTGTATATTATTCCAATGCGCAGAACCTATCAGGGATATAGGAACTACACTACAGTAAGTTAGCGGACAGGGTAAAAACGAATGAGACTCTTATACACCCTTTGGTGGATGAGCTCCAAAAACAGGTGCCATCCTTCACCACGAAGGTCACACTGTTGGACCACAAGCTGAGGATGCGGAGGATCACAGCAGGTGCAATAACATTTGGCTGGTTGGCCTCCCTTAAGGCTTGGAGGGGCCCAACATGGTGGCATTTCTCGAACAATGGCTCAGAGCGACGGTGGTGTCGCAGGTCCTGTCCCAATTCTTCGTGCTTGAAAGGGTCGACCACGTACCAGCATAGCAACCCTTCTCCCCAGGAGTCCAACCCCACCCAGAAGTGGCATGCTTAAGCGAAAGAAATACCCTGTTGAGAGTGGCCTGCACACAAAACCACTTGCGTCTAGGGAACGCCGAAATAACCCTTTGCCTGAACTACACCCTGGCAGCTCATCACCGGAAGGCCTCCTACTCTGAGGTGAAACATTCCATCCATGACTTGGGTACCCAATATATGCTGCTATTCCCGTCCCACCTCAAGATTATACTCCAATGCTGCATATTCTTCTGTGACTCGCTTCAAGAAGCCGGGGACTGGATTAAGACCCACCGCACACGGGAGGATCGGACATGGGATCTGTCACCTCGTCTCTAGCGCTGCAAACAGAGATGCAAGGCACGCTCCTTGGAGGTGCGTCTAACAAAGCAACAAATGGGCCTGGCCAGAGAGAGCACACCAGAGGTTGACAGCCAACTCAGCTGTACGCCTGAACTGGGACCAGGGGACCGTCGATCTGTTTTCTGGCAATGACTCCGATTCAGATTTGGCCCTCACTGGCTCCCTATGAGGCCTGCTCCTTACACCCTGCATGGCTGATGATCTTTGACCCTTACCAACTGGTGTTGGAGCACATGCTGGTCCCACCGGATTATCGCTGGCCTGACTTTGCCGAGTGGGCCTACTACACTTCTGATGGTGGTTGCTCCCAGAAGAAGGTGCCCCTGTACCAGTCTATTCAGTGCTGGCAGGCCACTCATGGCAGATGCAGGATGACCTTTGGTCCTGGACACCTGATGACATTCAAGTTGTGGGTTTGTTGGGGTTAGGGGGCTTACCATAGTCTGTGTGCCAGGGAGGGTGGGAAGAGGGGTTGGGTTGTTAAGGCACACAAGGCACATGGCGTTCATCACATTTGCGGCAATGGATGCCAGTCCCCACATCTGCATCATGCTGGGCCTTGCCTCAATGCATGTGCACTCCAGGGCCTTTTGGTGGGTAGAACTAAGGGATCTGAGTGATTCCTGTCACCCATGCACACCACATGTTGACCACGCAAACTCCCTGTCATAATGTTCTCACTTGGAATGTTAAGGGGGATACATTTGGCTTGCAAAAGACACCTGATAGTCTCGTACCTGGTCAGGAGGGGGGTGGACATTGCATTCCTCCAGGAAACTCACTTGGCAGGGCCTGAACCAGATATGGAGAGCCCAGGTCTTCGCGATGGGGCACTCCTCCTTTGCCAGGAGGGCACTCATATGAATCTGTGCAGAGGTCGCCTTCTTTTGTGAATCCCAGCACATTGACAAGGAAGGACGGTATGTGCTCCAAGCCGGTACCCTGGGCTGGAGCCCATTAGGACTGGGTTACGCCCCCATTGTCAATCAGCCCGCATTTCTGGAATCCCTGGACCCATACTTGGGTATGTCCTTGCTGGCAGCTAGGATACTGCGAGGCGATTTAAACTATTTGAACAGATCCACCCCCTACTACTTGACTCGCCCATCTGGAATCTGGCCCCCATTTTCCAGCAATGGCTGATGGATTGAGACCTTCAGGATGTTTGGCGACTTCTTCATGACCAAAGGTGGGAATATTCCTTTTACTCGCCAATGCACGACATACCTGTGCGACTAGACTGGATAATAGTGTCCTTAACGGCAGCAGGACAAGCCACGCAGTCGGAAAACTTGGCCCGTAATTATTTAGACCACAACCCGCTCTTGCTGCAGGTGCATTGGGGGAAGTGGTAGGCCTGATCCATGCACAGAGGCAACAGATGGAGCTCCTTTCTGATACGGTATTCCGCGACTCCCTACGAGAAGCAATTAGCAATTATTTTCCACGTAACCAGGACTCAGCGCAGGCAGCCATGGTCTGGGAACATTTAAGGTGGTGATCAAGGTCCACTGTATGGGAATACAAGCTGGGATATGGAAAACTCTGGAGTCTGAGCTGAATACCCTGGAAACTAGGATGCAGGCCCTAGATACCACATCTCTGCTGGACCCCTCCCATCTCCCGGAACTCTTAACAGAGAGAGTGTCTCATAGACATACCACACATCGTTTGGGTCTCTTCTCCTACAAAGAACATGTGGGCCAGTCACACGCAGAGGAAGGTAAGTCCGGAAGGCTGCTGTCCTGGCTTGTCCCCATGGACCGACAATCGCTGCCCACCAACAAGCTTGGTGGCGGTCAACTATCCCTCCCGTTACCTCTAGTAAGTGACGTCCCCTTGGTAATTGAGGGTCCTTGGGGGCCAATTCCCCCTTCTGTTACCTCCAGTAAATCCCACACAGTGGGCTTGCTGAGAGGTTTTTGGGGGCCACGCCACCTTGCTCCACCACTCCGCAAACATGTCTCTTGGCGCACTACTAGTTGGGTGATGACGTCCCCTTGGCTCTTGAGGGTCCTTGGGGGCCAACTACCCCTCTTGTTACCTCTAGTAAGACCCACATAGCTGGATTGCTGAAAGGTCATCAGAGGCCATGACCCCTTACTCCAACAGTCTGCAATTGCAACTCCTGGCACACTACTGGTTGGGGGGAAAAAGTCCAATTTACTCCTGAGGCCCTCAGGAATAAAGTGGAATTCACTCCCCAACCAGCAGTGCACCAGGAGTCACATATTTGCATAGTGTTGGAGAAAGGGAACGGGGCCTTTGGCGAGTTGCCGGCTGTTTAAAAATTCATTATTTCTATTTTTTTAGAAGGGAGTCCATGTGACCCTCCCTTCCCTTGGTCGATTTGGGCCCCAGGGATCCCATCCCCCAGGGCCTGCCCATTTAAAAATATATATATCAAAAAATTGTGGGGGGCATGCGGCCTACCTCACCAGGCCGATATTGGCCCCGGGGATCCCATCCCCTGGGGGCTGGCCTGTAAAGTGGGTGCCCTGTTCCTTCCCCAGGGCACCTAATTTTCAAAGACCATGGGGGAGCCTCAAAGCCTCGTGGTCCCTGCTGGCCCCCTGCCACCTGTGGGAGCCGGAATTGCTTTTACACACAGAGAGCTCCAAATGTGATGCTCCATGTATGTCAAATAAATGTTGCTCTGCTTCTAGTGGCGAGAGCATTTTCTGTTCTTGCTTACTAGAAGAGGAGCAGCATTTTCTATGGCTTGCAAAGAGTGGTGCTCCCGCCAAGCTATAGCAAACTGCAATGTCCTGGAGACATGGATGGAGCCAGTCCTGAGGGGTGGCTGTCCCCAACGGACCGCCTCAGTTATATTATTTGAGACCTAGGGAGGTGGCGGTCCCTGGGGCTGGGGGGGGCTGCATGCCCCCCATTATTGTAACTGAAAACCCTGGGAAGGTGGCGGCCCCTGGGACACAGGGAGTGCTGCATAGTCACCCCCCACATTATTATAAAACATGCCCCCATAATTTAGCCCACCTGGGAGCTTAATGACAAAGTTGGGCAGTATTTGTTTTGATTTTGCTTCAGATTTGCAAATCCACAGCAAAATTGACAAAACAAAATGCTTTCTAAACCCCAGTGGGGTCCCTGTGGGACCCCCCCCCACCATATCTGGTGGTCAGGGTATTTCTACCATGCCCCCTTTTCTTTATTTTTTACTATTTTTATGAGACTCAGCTTCAAGTTTAGTCCCAATATGGCCGCCAACACTTCCTAGTTAAAGTGTTAGCAGGCTATCAAATTTTAGTGGGAACCACAAGTCCACTGCAAGGCATAGCGTCCCCAGATATCTATATTTTTTTAAGTGAAATAGCTCAGAAACTACTGAACGAATTTACACCAAATCACAACAAGCATTTGCAATGTAATCGGTCTCGCCTTTGAGACCTTATATGTATTTAGCTATGCAGCACATTAGCCTGCAACTGAACCAAATAGGGGAAGTTTTGCGAAAAGATTCATCAAGCTGCACCAAAGTTATTGGCAAAACAAAAAACGCTTTTCCTTTGGATACTTTGGTCCTATCTAACTACCCACTGGCAACCGCCAATAGGAAATATATATATATATATATATAAACCCAACATAGATCACCGGAGGTGGAGCGCAGCTACAGGCCGTGGAGAAAAGGCAAGTACAGCAATCCAATGAATCAATACCTACCTGGATTTAAAGACAAGCCCCCAAGTGAAATACCATATCTCAAAAGAAGCGGGCACTGAGGAAAGCCGGTTGGCTCAAATGCGTCTGCCCAGCGCTTCCAGGACAGAGCAACACTGCGATATGCGCCTGAAATTTTCATTAAATTGCCTTTGTCACCGAGCATGTGTCGAACCCACTCTTAAAAGTGGGACTGAATTTTATATTTTACCGGTGGCAAGCACCGTTTACCGGCACGCCCTTTCGTTCTGGTGCTACGCACCTGGCTTGCGAAGTATGGACTTAGTTTGAAAAAACTGCGCAATGCCCCCCCAGAAGGCATAAGACATTCACTTCAATTTACAGCTGTATGGGGAGAAAGGTTGCAGTTTATGACTGCGTGAAGGTGATTAAGGGCACACATACCACCATTACCTCCTATTTCACTGCCGGACTTATGTGTTCATCTGCAGCCAGCATTGTTTGGGACACCACATGGTGTATGAGGAAGCAAAACACAGCATTTGCTCCCGCAGCAGTGAGCACAAAAACCGACATAGATCACCGGAGGTGGAGTGCAGTTACAAGCCGTGGAGGATGGGCAAATAAAGCAATCCAATGAAACAACACCTACCTGGATTTAAAGACCAGCCCCCAAGTAAAATACCATATCTGAAATGAAGCAGGCACTGAGGAAAGCCGATTGGCTGAAACGCGTCTGCCCAGCGTTTCAAGGACAGAGCAACACTGAGATATGCGCCTGAAATTCTCATTAAACTTCTCCTCAACGAGCATGTGTCAGACCCGTTCTGGGGATTGGGGCTGGATTTAAAATTTCACCGGTGGCAAGCACCGTTTACCGGCACGCCCTTTTGTTCTGGTGCTACGAGCCTGGCTTGCGGAGTATGGACTTTGTTTGGAAAAACAGCACGTCGCCCCCCAGAAGGCATAAGACATTCACTGCAATTTACAGCCGTAAGGGGAGAAAGTTAGCAGTTTATGACTGCGTGAAGATGATTAAGGGCACACATACCACCATTACCTCCTATTTCTCTGCTGGACTTATGTGCTCGTCTGCAGCCAGCATTGTTTGGGACACCACATGGTGTACGAGGAAGCAAAACACTGCATTTGCTTCCACAGCGGTGAGCACAAAACCCGACATAGATCACCGGAGGTAGAGCGCAGCTTCAAGCCATGGAGGATGGGCAAGTACAGCAATCCAATGAAACAACACCTACCTGGATTTAAAGACCAGCCTCCAAGTGAAATACCATATCTGAAATGAAGCGAGCACTGAGGAAAGCCGGTTGGTTGAAACGCATCTGCCCAGTGTTTCAAGGACAGAGCAACACTGAGATATGCGCCTGAAATTTTCATTAAATATCTCCTTTCTCCTTTCTCACCGAGCATGTGTCGGACCAGTTCTGTGGAGTGGTACTGTATTTTATATATATATCTCATGTGATCAAGCTCGCTGTGTCGAGCGAAACGCGTCATGGCAGGCATTATACCAGTTTGATTCTGTGGTTTACTTTGGAATAAACTGCACTGCTTTCTCCACGCCATCAAGTTGTTTCCAGTCTTTCTGAGAGTCTAATTGAGGTCCGTGCCTGGTCGCTCTGCCTAGGATCGGCAGACAGGAAGTTTGAGCGTGAATATATATATATATATATATATATGCCACGAGGAATCGCCTCAAAAGGTTGCACAGCATAGACGCGCAAGATATATATATATATATATATTACCTACTGGCGGTCGCCAGTAGGTAGTTATAGTTAGGACCTATTTTCCATAGGAAATCCACAACATTCTATTTGGAATAACTTTGGCGCCCGTTGACGAATCTTCGCGAAATTTTCAAAACTTTTGGCCAGCTCCGGTCTGCTCCTATCCTGAAAGTCTCGGGATGATTCATGTAGCGGGGGCTGAGAAAAAAGGGGGGTCCCAAAACGTGTTTTCCCCATGCAATTTCCCATAGGACCTTTAGCCGCAGCTACAGCCCGAACTGCTGAACGGAATTACACCAAATTTGGCAAAGAGGTAGTCCTCAGTTCAGACTCGTGCTTTTTGCTTAAATGGTGTAAATGCATTCAGTAGTTCCTGAGAAAATGACATTTAAATGTACATATATATCTATGGCCTCTGAGGATCCGCGTACCGTATGCGCACCCAGCGCGCACCCTGCCGTGCACATGCTGCTTTCTAATTGGCTGTCAACACTCCAAGTCAGGAAGTGTTAGCAGCCATCTTGGGCCTCTGTAAAACACCCTGACCCCCTAGGCCTGCTCAGGGGGTCCCACAAGGACCCCCAAGGCCCAAACAAAATTGTTTTTTTTTTTATAAATGGGAGGATGCGCCACATCCCGCGCTTGTTTGGCATTTAGCCCCCGGGGGGGCCAAATCCCAGGGGCAATGTAGATTCATGTAAAGAGGGCCCAGAGGGGCCCCCCAGCCCCGGGGACCGCCACCCCCCAGGGCTTTTTTAAATTATGTACGGAGGCTCTCAGGCCCCCTCTGCCCTGGGGACCACCACCTCCCAGGGCTTATTAAAATTGGGTGGGGGGCTCTCAGGCCCTCCCGCCCTGGGGACTGCCACCCCCGGGGTTACTTAAAATTGGGTATGGGGGGGCTCTGAGGCCCCCCCAGCCCCAGGGACCGCCACCCCCCCGGGGCTTCTTACAAATGTGGAAGGGGAGCCATGCGGCCCCCCTCCTGGAGCCTTGTACAGGCCCTGGGGACCGCCATCCCCCAGGGCCGGCTCCTGCAGTGTCCCGGGGTGCCCACCCCCGGGACACTTTTTCTGGTAAGTGAATTTCCTCCCATAGGATAACATTGGTGATTCGATGTGAAAAAGTTTCTGTCAACTTTTAAAATACAATAGTATTCCTTAAAAATCACTACTGTAACCAAAATGCTTTAACTCTACTGTTTACAGGAGATGTCCCAGGACTGTATCTAGGATCCAGTCCTGTGCTTAGAAAAGTAATCCATAAAGTAACAATTTGCATTTAACTAGAAATTCCCATTGAGCTCAATGTTGCATTGTTTTTTAAATTGTGTTGCCCATTGCAACAACTGTAACTACTGTACTTAAAAGTCTATTGCCTATTTGCAAAGTATTTATACTAAAGTAATTCGTTCTGAGAAAGTATATTTTGTAATGTAATGTATAATGTAATTATAATGTCATTTAAAAAAATAACATATCTAAAAATAAATAGTTTTAAAAAATGTAGTAAATCAGTATCAAAAAAATCAATATAACAATTAATACATGGAAAAATTGTAATTTACAAAACCTTTGAAATTCACTGAAAAACCATAGGTTTCAGGCACGTCATAGTTAGGAATTAGCATTAAACAAACCTTAGAAATTCACTGAAAAAACCATAGGTTTCAGGGGCGTTCTAGTTAGTTGGACATTTCACTCATACAAAACCATAGAAATTCCCCCGTTATAGTTAGTTCAGCTAACTATAACTCGCGCGCCTGCAATGTCGTGTCAAAACGTTATGATTCACCTAAATGTGTATATTGATAAGAACGCAAAAATACTTTTTAATTGAGCTTTGCTTTACTACAACAAACTGTCAACGCACTGTGCAAAATAACGCTATGTGCAAAAAACGCCTAGCCAATTGAAGGGGCATATTCCATACATCACATGTTGATGATAAACCCCCATGTGGCTAATATAGGATGGCTTCTGCATAGAAATGCAATTTTACAATAAAGTGCATAGTGCAATCTGCTTTATATTTCAACATAATGCCTAACTTATATTATAAAGAAGCAAATAGAAGTATCAAAGAAAATACCGCAGTAAAAAAGCAAAAATGCTAAACAGAACTATTAGGAAACCAGCTTCAAATGACTTATGTTTGGCTGATAGTTCTAACTTTCAATTTAACAACGGTAAAAAGCATATTGCAAATAGTATAACACAGTGACACAATGTACAGGTTCTATTATCCTCATGTAGTGCAAATATTCTAGTTACATTTTAATTGATATAAAAACAGTTTCTCCATTCACAAACAAATTGCTACTAAAATACTGGGTTGTAGAACTTCAAATGAATTACTTTCCTCATTTGTGTAAATATATATAGAGAGAACTCTGTATAAATCCTAAAAGTGCAAAAATAGTGCTGGTGCAAGTAAAAGAATAAAGTGCTTATGAATTAAAATCTGTTTAACTAAAAACAGTAGGGAATAGATGACAGCAATTTCCCCATAACATCAATTTCTATAGTACTGGAAACCTACACATCACTGGATATGTGCAAATGGAAAAGCTTAGGTAAAATTATGGAGTGGCTTTTGTTAAAATGTATTGTATAGATAATGATAAATAATTATAAAGTTCTTCCCCGTTATTTAATCCATTGGGAGCTCTGGTATCCAACTCTAATATAAATTTCGATTCCAATTTTCTCAAAAGTTTCTCCCTGTTTCCACCTCTTCTCAGTGGTGGTACTGCAGCAATGACATAATATTTCAAGTTATTGAGATTGTTCCTATGTACTGCTCTAAAGTGCCTCGCCACTGGATAAGTCATGTCCGAATTGACTATGGCTCTTATGTGTTGGCGGATACGAACATGAACTTGCAGTTTTGTGCTGCCTACGTATTGTAACCTGCAGGAGCAACTTAAAACATAAACAGCATATTCAGTGCGACAACTGTGTCTACCCTGCGACTTACTTGTACTCAGGCCATAAACTGTGGTGTATTGAGTTGTATGTATCCCAAATTTACACGCACGGCATGAACTACATTTGATGAAACCGTTTTGTGGTGTTAACCACATAGTGTTGGATTTAGATTAGTTATGAGCTAATTCTCGACTAGTCCTGACTAGGGCATTGTGCATGGACTTGGCTTTTCTAAAGGTCAATTCTGGTTGAGTAGGGAACAAATTACTCAGGACGGCATCAGTTTGTATGATCGGCCAGTGTTTATTGATTATGGCCCTGATTTTTCTATGTTGACTGTTATAGGTGGTTATGAATCTCATTTTTGTGTTGCCTATGCACTCAGTGTCACAGGAGTTTGTTTTATCTGGATGAGTCACATCCCTACTGCACAGCAGGTCATCGCGTGTGTGTGTGTTTTCACTTTAGCTAGAGTCTCTTGGATAATCTAATTGCTGTATCCTCTCGCTAAAAATCTGATACTACTTTCCCTCACACAATTTTCAAAAGTTGTGTCCGTACTGCATATTCTGCGTAATCTAAAGAATTCCATAGGGGATACTCCTGATTAAATGACCTGGATGAAAGCTCGACACATGAAGTGTGGAATTGCCCACCATGCTTTTTCTGTGGAGGGTTGTCTCCAATGTATTATCCTTAATGTAGATGTGTACATCTAGGAAATCAATGGATTCACTATCTACTGTAGCTGTAAACTGTAGATTGAGAATATTTCTATATATTGCATCTATGAAAACACCAGCTGATTCCTTGGAACCCCTCCAAACTAGAAAGATATCATCGATAAACCGCATCCAACAAAGGATGCGTTCATCCCAAATCTCCCCATGCTCCACTTTGAGAACCTGCTCCTCCCACCAGCCTACATGTAAACACGCACAGCTGGGGGAGAAGCAGGCTCCCATCGCAACACTTCTCGTTTGCTGATAAATGTCTTTGTTGAACATAAAGAAGTTGTTGTGTAAACAGAAATGTATCATGTCAACAATCATTTTTCCATGTTGGTACTTTTCTATAGACCTACCATTTAAGAAGAATTCCACTGCATTCATACAATCAGAATGATTAATACTAGTATACAGTGCACATATATCTAGAGTGACAAGCTGACAATCTTCTGTCCACTGTATATCATGAATCTTTTCCAAAAAGTCATTAGTGTCCTTTATATGGCAGGGCAGCGGAGTTACTAGGGGCTATATGTATCATTCAAAATTGTGATCGCTAACGCCGAAATTCTGTTTGCGATCGCAATTAGCCTTAATGGTATGTATAAAAGAAAAACTGCCTCGCAAAATAAGGAATCGCAAAATTTGCGATTCCTTATTTTGCGAATGCATATAAGGAATCGCAATTTGCAATTCCTTATTTTGCGAATGCAATTAAGGAATCGCAATTTGCGATTCCTTAAATGGAATGTATGAGGCACCCAAGTTGTGCGAATATGGCATAATTAATGGCAAATTACCACCAACTACAGGTTGGTGGTAATTTGCGATTTCTTTCAAAAATGCAAATTTTTGCATTTTTCAAAGTGGCATGTGGCGCACACACATGCCCTTAGGGCATGTATGTGCGCCACATGTGCACCCATGCTCATTTCAGGGGTGCAACAGGGTGTCCTTTTGACACCCTGGCACACTTGAAATTGCATACTCAATTCGCGATTCTCTAATTGAGAATCGCAAATTAAGAATGTCTTCCCATTCATTCCTATGGGCCTCTAGGCCCATAGGAATGAATGGGGAGGTATTCCTTAATTGCGAATTACAATTTGCGATTTGCAATTAAGGATTATGTAGGATTCGCAAAATTTATTGCAAATCCTACATACATAGCATTTTGTGATTCTCAAATAGCGATTCTCAAAAATTCGCTATTTGAGAATTGCAAAACCTAACATTGATACATATGGCCCTAGATCTTGTAGATGAAAATCCACATATTCTGACATTTTTTCTAGTAAACCTCATTTCGTGCTGATTATAGGTCTTCCAGGGACTGGTGTTATCATTTTGTAAATTTTAGGTATGAAATACATAATAGGCGTAACAGGGAAATCCGTCCTCAGGAAAGAAAATTCATCACAGGACAGCAAGCCTTCTCTTTTCAAATGCTACATACATAGATCTTTCATTAATTTTAATTGCTGAATATTAGATTTACTGTAACAATTCTCATCATCTAGATGTTTGTGGCCCTCAACTAGATAATCATTCCTTGGCCATAAGCCAATGTTGCCTCCTTTGTCTGATTTGTTTATTATAACTTCCCTATGGTCTTGAAGATTTTTAATCAGATCTTTATAACATTTATACTTGAAATTCACTATTTTCTTTTGTCCTTTGTTTGATAGGTGTAGTATCTTGATATCATCAATAACCACATCTTGGTAAATATCAATGGCGTCAAGCGGCATAATAGGTACCAAAGTTAATTTTGGTTTAAAGGGGCTAGCCTCAATAGAAGATGATTTTATACCCATTACTCTTAGAAGATCTTGAGTGTCAGGTGTAGCTTCTCCGTTCTCCTCTCCTGATAGTGATCCCAAAGTGTGCAACACAGGAATATCCGAGACCTGTAAGGTAGAGTGAGGTTTGGAACCAGTTTTTTATGACAAAATATTTCTTCAGCTTCATTTTGCAGATAAACTTGTATATGCCACGCGTGTTTGTACATAGTCAAAGCTGCTTTCGGGGCAGTATCATGGCTCCAGTGAGAGAAGATGAATTTCAAATGTATCTAGTTGGACAGAAGACCGGTTAACCACTGTGTTCGTGTTAATTATTGTTTCTTGTTCCATCTATTGTTTGTTTGTTTTTTATTTTTTACATTGCTGACATTTCCTTCTAGCCTTCCTTCTTTGGTTGTGTCATTTCCTTGATTATATATATTTTCACTGAAAAGAACAAGGTTATAGGGATGTTACGGTTAAGCTCAGATTTTACTCGTACAAAACCATAGAAATTCATCAGTTATAGTTACCTTATCTAACTAGAACTTTTGCCCCGCAATGCACTGCTTATGACCTCACATATTACATCACTCATGGCGTGGTCAGTGAGATTACTGATGACATCTCAAATAACATAACTGATGATATCACTGATGGCATCATTAAGTGAGTGTAAGTGTTTTTAAGAGTTTATGGATGTTAAACATATATACTGACCTACTAGAAAAGTTAAATTAGTATACTAGCTGACTACTACTGAGTAATACTACTTCTAACATATATTATGTGAGTGTCTGTGTGACTGTATGCATCCTTGTGGGTATGGGTGTGTGAGTAGCTATATGGGTGTATATGTGGGTGTGTGAGTATTTGTGTGGGTGAGTGACATGCTATGTGAGTGGCTGTATTGGTGAGTGAGTGGGTGTGTCAGTGACTGTATGGGTGAGTGAATGGTGGTTTCCAGTGGCTTTATGGGTGGGTAAGTGGGTGTGTAGTGACTGTATTGGTGAGTAAGTGGGTGTCTGAATGGCTGTATGAGTGAGTGAGTCAGTGTTTGAGTAGGTGTTTGATTATGTGAGTTGGTGAGTTAGTGGCTGTACTGGAGAGTAAGTGTCTGAGTGATCGGATGTGTGAGTGCATGTATGGATGTGTGACTGGGTATGTAAGTGGTGGTGAGGGTGTGTGAGTGAGTGTGTGAGTATCTGTATGGGAGAGTTAGTCGCTGTATTAAGATGCTGTATGGGTGAGTGAGTGGGGGTGTGAGAGCCTGAATAGGTGAATAAGTGGGTGTGTAGTAGCTGTATGGGTGAGTTTGTGGCTGTGTGAGTTGCTGTATGGGTGAGTGACTAGTGGTATGAGTAGATGTATGGGTGAGTGGCTATATGAGTGAGTGGCTGTATGGATGAGTAAGTGGATGCATGAGTACTTATATGGGTTTGTGAATGAGTATGTGACTGGTCGACTGGGTGTCTGGGTGTACGAAAGGTTGCATGGGGTGTGAGGGGTGTGTGAGTGGTTCTATAGATTATGTCATCAGTGATGTCATTTGAAATGTCATCAGTAATGTCATCAATGATGTCATTGACCATGTCATAAGTGATGCAATATGTGAGGTTATAAGCAGTGCCTTGCGGGGGCGGAAGTTATAGTTAGATCAGGTAACCAGGAAGTGTTGGCAGCCATCTTGGGACTTGACTTGGGCCGAGTCCCAGAAAAAACATTAAAAAAAATTAAAAGGGGGCAGGGTAGAAATACCCTGACCCCCTTGGCATCTTGGGGGGGTCCTACAGAGACCCCAGAGGGCCAAAAATTCCAGCGGCACTCACGCTGTTTCTGCTGCTACTGACAATTGTTTGTTTTTTTAAAGAGAGTTGGGCTCCCGTGCTTCTTTAGTAATCGGAACCCGGGTGGGCCAGGTCCTTGAGGCATTTTCATATTAAAGGAGGGGGACACATGGGCCCACCCTTCTGGGGCTTATTAATGCCCTGAGGGCCACCACCTTCCAGGGGCTTTATCATATTAAAAAGGGGGACCTCTCCTTCCATTTTAGACCCCCATGCCCCAATAACCACCACCTCCCGGGGGCTAATGTATTATTAAATGGGGGGCCTCTTAGACCTCCTGTGCCCCAGGGACCACCATCTCCCTGGAGCCACATTCCAAAATGAAATGGGGGGCCTCATGGACCCCCATGTACCCCGAGGACCACCACCTCCCTGGGGCATTCAAATTTGTAATGGGGGGCCTCAGGGACTCCCCAGAGACCACCATCTCCCCACAACCAACTTCAAGAAGAATGGCCCCCTTTCTGGAGCCATTAATGGCCCTGGGGACCGCCACCCTCCAGGGCCAGCACATTATATGTCTTGGGGCCCCAAACCCAGGGGCATAGCTGTTTGCTGTGGCTTGGCGGTAGCTTTACTTCTTCCACCAAGTCATAGCAAATGCTCCACTTCCAGCAAGTGAGAGCATTAAAAATACTCTTGCTTGCTGGAAGTGGAGCAGAATTGCATTCAAACGGGGAGCTCCCTCTCCCGCAGCTCCCTGTGTGCGACAGCAATGCCGGCTCCCGCAGGTGGTAGGGAGCCAGCACAGACCTTGGGGCCTTCAGGATTCCCCCGCTGTCCCATTGTAGAGTGGGTGCCCTGGTAGCACCGACTTTAAGATAACCACGCAGCCCCCTCCCAAACTCAAAATGCCGGGCGCTGGGAAATGGGGTCCACAGGACCAAAATCTACCAGGAAGTGGGCTGTACAGCACTTTTTCCACCATTAAGAAAGGCCTGGCAGCGGTGGATGGGGTCCTCTGGGCCAAAATTGGCTCGGGAGCTGTGTAGTCCCCTCCCCCATTTCAAAAAGGCCTGGCCCTGGGGAATGGGTCCCAGGGCCAAAATTGGCCTGGAGAGAGGGGTTGTACGGCCCCCCTCCCCATAATATAAAAATCAATTTTAAAAAAGCCCAGGCCTTGAGAAATGGCATCCCCGGAGCCGAAACCGAACAGGAAGGTGGTTCATCGCTCCCCCTCCCCTAATAAAAGTACATTTCTTTTATTAAAATCTGGCCAGCAAGTCGCCAGGGGCCCGACCCTCTTACCACCAATCTGCAGATGCATTTCCTGGTGCACTACTAGTACTAGTTAGGGGATTAAGTTCCCTTAGCTCCTGAGAGTCATTGGGGGCCAAATACCCCTGCTGTTACCTCCAGTAAGTCCCACACAGCGAGATTCCGGAGAGGTCATCATAGGCCCGCCCCCTTACTCCACCACTCTGCAAACCCGCCTCCTCGTGCACTACTGGAAAGGGGATGAAGTCCCTTGGTGGCTGATGGTGCTTGGGGACCAACAAGCCCCACTATTACCTCCAGTAAGTCCCACACCGAGGGATTGCTGAGAGTTCTACGGAGTCCACACCCCCATCCTCCACCACTCTGCAAACACACCTCCTGGGGTTGCGGATCCTCTGCGTCACTATATATGCAATTGGAAATTTCTTTAACTACCACTGCAACTACAGAACGTGATGTAATGTGAGAGGTCATAAGCAGGGCATTGCAGGGTGTAAGTTATAGGTAATTCAGGTAACTATAACTGCTGAATTGCACTGGTTTTGTAAGAATGAAATATGAGCCTAACTATAAAGCCCCTGTAACCTTTGGCTTTTTCAGTGAATATGTAAGGTTTTTTAGTTCCATTTCCGAACTATAACAACCCCGTAAGCTCTGTTATTTAAGTGGATATATATATATATATATATTGTGACTTGTAATTCCTGCATTTTAAATGTGACAATTCAGCAACGCTCGTTGTGTGAGCAAGGTAGCAATGCCGAAACACGTAACAGCGATACATTAAAGCGCAGAAGACAACTTTGAAAGTCCAGTCCCTGTCTCAGTGTCTGATCTCTATCAGGGAAATCGGAAGTGGTGTTTACATATATTTTATTTTATTGAGTTTTATATAGCGCAAACTAAACTCGAGAAATTGGATATCAGAGCGCTTTACATGAGCCCCAGTCTTGTTAAAGATGGACACATTCATTTTTGTTCGGCACGGGGAGATTAAGTGATATTCCCAGAATCACAGGATGTTGAAAGTCGTTACTGAAACTCGAACCTGGATCCCCAGCTTCGAAGTCGACTGCTCTCGCCTTAAGGCTACATCCTCTCTCCAATATATATATATATCCCAAAGTTTGCCCAGCGCGAATGAAGCCGCACTCACTTGCAGACAGGTAAACAGCCTTTATTTTAACAAAGCGGCAGCCTCACAATCCGTCCTTTCAGTCCTTGTGGCCAACGCGTTTCGGAGAATTCTCTCTCCTTCTTCCAGGGCCAGAGTGAGCAGGCGCATTTAACAGCATTACCACATCCGCTGCATGCTAACAATTAAAGTGGCCTCTGGTGTGCCACAATTTGACTAACTCGTCATTCCCGTTGCATGCTGGTCATGGTAGTATTTTTTGCATAATTTCTCCCTCTGGTGGGTTTGTCTGCTCACTGTTATTACAGGACAACTTTAATGCAGCCCTCCATTGGGCCTCGGATAGTGACGATATCGCTCAACATTTATTTTTCTGCAAAGTCTCTTCATACGAGGAGTGATTACCCTCGTAGAGCCCCTGGGTGTTTACGGGGTGGTGCATAGCTTCTACGGCCTGGAGCTGCTGTATTAACATGTCCCAAAGTTTGCCCAGCGCGAATGAAGCCGCACTCACTTGCAGACAGGTAAACAGCCTTTATTTTAACAATGCGGCAGCCTCATAATCCGTCATTTCAGTCCTTGTGGCCAACGCGTTTCGGAGAATTCTCTCTCCTTCTTCCAGGGCCAGAGTGAGCAGGCGCATTTAACAGCATTACCACATCCGCTGCATGCTAACAATTAAAGTGGCCTCTGGTGTGCCACAATTTGACTAACTTGTCATTCCCGTTGCATGCTGGTCATGGTAGTATTTTTTGCATAATTTCTCCCTCTGGTGGGTTTGTCTGCTCACTGTTATTACAGGACAACTTTGTTGCAGCCCTCCATTGGGCCTCGGATAATGACGATATCGCTCAACATTTAGTTTTCTGCAAAGTCTCTTCATACGAGGAGTGATTACCCTCGTAGAGCCCCCTGGTGTTTACGGGGTGGTGCGTAGCTTCTACGGCCTGGAGCTGCCGTATTAACATGTCCCAAAGTTTGCCCAGCGCGAATGAAGCCGCACTCACTTGCAGACAGGTAAACAGCCTTTATTTTAACAAAGCAGCAGCCTCACAATCCGTCATTTCAGTCCTTGTGGCCGACGCGTTTCGGAGAATTCTCTCTCCTTCTTCCAGGGCCAGAGTGAGCAGGCGCATTTAACAGCATTACCACATCCGCTGCATGCTAACAATTAAAGTGGCCTCTGGTGTGCCACAATTTGACTAACTCGTCATTCCCGTTGCATGCTGGTCATGGTAGTATTTTTTGCATAATTTCTCCCTCTGGTGGGTTTGTCTGCTCACTGTTATTACAGGACGACTTTGATGCAGCCATCCATTGGGCCTCGGATAGTGACGATATCGCTCAACATTTAGTTTTCTGCAAAGTCTCTTCATACGAGGAGTGATTACCCTCGTAGAGCCCCCTAGTGTTTACGGGGTGGTGCGTAGCTTCTACGGCCTGGAGCTGCCGTATTAACATGTCCCAAAGTTTGCCCAGCGCGAATGAAGCTGCACTCACTTGCAGACAGGTAAACAGCCTTTATTTTAACAAAGCGGCAGCCTCACAATCCGTCATTTCAGTCCTTGTGGCCAACGCGTTTCGGAGAATTCTCTCTCCTTCTTCCAGGGCCAGAGTGAGCAGGCGCATTTAACAGCATTACCACATCCGCTGCATGCTAACAATTAAAGTGGCCTCTGGTGTGCCACAATTTGACTAACTCGTCATTCCCGTTGCATGCTGGTCATGGTAGTATTTTTTGCATAATTTCTCCCTCTGGTGGGTTTGTCTGCTCACTGTTATTACAGGACAACTTTGTTGCAGCCCTCCATTGGGCCTCGGATAGTGACGATATCGCTCAACATTTAGTTTTCTGCAAAGTCTATTCAAACGAGGAGTGATTACCCTCGTAGAGCCCCCTGGTGTTTACGGGGTGGTGCGTAGCTTCTACGGCCTGGAGCTGCCGTATTAACATGTCCCAAAGTTTGCCCAGCGCGAATGAAGCCGCACTCACTTGCCGACAGGTAAACAGCCTTTATTTTAACAAAGCGGCAGCCTCACAATCCGTCATTTCAGTCCTTGTGGCCAACGCGTTTCGGAGAATTCTCTCTCCTTCTTCCAGGGCCAGAGTGAGCAGGCACATTTAACAGCATTACCATATCCGCTGCATGCTAACAATTAAAGTGGCCTCTGGTGTGCCACAATTTGACTAACTCGTCATTCCCGTTGCATGCTGGTCATGGTAGTATTTTTTGCATAATTTCTCCCTCTGGTGGGTTTGTCTGCTCACTGTTATTACAGGACAACTTTGTTGCAGCCCTCCATTGGGCCTCGGATAGTGACGATATCGCTCAACATTTAGATTTCTGCAAAGTCTCTTCATACGAGGAGTGATTACCCTCGTAGAGCCCCCTGGTGTTTACGGGGTGGTGCGTAGCTTTTACGGCCTGGAGCTGCCGTATTAACATGTCCCAAAGTTTGCCCAGCGCGAATGAAGCCGCACTCACTTGCAGACAGGTAAACAGCCTTTATTTTAACAATGCGGCAGCCTCACAATCCGTCATTTCAGTCCTTGTGGCCAACGCGTTTCGGAGAATTCTCTCTCCTTCTTCCAGGGCCAGAGTGAGCAGGCGCATTTAACAGCATTACCACATCCGCTGCATGCTAACAATTAAAGTGGCCTCTGGTGTGCCACAATTTGACTAACTCGTCATTCCCTTTGCATGCTGGTCATGGTAGTATTTTTTGCATAATTTCTCCCTCTGGTGGGTTTGTCTGCTTACTGTTATTACAGGACAAGTGAGCAGTTCCGTCTCAATCTTATGAGTTCCCATACGGAACTCCACTAATCACACTCTTAGGTTGGAAACTATTCACGTGTAACACGCTGTTTCCCGCAGTGGGCTTCCTATATAGAGTGGTCTCTAACTTATTCTCTTTTACATATACCATCAGGTCAAGATAGGGTACATTGGTTTGACTCATACATTCAGTAAACCTCAAGTTCATGTCATTTTTGTTGAGTTCTGCTATATACATTGTGGCCTCTTCCATCGACCCTCGCCAAATAATGAAGAGGTCGTCGATGTATGGAGTCCAAAGAACCACTTTTTCCAGCCAAATTTCATTATTGCATAGCTGGGGGCGAAGCACGTGCCCATTGTGGTACCCTGTTGTTGGTGATATATCTCTAGTGAAAATAGAAAAAAGTTATTGTAGAGACAGTATGTGATCAATTCTTTCAACATGATGTTATGTTCATAAAATTTCAGATTTCTCTTTTTGAGAAAGAACTCTACTGCTTCGAGTTCCTTCTGATGTTGTATGCTCGTATATAGACTCGTTAAATCGAGAGTTACTAGTAGCATGTCCGGTTCCCAATCAATATTAGCAATAATTCTCAAAAAGTCTTTTGTATCCCTTACATAAGAGCTGAGGTCAGTTACCAATGGTTTTAGAAAACAGTCAATATATATTGAAGTATTTTCTAATAGGCTGTTTTTTGAAGAAACAATAGGTCTCCCTGGTGGATTTACAGTACTCTTGTGCACTCTAGGGAGAAATTAAAATGACGGTAATTCAGGTGATTCACAACTAATATATTTAAAATCTTCTTCACCCAGTATACCCTTGTCCCTCCACTTCTTGGCAAGTTGATGAAAATTTTGTATGCTTTTTTCGTATGTCATAAAGGTTGAGATTTCATAACAGCTTGTGTCCGAGAGTAATCTTCTTGCTACCTTAAGATAGAATGGTTTGTCCATTAACACCACATTTCCCCCCTTGTCCGAGGGTTTGATTATTCGATTACTCTCTTCACTCAAATTCATTATCAATTTTCTTTGATGGCTTGTTAGATTCTCCTTGGTCAGGTTAGGACCCTTGGCTTGTAGTTTCTTCAGGTCCTCAATTACTAGTTCATGAAAAGTGTCTATTGCATCATGGGATGACAGCGGAATAAAACGTGATTTTCTTCTTAGGGTGCTCATAGCGCCTTTTTGTGTGATCCCCATATATATATATATAACGGCGCAGCTGGTTCTTTATTGTTGGAACAGGATTGTTACTCTGAGGCCCACTGGAGGGCTGTTCTCTGTCCTTGTTAAAAAGTTTGAAAGTGCACACATAACCACTGGAGGTTATAATTAATTTGAGCTGAACCACAAGTTCCGGCGTGCACCGTAAGGAACTCTATTAAGAATGGCACACAGGAGGCCTATATAATTCAGTAGGACGCAGGGAACTGTAGGAGCCGAAAAACATTGGAGCTTTCAAACTGCCTCTGAAGAAAGAGCGTAAAGGCTCTGAAACGTGTCAGGCATGAGGACAAAATAATCGGAGTAAGAATGCCTGTTGCCTTTGAATAAAAAGGTTTTGTTAATCACCTGGAGGAGTGCGTATCCAAATGCATGGACGTTGTGGAGATATATATATATATATTATATATATATGTGTGTGTGTAGTTAGCTCAGGTAGCTATAACAGCTTAATTTCTATGTCTTGTGTGTGTGAAATCTGAGCATAACTTTAATGTCCCTGTAACCTTTGTTTTTTTCAGTGACCTGAGCTAACTATACCTTATCCCCCTGCAATGAACTGCTTATGGCCTCACATTTTACGTCACTCATGACATGGTCAGTGACATCACTAATGACATCATGCAGTAATTGGAAGTGTAATCTAAAGGTTTATGAATGTTAAACCTATATACTAAGCCACTACAATACAATTAAATTAGTATACTTTGTCTATTACTAATAAGTAATACTACGTCTAACATATATTATGTGAGTGGCTGTGTGACTGTGTGTATCCATGTGTGAGTAGATGTCTGAGTGATTGAATTGGTGTGTGAGTAGTTGTATGGGTGAGTGAGTGGGTGTGTGAGTAAATATATGGGTAGGTGAGTGGCTGTGTGAGCGGCTTTATGGGTGAGTGAGTGGCTTTGTAAGTAGATGTTTGAGTGAGTCACTGGGTGTGAAGTTGAAGTTGAAGTTGAAGGGATTTGTACAGCGCTCTACTACCAAGCGGTTTCTTGGCGCTGGGACAAAGCCACTTCAGAGGGGCACAAGGTGTATAAGTGACTCTGTATTAGTGAGTGAGTGGCTGTTTGAGTGGGTGTTTGGTTAAATGAGTTGGTGTGTGAGTGGCTGTATTGGAGAGTGAGTGTCTGTGTGAGTGGCTGTATGGGTGAGTGTGCCTATATATAAGTGGTTGTATGGATGTGTGAATGGGTATGTAAATGGTTGTGTGGGTGTGTGAGTGGTGTTATGTGTGACTGAGTTGCTGTGTTTAGGGGACTGTATGGATGAGTGAGTGGGTGTGTGAGTGGCTGTATGGGTGAATAAGTGAGTGTGTGGGTAGATGTATGTGGAGTGTGTGGCTGTGTGAGTGAATGAGTGGTTGTATGAGTGGCTGTACGAGTGAGTGAGTGGTTGTTTGAGTGGCTGTATGAGTGAGTGAGTGTGTGAGTGGTCATATGGGTGAATAAGTGGGTGTATGAGTAGATATAAGTGTGAGTGTGTGGCTGTATGGTTGAGTGAGTGGTTGTGTGAGTAGCTGTATCATTGAGTGAGTGGTTGTATTAGTGGGTATATGAGTGAGTGAGTGAGTGGGTGTATGAGAAGATGTATAAGTCTGGGAATGGGTATGTGAGTGGTTGTGGGGGTATATGAGAGGCTGTATGAGGGTGTGAGAAGTTATGTGAATGGTTCTGTGGATGATATCATCAGTGAGGTCATCAGTGGTGCCATTTGAGATGTCATCAATGATGTCCTCAGGGATGTCACTGACCATGTCATGAGTGATGTAATATGTGAGGTCACAAGCAGTGCATTGCAAAGGTGTAAGTTATAGTTAGCTAAGGTAAATATAACTGCTGAATTTCGATGGTTTTGTGCGTGTGAAGGCTAACAGTAACGTGCCTGTAACCTTTGGTCTTTTCAGTGAATTTCTAAGTTTTTTTTAATTCTATTTCATAACTATACCTTCCCTGTAACCTTAGTTTTTTTCAGTGAAATTCTACTTTTTATTACTATAATGTCCCTGTAACCTTTGTTTTTTTGCATTTCAAAGGTTTTTTAAAAAAAATTCTAACTGTAACCCGTAACCTTTGAGAGTAGGTGTGCGAGAGGCTGTATAGGTCATAGAATGGGTGTGTGAGTGGCTGCATGGATCTGGAAGTGGGTGTGTGAGTGTCTGTATGGGTCAGTGACTGGGTGTGTGAGTAACTGTATGGGTCAGTGACTGGGTGTGTGAGTGGCTATATTGTTCTGTGAGAGGGTGCATGAGTGGATGTATGGGTGTATGTAGCTGTGTGGGTATTTGTGGGTTTGTGAGTGGCTGTATGGGTCTGAGTGGGTGTGTGAGTGGCTGTATGGGTCTGTAATTAGGTGTGTAAGTGGCTGTTTTGTTCTGTGAGTGGGTGTCTGAGTGATTATGCTGGTGTGTGATTGGGTGTGTGAGTGACTGTATGGGTGTTTGAGTGGCTGTGTGGGTCTGAGTGGATGTGAGAGTTGCTGAGTGGGTATCTGAGTGCCTGTGTGGGTGTGTCAGTAGCTGTGGGAGAGACTGGGCCAGAACAGCACCTCACCTGCCCCTTTATCCAACAAGAGTCCAGTTTTGCACAAAATGACTACCCAACTGGAGTACTTTGTACTGGTTAATTAGCAAGTGATAACTTGTTGGGCAAATATCTAGTGCATATTCTACACTACTGCTGCATAATGTGCCAGGAAGAAATGTCTCCAGTGACCTTCTGTGTGTTTAATTTCAGCAATGTGATTGTTCCTCGTGCTTCTTCTTCCAGAAATCTGAGATAACTAATTCGCCTACAGAGAAGATGACGAGACTACAAAGAGGTGAATCTCCACCTAACAAAGGTTCTTCCTCTTAACTATATAAAGTAAGTACTTCTTTGTTTGGTTTAGATGTCCTCATATTCACAGCATCAAGAAGGGGTCACCAAAATTGATGAGGAATGCGCTGGGGGACCTTTTGGTAAGCCGGCCATCATACTGGCAAACAGCGGGAAGACCTTTGCATACTACTAAGGTGGACAGGGCGGGGCTAAACTAGCTAGGCTTCCAGGTGATTTTGCACATTTGCATATTCATAGTAGTTTAAGAGGAGAACCATGGACTCTGTTTTCACCAGGAGAGGACAAGAAAGAACCCACTTATCACTTTCACAAAAGGGAATGGGGCAATGCGGCCCCCTACCTAGCATGATTTTGACCCAGGAACCCCATTCCCCAGGGCCCCGCCACTTGATGCTGGGTGCCCTGGAGCCCACCCAGTGTTCTGAGCTGGGAGCACTGGGAGAGCCTCAATGCCTCTACGGTCCCTGCTGGCTCCCTGCCTCCAGCGAGAGCCGGCATTGATCCCACATACAGGTAGTATCAAGAAATGCTGCTCTCTGTGTGCAGGAGCAATTATTTCATCTGTTTTCCTGCCCCTTTGACAGTGGGCAGCAAAACAGAAGAAAAGTCTGCTCCCAGTGAGCAGAAGCAGTTTTCCTGTTCCTGCATGCAGAGTGGACTTACTATTTGATCTTGATTGATGGGAGCTGTCATAGCTCCTGCAAAGTGACAGCAAAGTGCTATGTCCGAGGGTGGGCACCTTGAGGTTTAGAGAGCTGGCCTTGGGAGTGGCGGTCTATAGGGGCCATTAATTGCTCCAGGAGGGGGGCTGCGGTGTCCCTCTTCTTTCTTATTGCAGGGTCTGCTCCAGGGATGTAGTCCTCCCCTGGACGAAAAACAGCCCAGTAGGGGGGGTCGCGTTGCCCCTCCCTATTCTAAAATTGTCCTTGCACTAGGGAGTTTGTGTTCCCCGGGGACATAAATAGCATAACCCGGGAGGGAGTCCATGCTGCCTCGTCCCCCTTTTTGCTAAATTGGCCTGGTCACAGGAAGGTGGTGGTCTCCGAGGCCATAAAGTGCCCTGGAGGGGGGGTCAACCTGACCCCCCTCCCCTAGTATCTTAATGTTTTATTGGTGGCATTTCCCCAGGCGGCCATGGGATGTGGGGCTGCATGAACCCACCTCCTCCACTGTCATATTGATATATGCTCCTGGGACATGGCCCACCCGGGGGCTCAACCATAAACAAGTGGGGAAGAAGCACTTTTTCAATTTTGCTTTGAATTCACAGATCAACCTGCGATTTCGCTGTACAATTGAGAAAAAATGCTTTTCTTGCCCTGGTGTTGTCCCTGGGGGACCCCACCACTAGACCTAGGGGTCAGGGTATTCCTCACTTCTTTTATTTTTACTTTTTGTGGGACTCGGCAGAGTCCAAGTCCCAAAATGGCTACCAACACTTCCTGGTTAAAGCCAATCAGATCTCAGCATGAGATTTCTATGATCCGCGGAGGGTTTGTGTCACTAGAAATCTAAATTTTTCTTCTTTAATAACTCCGCAACTAGAGAACAGATTTACATCAAATAACAAAATGGGTTATTTCTGGGCCAACAGCTACCTCTCTGCCAAATTTGGTGTAATTCCGTCCAGCATTTCGGGCTGTAGTTGTGTTCAAAATCCCTATGGGAAATTGCATGGGAAACACACTTTTTTGTACCTCCTAAATTTTCTTGGCCCTCACTTGACCGATAACTCCAAAACATTCCATGAACAACTAGACACAGGAGCGCACTTTATCTGGAAACTTTTGTGAAGATTTGTCCAATGGCCCCAAAGTTATAAGCAAACCAAAAACCCTTTTGCTATTAAAACTAGATCCTAACAATAACTACTAACTGGTGATATATATTACTCTGTTAGGTCTGTGATCTTTAGAAAATGGCTTTTTGGTTTACTAATAACTTTGGGAACCCTAGATCCAGCTTCACTGTAGTGTCCCAGGAAGCCCATCCCCAAGATACAGTTTCCCTGCCCACAAGAGTGGAGGCAGGGAAAACCGGACTGTTCCCATATGGCGGGAACTGCAAAATGTTACCACTAGATGGAAGAGAACAGTTGTTTCCCTGCCCAAACTCTTGCAGGTAGGGAAACTCAGGGCCAGATGTACTACCATTAGCAATTGCGACTCGCAAATTGGGCCAAATTGCAAATCGCAATTTGCGAGTTGCAATTGCCAATATACAACAGTGTCTGAGACACTGTTTGCGATTCCCTATGGGGTCGCAAATTGCATGCCTCGTGCATATTAATGAGGCTGTCGCAATTTGCGACCCCATTGGGAATGGCTGGCACTCCCAGGTATAGTGTCCTGCTGGGGTCAGCAGACCTCCATGTCTGGGACTGCTTTTCAATAAAGCAGTTTTCTTTTTTTTAAATGCAGCCTGTTTTCCTTAAAGGAAAACGGGATGCATTTTAAAAAGAAATGAAACGTTTTTGTTTAATTTTTTAAGGGCAGGTAGTGGTCCCTGGGACCACTGCCTGCTCTGAAAAAATGTTTGTGCACCCATTCACAAAGGGGAAGGGGCCCAAGGGGACCCCTTCCCGTTTGCGCATGGTTTACCACCCTCTTGAAGAGGGTGGTAAACTGCGAATGTTTTGCGACCGCAATTGCGGTCACAAAATATTCTTACATAGGGTTCAGACTCACTATTAGGAAGGGACGCCCACGGAACACTCTTTCCTAATAGCGAGTCGCAAACCCTATTTTGCGAATCCCTATTTAATTAGCGACTTGCAAAATAGGGTTAGTATAAGGGTCACAGGTTTTTTGCATGTTCAAACTGGTCTAAAGTCCATTTGCACATGCAAAAATCCATCGTAACACTGTCCCTCAGTTTGCTCCTGCCTAGTGGAAGTTGTCAAAAATACATGGTCCCGCGTACATCCAGGATGGGCGCATGCGGGGAGCCGGCGAGGCCATGAGGGCGTGGTGTTCCCCTGCAGCCCCCAAAGTTCTTTGTTGTGGGTGCTCAGGGTGGGCACCAGGGCACTCACATTAAGGCCCAGAGTATAGGGTCCACAGGCCCTTTAAGACTCAGGAAGGGGGGTGCACACCCACTCCTCTTGAAAACAAAGATGACCACATGGATGGGGTTCTGGGGCTCATAGTGGCTTGGAGAGGGGGCCCATGTGCCCTCCTCATAAAAAAGAAAACAGCTTTGGGGGATGGGGTCCCCATTGCCTGAATAGCCTTGGGGAGGTGATGCCATGCACCCGCCCCCTTAAAAAAAAAAAAGCCCGGAGGGATTGGATCCCTGGGGCCTGTCGAGGTTCAGGGAGGAGGTGCAGCATGCCCCCTCCACCATAAGAAATGTGTACAACCCATGGGGATGGAGTAACTGAAGTCTATAAAGGATCGAGGAGGGGGCCACATGATCCCTTCCCCAATAATTATAAAAAACGGGTGCCCCATCTAGGCTCTCTGACACCCAAAATAATAATTAAAGAAAAATAAATGAACGTCAGGAGTCGTAAGTTATTATTCATTGCTCCTTGAAGGAGCGCCCTAGCTTGGATATGTCCCGCAAAGTTGCAGGGGTAAAACCAAACTTTTTTTTAATGTTTCAAGAGTGCTGCAGGGAGTGGAGCAGACTCCAAGCAACATTAGAAAAAGATAATACACTAAGACTTCTGGGTCATTGAATTCATGGCTCCTGGCGAACTCACCATATTCTTCAAAAAAACTCATAGCTGCAACGCTGTACTCTGCAGCTACAGTTCAAGGCCCTCTTGGGGATGTTTTTATGATTGCGTTTTGCAGGCTGAAAAATGTTAAAAGAAAGACTCAAAGGCATTTTAACTTTATATTTTAAAAAAACACAAAAAAAGACCAATGTCTCTGGCTCTTTCTTTCAACATTTTCTTGCCCATGAAATGCAATATTAAAAACTATGTTACAATAAAGAGTCACTGGAATGTTGATTTCATTTTTTTATTAAAATGTTTATAATAATCACTATTAATAAACATTGCATTGTGTTAATTATTCAAATATACATTTTGTGAGAAATATTGGTGATTTTTAAAAAAAGATGATAGAACTGATAGATCTGCTTTATATAGACTGATATGTTCACACCTTGATAAAGCCCATAGGCCCACTTTTTATATTTTGGAGTTGTGACTCTTCCACAAAGTAAGTAAGCCTGCTCATTTGCAACAAATTCAAACAAAAATTGTTTTGGTCACAGCAAGGGGCCATCTGGGGCCCCAGCATCAGGCCTAGGGGGTCAGGGTATTCCTACCCTGACCCCTATGTCTTTTCTTTTGCTTCTTTTTGGACTCAGGACTGAGTCCTGAGTCCTAAGATGGCTGCCACCAATTCCTGGTTGATGTGGTTGGTGGGACCCCATCAGATCTCAGCAGGAGATCTCTCGTCTCTGTGGGTGCTCCGCAGGATGAAGTATACAATGTTTTTGAGCATAACTTGGTCAGAAACTACTAAACAGATTCATAACAATTCACAAAAGGCATTCTTCCTGGATGAAGATCTAGCTTTCTTCTAAATTTGGTGTATATCTGTTCAGTGGTTTAGGCTGTAGCTGTTTCTAAAGTTCCTTTGGAAAAATTAATGGGGAAAATGTGCTTTGGGCCACCTCCCCTTTTCTTAGCCCCTGATTGACGAACCACCCTGAAACTTTTTGTGTGTACACTAGTCTAAAGTAGAACTTGTTGGGGAAAGTTTTGTGGAGATTCATCGAACTGTACTTAAGTTGTAAGCAACACAAATAAGGCAATTCCTAAGGAAATGGAATCCTAACTATAACTACCCAGTGGCGACCGCCATGTATATTCAATGAAAAAAGCAAAGGTTAAACCTCTGTTATAGATAGGAACACTTTATTCATTCTTTCTACACAAATGAAACCTAAAGAACACAAACATTACAAATGCTTAAGTTAAAGTTATACCTTACCTTTATGCACCAGCTTTGAATTACTATAACGTTATCTATTCTTCAAATACAAACCAAACTTAAACTAGACAAAAATGATAAATTCAAACATACTTTTGATTATAAAATGTAAGCAATGCCTTCAAATTATTTTAACTTGTGCACCTCCATACATAGTGTATTGAACTCGGTAGCTATACTACATTAACTATCACTCGTGCCTTTCTCCATGCACTTGTTATATCCTTCTATAATATATTAGTTCTAGAATCTAAAATAATAGCATTTATAACACTTATAACATCATAAATCACATCATTGTGGGAACACAATGCATTTTCGAGTGACGAGTTATAGTTAATGTAGAGTGGCTACTGAGTTTAATACACTGTATATGGAAGTGTGAAAGTTATAATAATTTGAAGATGTTTCGCAAATTATAAATTAAATGTGTAAGTATTGTTAGACCTGGCATCCTTGAGGTGGTTTTCCACCCTAACTTTTTGCCTTCAACTCTCCTGCATAGAGTGGAGTTGCGTGCAGTGTAAAAGTGGCCAGTAGAGTGGTGTCTAGTGGAGTGGTGTATCCTGAAGTGTGGTACAGCATCGTGACGTACAGAGGGAAAGTATAGAGTGGAGTGGAGTGGCATAGATAGGAATAGTGTTGAGTTTAGAGATGTAGAGAGGAGTGACGTGGAGCAGCATACAGTGGAGTAGCATAGAGTGGAGTGGTTTAGAGAGGGAATAGCGTTCAGTGTAGAGGCGTGAAGTGAAGAGGCATACAGTGGAATAGCGTACAGTGGAGCAGCATAGCGTGAAGTGCTGCCCAGTGGAGTGGGGTATACTGGAGTGACAAAAGTGCATGGCAAAGAGTGGACTAGCACAGAGTGGAGTGGGGTAGACGGCAGGGTGTTAGAGTGTAATGGCATACCATGTAATAGTGTAGAGTGGAGCAGAGTGGAATAGCATAGAGTTTAGTGACTTAGAATGGAGAAGCGTAGACTGGAGTGTTGTATTGTGGAATAGCATTGATTGTAGTGGTGTACAGTGGAGTGGCGTAGAGTAGAGTGGCATACAGTAGAGTAGGGTAAAGTGGAGTGGTGTAGAGTGGAGTGACATACAGTGGAACAGCATACTGATTTGGCATATAGTGGAGTGCTAGAGAATGTAGTGGCAAACGCTGGAAAAATGTATAGCGGAGTGGCATACTCTGGAGTGGTGTAAAGTGGAGTGGCATAAACTGGATTAGCATAGAGTCTAGTGGCATAGAGAGGAGTGGCATACAATACAATCGAGTAGAGTGGAAAGGGGTGGAGTAGAGTGGAGGGAAATGCCATACACTGAAACAGTGTACAGTGGATTGGCTTAAAGTATAGTGGCATACAGTGGAATAGCATACAGTGGAGTTGCGTACAGTGTAGTGGCATTAAGTGGAGTGGCATACAGTGGAATAGTGTAGATTGGTGAGGCGTGGAGTGTAGTAGGGTTGGCATGGAGTGGAGTGGCATGAACTAGAGTGGCGAAGATTGCATTAATGAACAGTGGAGTGCCGTCCAGTAAAATAGCAAAGAGTGGATTGGGGTAAAGTGGAGTGGCGTACAGTAAAATAGCGTAGAGTGGAGTGGCATACAGTGGAATAGCGTAGACTAGAGTGGTGTAGAGTGTAATGTAGTAGAGGATAATTGCATGGAGTGGTAAGGCATGCAGTAAGTGGCATACAGTACGGTAGCATTCAGTGGAATAACTTATAGTGGGGAGGCGTAGAGTAGAGTTGTGTAAAGTCGAGTGGCGTACAGTAGAATAGAGTAAAGTGTAGTGATGTAGAGAGTAGTTGCATAAGGTGGAATAGCGTATACTGGATTGGCGTACAGTGTAGTGGGGTAGAGTGGAGTGACATAGACTGGAGTGGCGCTCAGTGGAATGGCATAGAGTGGATTGGTGGGGAGTGGAGTGGAGTAGACTGGAGTGGGGTACAGTAGAGTTCAGCAGAGTAGAATAGCATACAGTGGAGTGGTGTAGAGTGTGGTGGCATACAGTGGAATAGTGTACAGTGGTGTAGGGTTGAGTGAATTGGTGCAGAGTCGAGTTGCATAGTTTGGAATAGCGTACAGTCGAGTTGGATAGTACCAAATGGTGTACAATGGAGTGGCATAGAGTGGAGTGAGCTACAGTGTAGTGGTATAGAGTCAAATTCCATACAGTGTAGTGATCTAGAGTGCAGTGTAGTATAATAGAGTGACATACAGTGGAATAGCAAAGAGTTTAGTGTTGTAGAGTGGAGCTGTGTATAGTGGAAAAGTGAAGAGTGGAGTAGCGTACAGTGGAGTGGTGTACAGTGGAGTGGTGTAGAATGGAGTGGCATAGAGCGTAATAGCGTAGACTGTAGTGGCATAGAGTGGAGTGCTGTAGAGTAAAGTGGCATACCGTGGAGTAGGTTACAGTGGAGTGGTGTAGAGTGCAAGAACATGAGTGTAGTGACATATAGTGGAATAACATGGAGTGGGGTGCCATATAGTTGAATAGCATAGTGTGGGCTGTGTACAGTAGAGTTGCATAGAGTGGAACAGTGTTGTGTGAGTAGCATATAGAGGAGGGGTTTTCAGTGTAGTGGCGTACACTACAGTATCAATGAATTAAGTGGCATAGAGTATAATAGCATACAGCGGGGTGGTTTAGAGCGTAGTGGCATAGAGTGGTGTGGTGTACAGTGGATTAACATAGAGTTGAGTAGTGTATAGTGTAGTGACATTGAGTGGAGTGGCACAGAGTGTAATAGCATAGAGTGGAGTGGCACAGAGTGGAATGGCATAGAGTGGCGTGGTGTAGAGTGGAGTGTGATACTTGAAACAGACCTAGCATGAAAGGGACAAACGGATGTAGATGTAATGTGTCAGGAATATAGATCATGAGGTATGAATTCTAATTTTTGGTAGTAGGTGTAAATAGTGTAAGTAATGTTAAAGTTATAAGAGTTAAAATACTCAGTAATATAATGTGCGACGGTATACCATGGTAGCTTCACAGAATACTGCGGTATATGCTGATAAGAAGGCGGCATCTGATTGACTAATGGCTGTCTGTACATATAGTATAAGGCAGCCATGTAGTCTTCCGCACACTTTCGTTGTGTTCTGGGTTAGGCCCTTATATATAGGTTTTAGGTTTTATCATTGTTCCCTACCTATGACCACTTTATGAAAGTGATTATAGTTAGAGAAACGTATTTATAATATTCTGTATATTTTCCCAGCAACTTAGGATGAACTAAGCATTAAAAAAAAAAATTAGGTGGCACAGTTTTCAAGGATTTACTGAGAGGTACTCCGTAGACTTTTTTTGAAGATTTATATATGTTAAAAATTGAAAATACACTGCAGTATATAATATTTGCAAATATAGTGTAGCACAGCGTATATTTAACTGTGTAACATGTTTATTTATTTTAAGTACTGCGGTACTTCCGCAGAACTCGGCATTCTTTTTTCAAATTGGAGAAAGGGCCAACCCAAAGATGTAATTGATGGGCAAAGGGTGTGTGATATCACCCACGCTATTCCTGCCCTTTTGGCAAATTGACGTTGACTATGCACCTGTACCCTTATGTGAGCGACACCCAAGGCGGTATAAATTAATGCTGAGCTACCTTCTGATGTCACACAGCATATAGTATTGCACCGCACACGGTCTTATCGTGCCATGGTGCTGAGTTTTATATTCGGAACCGATAAGAAAGTTATGCACGTAATGGCCGAGCATCTCCGAAACTGCTGACTCCGTCTCAATGCCCTTTCCCTGATTCCATTTCAGAGACGTAAGTGAATTATCTCCGTGGGTGAGGTCCATTTCCGCACTGCCTTAATATTCACAGCCGTAGGAACTCTCACAGAGACGAAGCTTCCAGAACATAATTAGGTGCGTAGGTTATCAGGGACAGGACTGAAATGAGTGTCCTCGTAAATGAGAAGACAGAACATGGAATGCTGCTTTTCAAGTACTTAATAGGTGTTTTGTTCGCTCAGATAAAAGGCAAATGCCACCAGACAAAATGCATGAGAAAACTGATCGATGCAGAAATTGATCTACCTTCAGTGCCTCGTTACAAGTAATGGCAGTTCGGGAAACTAAGGGGATTTAGTCGTGTTAACTTTTAATACTGTGGTGACAAGATGCCGCAAGCAGGCGCTTAGGAAGGCATTGTCTTCCAATGAACACTTTGCGAGCACTCTATAATCTCTACAGAAATAGAATTGTTTAGCCAAGGAGCAGCAGCTCCTCCTAAGTTATGGATAATTGATAGTAAAATATGATTTTATGTAGATTAACATTTCCATATTAACACACACAGCTGGCACAACTGGCAATACAAACATTCACCTAGGCAAAAAATTATTTAAAGTTTCCAAAGTTCATATGTGTTTAGAACGGAGCCACCATTAATTGCAATTTTTGTGATAGTGTAAATAAACAGAGAAGTTTTAAGGCATGGGCAAAGTGGGCTCTGGCCCAGGGCCCCAGCTTTTTTTCAGGGAGCCCCCTGATAAAGTCTTGCCCTAATTACCTTGAATAATTCTTAAACAGATTGTTTTAAATACCGTTTTCCTTTAATTTATATTTTATTATGGGTGATGTGTAAGAGTCTATTGCAGACGTTTTGCAGACAAATGTTGAGTTCCGTGCAACATTCATAAAAAAAGTTTCTTTAGGTCAAAACAGGACCTCATATATGAGAAATGGAAGGGTATCTATCACAGAGATTCTTTGCTGCTGCTGTTATTATTAAAAATGCATGTCACTATTCCTGAATATTAGATACAAACACATTTAGATTTTGGAGGAGTGTGCCTGTGCACTGTCAGTGACCTGGCCCAAGACTGCATGAAAGAGCTGAAACTGGATAATAAACTCAAAGCTGTTCCAAACAGGGGGCCCCAAATACGTTTGGCCCAGGGTCCCAAAAATCCTTAAGATGTCCCTCTAAATATAGGACGGAGAGGCTATGTCAGAAGGAAACTATTTAGATGAGTCTTTGAAGGGAAAAAAAATAAACGGGAGGGGTGGCCAATTATCACACAGAAAACACGTATTTATCTGATTTTCACAAATAACGGAGGTCACATAAAGCTGATGCAGCATAAATCACCTTTTAATTAAGTTTATCACAGGCTTCAATTCTCTCCTGGCACAGTAGTATATTTGTATAAATCTGCAGCTCCAATTCCATTTCACTTCTTCGGGCTCTGCAGGACATGATTGTGGTCCTTTATATCACATGTGACTGATAAGTTGAATCAGAATTATAGTATCTTGCCTAGAGTTATCGTAGACACTCAATTATTAGAGAGAAACCCCTCAATACCAAGGGGATGGGGTTAGCAGAACCAAAAGTCAATAATTAGGTACGAACTGAGGTTCAAGAGCCCCGATATAATAATAATTATACCGAAGTTTTATAAAAGCACCCAAATCAAGCTGGTTTCAGAGCAAAACATTCAACGGAATCAGCTCTAATTTTCTCCCTTGAAACACTTAGAGCAGCACTAGACCAGGGCAAAAAAGCAGTCCTCATATTTTTAGACCTGTCCGCGGCTTTCGACACGGTGTCTCATACCATCCTGATAGACCGACTAGCCGCGGCAGGGATAACGGGTCAGGTACTGAGCTGGCTAAAGAGTTTCCTAACAAACAGACGACAAGTGGTCACCTTGGGCCAATTCAGTTCAGCAGAGATTCCACTAAACTCAGGTGTTCCGCAGGGCTCGTGCCTGAGTCCGACACTTTTTAATGTATACATGGCCCCCCTGATTACCCTTATATCATCCTTCGGCATAGATACCATCTCATATGCAGATGATACACAACTCATCCTAGTGATGGAGGATGAATCCAGTCAAGCAGAAGCCAGACTCAAAAACTGTATAAAGGCCACTTTCCACTGGATGAGCATGAATCATCTCAAATGCAATTCAGGGAAGACTGAAATCTTACCATTCGGAAAAAACAACTCCTTCAACCCGACTCTATGGTGGCCAGAAGATGCTACCGTCCCCCCTAATACAGCAAATGTAGTCCGTAACCTGGGGATAAAATTTGATCCTTCCCTGAGCTTCAAACAACAAGCAACAGCCGTGGCAGGGACCTGCTTCGGCATAATAAAAGGACTCAGAATTTTTTTTGATCTGATCCCTTTTGCAGCTAGGAAGATGGTGGCAGTAGCCCTCATCTCATCCAGTATTGATTACTGCAATAGCATCTATGCAGGAACAAATAGGACGGTATGCCATAAACTGCAAATGGTACAGAACGCAGCGGCCAGATTAGTGTTGGGATGGAAAAGAAGGACCTCAGCCTCAACAGCGTTGAGCATTTTGCATTGGCTGCCAATACATAAAAGGGTGTTGTTTAAAATCTTGTTAATCACCTTTAGGGCATTTAATAAAACAGGACCCAAATACATTGAAAATCTCTTCAAACACTACGTCCCCGCACGTTGTCTAAGATCCCAAAGTGAGAATCTTCTTACCATCCCTAATTTTAGACTTAAAACCAAAGGAGGTAAAGCACTGGCAGTTTTGGGATCTAAAGCCTGGAACTCTCTGCCGCCCCCACTCCGACAAATCCCCACAGAAATTCCTTTCAGAAGGACCCTTAAAACTTGGATCTATACCTTATCGGATACTAAATGCAAAAATATGATATAACACTTTAACTCCTATACACCACAAGAATCAACCTCATCTGGTTCTTTCCCACTCAGGAGCGCAAAGATGCTCCGTGGAGTGTAACCTGCGCTATACAAAACACTTTTACATTACATTACATTACAAAAGCGCGAACAGCTACCTCAACAACAGAAGTATCCCGGCGCTCAAACAGCAAGCAGCACATGCAACGTGGCATCAAAAAGCGGGGGGCAGATCTAATTATTGTTAAAAAGCCAAGTCTTCAGTGCTTTTCTGAAGCAGGACTCTGTGTTTGCATGAAGAAGGGGCACCAGCAAGACATTCCACATTTTTGCTGTTCTGGCAGAGAATGCGCTTCCACCCAGCCGGGCTTTCGCAAAGTGGGGTACATAGAGCAGGTTCTGAGTGTTATAGCGCAAAAGCCGTGCCTGCTTATAGCAGTAGAGTCTTAGTTTAAGATAGCTGGGGCATTTTCCCTTCAGTGCACGGTAAGCCAGAGTCAGAGCTTTGAAGTCTATTTTTTTTGCTACTGGGAGCCAATGCAGATCTCGCAGATGCGGAGAGACATGGTGCCTAAAGGGGATGCGTCTGATCAGCCTAGCAGCTGCATTCTTCACCATCTGCAGGCGTCTAATCGCATATTTAGGCAGGCCGAGATATAGGCAGTTTGTGTAGTCCAGCCTGGATGTAACAGTGGCATGGACTACAGATTGTTGGCAATCTTCTGGTAGGAAATGCAAGAACTTACAGAGATTTTTTAATTTGATAAAGCAACCGGCAGAAACCTGTTGAATTTGGGCCGAAAAAGAGAGGTCAGCTTCTCATCTCACCCCTAGATTTTTTATGCTAGAACTGGGGGAGGGTGGAGGACCCATTTCTGACGGCTACCACAAATCTGGCGCAGGCACTGGGCCCTTTCCAAAAAAACATCACCTCGGTTTTTCCTGCATTAAGTTTACATTTATTTATGTTCATTCAGAGGGCGATGTCACGCAGACACCCTTTAAAGTTCTTAAAGGTCTCTCCCGTCTGCTCCCAGTAGGAGAAAACTAACTGGGTGTCATCAGCCTAAGAAATTGCTTTAACAATTGTGATTAATGCATCCTCTGTTCCTGCCTTTGCCTTGCTGCTCAGTCTGTGTGATGTCATCAGAATGTTGGAGAGTGTTTGAGTGGAAGAAGGGATCAGTTGGTGTGGAAGGGCTGAGCAGCAGGGAGGCTGCTCCTGGTGGGGCATTGAATGGCTTTGAAGAAGGCCTAGCATGTGGCTAATGTGGATCTTATCTAAGGAATAAAACAACGATCCTGAACTACATCACCTGGACTATGTATCTTTCTTTTGATTGTAACATTGGCGACGATTTTTAGAACCTGCGTGCTACTTTAATGGAGATTGGACTTTCAAAACTGAAGAAAGAGACTACAACCTGTGGAATTGTACAAACCTGGCACCCCTAATGCCCCACCAGTGACCATTTCATCGGTCGCCCCAACCAGTAAGTGCCAGTTTGTTTTAGACTTTTCATTCTCTTGAAGCCTGCCTGTTTTTGCTGGATTGTTCCTGTCTTGTTACATGTAGACAGAGAACATTATCTGTGACCTGGACAGCATTTGCGTGTACTGTACATTTGGATTTGGGTTGGTTCCTGCTGACTGTTGGATTTTAGGAATGGTTTATCAGTGATTTAAGGTGCCAGCTCCGACCTGCCTGCTTACTGCCCACTAGCTGACTGTTTTGAAAGAAGTCAGTCCAGGAATTGCGACCTGCTTCTGCCAAGTTGTTATGCTGATTCAGTGATGCATGAGCTGTTTTCTGTGAGTCTGCTTCAATCTACCAGACTCTTAAGCTGTTAGTCGGGGGCACGAATCGAGTCCCGGTGTTTGTGTCACAGTCGTGCAAGTCTAAAGAGCAGGCCAATTTTTCAACAGCGTGTGGTTTTTTTTTAAAATTAACCAAGAGGAGACTATGGAGGTGGAGACTATGGAGTTAACAGTGCCTGAACTGTATTCACTGAATTTTCACGGTGCGACCAGTGTGAGAGTGGTGTACGAGGATTTTCAAATGGGCATCTGTTAGAGCTATGGAGAATTGCTACTGTGCATCAGAATTTGGTTTTTCTAGTTAAATCCTGTGGTTTACGGTTGCTGGCATTCGTTGACATTTTCAAATGTACACGCGCAACTTACCGTCAGTTTGTTGCCGCGCGCTGGCATAGGGGATTCTAGATTACGTCTTGCTGTCTTCGACTTTCTCCGCTGCCCAGTGACGCCTGTATGCAGCTATGCACCACTAGCCATCCGGCGCGGCGTCACCCTACGTGCCGCCATCTTGTGGTTGACATCCTTTGACTATTCCCTGATGCACGCTCCCGTTTTGCCAACCACGTTTTTGCCAACCAAACACTTCGAGGATTCCGATTCACATCTTGAGGCGTTTTGTGAAGTCCGCCGATTTTCTCCTTTCCTCGTGGACATTTGGTGATCCAGTTATTTCTAAAGAAGAAATTGAAGATGTTCTGGCAGTTTGGATTTTCTGAGGAACTATTGTTGGTTAATCCTCCTACAAGGTATTGTTTTTCCTGGTTGTAGCTCACTTGTTCCAGACTTAAGCTGCTTACTGACAACGGTGACTACCTTCTTTATTTTAGTTTGTTGTTTTCTTGAGACATTTTTATTAATGTTGTCGTTTGTATTCAAATGCCTTAATTCTGTCTCTCTGTTATGTGTGCTTTTTATGCGATGAAGTACCAATTATCGTTATCTGTTCCAATATTTGTATGAGAGGGGGTGAGTGGGTGAAGTGTCTTTGTTTTGCTTCTGTTTGTATAGTGTGGGAGAGATAGGCATTGTCCCTGGTTTTGTTGTGTATGTCTTTTATTAGTCTTGCCTCGTCTGAGGTGTTTGGTCTGTGCGCGTTTTGGGTGCGCACATGTGAAGACTTCTTTTAGAAGCTTCTCGGTCTTACCTGTTTGGTTTTACCCTTAGGTTGGTGGTTACCTCATGTGAGGTGTTTGGTCTGTGCGTTACGGGTGCGCACATGTGAAGTCTTCTTTTGAAGCTTCTCGGTTTTACCTGCTTGGTTTTACCCTTAGGTTGGTGGTTACCTCATGTGAGGTGTTTGGTCTGTGCGTTGCGGGTGCGCACATGTGAAGACTTCTTTTGGAGCTTCTTGGTTTTACCTGTTTGGTTTTACCCTTAGGTTGGTGGTTACCTCATGTGAGGTGTTTGGTTTGTGCGTTACGGGTGCGCACATGTGAAGGCTTCTTTTGAAGCTTTTGCGGGTGCGCACATGTGAAGACTTCTTTTGGAGCTTCTTGGTTTTACCTGTTTGGTTTTACCCTTAGGTTGGTGGTTACCTCATGTGAGGTGTTTGGTTTGTGCGTTACGGGTGCGCACATGTGAAGGCTTCTTTTGAAGCTTCTAGGTCTTATCTGTTTGGTTTTACCCTTAGATTGGTGTTACCTCGTGTGAGGTCTTAGTCTGTGCGTTAAGAGTGCGCACGCAAGAAGACTCCCTATTTGGAGGCTTCTCAGTCTTTCCGGTTTGGTATTACCCTTGAGTTGGTTGGGTACTTCGTGTGTGGTGTTGGTCTGTGCGTCACATGTGCGCACGTGTGGAGATTTCTTATCTTCTGGTTTTCTGTTTTGCCTGTCTGGGGTTGCAAGTTTACCCTTTTCTGTTATTCTTGAAGCTCTTTGATTTTTTATATGTGTGTATGTCCATCAGCGCACATTTTTCTTGATTAGTCTTGTTGCATGTATGAACTTTGGTTTTGCATGCTCCTATTTCGTTCAATTTTGATGAAGGGGGGATGTGTTATAATCTTGTATGTGATTAATGCATCCTCTGTTCCTGCCTTTGCCTTGCTGCTCAGTCTGTGTGATGTCATCAGAATGTTGGAGAGTGTTTGAGTGGAAGAAGGGATCAGTTGGTGTGGAAGGGCTGAGCAGCAGGGAGGCTGCTCCTGGTGGGGCATTGAATGGCTTTGAAGAAGGCCTAGCATGTGGCTAATGTGGATCTTATCTAAGGAATAAAACAACGATCCTGAACTACATCACCTGGACTATGTATCTTTCTTTTGATTGTAACACACCCCAGTTGGCAATCAAGGAAAAAAGAGGAGCTAAATACACATTAAAGAGTAGAGGGCTAAGCGCAGAGCCCTGGGGGACGCCACACCAGAGAGGTTTTGGTTTAGATGTAAATGGACGTAGAGCGACTCGTTGCGAGCGGCACTAAGGTAAGATCGCAACCAGGTCAACACCATCCCCCCAAGGCCTATATCTTTTAATCTCTGGGCCAGCCTGTCATGATCGACTGTGTCAAATGCTGCGGACAGATCCAGGAGCACCAGGAGTGCTGATGTCCCTGAATCTAAAGCCCATCTCACTGACTCTGCCACCTCAAGGAGGGCAGTTTCTGTGCTAAAGCCCGACCGGAAGCCAGATTGTGTTTCATGCAGAACGGCATTACACTCAATGAAGTTGGTCAGTTGATACTGGACCAACTTCTCCAGCATTTTACCTGGAGCGGGCAGTAGAGAAATTGGCCTAAGATTGTTAAGGTCTCCTGGATCTCCGGTAAGTTTCTTTCTCAGGGGGAGAAGGGTAGCATGCTTCCAAATATCGGGGAAGATACTAGTATCAAGGGATGTATTTCAGACATGGGTGAGCGTATTTGTGAGGGAATTGGATATTATTTTCCAAAGTTTAGGGGGGCAAGGATCGTCTGGGGCTCCTGATCTACATTTTAGAATTTCTGCTGAGATTGGTAGGAAATTTGAAAACAGAGGAACCTCCACCACTCTCGAAGGAGAGCCCAGTTTCTCTGTTGCCTTGGGAGCTGAGAAGGAGTCATAGACCTTTAGAATTTTATTTTCATAAAAGCTAGAAATGTCTTCGCACAGAGCTGGTGAAGGATTCACTTCGGTCTCTATTGCTTTTGACTTGAAGAAGGTCTGAACTACCTTAAACAATTCTTTGCTGGAATGGTCTGCCTTGTGGATACAGGAGAAAATATAATTTCTCCTAACCATTTTTAATGACTTATGTACATATTTCAAGGCATTTTTATAAATTCCTTTAGCCAGGTCGCAATAGTTTATTCTCCACAGGCGTTCTAGTCTCTTACAGCACCTTTTATCTTCTTTGAGTGCCTCCGAGAACCAAGGGGCTGATGGGGATAGTCTACGAGATAGCATCATTTTTGCTGGGGTGACGATCTCCACCGCCAAGGAGATCCATTGGTTGATTGCCAGTGCATCTATATTGGGGTCTAAAGAGAGAGGGGAAGATTGTTCTCTAAAATAGGACCCAGGGCGTCAACAGTCACATTTTTCCACTTTCTCTTCATGGTTATCGCTTGCCCCTGGCCTGGCCGGAATTATACAGCATGACTGAGAAACGAATCAGATAGTGGTCCGACCAGACCAGGGGACGTGGAACTTCCATAACTATTGAAGGGATGTTAGATATGATAGCTAACAGATATAGAAACCAGTGTTGACCTTCCAACTAAGTACTTCTACAGATTTTTTAAGCCATCGCAGTTTGAGATTCTTCATACATGGTTAGTCTCTCTTTTGAGATTTGGGGAGTTTTGTTATCATTGGAGCTGAAGATCCTGTTTTATTCATAGAATCATTAGAGCTAATGCGATAAAAAATATTTTAAATGAAGGGATAATTTACCAAAGTGAGGTGTAGCTGAAAGATATGTCGGAAGATGGGTCTTCCTAGGTTTCAATTCTGACAGTTGGTGTTTGTAAACCTTAAGTAAAATACATTTCAGGTTTGGTCCAAAAGAAGATGGATTTTATCTATATCTACCACCGAAACATGTCAACAATGTCTTTTTTAAGATTATCTACAAGCACTGGCTATTGTCTGTATAAAAATAAAATTGGGTAAATGTCCAATGATAGAAAAGTAGATGTGTATGTAGCTAATACATATTGATCAGTCTGCCATAGTTCTTCCTTTTATTATGTTATCAATTTTGTGTATTGTCATTGTATGTACTCATTTCAAAGTTTGAATAATATGAATGTATGATTTTATGTCAATACCGGAGGCTGATATGATTGCAATCTCCTTTATTGCGTCACTCACAGCAGCACCTTTAAAGAATATAGAACTTTAGCAAAAAAAGTCTATGTTGTCGCACCTGTTGGTTGTGTGCTTAAATGAGTTGGAGAAGGTTGGATATTTGGTGTGATGTTTAAATGATTATTAATGTAGCTTGTGTGAAGGTTCCTATTGATGTTTAATTTTTGCTGACTAATTTCAGATTTATCACTCATAAATAAGTAAGCCAAGGAATTTTTTGTGCGTGAAAGCGTCATGGTGATGTTAATGGAATAAACAGTTTATTAGAGATAGATCTCATGATCGCTAATCTGGAGACCGCTGTTAGGCTAATCTTTAAAGGGAATCTATATGTGAGAATTATGCTTGTTGAGCTCCGGTTAAGACCGTTGCGTAATTGAAGGGCTGGTGAAGGAGGGGTAATCGGGAGGTAAGCTTGACCGGGCTGATAGTGGGAGAACAGGTTATTTTGAAAGTTTTTGTAGCTGCGCCAGCTCATTTGGAAAGAGTCTTCAAGTTGAATTAGCAATATTTATTTAAAGAATAACCTTACCGTTAGTCGTAGTTGTGGACGCCGGTTGCAAGACGTTTAGAATCAGGAGTGCGTCATAATCGCTGCTGCATCTCGCATTTGCCCACCCATCTTCAGTGTAGCCTAGAAAGCGGGCGATGTTACGCACAAGATGGCCAACGTGGGACGCATCCGCGTAGGGTGCTCGTGCGCATTTGGCTCTTCTGTCAGATACTGCATCGGAAACTGACAGGAAAGGAGATCGTTGAATAATCGAGTATTGGGTGGTTCCCGTAGCACGTTGATTGAGAGATTTTATTGTGATTTAATGTTGGAGTGTTATTAACTGAACAATTTAAAGGAATATAGAGTTGATGTTCAGTGGTAGAAATTGATAGACACAATGGGGCCGATTCACAGTACTAATCTGAGACAAAATCCTAACTTCACGACTTTCGGTATTCACAAAAGGCATTTAGTAGTTGTAAAATTAAAGATTCCTAACTTTACTACTACTAAATGCCTTTTGTGAATACCGAAAGTCGTACAGTTAGGATTTTGTCTCATTTTAGTAGTAGTAAAGTTAGGAGACCTAACTTTAATACTACTAAATGCCTTCTGTGAATACCAAAAGTAGTAAGTTTAGGTCTTTATCTCAGATTCGTTCTGTGAATCGGCCCCTATAAGTAGCCATAAAATCTATGTAGGGATAAGCTCGACTGAAAAGCAGAAGCGCCAACATTTAAGTTATTTTATAAGAAAGAATTACTTAGATAGATATGGCGGATGAGAATAGCAATAGAGAGATGCACATCCTGAAGAGAGGATTGGTAATATGTTGAATAAGTTTGCCTGGGATTTGGATAAGAGAATGGAGAAGAAATTAGATCAGCTATTACAATTAAAGGGTATCTCTTCTCAGGAAGAGCATTTTTGGTCAGCTGGTGAGGACCAGTGATTAAGAAGGGAGGTACAGTGAATAGAAAACTTAAGAATGTGGAAAATGATGTAAGAAGTCTGAAACTGCATTGGCAGATGGTTTTCTTAGTCGTATGAAACATGGATGTGTCAAGGACACACAAGGGGACCAGTGCAAGGGTCCTTTGGGGCAGATTCAAGAAGAAGGAGTAGTAAAAGAATACTACAATCCTTTGTGATGACTCCTCGGAGAGAGCGGAAATTGAACCAAGTTGCTCCTCAGAATTTGAGTCTGAGGAAGAGGTTGTGGAAAAGGCTAAAGCCACTGGTCACCCGGATGGGGATAAGGCGGTAGGCCTTGGTTCACTAACTAACCCTCTTGGAGAATCAATGTTTGATCCAATGCTCCTGAAGCATTCCCTATCTCCAGAAAGGAGTCCTGCCCCGCATGTCGCAGACTATGTTGGGATGTGGCTGCGGAAACAGATTCCAAAAGAGATAAGGATGAGATTACTTTCTGAGTGCTCAGGTCCAAATTTGGCTAATAAGATAGTCAATACTCCAGATCGTGATGCTAAGATTCTGGCATTTATTGGGAGAGGAGGCCGTAATCAGAGGAAAGGCCTACATAAAGGCCTTAGAATGTTCCAGGATAGGCTGTTAGATCTGACTGGACCACTGACTAAATTTTTTGACATGGCTGAAGAGGCTTATGTGGGAAAGAAAGAGTTGGATGTGGAGGAATTTAGACACTGGGTCCAGAGGGCAGTATGTTTGCTGGGTAATGCAAACACTGCTATTTCGGTGGAAAGAAGGAAAGGGATTCTACTTAAAATAGACACAAAATTAGCAGAATTAGATAAAAATGAAGGTGGCATGGAGGCAAATGGAATGGTATTTGGAGGGGCATTCATTATTTATGTTTAGTATGTCAGGGCATTCAGCTCCTTGTAGAAATCTCAGAGAGAAATCAAAAAGGTTTTTGATTGTTGTTCTTTTGGTCTGGCCAGGCGAATACGAGGTCGATTCCCCAGCCATGGAAAAGGCGTCAATAAGACCTCTTTTTCAAGAGGGTTCAGGCCCTATCAATATCAGAGCTAGAGCGCTTACCTGCCAGGAAACTTTTTCCCACAAAGACAAAGAGCTGGGGTCAAAGGAAATAGACATAAAAGGGGAACAGGGAAGTCAAGACCCTTTTGTTATCCTTTTGTTATCCTAGTAAAGTTGGGCGGCAGACTTGGTCAGTTTTATCAGGATTTTAGATTAATAACAAAGGGCCCGTGGGTTCTGCAGACGGTCATGAGGTACCATATAGATTTTGTAGAGGAGCTGGTACAGTATTGACTTCCAGAAATTATAACATTCAACGCAACGCTAACAGATTTGGTAAATACGGAAGTGAGAGAATTAGAAAAGAAGGGGGCCATTGTAGAGGGAATGGACAGCCAACCAGGTTTTGTGAGCAATATTTTCCTAGTGGAAAAGAAAGGGAAAGGAATGGTCATAAACTTAAAACAATTGAACGATTGGGTAGAGTACCATCATTCAAAATGGAAGGAATGCATATGCTGAGGGATGTATTACAGTCAGGGGATTGGATGACCCGATTAGATTTGAAAGACCCATACTTAACATTTCCGATTTGCAAGAAACATCAGATATTCCTAAGATTCAGGTGGGCAGAAAGGCAGTGGAAGTTTGTTTTTCACCCTTTCGGTCTATCCTCGGCCCCATGGTGTTTTACGAAGATGCTTCGACCAGTAGCAGCGTATTTGAGGGAGAGAGGAATACGCCTGATTATTCATTTATACGACATGTTAATAATGAATCAGGACAGGTTGCGAGTGGAGATTCATACGAGGATGGTGACAAGCAAGGCTCGAGTCGTGGGTACATGTGGGTAGACGGCGTCCACCCACTCTTTTCACAGGGGGACACCATCCACCCTGCCACGAAGTTGAGCCCCACTCTAAAATATGCTGAACACGTCCCGGTGTAATTTAGAGACACCGGGATACATTCAGCAGCACCTGCTTGTTATCTGATTTCCTTCCCAGCAGTAACGTGCTGAGCCATAAGAATGGCCGAACTTAAGAATCCCATTTGGCCTTCTTTTGTACGAGTATCCAGGATGGGGCCTGTCTGTAGCCTCACAACTAGATGTAAATGCAGAGGAAAGGAAACAAAAGCAGCAGCTTGTTAACACTTCAAAGGCGGATAAGAGAGGCACGACTTTGACTTCGTTGGGACCTCCATATATAATAGATATTCATGCATTGTAAAAATGTCAGATGTGTTACTCTGTCCCAGTGCAAAATAACAATTCGGTAGAAAGAAGGAAAAGGATTCTACTTAAAATAGACCCAAAATTAGAGAAATTAGCTAATAATGAAGATGGCATGGAGGCAAATGGAATGGTATTTGGCGGGCATTTATTATTGATGTTTAGTATGTCAGGATATTCAGCTCCTTGTAGAAATCTCAGAGAGAAATCAAAAAGGTTTTTGATCATCGTGTTTTTGGTCTGGCCGGGCGAATACTGACTGACTGACTGACTTATTTATTAAGGGCACTATTGCCGAGGCATCTTGGCGCTGTATGAGGGTAGAGATTAGCCACTTCCAGTCTAGGGTTTAGTAAATAGCCAGGTTTTTAAATCCTTTCTAAACAGGATCTTATGTGTTCCTAGTCGTAGCTCTGTGGGCAAAGAGTTCCACAGCTTTGCTGCCTGAAATGAAAAAGCCTTACCACCCCATCAGGCCCTCCTAATCTCAGGTAGGCAAACCAAACCTAGGCTGCCTGATCTTAGTGTACGAGATGGTACATAACGAGGAAAAAGAGATTTCATGTCCTCTGCACCTCCTCTGTTTACAGCTTTATATACTAGGCATAGAGCCTTAAACTGCACCCTTCGACGAACAGGGAGCCAATGTAGTAGCCTTATGCCAGTTGACGTCGGATGATGTTTCGGAAGATCTAGCAGCACTCTTACAGCAGCATTCTGCAGCGACTGGAGTTTGGAGAGCTGTCTTTCTCCAATTCCAACGTACGATGCGTTGCAATAATCGATACGAGATAAAACTAAGGCTCCTACTACTGTCTTTCTTAATGAAAAAGGTATGAATGGCAGTATTTTTCGGAGGACCTTAATCGTAAAGAAACAAGCCAAGGTGACCTGATTGACTTGAGAAGTGAGTGTTAAATCTTTGTCAAACAGGAAACCTAAATTCTTTACTTTTTGTGTTGGGACAGGACAAGTGCCGGCTTCTGGAGGCCACCACGTGTGATTCCAAATGGAGGGTTTTTGGCCCCAGCCATTGACAAGGCGTCAATAGGACCTCTTTTTCAAGAGGGTTCAGGCCCTATCAATACCAGAGCCAGAGCGCTTACCAGTTAGGAAACATTTTCCTGCAAAGACAAAGAGCTGGGGTCAGAGGAAATAGACGTGCAAGGGGAACAGGTAAGTCAAGGCCCTTTTGTTATCCTTTTGTTCTCTTAGTAAAGTTGGGCGGCAGACTTACACAATTTTATCTTTTCACAGGGTGGACACCATCCACCCTGCCAAGAAATTGAACCCCACTCTAAAATATGCGGAACACATCCCGGTGTAATTTTGAGACACTGGGATACATTCAGCAGCGTCTGCTCGTTATCTGATTTCCTTCCGAGCAGTAAAGTGCACACGGGGAGGGGGGTTTTGTCATTTGAGACTCCAGCTGGGCCATAACAAGGGCCGAACTTAAGAATCCCATTTGGCCTTCTTTTGTCCGAGTATCCAGGATGGGGCCTGCCTGTAGCCTCACACCTGGATGTAAATGCAGAGGAAAGGAAACAAAAGCAGCAGCTTGTTAACATTTCAAAGGCGGATAAGAGAGGCACGACTTTGACTTTGTTGGGACCCCCATATATAATAGATATTCATGCACTGTAAGAATGTCAGATGTGTTACTCTGTCCAAGTGCAAAATAACAATTTAAATACCAGTATTTTTTATTTGTTTTACTGCGCTATTCATCCCAATATAGGTTGTCAGATCACATTACAGCAAACATACACATTATATTGACAATAAATCACACAGGTTTGTAAATCATTGCACAGGATGTGTTACTTAAGACAGTGAGGGTTACTAGGTGTAGGAGTCACATATCATCCTTCAGAGCTCACTCTGCTATACTAGAAGGATTACAATGCAACTGTGTGTAACAAAAGGATCTCTGTGTTCAAAGCAGTAACCCACTTACCTATCTACATAAAATAAAATCTGACATCTGCATGTTACATGATGTGCTTTGCAGGAGGTACATTAACTCTGTATGCTACTTTAAGTCAAAACTAGGACTAGACAAAAACAGATCTTTTCATCAAATGTGTTAACCACCAGGCAACTAAGCAATCACATCTACATGGAAATATGCTGCACATTGGGTATTACGGCTGGTTATGCTGGCAGCAGAATTAGTTTGTCAATCCTTGGGTAAAGGAACCTGTCACATGCAGTGATGTCACTTCCTGTGATGTCACTTCCCGCAATGCCACATGCCATGAGGTCATTTCCTCTGATACTACATAACTTGAAGAGTCCCCCCTCTTCTTTTTGTACGACTTATGCCCTGGCAACAAGTCTGTTGGAGAAACTTGTTTTTTTGATAAACAGAGGGAAATCCTGTTTAGTACCGAATCAAGAGACTCCATTTTTGGGGTTACCTGTAAATACAGTACAGGGCCAACTGAGATTGCCTGTGGAGAAACTAAAGAAGATAAGAAAGGAAATTCGAAGAGTATTGTTGATGGAAAGGATTTCTTCGAGAATGTTGGCAAGGATAGTTGGCCTGTTGTCTTCAACAATTCAGGCTATTTTTCTAGGATCTTTGAATTATTGTGCCCTTCAAAGGCTGAAGGGCACACATTTAAGATGTCTCATGAAATATTCAGAGGAAATTGTGCTTACAGAGGAAGCAAAGTTAGAACTTTGTTGGTGGTTAAGAAATATGAAGGCATGGAATGGGAGAGTAAATACAGAATTGATTATAGAATCAGATGCAAGTTTGACTGGTTGGGAAGCTCGTTGTGGTGTGACATCAACTGGAGGAATTTGGACAGAAGAAGATAGGAAACTGCATATAAATTGTCTAGAATTGCTAGCAGGTTTTTTTTGCGATAAAGAGCTTTACAGAAGACAGGGCCAGGTGTTCACTCCTTTTGAGGATGGACAATATCTTGGCAGTGAGATATGTGAACAAATTAGAGGGCCCACGCTCAAAAGATCTGGCAAATCTGGTATGAATTTTTGGGGATTACTGTTTTAGAGTATTTTGGTGCAAGCAGAGCATATTCCAAGGTTGAATAATGTGGAGGCAGATTGATGTTCGAGGAATTACAGGGATTCCAGCGACTGGAGACACCCCGTTCAGTGTTCATCAGCTTGATGGAAAAATGGGGTCCTTGTCATGTAGACCTTTTTGCCAACAGGAGGATTACCCAGTCGGCGGGGATAGATGCGTTCAGACAGGACTAGAGGGGACTTCGGCCCTATGCTTTCCCTCATTTTGCGAGGATCACTGGAGTAACATAAATGGTACGCAAATGGAGAGAAATGGTGATCTTGTTAACACCCCTCTGGAAGTTGCAGATTTGGTATCTGATCCTCCTAGAGATATCAATAGACTTTCCTGTTTTGCTTCCACTGTTTACGATGTTTTGTTGGGACCGTTGGGAGAACCTCACGAGTTAGTGGTTGCAGAGCCGCTGAGTCTGATGGCATGGAAAATTTCAGGAGTGTCTGGGAAGTGCCTGGACTTTTGCAGGAGGCTTCTAGCCTTATTAGAGAATCCTGGGCTCCAGGAACAAGAAAGATGTATAGATTGGCATGGCAGAGATGGCTATGCTGGTGTGTGGAGAAGGATTGTAATCCTGTTTCAGTGGGTGTAATCGAAATGATCAATTATTTAACAGGCTTGTTTGGTGCAGGTCTTGCTTACAGGAAGATCAATCTACATATATAGGTTATTGCTGCTGGACATGAACTGGTTAATGAGGTGTCTGTTGGACAGAATGTCCTGATGAACAGGTTTATGAGGAGTGTGAGAGTTTCTAAACCTGTATGCAGGTATAACTCTGTTTGGGATGTGTCAAAAGTATTGAACTATTTAGAAAGTTTAGGAAATAACTGTATATTAGATTTGAAGATTTTGAGTGGAAAATTGACAACTTTGTTATGTTTGCTTTCCTTTAGAAGGGTTTTGGATGTGAGAGCTCTAGATGTTTGTGCAAGGATTTTCAATCCAGAAGGGGTTTGTTTTTATCTTAACAAAAGAACGAAATTAAATTCAGAAACTATTTTCTATACATACTTTGATGAACATGAAACTTTATGTGTGGTACTATGTCTGAAAGAGTATGAGAGGAGGCATTCTGGTATGCGCTTTTCCAGTGATAATCAATTATTAATATCCTTTAGACAACCTCACAAGGCAGTATCAACCTCAACACTGGCTACGTAGGTGAAAAAAGTGCAGTAGTGGATGTAAGCATGTTTGTTGCTCATTCTGTGAGGGGTGCTTCTGCCTCGAAAGCGTTTATGCTTGGGGTGCTTTGCAAGACATTTTGAGGTGTGCTTATTGGTCTAATGACACTATATTTCACAAATTTTACTTTAGACCTGTAATTAATGCAGCTTCTTGTTAGCGGGCGAAGCTTAGAACTTGCAATAATCTTAGCCTCCGGTCTTGACATAAAATGTAGATTTTCCTCAGCTTTGATGGACAGAGAATCTGGATTTTATTAAAGATACAGAGGCTAATATTATCTCTCTTTTGTACCCGACCCTTGTTTGGTAATTGTCTTTTTTTCTTTTATAGGTTGTGGTCAACAATAAAGGAAAAAGGACGAATTCTGAGAAGAATGGATACATTTTCGAATTGGGAAGTAACAAGTTTATGATTGTGTTTAATGACGAGTAATTTGGTTATGTTTGCAGTGCACAAAAAAGAAGGAAGATAGGTGGAGGTTCTGGGCATTTGTTGGACTTGGAATTTTTTTGTTACAGTTCTATATTCTTTAAACGTGCTGCTGTGAGTGGCGCAATAAAGAAGATTGCAATAATATAAGCCTCTGTGTCTTTAATAAAATCCAGATTTTTTGTCCATCAAAGCTAAGGAAAATCTACATTTTACCAGATTTCAAATTTACATATATTTTTCTAGTACCTTGGCTTTTGAAGGTGGTTATTTGATTAAGAGTTTGTTTTGTGAACAATGAATGTGATATCTCTGAAGTGTAATTAGTGGACTGAGAGGAATGTATTGACTTTCAGAGTTATCTTAGAGCAAGAGGTCAGGGATGCCAAGAACTTGGAGGGACTAGGATGCCCAAATAGGGTTACAGATAGTCATTGTTTTAGACTTAAAATAGGTGCAAAAATGTGTGCACTGCTGGGTGGTTTCTTACTAGCAATATTTCCGTCATCTTACATTTTGAACTGCTCTATCTCATAATTAGCCGCATAACATATTATGGTGGCTGTCCGGGTCACTGCAACACATGAAATTGAGGAAAATATGAAACCTTGCTCCAGATGTACAGAGACATGTGGAAGTACACAGGAACTATGACAAACCAAATGGCAATAGGTTCACTCAGGGCTGGTAGCCCAGCATGTAGTTAGCTGTCATATGGAGTATCTATAAATAGCAAGGTGAGATTCTCTAAGAGCATTTTGCAGAACTATCACCTAACAATTATATTAAAAGATCAGATTACCATCTTCACACTAGATAAGACTCTGAAATTACAGTGAATACCATACAACACTCACATGATCCCATGGAGAAAGCACAGAGCAACAGAGGCAGCTGAAGCATATGTAAAAGAAGCTAAATGAAAGATGCAAAGAGCAAACGAAAGTCTCTCTCTGAAAATGTACCAAAAAATAGAGGTGGGGAGGAAATAAAAAAAATGTGCAGAAGAGGTAGGGCTAGGTGCCAACTGGTACAAAGTATGAGCAGCAAGAGTAAACAATGAGTAGGTGAAGGGTTGTTTCCAACCATTCTTCTTGTAATGCTTGCCTTTATGACTCAGAGGAAGTCCGCAGAATGCACTCCTATGTTGAACTCATATATTGTCAATATCAATCTCTACATAGTTTACATGCCCATGTCGAGCATAGCCACCATAGGTGATTGTCATGCTGAATCCGGAAAAACTAATCCATCTCCCCTAAGTAGAATGCTACAGTGAGGATGTAAGAAAATGTTTTACTGACGTGGTCACACCTCTTGCATTGCACAAGTCCTGACAGTGGCATACTGCGATTTTGTGTCCCTGCACATTCCTGGATAATTATTCTTCATGTGGGATCGGCAAAGATTTTTCAGTGATATAGAGGACATCAAGTTTGGTTCTTCTTACCCTTTCATGTTGGCATGGTCCTCAAAGAATAATTTATTGGCTGAACTAAGATTTAGCATTCTTTGGTTGCCTGGGGCTATCTCGCCAAGCAACCTCTTTAAACCTAGACCTTCTCTTTGCCATGGAAACTTGATTTTCGATGAAAAGCAGTTACATAGATGACAGGCCTTCTCCTTCAACTCTCGATTCTTGGAGAGCTTGATTTGTTGAATGGGTTCCACAAGGTCCTTCATGGGCCACTTCAATTATTTGTTGTTGCAGACTTTCCGGAATACCAATTCTTGGACCTCTCAGGATAATGTCTACTTGAGTAATGGACAGTTCATCTTTCACATGTTTAAACTTCTGGTACGCACTGTGACTGGTAAGAGGCCGAGTGTGCTGGTTGCAAAACTGATAGTTTTAACATGTACTATCTTGACTCGTGGCAGTGACAATTTGTTCCAGAGAAATGGCAGCTGGTGTGCTTGATTTCGCAATTACATTTATCTAGACTTATGCTGTCTTGGAAGGGGTAAAATGGAACTGTAGAAGCACTTGGGAGTAGAAGTCAGCATGGTTTAGATCTTCACCTGGACAGTGCATGATCATGTAGTTGTAGTCTTGTAATCCTCGACCCCGACTTTTAATGCGAGAAGCAATCTTTGCCTTTGGATTGCCAAATATGGTCAGCAATGCTTGATGATCTGTCACAAGCGTGACAGGGTTTCCATATAAGAATATCTGGAAATGTTCACAAGCCCACACCATTGCTAAACGTTCTTTCTCAGGTTGTGAATAAGCATGTTCACTTTGGGACAAACTTCTGCTTACTTAAGCCACAATATGTCTTTGAACATTTGGGTGTCTGTTGCGCGGTTCAAGGATTGCGCCTAACCCAATGGGACTAGTACCAACAACAAATCTCAGTATGAAGCTTTGGATCAAAGTATGTCATTTCAGCAGCGTTCTCAACACTTGTTTGATTTTCTTAAAGCTTTACTCGCATTCAAGTGACCAATGAAATGAAACATTCTTTTTCATCAAATCTCTTAACTGAGCACTTACATTGGCAAAGTCTTGTAATATCTAGAACAGTAGCTGGCCATGCCAAGGAATGAACGTAACATAGTAACATCTTGTGGGGGACTGGCAGTTGACAAAGCCTACACTTTAGCTGGATTGGGTGTCATACCTGCATCAGAAAAGATATGGCCAAAGAATTTAAATTTTGTCATATGAAACTCACATTTCTCAACATTCAAAGTTAAAACTGCATCAGCGGGCAAACAACACACTTGCATGAGAGCTTATTGTGCTCCTTCTGTGTAGCTCCGAAGACCAATACGTCACTACTATAATTGAAAGCATTAATGACAGGCTGTATGATTTGTTGAATGACATCTATTGAAAACTCTGCAGCTGATGACACACCTAAGCATAGTCTTTTATAACAGAATAGATCAATAAGTGTAGAAAAGGTTGTAATGTACCTTCAATTCTCCTTGAGTTCCAACTGATGATATCCTTTATTAAAATCAAAGCAAGAGAAGACCTTCGCACCATTACATTGTGTTATCATGTCAGCAATATGCAGGCCTTGATGTCATTCTCTGTAAATTACCTTGTGTGCTTGACGCATATCAATACAGATGCGTACAGCTCTCTCACTGTCCTTTTTGGGTACCACCACTATGGGAGAAACCCATGGCGCTGGACTAGTGAAACGCCCCATGATCTCATGTGTGAGTAAGGATTCAAGTTCTTTTTCAACAGCTTCCTGAAAATGAAATGGAATTTGTCTATGTCTTTGAGCAATAGCATGGATCTCCTCATTAATGTGTAATCATACCTTCATTGTCTTAAGTTTTCCTAGCCCATGAATCAACAAAGGGGAGTGACTTACTATTTAGTGATGAGCATTCATGTTCAATAAATCTATCAGTCTTGTGTAGCGCTGCTTGTCACCCTGGGCGGTCTCCAGGCGCTGGTGGGTTGTGCGAGCCTCGGACACAAAGCCAGGTCTTGAGCTGCTTCCTGAAGTCCTTTAGAGAGGGGGCGGTGCGAAGGTGCAGGGGGAGGTTGTTCCAGGACCTGGAGGTGAGGTAGGAGAAGGAGTGGCCTCCACAGTGGCTGCGGCAGATCCAGGGGATTTGGGCAAAGGTGAGGGTGGAGGATCTGAGATTCCTAGTCGGTCAGTGGAATGTTAGGCGGTTGTTGATGTAGGTGGGTCTGGACTTGTAGAGATATTTGTAGGCATGAGTGAGGAGCTTGAAGAGACATCTTTCCTGGACAGGCAGCCAGTGGAGAGCTCTGAGTTGGGGGGTGATGCTGTTTCTTCTGGTGAGGTCGACATGAGTCGTGCTGCCAAGTTCTGGATGGTCTGGAGGCAGTTTTTTGGTGGTTCTGGCGTAGAGAGCGTTACCTTAGTCGAGTCAGCTTGCAATGACTAGCCTGAGTGACAAACTACCTGGAAAAGGAGGAGATCCATTGGAAGATCTTGAGGAACATCCAGAGGGCGAGGAAGCAGGCAGAGGAGACAGCGTTGATCTGCTGCTTCATGGTCAGGTGGGTGTCAAGGATGATTCCGAGGTAGCATGCTTGGCTGGTGGGGGTAGGTGAGGGGCCGAGTGCAGCGGGCCACCATGTGTAGTGCAATGGGGATGGCTTCTTACCAAAGATGGTGATTTACATGTTATAGTTCACTGATATCAGTCCCATATCAACAGCTGTGCTGAAGCTGAGTAAATGGGTACTTAACTTCATACCTTGAAGTACATGAATAAGTGCTTGTACTTTTGTTTTCTTGTGTTTCATCATTGCTACAAATGAACCTTGAATGTATAGTGGTGTCGATGCAACCCATGTATACACTTTGGTATTCAATGGCGTAAGTCGTGGCAATGGAGATGGTTCACTGTATTTCTCCTCAGGCATAATGTTCATCGAGGCACCACTGTCAATAATAAAAGGTATTGAGTAACCATTTATTTTTAGTGTAACTTTCAGACAGTGTTTGAATGATTTTGGTCCGTTTACATGTCGACTTTTCTTTGACCAGAATTTTTCTTCACATGCAACCTGTCCAACATGGGCCCATTTTTCTGAAGTAAACATCGACATTGCACAATCATCTTCTTCACTTTCACTTTGACAATGATTTAGATGATGATTGACTTAGTTGGTGTTGACTTGCCTAAACGGGTGTGGTGGCTTGGCATTGTGGGCGTGTGTCAAATGTCACTTCTAGTACATTCGGGAGGCCATTTTGTCTTCGCGCCGTGACGCACTTAATGTTTCCTTCCCCTAGCAATCCGTTACAAAATGGTTCTCCTTCCCACAGCCTTTGCAGATCTGTCTAATGGTGGAACATTTTCCTTTGTGTGGAAAAAAAAATCCACACCTGAAGCACAACTTTTTTTTTCATGGAGACATCACTCTGTGTCCTTCGGAATGTACTTTTGCTTTCTTTTCATGTTCATGACTGACTCACTCTGGGCACCTCCAGCTTCCATGTCCACAGATTATTGATCAGTACGCTCTTCAGCTCTGGCAGTTATGAGAACTCACTCCAGACTAAGAGTGTCTCTCAGAATTTCTCTAAATGAATCTGTCCGTCAATAACTCTGAGACAAATATCTTCCTCATTATTAAATTCATTGAAGTTACGCTGTTTGATGAGCGTATCTAGTCTCTCAATATATTCTCCGATGGTTTCACCAACTTTCTGTTGTTCTTTACTGAAAATGTATCTTTCATAATCTACATTTTGCATTGGATTGAACCTGACTTTCAAGTCTGCTTTGATTTGACAGTATGTAATTTCATCAGCTTGTGGCATTTTCTTTATGAATTCTTTTACACCTTCACCAGCAAGATTCTTAAGGTATTTGATAATCTTCTTGTTATCTGCTTCTTCTATTGCATCAATTAAATCATCAAATGTCTCTATCCAAGCAGTCTATCTGTGGCCAATATTTTGTTTTTGGGCGGTATCGAATGGTGGCAGAAATGGTTTCAAAAAGGCGGCAACAATGTAACCATTTATGAAATTAGCTGACACTGAGAGTAGAGTTCTCACCGACACAGTCTGCTTTCCACTAAGACCCGATTCATCCATGCCATCTCAAAGGCCCTGTGCTGTGCTGGCCTCTGGGCCATCTTGAACAGTCTGTGTAACCTTGACCTCCCTCTTGATCTCTATTGGAGCCCCTCACTTTTCTGGAGACTTTTGGAGTTGTTCTGAGCCACAACCCAGCAGCTTCAGTGGTGTGTAGCTTTGTCTATCAATGGCTCCTCAAGCATAACGCTACTCCACCCAGCGCTCTAGTATGATGACCCTCTTTACTCAGTTCTACCAAGCAGATGACTGTTTCTTGTATTTGAATTGCTTTGTTTTTAAGAGTCTTTTTGTACTGTCTGACAGCTTGTTGAGACTCTGCCACACAGCGTTTCTGATCGCAGCGTTATTTTGCAATTTGCTGTTGCTATTTGCTGCTCTGACAAAACCTGGTTAAAGCCACTTTTAACGTTATCACTCCATATTATGTATAGCTTTAGGTTGCGTAGTAACGTAGTGCCTCTCTTTACGGCCTTACCAGCAGGTTCTTGGCCAACGATGTATAGCCTTCTCAGTGAAGCTTTTGTTATTTTCAAATGCTTCACTGGATGTAGTTGCACTTTGACTACACATACACCAAACATTGATTCTGCACTTTGACAGAGGCACATGTGGCATGCACAAGCAGTGTACTGGACCACGGCAAACTCTCTGGGAGAGCCCTGTCGATCTTTTTCTCCTATCTCGTCGCAATTTCTAGAGTACTCCCCAGCCTGGGTAACCGCCAATAACTACGCCACACACAATCTCAGTATTACACATCCCTATGTGTTTGCATGTTATCGCAAACTCAACATTCTAAAACTGCATTCACTTCACTATGCTCTAACACTCATGTCACAATACTCTGGAGTCCATCAGGAGCCATAAGGATGCTGTTATTGCTAACTCACACAACACTACATTACCCTACATGCAGCCTGAGATGGCAGGGTCAGTGAGTGTCTGATGCAGGTCCTTTTGGCCAACAGCATGTAGAGTGGAAGACTGATTAGGTAGTGCAGCAACCCTACTGGGGGTACAGGGCTGCAGACTCTGGAGGTATCTAACAGGTGGTTTATTACTATCTTGGTACATTCTAAACTGCATGGGACTGAGCAACAGCCTTGGGACTCTCCTGGAGTCACACTTGGTTGTCGGCTGGAATGCCTGGGCTGAGGAGCAGCGCAGGGTGCCGCTAGATGAGTGGCAGTGCAGGGTGTAAAGTGCGGCCTGGAGAATCCCATGAGGAGTGTCCTAGTGAAGTAGACTACAGTGGTTGCTGGGAGATGACTACAGTTGCCTGGTGTGTGGTCTGCCTCTTTCTTTGCTTCTTTTGCATCTAGTCACACTACGAGGCTGATATAGGGTTCAAGGGCCATAGCGAGAAGAATCTGGTGCAGATATTCTAGTTATGTGTTTGCAGCCTGGTCCTTTTAGTGTTTCTCCATATTTAATTCTCTGCTTCTGACTGTCAGCTCCTGCTAGAGCAGGTAACTTGTGCTGCACTGGGGCCTCAATGTTTGCATGCGCTCTGGGACCCTGTTGTGTATGTGCCTGATAGGGCTTTCAGTTTCCAGTCCCATGGTCATCTCGCACTGTGATCCTCCTTTAGACAATGCATCCTTACGGTGTGGCCTCTTTGTGAGAATACTTGATTAAGGAGACCTGTGGAGTTGGTGACTGTCCTCGCTCATATCCCCTTCCTTGTTAAATGTGTTATTTTGTCAAGGGCTTCATTGGAGGTGGTTGGTTGCTTCTTTTACTCCTACAGGCTCTGGGCCCACATGCAATCTGTACAACTAAGGAATACCGTCAACTCAGAGAGTGTAGTCACGCATGATTTACCAATTTGTATCTGCCCATTCTCCTGTGAGTGGAAGGCCTCTTTATACGCCCACAGTGCAGAACTCTGAGAATGAAATTGACTTTTTGGCTGTAGGTGGTGGCATGTGCATCTTCCTCAATTCTAGGGCAGCTGGTCAGCACCTGATATCTCCATAACAGGTATAGAGTGTTGGTGCTCTGTGCGGGGTGAGCTGTAGCTGAAAGAGCTACTGTGATCTGAACCAGTGGCAATCCTGTCCTGCTGCTTGCACATCACAATGTGGGGATTGAAAAGGTTGGGGAGAGTGAGTTAATGGGATCCAAATTCTCCTCTGACCTTATTCTTCAGGCCATATAAGACACTGACCTGTACCAAGAAAGTAAAATTGTAGAGGAGGTGATAGACATTTTGCTACTGCACCAAAATCTCAGTTATGCTGTTGCCTGAGTTACAGAAGTAAAGTGGCTATATCGCAGAAACATAGCATATAGGGGCTGCTTACAAGGTTGGAGGTGTGGAAGCAGGCTGTCACCCCAGTGCTCCACTCCTACCCCACCAAATCCAACAGCCCGCCAGATTAGGAGTTTTCCCATGGTCTGTTGGGCAGTGTTATGGAGGTCCCAGGCAGTGAGCCTTAGAAAGGTACTGCAATGGAAAAGCCAAAGCCCGTTCCTGCATTGCATGGACTGGTGCAGTCCATGCTGTGCAGGAACTGGGGTGAATTCACACAGGGGGCACACCATGTGCCTCCCTACATGCACCCCATGGCCCTGAGACAACGAGGGGCCATGTAGGGCCTCCTTAGTTTCCTCACCACTACAGTTATCATGACGGGCCACAGCCATAAAAACTGTGGTGGTGAGGAAACACGGAATATGCTTGGTGTTGCCAAAGCAGCACCAACAGCATATTGCAGGTCTCAGACTGCTGCAAGACCACCAGGCATAGTGGATCCCTGGCAGTAGAAGTGGTCCCATGGAGGTCTGACTGCCAAACTTAAAATATGGTGGTCGCCACACCGCTATCGTGGGTTTGGCGGTCCATCGGACTGCCAAACTCATAATCAGGCCTCTAGTCGGTGAGCTCTAGATTGCTATAATCCAGCTCTTGAACCCTGCAAAACATTTGGAGGACAGAGCTCATGATGGCGAAGGAAGAGCACAACTCAATAACTTCTGCATAGTTGACATTCCTAAGGAGTTGGAAGGGATCACCCCAAGCTGTTTCCACAGTCCTGGCTTAAAACCACATTGAAGCCAGAAGATGTCTCTCCTTGCATCGTCTGAGCTAGTCCAGCAGGCATGGGTACAAAGCCTTCTGTTGGAGACCCTATAGACTATTTATAGTGTGACTTGTTAATTTCATGGACTGAGATACCATGCATCATGCTGTCCAACACAAAGAAATATTTCATGAGTCCTTTAGAGTCCTGTTCTTGCTTGGATGGATCACTGACAATATGGTAGTAAAAAATATCGCTGACAAAAATATCGTTTACCACAATAACACGCTCCTGTACTTATAATGGTAGGTACCAAAACATTGGAAAAAAATATTGTTGCCACTAGGATCGTCCAAAAATATACAAAAATATAGAGCTTCCGGCCCAGAGGTAGAGATTTCGGCCATGGCTAAATCTCTGCCACCGGCTGGAATCCCCACCTCCGGGCCGGAAGCTCCGCCTCCGGGCCGGAATTTCCGGCCCGAGTGCGGACGTAAAGTTAGTAGTCGTAAATCCATTCTGTGAATACCAACAGTAGTAAGTGCATTCTGTGAATACCAAAAGTAGTAAGTTTAAGATTTTGTCTTAAGTTAATTCTGTGAATCGGGCCCTATGTTTCTGACCGAATCGTCCCCCGTTCTGAACGACCAAGTACAATGCAAAGATCTCGTCTGCGTCGAACGAATCGTTTCCGAACCCGATACTGTCCATCCGACTCATTCGCAGCCGCATCGTGCCGCGCATTGGAGCCAAATTCCAAACGAGCAAGGACGATGCACAATTCAGACACCGTATCGACTCGGTTTCAGCTAAACGCAACATCTGTGGGAATCGGACTTTGGGGGCCATAGCAGGCCCCCCTACACCTGGGGTCCTCCGAATCGGTTGCGATGGTGCCCATGGGTCCCCCTGATCCAAGCATGCACAGTGTGGCGGTCACCATGGGGTGCCCCTGTACGCTTTTCCCTAACCACCCCTTTTTGCTATGGGAGCCTGTGTACGCGATCGGTACACAGGCTCCCTCAGAGTTCAATGGGAGTCCGAGCGAACCGAGTCTACATACGGATGCATCGTACTTGTTCAGGTTGACTCTCACAGCGCGATTCGCTAGGAAAGCCCTCCGGATCCGAGTGGAACAGAGGGCTTCCCTAGCAAGATCGGAATCAGGCGTTTACTAAAAATACCATAAATATTGAAATAAATATAAAAATAAAAACAAATTATAGAAAATTGGCAAACATTATGAAAACTTCAAGAGAGTTGCAGACACCCGCTGCTGACACACAGCGAGCAGAAACGGAGAAGCCCTCACTACCCGTACCAGCAAGATACGCAGAACGGGCAAAAACCGCATGGGAGCGGCTACGGAGACACTGTGGCGGCCCAGCAGCACTGTACAGCGAGGCCCTAGTGCCGGGGGCACTGAGCCCTGGAGTTGTTAAGCAAGTAAATGGAGTGCGCAGGGCTGGACATAGCTGGGTTACGGTTAACCATGGGCGTAGTGCTCCGCTCCGCCCGCGGAGTGCGCGTAATGTTGCCTACTTCGCGGTCCGCGAAGTAGGCGTAGTAGGCAGGCTACGCACATTTCATGGCGGAGCAGAGTTGCCCGCCACCCGCCTCCCTCCCGCCCTGTTTTAAATGCCCTTACAATCTTTAAAAGTGTTTTTAAAGTAATTTAAAATTACTTACCTGAGCTGCGGCGTCCCGGGGCTCCCTCTTCCTGCTTTATCGCCGACTTCTTTCTGCGTATGAGCATTACTCGGGAAATGCGCATGCGCATTTGTGAGGAAGAAGTGGGCGATAAAGCAGGAAGAGGGAGCCCCGGGATGCCGCAGCTCAGGTAAGTCATTTTAATTACTTTTAAAAGATTGTAAGGGAATTTAAAAGAGGGTGGGAGGGAGGCGGGCGGCGCATAGTGGGGTTACGCGGAGTGTACAGAGTGTGCATAGATTTCCCCCACTCTTTGATTTTCCGCGTAGCCCCACTACGCCCAGGGTTAGTTACGGTCCCCAGCAGACCGTCGAAGGTAGGCCCTCCCTATGGGACCCTAGAACAGTGAAACCACGGAAGGAGGCTGAGAGGGAAGGATGTGGTGGCCGGGCCGACCTGCGAAGACGAGAGAGGAGACGAGCCTGGGTGGAGGGAAATACTGGCGAGAGTGGTTCGCTAACTCCTCCTACGGATGTAGAGGGGGCCCAGAACAGGAAATGGGAGAGCGGACGGCCAACGGGGCACCACAACGGCCACGGCCTAGGGCAGAGCGGGAACCGGGGGCCTCCCTAGCAATAATATTACTCACGCATTGGGCGACTCTCCCCAGGACTTCTGACCCCGTCGGGGGGAGAGAAGAAGATCGGCACATACTTGAAAGCCCCCAACCGCCATACAGGGAATCCTGCGAGTCATCAGGTGGAGGGCCAGAGGGAGCAAAGCCGTCCGGCGGGACAAGACACCTAACGAAGAGGGTGACGGACCATAGGGAATCATCCCCCTACTTCCCCTGGGAGCAGCCTGCGGTGAATCAAAAGGAATACACCCCTGCTGGGGCACTGGAGAGGGGGCTCGACGGCAAGGTGGCCCCGGGAAACAGAGGCCAAGGCTAAATAGGGAGTGCTGGCGGACGGGCGGCTGTGGCAGCGAGGCTGACAGTGCAGGCCGAAATTCTACCAAAGTGGAAAGGTACAGAGGCCTGCTGAGTACTCAAGGGTGCAACTACAGAGAGAGAAGACCTACCCAACTAATAGACCCTGTAAGCACATTTGCCACAAAGAATAGGAGCAGCGACGCCAAATCACCCACACCGGAGTCCAACCTAGACGAGGGGCAGACTGCCACCCAAGTAAGCAGCACTGACACCTTGAGGCCTGCGTCCCCCGCTGCTCATTTCTTAAGGAGCCACAGTGGGAGCACGGCGGACGCCCGTGTACTGCCGTCGACAGGAGGGACAGAAGCAGAAAACGCAGACAACGGCAGATTGGTGGGTGCAGAGAGAACTTTAGCCCCGGAGCGCGCACAGACCGAGATGGGGAGGGGGAGTGAAGCCCTTATCCGGGAGACCACACTTACCATGGGGTGAGTTAACAAACGACGGGAGGTGGAGCAGCAGGACCCAGCGGGAGAAGACGCTGCAGGGGCGCGACAACACACGGGATCCCATGACGACAAGACGACGGCATAAGATGAGCCATCCCTCCATGACATCCTACAGGCCATAGAAGCATCGAGGACAGCAGTGGAATCTAGAATCGACACGCTCCGAGGGGATCTGGGTCTACTGATGGCAGACCACAGAAAGCTGGCGGACCGCGTCACATCGGTGGATGGAGAAGTCGGAGACCTGAAACCACAGGTATCCGAGTCTACCCGCAAACTCACAGACATTGAAAAACGTGTTCAAGTGTTAGAACTGTGCGCCGAGGACACTGAAAATAGGGCACAACGGAACAACATTAGGGTCACTGGGCTGCCAGTAACAATATGGTGGCCTACCTTGAGAACTGGATCCACACAGAAGTAGCTGAGGAGGGACTATAACCATACTTCGCCCTTGAGCGAGCACACATAGTCCCTGCACGGGCACTCCCCCCTGGGAGGCCGCCGAGACCAGTGGTGGCTCGCCTTCTCTTCTACAAGGACACAGATCATGTGCTGAGTCAAGTGCGACACAAAGGACAACTAAAAATTGAAAATAGCATTGTACGGATTTTCCCAGATTTCTCCAGAGACTTACAGCGACAGCGAGCCTCCTTCACTGCGGCCAAATGGAAACTGCGCAAAATGGGGGTGTCGTACTCAATGTGTTCCCAGTTAAACTCCGGATAGTACATAGGAGAAGACCACATTTTTGCCACACCTCAAGACGTCTGGGCCTGGATTGAGGGGCTAGGGCCACAAGACTGGAGGCAAGAAAGCAGAGACCAGCCAGAGGAGACTCACACACTATCCCCTGGAAGGGGGGAAGCCCAAAGGCCATCCAAACCCAGAGGAGGAGCGCGGGAACAGGGAGAGAGCGGTGGCGGCGATAGCGTCCCTGAGTGCAGTGGGCCCACAGGGTGCTTCCTCCATATTGGGGAAGGGATAGAGAGACTCGGTCTCCCACGCTAGCTCAAGCAGAGTGGGTGAGACCAGCCAGACAATGCCCGAGGGCACACTCAGAATGGCGGATGACCTGATATAACCTGAGCCTACTATGCAATTAACTGCTGGACTTTGGGGTTCGGGGGGAGTGAGGGCACAAGGACTAGAGACTGGATCGAGAGCTAGAGGGGCTCAGGATGAATACCATATAAGTTAACCACAGGAGGAGAGGAACCCGGTGGGGCGGGGGAAGGTTTTCCTCCCAGCGAGCTGTAGTCTAGCCACCACCCGAATGTTGGGCTTTAGCCTGTTTGTATCCCAGAGTGCAGTTTGGATGGGAGATAGTTGCTCACTTGTCCTGGGGAAGGGGAGTTGGGGGAGTTCTATTATTTTAAGTTTGGGGCACTGCTGTCTATCCTTAAGTGGGATTACGAGCCGCTGCGCGGAGGATCCCACCATGCAACACAGGGCGCCGGCAGTCGGTCTGGGCTGAGGAGGCCAGACGTAGGTGGAAAGGCTGATCTGTAATGCCCAATCAGAGGGAATATAATCTCCTTTCCTGAAATGTCCGGGGGTCGACTCTATGCACAAACGCTACAAAATCTTCTCACATCTGAATAGGCGAGGGGTTCACATAGCAATGCTGCAGGAAACGCACATATTGTCTTTCGAAGGGGTGGCACTACACCGTAGATGGAGAGCCCAGGCATACTATACTACGTTCTTGGAATTCGCCAGAGGGGTCTTGATCTGGATTAGGGTGGGCGTCCCCTTCCAACACACTGGACACAAAATAGATCCAGAGGGCCGATATGTGGGGGTCACTGGGCGCCTAGACGAGCAAGACGTCACACTGATAAATATTTATGGCCTGAATATAGACCAAGGGACATTCTTTGATCACTTATCTGGCTTTCTGGCGCCATACATGACATGGTCACTTATTATGGGGGAGATTTTAATTGTATAGCGGATCCAGCCATGGACCATTCCCACCAACCCCTGCGCGATGCCCCAGCACATAGGATGGCCAAGATGTTCAGGGAATGGCAATCCCATTGGGGACTGGTGGATACGTGGCGACGCACGCACCCACTAGATAGGGATTACTCTCACCTTTCCCATGTACATGACTTACACGTCTGCCTGGACACCTTCCTATGCTCCCCGGACATGCACACACGACTCCACAGCGCGGAGTACCTCACTCAAACAGTGTCAGACCACAACCCCCTATTGGTCGACTACAGTGGGGACTCACGCGGCAGCCCATCCCCACCTGTCGCTTCAAGCCCGAGGCACTAGAAGACCTAGTGTTCCACCATGAGATTAAGGAACAAATCACCACATACTTTGCAGGCAATGCACAGTCCACAGACTCCAGGGTGACAGAATGGGAGGCCTTTAAGGCAGTCATCAGAGGACGTAGCATGGCGCTGTCCATAGGGGTACGACATACACTACTGACTGACATGGAACGGGCTGATCGAGCACTGTAGGGATTTAGAATGCAGACGCCCAAACAATCCAGAACTCCACCAGGAGTTGCTCGAGGCGAAGGAGGAGGTGGCGGTGCAGGAAGAGAGACTGAAGTGCTTTGACTATCAAGCATACATGGACAGGACTCATGCCGATAGAGACAAAGCGGGTAGACTGCTGGCGTAGCTCGCTAATCCCACCCGCAGGGAGAATACGATTATAGAATTGGCCGATCCGGAGGGGCACTATCTATACCGACAGGACGACATCAACAATAGGTTTCGCAGCTACTATGAGAGACTTTATAAGAGTTCAGGCCCCGAAGGGAAGGGGAAGTCAAGGACTATCTGGCAGACCTCCAGTTACACGCACTAACTGACGAGGAAGAAGAGCTCCTAGCAGCTGAAATCTCAGAACGTGAAATCCGGGTAGCTATTAAGGAACTGGCAAGGTGGAAAACACCGGACACAGATGGGCTCCCAAGGAATTTTATGGGGCATACGCGGGAGAAATGTCCCCCAAATTGGCGGAGAAGTACGCGGAGGTGAGGGAGAAAGTTAATTTACCAGGTACCACTAGGGAGGCGGTGGTCATCCCGCTGCTGAAGCCGGACAAGTCCCCCTTGGAGTGCGCAGCATACAGACCTTTGTCAATGCTAAATCTCAACTTTAAAATTTTAAGCAAGGTGCTGCTCCCTTACATGATACCTCTGGTGCACCATGATCAAGCAGGCTTCATCTCTCGCCGGAAAACAACCTTAAATATTCGGCGACTGCTGTCCATTATCGAACTCGGGTGACAGCAGACCAGGGTGGGGCGGTGTTCGCCATTGACATGGAAAAGGCATTCAACAGCCTTAAATGGGGGTTCTTATATGCCGTGTTCAACAAAATAGGCCAAGGACAGGGGTTCATACGCTGGGTGCAGCTACTATATACTGATACGGTGGTGAGAGTCCACACAGGATGCACAATATTGGAGCAGTACCGGGTGGAGAGGGGGACGCGCCAGGGGTGTCCCCACTATTTTTTGCCCTGGCTGTGGAGCCATTAGCTTGTGTAGCGTGAGCTGGTGAGATTACAGGGGGCTTCAGTTGGGGGAGCAGAGGCACCAAGACCTGCCAGGACCAAAGGCTCTGATGGACCGATTTGGGTCATTGTCAGGGCTGCGAGTGAACTGGCTGAAGTCCAGATTATTCCCTTTTTGTGAGGGATATGAGGCCACCTTGGAACTTAGGTGATCTGCGGCGGGAGCCCCGTTGCTGCCGTTATCTGGGAGTACACATCTTCCACACCATGGAGGACGTGAAGAAGGCAACATAGGGAGGGCACTGCGTTCGCTCAAAGACGTTATGGCTTTCTGGGGTAGGCTTCCCTTTCAGTAATGGGCCGCATCTCACTGCTTAAAATGGTGGCTCTTCCCCAGCTGCTATACTTCTTCATCACGCTTCTTATGTGGATATCGGGAGCTGGACTCCTGCCCATCGGCGTTCATATGGAGAACAGGACGTAGACGAGTAGCCCTTAATACTTTAAAACGGCCTAGGTTGGGTGGTGGTTTGGCTGTGCTTGATATGGAGGCCTACTATTTGGCAGGCCAGCTGCAGCGGCTCACGCAATGGGTGGCGGGGAGCAGGGAGCCGGACAGGGGGATGCCACATTTCACCCTGGATACAGCTGATGTGTTCAACACCCTGCTCGGCATCGCCAAGCCCCAGCATGTCGACAGTAATGAGCACAGAGTGATACGTCGCTGCTGGGGCAGATGCCTGCAGAAAACCAGAACAAAACGCCCATACTCGCCATAAATGGCGATGTTTCTGTTACAGGCCCTTCCCCACGGAGGACAGTGGCAGGGAATTGACAATTAGGTTCAAGCAGGGGCAACGAAAGTGGGGGATCTCTTTTGGGACGGGGAGTTTCTCTCCTTTGAGGACTTCAGTGCTGACCGAGATATACCACAGGGGCACTTTCTGCTCTATGGGGCAATCACGGTGGCCATGAGGCGGCACAGGGGAACGGGTACGACGGAGCCGCCACGAAACGCCACCTCTGAATACATAAGCCTGGCAGGGGGCCCTATCAAGGCTGTTGCATGCCTCTACAGAGCTATAGGGCGAGATTGCATACAACCGCTGGACCGACTGCGACACAAATGGGGTCGACGACCTTGACAGGCCGCTAGATGATAAGGACTGGGACAATATTCTAGAACGGACCACCAAAGGGACTCAAAACGCTCGGTTTAGTCTGATGAGTTTCTATATACTTCACCAAGCATATCTAACCCCAGAGCGTATCAACCGCTATTTCTATGTCGCAGACGCTAGATGCCGGAGATGTGACAACCAGGGGGCGACTTTTACCCATATGATGTGGAGCTGCACGTCCTTAACGCAGTACTGGCAGGAAATCACTTAGGAGACCGCTAGAATAATGGAGAGGGTGGTTCCCTGCACACCAGCCCATGTATTGCTCAACCTGTTCCCACACACTGCCAAAATCAAGACCCCAGATAGGTTTCAGGACCCTGCATTTATCCTCGCAAAACGGGAAATTACTAGCAGCTGGAAGAAACGGGAAGGCCCCAATGTGCACAGATGGAAACGAGAGCTTGTTAAATGGGCCGGGTGCGAGAGCAGGGTCCTGTAAGACGGGGGGTGGGCAAGCTGGAACGAGCTCAGGCGTGGGAGGGGCTACTGGCAGACCTAAAGAGAGATGGCAGAGCATCTGAAGCTTCCCCCCAGAGAGACCCCCACAAATAGAGAACCCCCAGGGGCCAGGTTAGGACAGAATAGCACTACAGGGCCCAAGAGAGGGAAACACTTAACAGAACTACAGAGGAGAGGACAGAGATGCAACAGAGGGGTTCCGGTGAAGCACTATCACCCACATCTCAACCACAGGCGCGGCTCCTGTCTGAGCTCAATAGATGTAGTAGAGAAACAGCAGTGTGGCGCGGGATGGGAAGCAGGGGGGGGTTTAGTTTAGTTATATGTTGGGGAGGGGGAGAGAGGGGTTTGAATCCTCCCGGTTGTATGCGGAAGCTTTCTACGACTGAATATGTGGCTGATAAACTCAGGACTTGGGGTTACCAGACCAGGAAAGGACTGAAATGTGATGCATTAAACTGATCCTACTACTTATTTACTGGCACCGCGTAAAGCGGTCCGGCTGTATAACATGTAAAAGGCAATACACATTTTTTTTTAAAAATGAAAGAAACCTTTGCAAAACTGATGTTGCTTTTCCCTCACACTGTCTTGGTGTACTCTAATATATGCCAAAGACAGTGGTCAAATCAATTCTGTCCACAGATTGACAAAGCCAGGAAACATGTTAATAAAACTGTTTCTGCATTCCTCAGAGACTATCGCATTGGCTGTATCTATAATAACAATCTGCATTTTGACATGTATGGAACTTATCAGATGAAGGCAACAGGGTGTTACTAAGTAACCTAAAACTCTGCATCCAGTCATTTGTGTAGCAGCCATATATACACAACCAATGCAACGGCTCTTGTCAGTCATCCTAGTATCCGAAATATTGTGACTTTTTTTCCAAAGGCTTTTTTAGTTTTTCACAATCTTAGCAATGACATCGCGATCACTGTGATAACGTTGTGAAAACCGAAAACAAAACCAGACATTCAATGACTGCCAACACATTCAAAAGTAATATGTAAAAGTATGCATTCTGAACATTGCACTACACATATTACTATATACATACTTCTTTCAAAGCATGCTTAAACTCATATTTTTGTACTAAGTTTCTTTAAAAACCATCTTTCAGACCTATTTCCATTTTTGTAGTTATTCGGGGCGTCGCGGCGTTGCCGTTAACCGCGACTACCACGCCTTTTCCATTACAAGAAAACAAATATATGCACACATATTACAGTATTTTACACACAAGTGGTTTTTTACTGCACACTTCAAACTCATGTTTTTCTAGTGTATTTCTAGAACAACCATCTCTAGAGCCTATTTTCCATTTTCGCTCTGAGGCCGGAGATCAAAATGACGTTGGTCATCGTGATCCCCACGGTTACCTCGTGAAAGCAGAAAGCAAAAGCAGGAATTCAATAGCCAACACCAAATTAAAAAATGATAACTATGGGGGCCATTACGATGGCGGTTGGACGTCCAACCGCCATCGTCGCGGGGCTTGGGACCGACCGCCTGTAAGGCAGCGGTCCTGCACATGAGATTACAATGCGACCACCACCGTGGTGGTCGCATTGTGTATATCTAACATTGAGGCGGGTGCTGATGGCTGCAACACCCATCGCAATGTCCAAAATGCATTGTTGGCATTTCTCTGCACTACGTGGCAGGCACCACGCGGTGCCAGCCACCTAGTGCAGGGAAATGTAGGGGGGTACCATAGGTCCCCCACCCAGTGCACACCCACCTCCCCCCAACAAAAGCGGGCCCACAACGGGCCCCCAAATGCAATCCCCGCCAGCCTGTGAATGGCGGTTGAACCGCCATCCACCGCTGGCGGGGATGGAGCATCCTAATATGGTGGACAGTGCCTTCTGGCACCGCCACCATTCTAGGTATGCTTTTCAGGTCCGCCAGGCAATCAGAACGATTGCCTGTGTCGGACCTATGGCGGACGGTCTTCCCGTCCACAAGCAAACCGCCTGCCATCATAATTTGGCGGGCAGAGAAAGGCCGCAAGTTGGCAGTGAATCCGCTACCGGCAGGCTGCCGGTGGGGGATTCACCGCTATCATAATCAGGCCCTATATAATTAATTCTAACCTTCAAAGTATATAACTCACTATATAAATAACTCTATAAAAACATTTATCAGAATCTCAATATCTCCATAACAATGCGTATTAATGATTCACTGATATATTTTTCAATATTCCCACCATTCTTCGCGATGCCTTCGTAATAGTTGTGATGTCCCTGCGACGGTACACAGGGGCAGCGCTGGCAGTCAAGTCGTTGTCCCAAATGTCGCCAATATAGTGCTCGATAAAATAAATCGATTTTGGACACATAACTTGTGTCACTAACACCCCCATTTCTCAAACATGGTGTCAGAGTACCTATACTCTGACCCCTTATGTTAGCTTTTTCAGAAATTTCAGCCCCAGGAACCATCTCCTATCAATAAAAGGGCAGCCGCAACTTTCTTTTCAGGTTCCGTCCAGCCAATTAGAGCATTCCTGCTGGTGCGTGCATTCGCAATTACTCGTGAAACCGCAAAATATCCACAACCAGAGATTTCACTATCATTTTGGGCTCAAATTGCTCAAAAACTCCTGAACAGATTTACACCAAATAGACAAAAGGAACTTCCTAGAACCAACATCTACTTCTCTGCCAAATTTGGTGTAAGTCCGTTCAGCAGTTCGGTCTGTACACGTGGCTAAAGGTTCCTATGGGTATTAACATTAGTTATGCACCCTTATTTCGTTCCCCAAATTCTCAGTCCCCACTGCACGGATCACTCCCAAACTTTCCATAACAACCAGAACCTACAATGATACTTTTTGGGAAAATTTAATGAAGATTGGTCAAACGACGCCAAAGTTATAGGCAAGTCAAAAAATGCTTCTCCTAAGGAAACTATGTCCTAACTGTACCTACTGGAGACCGCCAGTAGAATGTTTGTGTGTGTGTACATAAATATATATCTATATATATATATATTTCTTGAAGTCAAGATCCATCTCCTTTTTGCAACATAACGATATGTTGATCTTGATGATTAGATTCTGCCTGGAAAATACATTTTTTATTTTCAATGAAGTTTTCTACAAACAAACCCAGGGTACTGCCATGGGCACCTGCTTTGCTCCTAGTTATGCCAACCTCCTTATGGGGTGGTGGGAGCAGCAGGTGCCCAGGGTTCACAAACAATACCGTGACCATGTTAAAATTTGGTTACGGTATATCGATGACCTCTTTATTGTCTGGGAAGGCAGTGAAGAACTTGCCGAAGATTTTATCAGGGCTCTGAATGAGAATGATATTAATCTCAAGTTTGAAAGCACTATAAGCAGCTCGTGCATTGAATTTCTTGATTTACAAATTGAGGTTATCGAAAATAAACTGACCACCAAATTGTACCGAAAGAAAACAGCAGGCAATACTCTATTGCATGCTGAAAGTAGACATTCAAAAGCTTTAATCAAGAGCATCCTTTATGGAGAGTTCCTCCGGGCTCGGAGGAACTGTAGCTCGGATATTGATTTTGAACGTGAGTGCCCCAGCATGAGTATGAGATTTTCTGATAGGGGTTACAATCGCCATGTTGTTGAACAAGCGCGTCTAAGAGCCGCCAAATTTGATCATAATGATCTATTAGTTCCCATGGATAAACCTAATAGGGACAACGATAAGGTAATTAGATATATAACAACCTTCAATTCTAATTTAATGGAGGTCAGAAAAAGTTAAAAAAAACATTGGGCAATCTTAAAAACTGAACCCACATTGGAAGAGGTGGTCAAAGATTCACCCAATATTACATTTAAAAAGGCAGACTCTTTACACAACAAACTATGCAGGAACGAAGTCAGCTTTGTAAAATCTTTGAATGCTGACATTCAGGGTTTTTATACCTGTATGTCGTGCAAAGCCTTCAAATTTAGTTCTAACGTAAAGAATGTTCATTACCCCGTGACAGATGCCAATAAACGCATTGATAAACATCTCACTTGCTTATCAGATCATTGCGTATAGGTGTTGATGTGTCCATGTACTAAAAGATACGTAGGCAGCACTATGTTTGCGGCCAAAAAACGCATCTTGGAGCACATGAGGGCAATACAAAATAAGGATAGATTGTCTCCAAATTCATGATATTTTGAGGAGTTCCATAAGAGCAATCGCAATTTATTGCGATTTTATGTAATAGATTGAGTACCCCCTAATATAAGGGGAGGAGACAGAATCCGCAGATTACGGCAATTGGAATCATTCTATATTCACTAAGATCCCAGGGGGTTTGAATTCTGAAGAAGAGCTGTCTTGGTTTTTGGGGGAATAACTCAGTGAGTTGTTCCATGTCTGGTAGTTTTTGCACCTTTGTATTGTATCATCGTATCTGACTGAACCCGCAGCAGTTCTATCTATGCATCCATACCTTATTTTAATTGGTTTTAATTGTCCTTTTCTTTAGGCGTGAAAATTATCTCTATTATTCAACCTGGTTTTTTGAGCCACAATCTGTTTATTTTTTTCAGATGGTGTTCACATATGAAGAAACAATTATTTTTGAAGATCCACATTCACTATTGCTGACTAAAGATATTATGATGAACGTTATAGAATTGTTGACAATTTTCGTGATCACATAAACTGGTCAGTCTTGGATTAAATCACTGGGGATGATGTTGTAAAATAACCATTTTTTGTTGTGTGCATATCTTTGTTGCACTCCTATCACCCATTTGGGTATTTATCATTGAAATTGGGCAAGATGATCGACTATGGTTTGACTTGCTTTGTGTATTTATAAGTTTATACACAATACATATTTTGGCCCACTTGGGTTATAATATATACATGCTTTTGTTTATATGTCAAACATTTTGTAGTTTGTGAACCATCTATTGGTCAGATTTTCTTATAGGAGCCACGTCGGTGAGACTTATCTGGCACATTTTCATATAATATTGGTTTTGTTTGGCCCACTGGGGCATTGAGAGTTTCACTAACATGCTTATAATGCAATATTATTGTACATTATATTTTTTTGATTTAATGCGCAAATCGCAAGAACTGTATCATTCCCTCTTGATTGCCAGCGTGGATACGTGGATCTTTATTTCTGATCCTCTACAACCAGTATTGACATTGTATAAAGGAGGTATGAGTCCTTCTTTCATGATCATGAAACTGTTGGAAGCCGTTGTTGCATGTTAATTATTTGTGTATTTTACATATTGAGGATTTGTGATCTTTAATGCAATTTTCGGCATGCCATTTTTACGAGACTATATCGGTTCATTTAATATGAAGTCGGGGTATAACAAAGTAAACAAACGTAAAAAACGTAGACCATATTATTATATTGTCATATTCTTTGATGTCTTTGGTGGAAGCAACATTAGATTTCATCTATGGGGTGTAATACCGTACATTTATCACTATTCCAACGAAGTATCTGTTACCAATGTATGCATGCTCACCACTACAAAATGGCGGCACTACCAGGTTTTGAAGATAGTAGTATTTTCAGTCTTCTTTCTTTGTTATTGAAACTTCTCATGTTACGCACAGAGTGTATGTGTATAACTTTGGAAATGTTTGTATTGCATTTTACCCGTGATCAAGGCGTTCGTCGTCGAAACGCGTTGGGTATTTGCGGCTTTAAATTTTGGAATAAACTGCTTTGAAGCCCCGTGACTGTGCGATTTATTTGGAAGGAGTGCATGAGTACTTCGGTGCATCGTGAAACTTTATCTATATATATATATATATATATATATATACATTATCCACTGGCGGTCGCCAGTAGATAGTTATAGTTAGGCCCGTGTTTCCATAGGAAATCCGCAACATTCTATTTGGAATAACTTTGGTGCCGGTTGACGAATCCTCGCGAAATTTTCAAAATAGGTGGGGCGCTCCGCTCCGCTCCTACCCTGAAAGTCTCGGCGGGATTCGTCAAGCAGGGGCTGAGAAAACAGGGGGGTCCCAAAACGCGTTTTCCCCATGCAATTTTCCATAGGGACCTTTAGTCCAAGGTACAGCCCGAACGGCTGAACAGAACTACTTGAAATTTGGCAGAGAGGTAGTCCTCAGGTCAGGGAAGTGCCTTTTGCAGGTCTGGTGTCAATCTGTTCAGTAGTTCCTGAGAAAATCAAAAGTAAAATCATATATATATGTGGGCGGAGCCTAACCACACATCTCATCCTGAGATCTGATTGGCTGTCAGCACTTCATCCAAGAAGTGTTGGCAGCCATCTTGGGACCAATATACATGATAGCACCTCATTAAAAAGCATTGCAGTTAATAGAAGGTTTTAAGACTTTAGTTACATTATAAATCATTTGTTGATGGTACCCTACTCATTTTAGGAATTATGGTATGTTCTAAGGTGATTTCACCATGTGAAAAAGCCTTCTGCTGGGATATCATGATTGAGAGAAAAATATTTTCTCATGCTTTTCCCACAGAGGTTTGGAAGGTGATCTATAAGCTAAACTGAGAGCTTATTTTCTGTAAATTCACATTATCTTTCTCAGTCATGTGAGACTGAACACTGACATTCTCAGTAAAACATGTACATCCAACAAGGGCAGAGACTGTCAGTTGATTCCTTTGTGTTCTACTGCAGCTTCCCAGAGTGTTCCAAAGAACAACTAGAGCGCTAACAGTCCTACTTATGATAAACGTATGGCACACCTGAAGCCATCTTGCTTGGATTAAAGTGGTAACTCTTAAAACATTTAATTTAAAAAGGAACAAAATGAGGGGGTTCATTTTTCCATAAAAAGTATGATTAGTGCTGCAGAAAGAAAAATTAGGGCACATTTTGAGTGACTTCTCAAATCCTCTTCTATTTCATTAAAAAATTCTGACATGCAGACTGAAACATGCACTTTCAATACCAGCAGCAGTTTTCCCTGGTGAGGAGTAGCTTTACTACAGTGATCTAATGAGCAAAAAGAGTGCTAACATTCTGAATTTATGGCAAATGTGTGACACATCTGAATGCCTTCTTGATGGAATCAAAGTAAAAAACTGAAAGTATTTCCTACTGAGGAGACTGCAGTAAATGAGGAAATTAGGAAACTTCATAACAAATAAGTCTCCCAAGATGGCCACCAGAGACAAAAGAGCCCAAATGTAGCCCAAATATCACCCAGATATAGCCCAAGTATAGCCCAATGACAGAATGTCCCAGAGTGTTCTTAAAAACAACTAGAGAGCTTACTGTCTTCATTATGACAAAAGTATGGCACAACTGAAGCCATCTTGATTGGAATAAACTGGTAACACTTAAAACATTTAATTTAAAAAGGAACACAATGAGGGGGTTCATTTTGCCATAGAAATTATGATTAATGCTGAAGAAAGAAAATGAGGGCACATTTTGAGTGACTTCTCAAATCCTCTTCTATTTCATAAAAAAATTCTGACATGCAGACTGAAACATGCACTTTTAATACCAGGAGCAGACTTCCATGGTGAGCAGTATTTTTACTACAGTAATCTAATGAGCAACTAGAGTGCTAACATTCAGAATTTATGGCAAATGTGTAACATATCTGAATACCTTCATGATGGAATCAAAGTAAAAAACTGAAAGCATTTCCTACTGAGGAGACTGCAGTACATGAGGAAATTAGGAAACTTCATAACAAATAAATCTCCCAAGATGGCCACCGGAGACAAAAGAGCCCAAATGTAGCCCAAAATCACCCAGATGTAGCCCAAATATAGCCCAATGACAGAAGTGTGCAAAACACTTATTATTTTGTGTTTTTGCAGTGTTATATAATGCAGACTTGTCAGGTATTGGAGTGCTTTACATGAGCATTGGTTACATCACACAAGAACAAATTCATTTTGGTTGTAGACATGGGGAGACTAAGTGATTTGACCAGAATCACAGAATGTCGAGCTGAAGCAGAAACTCCAACCTGGTTCCCCAGTTGCAAAGTCTGCAGTTCTGGAAGTAACACCACATCCTCTCCCCTAAGTGCAACATTTAATCAAGTGGTCAACTGGATAAAAAAACATAAAGATAACAAATAATTTAAAAGTGCTTTGTCGCTATTTGAAAACTCAGAAAATATGTCCTTATTTTAGTCTTTTAGAGCACTAACCATAATTTTGATGCCAATAAGACGCTCTCATATATGTAATTTCTAAAGGAAATGCTCTAGATATTACAGTTTTGATTACATCAAGATGACGTCAGGCGTTCCACACTTTTGTAATAAATATAGAATGTTAGCAATCTAGTTGTTCATTAGGATACTGTTGAGAGGCAGAGGCCAGGGGCACGGACTCTGAAAATTGAAGGCAGGTAGGAGGGTGCAAAGGCAACAATTTAACCACACTGAGCAGGCAGGAAGGGCCGTGGCAGCACAACAGACTATGGAGGGCAGTGGAAAGGGGGGCAGGGGCAACAAACCAACAATACAGGACTTGCAAGAGAGGCTGTGGCAATGTAATAGACCATTGTCGGCAGAAGGAAGAGGCAATGGTAGTACAACCATACATGCCAACAGACCCGATTCAGCCAGGAAACGTCCAATGTTTTTAAGCTCAAATGGGCTTTATTTGATCTGTCTCCTGTCTACAATCTCCTCTATTTCAATGTAACTCAAAGGGGAAAATCAATACCCCAGTTTTTTTTCAAAATCTCCCTCTTACGAAGTTCAAAATGTTCGCAAGTATGGTACATTGGATCATGGAAGGAAATGGGGTAGGGACATGGACTTGTATGACAGAGGACAGGAGGGACATGGAGAGGTGCACCAAACTGACCCTGCAGGGCAGGCATCAGGGTTTGCAGCAGCACAATACACCACACAGGGCATGCGGGACGGGAGTGCAGCACAACAATCCATAGAAAGCAAGAAGAAGGGGACAGGACCATGCACATGGACAACAGAGAACAGAGGGGCAAATGGCAATGGTAGCTAGCTGACCATAATGGACAGACAGGAGAGAAAGCTGCAGCATAACAGACCATAAAGGGCAGGAGGGACGGATAAGGGGCATTACAATGGAACAGACAAGCCAGGAGGGAGGGAGTAAACAGAGGGCTGGGGGCAAGGGGGCAGGGCAGGAGCAGCAAGATGACCATGGAGGTTAGGCAGGATGGGCACTAGAAACAAGACACACCATGGAGAGCAACAGTGTGACTATGATGGCATACACACTGACCATGGAGGGAAGGTGGGAGGGGGTCAGGGGCAGCTAGCTGACCACACAGGGAAGGTGGGAGGGGCCATGGCAGCACAGAAGACCATGCATTGCAAGCGGGAGGGTTAGTGGCAGCACAATGGCTATGATGGGCAAGAAGGAGGGTGCAGGGGCATGCACAAAGGACCATGGAGGATAGAAGAGAGGGTCAGGACCTGGGCACAGACAAGAGAGTTCAGGGGAAGGGGCCTCACAACAGACCGCGCGGGGCAGGCAGGAGGAGCAGAAGGGTGTGGCAGTAAAATGGACCATGGAGGACAGGAGGAAGGGGATAGGGGAATGGCATGTGGACAGGCAGGGTGGAGGTGGCAGGGACAGGTTACAGTCATCTGATAATGCTAGGCAGGTGGGAGGGGAATGGCAGCTCAACAGAACACTCAGATAGGAGTGGCAGGTCCATGGAACTTTGTGGGCAAAAAGGATGGAGCAGGGGCATGCACAAAGACGTCGGAGGGCAGGGGGAAGGAGAATAGGGGCAGCAAGCTAAGCACAGAGGCTAAGCAGGAGGTCAATGATGGGCCATAGAATTGGGAAATGGAGGGCAGGAGGAGTGGACTGGTACATCATGCTAAATGGAGGGCAGTGGCAGCACATCAGACCATGCATGGCAGGAGGGAGGAGGCTAGTACATGGATTCAGACAACAGAGGATAGGGAGGAGGTGGATGGGGCAGCAAGCTAATTGTTCAGAGAAGGTGGGTATTAGGAACTTTATTGTTTTTAAAATGTGTGTCTGTGCGAACTACTTAAAATATGAACAAGTATGCAGCATAATCTCACTTTTATTCAGGAAGAAGAGGACGTTTGTGACTGTGACTCCGGGCTCACTTGGCAGAAACAACCCCTGACCCTCCTCCCCCATCGCAAAATGTAATGCCCGTGAAAAGGGTATGTGGACGCAGTGTTATATAGAACATAGTCCTGAGAGCACGACTGAAAATGAAAACTAGATATAGTATATGGTATAAACTATGCACCAAAAAGTGTGATATAAGATGGACAGGGGCGTGAAATATAATATGCAATACATTGTGCGCAGTGACAGATTCATTGGAGAGCGCGAGATAGCACAGGCACTATCGCGTGCTATGAGATATGTGCCTTGGAGCTTAATATGCACAGGGCAGTGTTGTGTAACCTAACTAGTCTTTAAAGTTGTAATATGAAATATGTGCTGGGGAGTGTAACGTTGCATATGCACTGTGACAAAGATATGGATCCCAGATTGTAATATGTATGGCATAGCGCTGTGCGTTATAACATAGGCATCGAGGAAGGCACATTAGATGGGGCAATATAACCCGTGCGAAGGCAATTGTGGCATGACATACTCACGGGGTGGTGTTACAGTGCACATGGGCTAGAGAGTGTCATAGCATATGCACTAGCTGGTGGAATACAACACAGAGGTGTGTGGCACTCGGCGGGCACTGGTGGGTGTAACACAGCATCGGGCTCAGTCAGTCAGTCATATAGTCTTTATTTCGATAAAATTTCATCAAGAAAGACAATTTTACAGTCATAAAATTTAAAATGCAATATCATAAAAAACAGGAAAAGACATAAACCTTAAAACACTGGAGAGGGAGAGGGAAGTCACAACATCACACCAGGCAACTATTAAGTCTTGTTACGGATAATCCAAACCCAGCCAAGGAATTTAGCCACAGCGATTACGACACATTCACTCGTGTCGAAATGCAGAATATTAAGGGCTACAAAACCCTGCCGGGTGCCCATATTCTGGCAAAGAGGTTTAAGCCATTTAGCCCGAGGTGCAACGTAAGCCGGGCAGGCAAAGAATATGTGACCGACAGAATCGACACAATCCGGGCACCACCTACAGGTATCACAAAAACCACCCTTCCATTTTTTAGTGAATGAATTGGTGGGTAAGGAACCTACCCTGAATTGGTGGTATAGTTTCCTGTCACTAGGCCTGGTGATGGTATCCCAATACTCTTCAAGAACAGGAGTTTGTTTAAAACCAAGAAACTTGCCAGTCAGGGACTCAGGGGAAGCAGATAAAATGTGCTTTTGGGAGATCATAGACCAGTAAAGGGTCTTAAAGCTTTGTTTCGGGGAAAAAGAGCTGTTAGCTGGGTCAGACCACAGAGTACCTAAGCCCATAGAGTCCAATAAGAGGCTTGTGGTAAATATTTCATTACCGGTACTATTTTTTATGCGGTAAAGTCTAGTAAGAATAACTCAGTAAAAATAAGAGGCAGAATCCGTGGTATTAGAGGTTCTGAAAGGCTTTATTCCTCTACAAAGGAATTATAGTTCGAACCATAGGCTTCAAATTCCATCACCACGAAGGTTCAGGAAGGGAAGGCAATACATTATTGACAAGTAAAGATATTTATATGAAAAGCATTACATTAAGACAGATGCAGGAGGCGTAACAGCTGATAATACAGATAATAATACACATACATAATGAAAAAAGGCGTACATATAGGCGTAACTAGAAACGTCATTAAACATGATGTCACAAGTGGGTGGATCCATAAGAGAATCCTGCAATGTCAGCAGAAATATTTGGCAGAGATGCGCGCGCAGCCGCATGACGTGTGATTGACGTGCAACTAGAGGGTGAAGGGGACTTGACATTTAGCTCTACATGTGGAGACAGAAGTCTGGGGGGTCATGTCAACCTAATCCCAAATCATATCTAATATCTTATGTTTAAAGAACTGTATTATCCAAAAGGAAAGGTCTCTAGGACGGAATCTATTCTATACTGACTGTTAGTGCGTGTACAAGCGTCTAAGTGTCTACATGAGATGCGAGGGGGCAGGAATCTTCCATGGTAACAGGGGCTATGAATTACTTGCATGAGGACAGTGAGGCCTGGCCCTTTGCTCGGTAGCTGGAAGAATGTTTACCTAAACTACTAGACAGGAATGCATCGGATGAGGAGCGGAGCAGATAATCTTGAAGGTGAAATACAGTTTTTGGCAGGCAATAGGCCGGATCAGGCACCATCAGCCGCGCAGGGAGTAGGACAAAGTTCATGGATACAGATGCGGGCTCGGACTGGAGCTTTCAGAGGCAGAAGGCAGAAAAAGGCTTGATGACAGAATTCAGGGCCTACTCGCCTGAATCTGTAAAATGTGGAAAGTGAACCACATAAAGTCGGTGGCCTTTCATACTTAGGAATGGAATGTCTGACCCATTCATGGCGGATCTGAAAGAGGACATGTTGACGGTGGACGCACATGTATTTGCGTCTTCATAACTGGAACTGGAGGGAACATACATGTACTTGTAGCATGCACATGGAGCCGTTGGGGTCTACGATAGGGGACATAACTGATCATAAAATTCATATTTCCTCATTCCCTCCTTGTCCCCTACGGACCCTCAGGAGATATCGATCTTCATCAATCCATCAATCTGTTCATATAGCATCATTTGTTCTTCTTTCTTCTTCCGGGATCTTGAACGAAAACTTGGATGCGGGATACACGATGTGGCACACAAACCACAAATCGCTGGCCCACATTGTAGACATAAGCAGCAACTGAATAGTATGAGAAAGCCAATACCTAGGAAGGATAGGATCCTCCATCCCCAGGCTGACAACACGCTCCAGAACCAACCGGACCAAGTCCAGGTGCCTGGACTCTGGTGTATCTGGCTTATAATCTTATGAAGGCGAGTTATGGCTTTATATACTGACGGCGAGTTTTCTGGTATGAAAACACAGCAACTTGATCCGATGACCCTACAAGCTCCGCCCCTATCGGCCAGGATGACGTCAAGGACAAGACGATTTTGAAGCACAACAATCCGCATCGCAGACTGCTCCTCTGTTAAGTTGCCTAGGGCGAAAGTAGTCTCATTCACTACTGCTTCAAGGGTTCTAGTTAATCTACGTATCAGCTTACTATTAGTGACTGTACCTATATATGGAAAGAAACCTTTATTGAAATCTGTGTATTGCTCCCACGCCGTTTCAGTGTAATCGACAATCGGGAGATCTCTCTGCTGTCTATTGTGTACTAAATGGGTATTTCTGTGATAGTCAGGAGGAGCTAGGAAAACAGGTGGCAGAAGGAATGCAATGTAACAGGTACCATCCCAATCTAGAGGTAAACGTATATATGCAGTCTGGCCACATATGAAGTAGGAATGACGGGAAGCTCTAAATGTAGACTTGCCTTGATCACTGAATTTTATTACAGTGGTGCATTTACTATGGCCCATGTGTATGGAACCATTCTTTTTTACACATAATTCTCCTTTAACTGGAAATACTGACATAGCGGGCAAGATTGGTGTAGCTTCGGATTCAACATTCAGAATCATGAGGTTAAGTGTAAAATTACCTAATCCATATACTTCATTTTCTAGATCAGTTCCTGTTCTTTTGGGAAGTCCCTCCTTGTTAGGGTAGCAGACCTTAAGCAAAACTAGGTTCAGGTTTCCCCATACCCAGTTGTCTTGATAAACTACGGAATTTGAATCTAGGGAATTAATCAAACTAAACCATGCTCCACAGGAGCCATTGTGTGTGAACGGATACGGAAAGAGAGGCAAAACTCCCTTATAGTTCTGATAGGGAGGGAGTCGGCCCCATATCCAACAATTGGTAGCATTGCTGGTCTGATGGGAATGATGTAACATACTAATGAATGTGTTGTTGCGCAGCGCAAATCTATAAGACAACTCATGCGGAGGTAATTCGCTAAAAGAATGTTCAGCAGTAGCATTGTAAGCACGTTTGGAAATAGGGTAATACATATGTAGCAATACACTAGAAATGATGATCAGAAGACTTAGAAAAAACAAAATTAATAATGTCACTATGCAATGACTACGAAGTGATTTACAGTACGCATGTTTTTTAAGCTGTATCTGTCTATTTCTCTCTCTATTTCGGTCTAGGGGATACATGTCAGAGACAAATTCAACCGATTCACCTTGGAGAGGACTTAAACAATCAAATTGTCTGACTTGCTAGACCTTAGTTTCAGTTTATAGAGTTCATGCTCCGTTCTTTCAACCAAGGGGAGCTTTGAGTCTGTCTGTGAGGGAATGCAGGGCTGAGTGTTCACATCGGACGGTAGTCCATAAAATTTCTTGATATGACTCGAGTGCAACCACCCTTTACGTCCCTCAACCTTCACGGCTGTCCTTGTTGTCAGCAAGACGAGTTTGGGCGACTTCCACCTGGGCTCCAGCTGGGTCTTCCGGTCGAAATTCCTTACAAGAACCAGGTCCCCTGGAACCACGTCATGGGGCTTCACCTCAGTGTTATCGGGAAAAGCTGCAGCTACCTGTGAACGACAAGATTGTAGTGCAGACATCAAGGAAGCCAGGTAATCTGTCAGCATATTACAGTCAACATCAGTGATTTTACGAGGTATAGGCGTCCCCCACATATTTGGTGGTCTACCGAAGATCACCTCATACGGGGATAGCCCCGTTCGAGAATGTGCTACCATTCTCATGTAAAAGAGCGCAACTGGTAAGGCTACTATCCAATCGACACCTTTTTCTCTACATATTTTGGACAATCTAATTTTCAGAGTTTGATTATGACGTTCCACGAGACCTGCTGCCTCGGGATGTCGGACACAGTGGAATTTCCATTGGTAACCTAACAGAAGTGAAACGTGTTTCATTAGTTCGGATGAGAATGGCTGGCCGTTATCTGAGTACACGACACGTGGCAAACCGTACCGTGGGAAGAATTCTCGAACTAACTGTTTGGCAGTAGTCGGGGCAGTGTAATCTGAAACCGGGTAGGCTTCTGTCCAACGGGAAAGAGCACAGACAACTACGAGAACATATTTGAATCCTCGACATCGTTCCATCTGGATATAATCCATCTGGAGGACTTCAAAAGCATGATCGGGAGGTTGAAATCCACCCTGCTCTACGGGGATGCTTTTACCTGGATTAAACTGACAACATATCATACAGGTACGTACTTTCTGTTTGGCTGCTGCTCGCAAGTGCTTGTTGAACCAAATGTGTTGAATGCTGTCTAGCATAGCTTTTTCTCCTAGGTGCGCTGGACTATGTATTGTGTTAATGATGACTTGAACCATGGAGTCGGGAAGAAACCATATAGATTTTCCCTTCGTCATCCATCCTTGATCCGTTTGGATCCCTCCTAATTCAGTCCATTTCTTTATTTCTTCTGGTGTAGCATGTGTCTGTATGTCAATTACATCAAGGGCGGGATCCTTAACTGTCATGCAATGTGTTGGTGTCGGAACTATTGTCTTTGTCGTGTCAGTTGTATGAGTCTGGTTCTGAGCAGTCTGTTTAGCTGTTCTGTCAGCTAGGTCATTACCCTGAGAAATGATATCGGTAACTTTTGTATGGGCTTTGCATTTCATAATCGATATTGCAGTAGGTAGATGAATCGCGTCTAATAGAGCTTGAATGAGGGGTCCGTGTTGGATGTGGGCACCGTGAGAAGTTAAATAACCTCTCTCTCGCCACAGTACGCCGAAGTCATGGACGACTCCGAATGCATAACGTGAATCTGTGTATATGTTGACTTTCTTATTTCTGGCTTGAATACAGGCTTGTGTCAGAGCGATGAGCTCTGCTGCTTGAGCTGACAAAGTGTTAATACAATTTGTTTCAATGACTTCAGTGTCTGTTGTGACTGCGTAAGCGGCCACTAACTCTCCTGTACTTGTTCTCATACATGAACCATCTACATACAATGTCAGGTCCGGATCTGATAAAGGGATATCTGTCAAGTCTTGTCTGGGTTTCGTCGTGATAGTAATGACTTCAATACAATCATGTGCTAATGGATCTGTTCCGTTTACTGGCAAAAGTGTGGCAGGATTTAATGTATTACAACGTCTGATTTCTATGTGTGGCTGAAACAATGTTAATTCATAACCGGTGAGTCTTGCTATAGTCAAGTGTTGAGTTTGTGTGCGGTTCAAGAGAACCTCTACTGCGTGTGGTACTTGTACTGTCAATTGATGTCCTAACACTATGGCATCGCTTTGTCTGATTGCTAAAGCTGTCGCTGCCACTGATTTCAGGCACGCAGGAAGAGCCTGAGCTACGGGATCTAATGTACTGGAAAAATAAGCACATGGTTTGTGTGATCCTGCTTGTTCCTGAGTGAGTACTGACAAGGCAGTACCTTCGCGTTCTGTAACAAAGAGTGTAAAAGGCTTACTGTAACATGGTGTTGCTAAAACAGGTGCTTGGCATAAAGCTTTCTTTAAGCTTTCAAAGGCATGTGTATGTTCTTGAGTCCAAGGGAGGACAGTCGATGTGGCTGCCTCCTGTGTTGTCAACTGAATGAGTGGTTTTGCTAGAAATGCATATTGAGGGATCCACTGCCTACAGTATGAAGTGAGACCTATAAAAGCCCGTACCTCCTTTTGTGTCTTGGGTGGTGGCATGTTAGCAATTAACTGGATGCGGTCGGGTGTAAGCTGTCTTCCCTCCTTGGACAGCAAGTGCCCAAGGTAAACAACTTGCTGGACACAGAATTGCAGCTTAGAAGGGGACACCTTGTGCCCCTTGTCGGCCAGAAATCGTAAAACCGTTAGTGACGCTTTTTCACATTCTGGTTCGCTTCGGGCGGTGATCAGCAGATCATCGACATATTGAAGCAAGGCAGTGTTAACTGGCATGTGGATACTGTCAAGTTCTCGTTTCAGTGCTTGGCTATAGATGCTGGGGCTTTCTGTGAATCCTTGAGGTGCGCGTGTGAATTTAAAACTTCGTCCATTTAAACTGAATCCGAACAAATATTGACTTTCCGGATCTATTGGGACGCTAAAGAAGGCATTCTTGAGATCAATTACAGTAAAGAACGTTGCTTCTGAATCAATAGCTGTTAATAATGAAGAGATATCTGGGACCACAGGGTATTGTGGTACAATACATTTATTTAATTCGCGCAGATCAATAACTAATCGATATACTGGTGGTGCTTTTGGATCCGATCTTTTAAGAATCGGAATTATAGGGGAATTACATACATTGGAGTCGGTTTCCACAACCACTCCTTGTGCAATGAGCTCGTCAATGATTTGCAGCAAAGCCACAACAGCATCTGGTGGTAACTTGTATTGTCGCATTCGTGGTAGTACTACTCCTGTTTTTAGTGTGACTCGATAAGGTGTAATGTTCATGCAACCAACATCAGTGGGGCCTTGTGCCCATAAATGTGTAGGTAAATTCTGCAGCCGGTGATCCATATCTCTGGACACGTAGTGACCTTTGAAATCACGTAAAAATAATCGTACTCCTTCCGGAGAACAACATATTATAGCTCCTAGAGCTTTCAATGTTTTTATACCTAACAAGTTTTCTGGACATGATTTAGTAAGCAATAAATCTGTGGTTCGTGTCAATGGACCAACCGTAAGTGGAAGGGGTTGCGATACTTCATTAATGATAGGCTTTCCTGAGAATCCAAGGGAAATATTCTGTGAGCCTGAGAGGGGTGCCCCTGGAACTTCACTGCGTCGTATAGTTGTTCTGCTTGCCCCTGTATCAAGTAAAAACTTTCTGTCTTTCCCTAATAATTCACTATGTACATAAGGTCCCTCTTGATCTACAGGAACCTCGATAAGGGGTAAGCCAACTTCCCTCTCTAGGCTATTTCATGTGTATCGCTGATAATCGGGATAGTCATTTTGTGCATACTGGTACATCTGTTGTGTCGTTGCTTGTGTTGCAGCAATAGGCTGCGCTTGTGGTGTTGCTACGGTCTGTTGTGGAGCTGCCTGTTGCGGAGCTGGCCTAGATTGTGCATGCTGAGGGATTTGTTGTTGATTCTGATCCTGTCTAGGTGGACGTGGTCTTTCCTGGGTTCTACCCGTGGCGATATTATGTTTCAGAACTGGACAATCGTGTATATAATGACCTTGTTGTTTACAATAGTTGCATGTCCCTTTCGTCGGACCTGCGGAATCACCCTTTTTATGACCATCAGCTGGAACTGACTGAGCCACAAGCATTTTCATTTTCGTGTCTTTCATACGTCTTTGTTCATGTTCTTGTTCTTCTCTAATTCTATTGTGGTGATATTGTAACATCTGTAACATCTGTGACGGGGTGTTACCTTGCCAGGTACTCTCAAATTTCAATACTCTATTCTTAACTTGTGGTAGGGAATTTTCAACTAATTTTGTCACAAACAGATGTGGGTATGACTCGCTACTTGCTTTTATGCCACTATTAATACCAAAACATTTTTCAAATCGGGAATAGAAATCACTAGTGTCTTCATCTTGCTTTTGTTTACAGGCTGAGATTGCAGCCCAGTCCTCCTTTTTCGTAGTTAATTAACGTGGCAGTACCTGCACTAGTAATCCTGGTAGTGCTGTAGTCTTTTCCCCAAGCCCTGATCCTGCAGCTCGGGCCTTTTCTTCGTTTTCTAATGCTGTCCATTCTATCTTTTGGTCTCCCACCTCCCATTCCTTTTCTTTGAGTTTCTCGTAAATACCGGCAGGCATTAATACTTTTAATATTTTCATAATGTCGGGGTAGGTATACTCTCCCATGAGTAACATGTCTTTTATCTCACGGTGGAAACCTGCTGGATCCTTGTCATGGCTGGGTACTACTTTCTTCATTTCTAATAATTCAATTTTAGTTATAGGCGTGTACCAAAACACGCGTTTAAAGGTATTATCTTCACCTCTGATTGGGTGTACTTCGCGTAACGGATTCTGTCTATCTATGTGATACATTTTTCTTCCCATAGTGGGAACTGGAACATGTTCTGGGCATACGAAAACTATATACTGGTTTCGAAATTCTAGAATTTCTTTAATTAAATCAGTACCTGACCCTCTCCATTTATTCGTGAGTAATTCTGTCAATATGTCAGGTAGGGGTCCAGGATCGGAGTGTTGGCTTTTATATAATATAAGGAGGTGTTGAATCATGTATATACCAGCTAATCGTTGTTCGTCTGGGGCAAGGTTCAGAAACGTGTGTGCTAGTGCATCATCACTGTATTTGCTGGGACTGTCAGCCCATTGTACTGCTGACCTGGCTAATTCTTGTTCATCCATGGAATCGAGCATATGGTACCCCCTTCGGTCTCGGAGTAATTTATCAGCGGCTTGGAATAGGTGTTCAGGAGACCTTGTATTTAACATAGGGGCTTGAAAATGTCTATTACATTCTGGACGTATCGGACGTATCGGATCATTAAAGCATCTGGTATTATTAAAAGGTCTTCCTTTACCTACATAAGCCATCGTTTCTAATTGTCCTGTAGGCATTTCGTCCTCCTCTCCCTCTGATTCATGTTGATCTGACTCTAATCTTTCTGTATGTATTCGTTCTACTTCTTTGCGAATCTTACGGCACATAACTACTATACATGTCTGTTTATCATGTTTCCCTTCTGATATATTCTGGCCCCATCTGGTAAGTACTTGCATTTCCTCCTGATCTACCCCAGGCCTATCTCTGTTTCTGATCACACAGTTTATGAAGAAGCGTAACAGTTGTCTCTGTACATCCACTTTCTGGTATTCCATGGCTTCGTCAATACTTTCAGGGCCTCGCCCTGATTGGACAAAGTGATATATATTGTCTAAATGTGCCACCATTCCTGGTAGCGTTGCTAAATACCTTGAAGCTCGTCGTATACGTAGTGATGACAGCAGCATACCGTCCCGTCTACCGGGCACGGGATCATATCTACAATCCACTAGATGCTCTTTAAACATGTCGGAAGTTGCTAGTTGGGGTGTACGTTCGTATGCTAAATCTCTAAGGGACAATTTATTTCCTCGGGGTGGCGTGGCAAAAATTTCTGTCGTACCTCCTGTCGCACCGTCTGAGGTGCTAGGCACGAAAGGATTTGTTGGATGTAAGATAGAAACTGTAGATGTAGAAAAAGCGGTAGAAACAGATGGACCTGTGGGAATGTGCGTAGGAGTTTGTTGTTGCGGGGATACAGACGGATGATCTTTGCGTTGAGCACCATCGGTGGGCGGTATGTGTGGCGGAACATTAGCATATTCAGGAGCTACATCATCTAAATAGGAAGAAAGGAAAATATCTTTTGCTGTTTTGGGATGTGCTTTTAGTAATGGAGGTGTCAAGTTTTTCGGTATTTCTGGGGTGGCCTGAGGTAACCCTTCGGCCAGAAGAGGATACATACCATTCATAAGAGTGTTTCGTTGTCTGTCTACTTGTTCTGCTTTTACTCGGGTACCTTCCTCAATTAATAAATTTTCTCGGGTTTTATTCGAATTCTCCCTACCTTTCTCTTCCTGTCTGAGCGCTTTTTCTGTACGTCTATATGATTCTTTACGCCATAATTCAATGGCATCTTTCTGTGACTGTCTGGCTTTCTTTTTCCATAATTTTTCTTCTACTCTCATGATGCAATCTGCATCCCAGGTCCCCGCTGCGGGCCATCTCTGACTTTCTGGTAAATCTTTGGTGTAGTCCACCCATAAATCAAGAAATAATACGGCATCTAGGCCATGCTTATGATACATAAAGTACCCTGGAGTGTCCCTAGGTGGAATGGGAACAGCTTCTTCGAGTACCCCTTTTCTGGTTTTGATCTGTCTTAATTTTGAAAAGAGCGGCATTTTTAGACCTTATTACTTGAACACACTTAATACAATAAACACAATAATGAACAATCATTCACACCACAATATGTAGAACGTATTAAAACATTTAACATTTAACAGTTTAACGAACGATGATAACTAATAGAAAACTAGTTACTGACATAATACTAACACTAGATAATACTCAATTATATGCAAGACATACTAGATATACTGCTAAACAGTACAGATACACTGCTGAAACAGTGCAGACCGGATTTGTGTACCCAAACCCGTCTTGACCGGCACAACCTATGTGCACGTCTAAATGCCTCCCCGGCAACGGTACTCACCGGGTAGCACGGAACGGAAGGCCTCGGAACTGAACTGAAACTGGACCGGACTGGACTCGACTCGACTGGACTCGGAACTTCGGAACCTGGTGGGCCTCTGTATACCTCGGATCTTGCTCTCTCAGCTAGGCTCTGGTCGGGATACTTCGCACTTCTCACCGCCTCGTCTGGGTGTTGATCGCAGCCTCAGTCACCCCCGCTTGGCCGGAGGGAGATACAGGAAATCCTGCAGGTACGCGTTTTTGTCCGTTCAGCTGTGGCAGGAGACCGGGCCTGCAACGCACCTCCGGCGCGTGAGATGAGAAAGTGTCCCTATTCGGGCGCCAATTTATGTGGTAAATATTTCATTACCGGTACTATTTTTTATGCGGTAAAGTCTAGTAAGAATAACTCAGTAAAAATAAGAGGCAGAATCCGTGGTATTAGAGGTTCTGAAAGGCTTTATTCCTCTACAAAGGAATTATAGTTCGAACCATAGGCTTCAAATTCCATCACCACGAAGGTTCAGGAAGGGAAGGCAATACATTATTGACAAGTAAAGATATTTATATGAAAAGCATTACATTAAGACAGATGCAGGAGGCGTAACAGCTGATAATACAGATAATAATACACATACGTAATGAAAAAAGGCGTACATATAGGCGTAACTAGAAACGTCATTAAACATGATGTCACAAGTGGGTGGATCCATAAGAGAATCCTGCAATGTCAGCAGAAATATTTGGCAGAGATGCGCGCGCAGCCGCATGACGTGTGATTGACGTGCAACTAGAGGGTGAAGGGGACTTGACATTTAGCTCTACATGTGGAGACAGAAGTCTGGGGGGTCATGTCAACCTAATCCCAAATCATATCTAATATCTTATGTTTAAAGAACTGTATTATCCAAAAGGAAAGGTCTCTAGGACGGAATCTATTCTATACTGACTGTTAGTGCGTGTACAAGCGTGTAAGTGTCTACATGAGATGCGAGGGGGCAGGAATCTTCCATGGTAACAGGGGCTATGAATTACTTGCATGAGGACAGTGAGGCCTGGCCCTTTTCTCGGTAGCTGGAAGAATGTTTACCTAAACTACTAGACAGGAATGCATCGGATGAGGAGCGGAGCAGATAATCTTGAAGGTGAAATACAGTTTTTGGCAGGCAATAGGCCGGATCAGGCACCGTCAGCCGCGCAGGGAGTAGGACAAAGTTCATGGATACAGATGCGGGCTCGGACTGGAGCTTTCAGAGGCAGAAGGCAGAAAAAGGCTTGATGACAGAATTCAGGGCCTACTCGCCTGAATCTGTAAAATGTGGAAAGTGAACCACATAAAGTCGGTGGCCTTTCATACTTAGGAATGGAATGTCTGACCCACTCATGGCGGATCTGAAAGAGGACATGTTGACGGTGGACGCACATGTATTTGCGTCTTCATAACTGGAACTGGAGGGAACATACATGTACTTGTAGCATGCACATGGAGCCGTTGGGGTCTACGATAGGGGACATAACTAATCATAAAATTCATATTTCCTCAGGCTGACATGTTTACACCATGGGAGGTCACCCGCCCCCAAAATACAGCGAACATCCATAAAAGCTTTGGTAAAGGGGGCCAATTCAGGGACTGTCCATAGCCTCCTCCAATAAGCCAGAGGTTTAAACCTGGCAATATCATCAAACGAGTAACAACCAAGGTCCAAAAAAAGTGGTTTCACTGGAGTTGAGCTGGGGTGTCCCGTTAACTTTCTAAAAAATTTGTTTTGGGCTTTAACCAGGGAAGAAAGGTCTGTGTAACCCCATAATTCAGCAGCATATAAAATTGCTGAGTTGATCCTGGCTTCGAATATTTTGATAGGAGGACCTATCATTTTTGCCTGGGATTGTTTTTGTTCCTTGATCAGACAGCCCGATAGTTGGGCAAATTTAAGAGAAAGAGCATCAATTTGAGGTCCCCAGTTCAACTTGTTTTCAAACAATACGCCCCGGTAGGTCATAACATTTGTACGTTCCAGAACACCGCTATCCATGGACACCTGACCCCTCACAGGTTTCCCTTTGTTAAAAACCATATATTTGGTTTTTGAAATGTTAACTGACAGGTCGCAGTCGGAGCAGAAAGAAGAAAATAAATTCAAAGCCGACTGCAGCCCGGACAGAGTTTGTGAGAGGAGTAGGGTGTCGTCCGCAAACATAAGCAGCGGAACCTTGGACCCTCCTAACATAGGGGCATCCGTAGATTTATTGGAGAAATATTGGACAACTCTATTGATGAATAATAAAAATAATGCGGGTGCGAGAACACACCCTTGTCGGACGCCTCTGTTGACATTGAATTTATCAGTGACCTGCCCTTGATTACCCCAGCGGACTTGGGCAAAGTTGTTATCATGTAACCTAATTATGATGTTTAAAAGGTCCGAAGGCTCAGCCAGGAGCATGCTGTGACTCTCAAGTGAGGTTTGTCTCCTTTCCAGAGAGTAAAATAAAAAGTATTACACATCCGGCGGTGGATGTGTGTTTTATTAACCGTGAGGGGGGTTTCTTGCATAGTTTGGTCGAATTTTTGTCAAATCCCCTTTGAATGGCTTGGTGTGCGTGTGTATTAATTGTGCCCGTCAATAGCTACCCATGTTTGTATAAATAAACGACAAGGGTGTCTACTTGGAGAGTACCCACCGGCGGGGGTGCCGGGATTAGGCACGGTAGGGCGTCAGACACGTCAGAGCTTCACTAGCGGTGTAAATACATTCCACGATTCATTGTATGCATAGTCGCCTTTTAATGAATATCACGCAAATCGTCATGGTGATAGGTACATACGGTTTGTCCAGCATGTCCTAGGTGTTTCTATAAATATAATTTTGAAAAAAATAATAAAAAACAAAGGCCGGCCCCAGGGGATGGGGTCCCCGGGGCCATAACTGGCCTGAGGAGGGGGGCAACGCAGCCCCCTTCCTAAAGAATAAAAAAAAAAAAAGGCCATGACCCGGGGTTGGGGTCCCCAGCGCTGATTAAAGCCTTGGGAGGGCTTAATTAATTTTTTTCAACAAAAGAAATTAGGGTGAGGGCCCTGGGGGATGGGGTCCCCAGGGCCAATAAATTAGAAAAAGAAGGGGGGCCACACAGCCCTCCTTCTTAAAAAAATTTAATAAATAAAAGACCCGCATCGCGCGGGAGGCCACGCCCCCTCCTTGCAGCACTCTGCAAACTCGCCCCCTGGCCAGTTGTAAGTTGGGGAATTAATTCCCCTTCAATACTGAGGGTCCCTGAGGGCCAACTAGCCCAACAGGTATCTCCAGTATGCGCCAGGGAGCTGCGTTGCAGACAGGTGTTCTGAGGCCACGGCCCTTTTTACACCTCTATGCAACGCAGCTCTGTGGCACTTACTGGAGGTACCTAGTGGGCTAATTTGACCCTAGGGACCCTTAGGATTCAAGGGGACTTAATCTCTCAACTTAAAATGGCCACAGGGCACATTTACACAGTGGTGAAGGGAGGGGACGGGGCCTGAGGTGACGTGTGCAAACACGCCCTGTGGCGCGTTTTAAGTTGGGAAAATAATTCCCTTTCAATCCTGAGGGACCCTTGGGGCCAACTAGCCCACCAGGTGTCCAAGTAAGCGCCACTGCTCTGCGTTGCAGAGAGGTGGTCCAGGCTGTGCCACTTTTTACACCTCTCTGCAACGCAGCTCTGTGGCGCTTACTGAAGGTACCTAGTGGGCTAGTTGGACCCTAGGGACCCTCAGGATTCAAATGAACTTAATCTCCCAACTAAAAATGGCCACAGGGCGTGTTTACACAGTGGTGAAGGGAGGGGACGGGGCCTGAGTTAACGTGTGCAAACACGCCCTGTGGCGCGTTTTAAGTTGGGGAAATAATTCCCCTTCAATCCTGAGGGACCCTGGGGGCCAACTAGCCCACCAGGTGCTTCCAGTAAGTGCCGCTGCATTGCAGAGAGGTGGTCTAGGCCGTGCCCCTTTTTACATCTCTCTGCAACGCAGTTCTATGGCGCTTCCTGAAGGTACCTAGTGGTCTAGTTGGACCCTAGGGACCCTCAGGGTTCAAGGGGACTTAATCTCCCAACTTAAAACGGCCACAGGGCGTGTGGGGAAGGGAGGGGATGGGGCCTGAGGTGACGTGTGCAAACACACCCTGTGGCGTGTTTTAAGAGGTAGTTTTAATCCCCTGCCCTATTATATACTAGGGGCTTACAGAGGAGGTCATGCTAATCACAGGGGGACCCCAACGCATAGTGTTCCCTAGTGTATGTAGGTGTTTTCACTGTATTCTGAGTGTCTTTTAACATAGGACTGGCTCTAGGACTGGTTAGTCAGACTCAGTTACAACCAGTGTCCATCTGAAAAAGTTGAGGGTACAGGATGATTTTGCAACAAGGCGTTTTCCTGCTCTTCTGTTTGTTCTTTCTGCACGTTATCCTTCTTCCTGCACTTTTCTTCGTCTTTGAGGACTTCTGTTGCTTCTTTCTGCATTTCTTTTTTTTCTTTCTGTCCGTTTTTTCTTCTTTCTTCACATATCCTATCTCTGTAGGCATAGTTAGAAATTAGCATTTAAAAAACCTTTGAAATTCACTGAAAAAACCATAGGTTTCAGGCACGTTATAGTTAGGAATTAGCATTTAAAAAACCTTAGAAATTCACTGAAAAAACCATAGGTTTCAGGGGCGTTCTAGTTAGCTGGACTTTTCACTCGTACAAAACCATTGAAATTCCCCGTTATAGTTAGTTCAGCTAACTATAACTCGCGCGCCCGCAATGCACTGCTGATGACGTCACATATTACATCACTCATGACATGGTCAGTGACATCACTCATGACATCACTGATGACATCTCAAATGACATCACTGATGAAATCACTGATGACATCATCCTTGTGAAAGAGTGGCAGACCTCCTCTTCCCCTAATATAACCTTTGATACACACATTCAAAAATAGAAATTAAAATGTTCAAAACAATGGACATACCAATACCAGTTACAACAACCTATTCAGTAATTCTAAGATGCACATACACAGCCACTCATTCACCAATAGTCCTATACAGTCACTCATACATGTACTCACTCATCATATGTACTCATACACCTATACTTCCAGTTACACAACGCCACTCATCCATAGAGTGGTGAAAACAGGGGGTGTGGCCTCTGGCGCGATCCCGTTTTTTTCAATTTTATTTTTTAAGAAGGGGGGCTGTGTAGCCGATCCCGGTAAGAAGGCCTCTAGAAGGGTTCCAGAACAAGCAAATCTGATTTGGAGCCTATGTTTCCGACCGAAGCATCCCCCGTTCCGAACAACGAATTGTGATGCGAAGATCTCATCCACAGCGACCAAATCTTTTCCAAACCCGATCCTGGCAGTCCGAGTCATTTCCAGCCGAATCGTGCCGCACAATGGAGCCGGCTTCCGAACGACCGAGTACGATGCACGATTCTAACAGCTGTATCAACTCGGATTTGCAGAGATGAAACAGTTGTGGGAATCGGACTTTGTGGGGCCATAGCAGGCCCCCCTTCACCCTGGGCCATCCAAATCAGTCCAGTGGGGGTACCAAAGGGTCCCCCTTTTCATGTATGCACAGTGTGGCAGGCAACATGGGGTGCCTGCCACAGGTTGCACGCTTTTCCCCACCGACCCCTTTTTACAATGGGAGCCTGTGTACACGTTCGGTACACAGGATCCCATAGAGTTCAATGGGAGTCCGCGCGAATGAAGTCCGTCACTATACGGATGCATCGGAATCGGTCCACGACTGCAGTGGTTGGACCACCACGGGACCGCTGACAACATGGGGATCAAGCATCCGCTGGGCCAGCTGTCTTGAACCGGCAGGAATATGCACCACCGAGCATATTCTGAGTTGCAATTTCACCACTCTTTTAAAGGTGTGAACCCGCCATGAAAAAGGTGGTGGAATGACAACAAAGGGGGCCATAAAAGGGCCTGGGGTGCATGCAGGGGGGAAACATGTAGTGCCCCGAAGATACATAAAAATGAAACGGCACCACCAGGAAGACCTAATATATCAGGTTGTGAATCCTTGATGGAACCAATTTCTAAATTTGTGGATCATTTTTTAAAACCATTCATCTTTGAAGTACCAAATATTTTACGTGACACAACGGATTTCATCAATAAATTGGCTCTAATAAACTTTGAACCAGATACACATCATTTGGTCACATTAGATGTGGTTTCCTTATATACACAGATACCTCAGGATGAAGGCCTTGCAGTGATTTGTGCATATTTGGAAAGTAGACCCTGACCTACTAAAGTTCCGACCGAGTTCATTATGGAACTAGCAAGTTTTGCGTTGAAGAAAAATGACTTTAACTTTAACGGTGAGTTCTATTACCAAGTTAAAGGTGTAGCAATGGGTTGTCCCTTTGCACCAGAGCTAGCGGTACTTTTCTTGGCCAAATTTGAGGAGAAATTCATTTATAACGATTATCCTTTTTTCCATTTTATTGGTAAATGGATTCGTTACATCAATGACGTGTTCATGACATGGACCAGTACAGAAGACAATCTAAAAACATTTCATTGTTGGTTAAATAACCGTGCTGAAGATATACAATTCAGCATGAACCATTCTAAAATAAAGATTCCATTTCTAGACGTCGAATTCTACCCAGCTGAAAATGGATTGGTTACTACTTTATTCAAAAAGCCAACTGATCGTAACGAGGCGTTACATTTTACAAGCAATCACCCCAGGAATCTAAGAGAAAATTTGCCCTATGGGCAATTTTTACGAGTAAGACGCAATTGCTTCTTCAAGGATGAACATATGATACACGCTACAAAACTACTTGAAAATTTGAAAAAGAAAGGTTATCCTAAAAAACTTTTAAAAAGGGCGATGAAAAGAGCATGGTGGACTCCAAGAGAAGTGTTACTAGAAAAGAATGAAAAACTACCACTAGAAAGGATCGTTTGTGTCTCCATATTTTGTCCAAACTCAAACACCTAGAAAAAAGTCATTAATCAAAACTGGCATCTGATAAAGCACCTCGATCACTCATTAAGGCAAAATCCACTCTTTGCTTTAAAAAAAGAACGTAATATAGCAAATCAAATTGTACGAGCAGCAATGCCAAAAGAAAAACAAAACACCCTACACGACTATGTAGGACTTCCACCAGTACGTGGTCTTCATAAATGTGGAACCTGTATTTGTTGCGAATCCACAGAAGAAGGGGTACTTTTTGAATACAATTCTATTTATTGGAAACATGAATCCTTCACTAATTGCAAAGGCAAGTTTGTCATCTATGGGATACGTTGTCCCTGCAATTTATTGTACATAGGGAAAACGAATCAAGAAATTCGAATAAGAGTGTCTCAACACAAATCACGGATCAATAGAAATGTTCAAACAGCTCCATTAGTCAATCATTGGAAAATCAATAACCATTCAATTAAAGATCTCAAATGGACAGTGATCTCAAAAGTTGAACAAGATGAGAGAGGTGGTGACCTTGAACTAAAACTGTTGAGAAGAGAAGCTATGTTGATAGTGAAGTTTAACACAGCCACCAATGGATTAAATGAGCTCTCTGAACTATACAAATTGAGCTAACTATTGTTCCACTACACTGTGATAAAGTGGGTCTAATTTAATACCGCTCTAACTTTAATGACCAGGGATGTGAACGTTACTTACATATGTGTCAATAAAGTTTCACAGTTTTTAATACTCTATTATATTCTGCACCATTTTGACATCAAAAGATTCCAGAAATATATCGTAATTGTTGAATTATTCATATACGTCGAATCTCAGAAAATTGTCGTACGTCTCAAAATCGACCATGTGACTGTAACCAGCACAAACTGAAAGATTATATGAGATCACCCCAACTCATACTTGTATTTATTGAAACAGAGTAGACAAATTGAGAAGCCTGTTTTCCATGTCCCTTAAAGCTACTTCCATAAATACGACCAGTCACGCCACGTACAGTGACGTGAGCAGTTACGGCATGAACTAACTACCGGACACAACGAAAAGAATACCGACACACAACGGAAAGATTTAGGTATGTTACCACTTAGCAATCTTAACAAAACATATGCAAGTAGAAGTGATAAGTAAAATTACAATTTTACTTTCAATCCTTGACAGTCAACAACAAAGAATCCGAGGATTGGACAACCACTTGGACTCCATCTAAATAACAGTCGACGTTCAAACAATCAAGGGAACTTGCCTTATAACATACCTCTTCAAATAAGTACGCTTAACAAAGTTTTAGGGAATTTACTTAAGGAGTGTTTACACTGATTTTTTCAGCAGGCAAGAGACCGCATTGTGAAACCTTCCACCGACGTATCTTGAGCTACGGCTCTTCAAGTAAGTTACGCCTTAAATCAAATAAGAAATACTTATGTTCTGTAAACGCTTATTTTGCATTGTAAGTGAAAATTTCCCCCTCCCCTCTTTACTCTCATTTAGGTCATAAACAATTAAAGATACATTCCGGTTCAAGAAAACAAACTTACTATGTAAGTAAAAGAGTGCAAGAGATTGAATGTGAGATTATAAATTTGATTTACACACAGCTCTTGACTACGGCCACCACTTTCGTTTTGTTTCTCAAACTTTAGATTCCTCCGTTCGTTAGATCGGCTGATCTATCATCTTACCGAGGTAATTTAAAATGTAAATGAGGTTTCTAGTTGCATTAAGATGAGTTAGGTGTCTAGTTATACTGAAAAAGGTTCTTGTTGTTTTTAATCTACAGGTCCTGATGAGAGCCCCAGGAATGAAGGGGTTTCGAAACGCGTAGACCTTGTTTTTTGGCCAAAAGAATTAAAAATCCACCAAAAAAAAGAGTTGAACATAGAGATTATTTTGTGCAGCATTGTTTCTGTGGCCTTGATAAAAAAGAATCCTATGATTGTCTTTGAATATAAAATCCGGACAATTAAATTTATGTATGTTTTAGAATGGTTGAAGGAGAACAATGAATGGTATGTATGAATAGAATGCATGGAGAGAATAAATGAATGGTGTAATGATTTTTGTTTTAGTATGATGCATTAAGAGATGGTTGAAGCTTTGAATTTTCTGGAAAATGGAAGGTAAAAAATGGAAATAATAATAAATAAATCTATTGATTAATTCGACGAAATAAAAGGTCTAAGGCTCATGTTGTTGTTGTTCAAGATGTGCCCTCATAAGTTAATATGAGTTTAAAGATTAGTTGCAGTATTAGTGATTTTATCGTTATTAACAGGCGAAGACCAGCACCAGCCACAGGGAGGGAGGAGGAGGAGGATTCATCCGACGGAGTGTCCCAAGCATCGTCAAGGCCTGCATCGGAGGGTCCCCCGAGGAAGGTGGGTCGTCCACGGAAAAGACCGTAAGAGGCAGCGGACCATCCACATCTCCCAGGTCACCTGGCCTGGCACCTGGCCCTCTGGCGCAACAGCAGCACCTCCTCCAATGACATTCTCTATCACATGGACTTGCTGGTCAGAGTCTGACCAATGATGACCCACACTGTGGTCTGGACTCTGATGACTCCAACTTGCAAGGATGCCATCTCCCCCTGTGAACTTTGGATTCCATGCACACTGTATAGCACCAATTTGTCCACACTAAACAGGCCCCCCACGGAAAATAAATCTCTTTTTCTTCAATTACATGTTGCATTCATTTTGCATGAGTACACAACCTACGTGTGGGGAAATGTCAAACTCGGCATGAGTGTTGAACTAACTCCAGCCATCCATACCCTGGAATCTGTGTCTGGGACAGGACACACATGGCTCACAATGTATCGCACTATACAGACATGGAGCACAATACTCACCCGTGATGGCCTCAAGATGCTGAGGGGGGGCATGCATTACTGTGCGGACAGACCAATTGGGAAGAATATCCTGAAGGCGTAAAGGTCATGGCTCATGTGGATGTTGGAGGGGAGGAAGTAGCAGGTATGTCTTGCCAGGTGGGAGAACTATGTCCAGCATGCTGGAGTACGGTGGATGTGAAGAATGGTGGCCAGGGCAAGGTTGGATGCACGGAGTTGGCACAACGGGGTCTCGGATGACAGACGGCCAAGGTTGGTGTGGGCTCTGGGGTTGTGTCCTGCCTCCTGAGTGTGGGTGAAGAGTCTGAAGGTCATCCTGCAGCAAACAGTGATACATTGCAGCTATCTCTGGTGGACGGTGAGGTGGCTGGGGCACATGATGTTGAAGCTGAGGTGTGCACATGCAGTCTGGATGTGGACTGGTTTCCCGGGTGTTAGGATGTACTTGCTCCGTAGAGGGCGGGGCAGTAGTTGACACGGCTGGTGTTCTGCTCCTGGGGCATGGTCTGTCTTTCTCTGGAGTGGATCTATCTGTGGATCATGAGCATCATGCAGAGGGTGTTGCACCCTGAGGTACAGATGCTGGTGATTAGCATGGTAAATGTGAGTGACAATTCGATGATGCACACCATCTTGTGTGCGTGGCCACTGGGTGCATGTGCAGGGCTCTTGCGGGTGGGACACAAGCAGTTGAGCCACCTGTAAGGGGACAATCCTCTGATGATTACCTCAGTCCTGTACAAGTTCAGCCTCAGGTGGCTGATGTTCAGCCATCCATCAATGGATCTCATGCCTTCTTGAATGTTGGAACTGTCAATGGCTGAGTCTTTGGTGAGGGTGAGGAGCACCTGGCTGTCAATGGCATACGAGCTGATGAAGAGGTGCTCTGTGCATGTGATGCCGTTGAGGGGGACCTGGACACATTGAGGATTGACATGCTGAGATGATACCTGGGCCATGTGCCAGATTATGCCACTATACTACATGCTGAAGGCATGAGTCCCACTCCCATGGCCTTGCTGGTGTACAGAGCCGGTGGGGATTAGGAGGGACATTACCTGGTTGCTGTGACAGGGCCTGGAAGGCGGGGCAGCGCTGTGTAGGCATTTGGAGTTGCACAATCATCATGCAAAGGTGTTGTGTGTGCGTCTAGGGTATGGCTGAGAGCAGGCGGTAGCTCCTTGGATGGACAATGCTTGGAGGGTAGCTGCAACATCAGATTGTAGTGTGATGTGGGTCATGTGAGGACATGAGGTTCGTGCAATGTGCACGTTGCATGTGCTGACGGTCCAGCCTTTGGCACCGCGTGGGCGCAACAGTGGCACAGACAAGATGATGCCAGACAAATGCATGGGTGGAGGGAGGAAGGGAGGAGCATCTTTGAGGTGTGTGTGTTGCCGAATCTGTAAACTCTCAGTGCCCTCGCTGCAGGGGCTGCATCAGCAGGCAGCATGACATGGAAAATATGCCACTAGTTGCACACAAAGACAAGGATGTCAGAAAGGACTACTGCAACAGGCGTATGTAAAGGAGGAGTGTCCGGTTCCCCATGGCACACCCAGAGACAATGGATGCACAATCCCCAAAGATGACTGACACCGGATCATTAAACTGAAGGACGAGCTGCGCACAGGATACACACTCTCAGCAGGTGTTGACGGTCTGTTGTGGCAACCAACATGCTCAAATACATACACAACCATGGACATCATGCACAATGGATATTCTAATGCCTGAAGAACTGCATGCATGTTGCTAAACTACACATAGACTCATATGCCCTATCTTTGACAACTATGCCAGAGATGCCGCATGCAAAGTGGCAAGAGACCAGCATTGACAGAGATGAGGCACCTTGGAGGGTGAGGTACACCTTTATTACTCAGGTTCACACCTAGGGAAATGCATCAATAGGAACAGACTCACAGGTCATTTGGCAGAACATGTGGGACCTACACTGGACAACCCCTTCACAACACAGATGCTGTATATCCATTGAACTGGCACACAAGTGAAGTGTGTGAGCCAAACACCCCCTGCTGCACACAGAGGGGCTTCAATTCCCCATTTATCTTCTCATGGGGATGTCCCACACTATGTCCACCCGTAGCATCCCGTATGTTTCAGAGGGAAGTTGTACACACATTGATGCCTTCATCAGAATCCACTGTTCCATCACAGATGACTGCTACGAAGGGTGACTATCAATACATGGGAGTCATGCAACATGTCATGTGCCCCATGGTGAATCGACATGTATGTATAATAACACAACATGCACAGGAGCAGTGCCCACACATGACAAACACCTACCAACACCAAAATGCCGTGCAGCAATCCTTAACCAAATAGCCTTTTCACCATGTCCGTGCATGGGACGCTGATTCAGCACAAGTTGCAATACTCATGAGGAATAGCGGGACCCTAACGATGACACGAGCAGACAGCATGCCAAACAACCTGGGGATGACAGAGACACAAGAAGTCAGGGAAGAGATTGTCATCCGCATGCATGGTAATTTACTCTACAGGAATAAGTCTGTCACCATGCTATATTACAATAGAGTGTCTAAGCTAAAATGTGTGGAAGGACATCATCACTCGAGTGACACATCTGAACACACATCTAAGTCACTTAGCATACAGTCAGCTGGACACACACATTGCAACACATGCCACACAAGGCTCCAGCCGTGCACACTCAGACCCATGGACTCACCATTATGAGAAGAAGTTGCGTATGAGCTGACTCCGGATGTCGTCCTCCTCCTCCTCCTCATCGTCACTTGCCTCATGACCAAGCCCTTCATCCTCCACGGGTGGATGTTCCTGCTCATCCGGATCCAGGATGAGTGGCACAGCCTTCTCCACTGCCATGTTGTGCAGCATGCATCACGCGAGGAAGATCTTGCAGGCCTTCACCGGTGCATATGGGAAGGGCCCGCCTGTTTTGTGAAGGCACCGGAATCTGCTCTTCAGGAGGCAAAACGTCCTCTCAATCACTCGCCTGGTCTGCCCATGTGTTGGAAAATGGATGAATTCATCCAGGTGCTCCAACATGGCTTCTAAAAAATCATGCAGGACACGGCTGAACATGGTCTGTGACATGCCACCAACATCATGGTGAATTGAAACGTACCGGTGGCAAAAAAATGTAGGGCTGCCATCACCTTCATCTTGGGGTCAGCGCAGGTTGGAGGTGTTGTTCAAGCTTTGCGGTCAAGTCCTCAAACAACTCTTGCGAGAAGCGGTGACGTCTTAGGCAGTCACGTTCCCTCATGGCAGCCAAGTCTGGCATTGGTCGGGGGAGAGGCGGTGCCCTGCAGATAAGTGGAAGGAAGAACGAAGAGTGAGTACCTTACAACATCAATGTCAATGAACTGAGCACATGCTCAACTGCTACTACACATCAGCGAAATACAGAGTCAGGTCTGTGCTACACATCCAGGACACATATGGCAGCCAGGTGATACTCCTACGACAAGCCAGCTACACCCGTTGATAGTCACGTTCTACATGACATGACCCGGAACTAGCTGTGGGCCAGTGTAAGTGAACAGCCAGAGACATCACAGGAGTGACATACATCCACAAATCTGCATTGGAAGGATGTCATCTCATACAGACTGGTGGCGGCAAGCTAGACGCACAGGTCACATGTCATTGGAAATGTACAGATCATACACATAGCGATGAAGGGGTACACGTGAAACACGAAAACACAGACATGGATACGGCGCAGATATGTCCTCATGTCATAAAATCATCTTTTAAGCATCCCGACACACGTAACGTGTGAATCCACATGTGGCATGGTGTGCGTATATGTGTGCCATGCCCATCTACACACAGACACATGTTGGATGCAGCAACAGCAGATGCAGTTGACGGAACAACACCAGCAAGCTCATGGGAACACATGACACACACAGGACATGTTCACATCGGGGCACGCTGTTACTTAGATGTCAGGTGTTAGTGTCCCTGTCCCTGGCATCAGGGGACATTAGTGGGTGTTGGTGACTGTGCCATACTAGTGATGCAGTGCTTGACACGTTTGTACTACATGCAAACATGTGCATTGTGGGAAGGGGAAGTGTGCCACATACTGCCCCATCACACATGGCATGTGTATACAGGTCATCACACATCTATTGTGCTAAACCATGAGAAGACATGTGCCACGTCACTGCCTGACACACCTAGGCCCTGCACATGTAGTACTGGAATGACTATGACTTGATGTACAGCCGTGCACGAGTCTGACACCTCCATTCATTCGTGTGCGCCTCCTATTACCTGTGTAAGCTGTGAAGCGCACTGTACACACGCTCTGAGGGCATGTGAAAGGTCCGTATCATCACACTGTTGTTCCCACTGGAGTACGGGTGTGTGTACGGACCGTACACACGTACGTGTATGACCAGTGTGTACACGTACGTGGACTACCAGGGCATACACATACGTGTACGACCAGTGTGTACACGTACGTGGACTACCAGGGCGTACACGTACGTGGACTATCAGTGTGAACAGGTACGTGTACGACCAGTGTGTACACGTACGTGGACTACCAGGGCGTACACATACGTGGACTACCAGTGTGACCATGTACGACCAGTGTGACCACGTACGTGGACTACCAGGGCGTACACGTACGTGGACTACCAGTGTGAAGAGGTACGTGTATGACCAGTGTGTACACGTACGTGGACTATCAGGGCATACACGTACGTGGACTACCTGTGTGAACAGGTACGTGTACGACCAGTGTGTACACGTATGTGGACTACCAGTGTGAACAGGTACATGTACGACCAGTGTGTACACATACGTGGACTACCAGGGCGTACGCGTACGTGTACGACCAGTGCGTGCACGTACGGGGACTACCAGGGCGTACACGTACGTGGACTACCAGTGTGAACAAGTATGTGTACGACCAGTGTGCACACGTACGTGGACTACCAGGGCGTACACGTACGTGTACGACCAGTGTGTACACGTACGTGGACTACCAGGGCGTACACGTATGTGGACTACCAGTGTGAACAGGTACGTGTACGACCAGTGTGTACACGTACGTGGACTCCCAGTGTGACCAGGTACGTGTACGACCAGTGTGTACACGTACGTGGACTACCAGGGCGTACACGTACGTGTATGACCAGTGTGTACACGTACGTGGACTACCAGGGCGTACATATACGTGTACGCCCTGGTAGTCCACGTATGTGTATGCCCTGGTAGTCCACGTACGTGTATACACTGGTCGTACACGTACCTGTTCACACTGGTCGTACACGTACGTGTACACACTGGTCGTACACGTACGTGTACGCCCTGGTAGTCCACGTACGTGTACACACTGGTCGCACACGTACGTGGCTAACGCAATGTACAACTGGTGCGGTAGGAGTACGTGTGAAACGCACCGTACCTGTGTGTGGATAGCTAAATTACATAGGGACACATGAGGGACAAGTATTGGGGTCTAAATGCATGCTGGTTGTCATGGATACCGATTTTCAAGTTCAAATTTTCAATCATGTGGCCTTGAATAGGCAGTTGGCAACTAAATACAATGTTGCAAAGTGGTTGTTGACTTCACATCATGCTCAAATTTTGAACCATGCAAAGGCCCTCACTGGGGTATGTTTAAAAGGATTGGAGGAAACTTAGGATGCAAATGAGACTGACCAATCATTCTGTACTCCTGTAAATGAAACAGCCCAGCAAGGCAGATATAAGTCAGCCAGAACCCATGAGAGGGCACTTGCCTGCACTACCTTACACTCGACAACACTGCTGCTGCTTGTGATTCCTCTGGGACCATGTCAGGGACTGTGGAGAGGGCCCAGCCTTTCAGCCATGAGGAGAATGAGGCATTGCTTGATGTCCTCCTCCCACAGTACCCCAGCCTGTATGGGAGACCAGGGGAGCAGGTGAGTGCTGACTCCACTAGCTTTGACTGTGCCCCTTTTAGTGACTGTCACTTCTGGCATTGTGTCCAGGTGTGACAGACATGCAATGTTGTTTAGCGTGGGTCCCAGGGGAGGGCATGGCTTATGTCTCCCATGCGGAGCATGATGTAGTTCCTGTGTGCACTCCTCACTTGCATTGTGATTACTGTGACATTCACTGTATAGTGCATGGCACATTCAGCCTACCAAATCCTTATGCCGATTTTTGTCCTATTGTCCAGAGTTGATTCCCTGCCCCCCCCCCAGTGTGACAGGTGACTGTTCCCACAGATGTGTGTGAGTTGAGTGGAGCTGTGCTGAGAGTGTCCAAATGATGTGTACGCCCCCTGGACATTGATGTGTGTGAATGTTCCTTGTCATGTGGGTGAGTGTCTATGTGGAGTGTTGCACCCCAGCTGCATGGAGGAGGCAACAGCTCCACCCATCTGAGGGGGTCTAAGTAAGCCGTGCAGAGTGTCTGACTTGCTGAGCCAGCACCACACCTGTGACACCCCCCAGGCAAGTGGCCCATGTGCAGAGTGAGGTTTGTATCCGCTGTTGCCAATGGCAGGTGATTGATCTGTGCCTGTGTGTGTCTGTGTACTCTGCTGAGGTTGCGTCAGTGGCCTGGGGCATGTGACTGCTTGGAGGGGCTGTCCATCAGCCTGGTGTTGCATGTGATGCACAGCGTGTGCCATGATCATGGAGTGTGTTGCACCCCTCATGCCACCTGTGTACTTTCAATGCCATGTACTGCTTTGGGGCTTCCACATAGGCTAATGTCCCTATGAGAAAGGTGCAATTGGTTGCCAGCATAATATGCCCTGTTCTAAATATCAAAGATGTTCAAATGTGTGTCTCTGTGACATGGAGCAGGTGTAGTGATGTTGTCTCACTTTGTCATCCTCACAGGTAACCGCCTACGCCAAGGGGGAGATATGGAAGCAGGCCGTCAGGGCCGTGAGATCTGTGGAGGGTCGCAGTCGGCACCTCGCCCAGGTGAGGAAACGCTGGCAGGATATCTGGTGCTGGACCCGGAGGATCGCCCGGTGGCAGCTCAAGGACTCACCTCCACACAAGCACGGCGGGGGCCGACGACTGACCCAACAGATGTAGCGTGTCCTCGCGGTGGTCTTCCCTGAGTTGGATAGGCGGTTACAGGAGTTGCAGCAGCAGGAAGGGGGTAGGTACATGTGTGTTTGTTGTGTGTCACCAGCTTTTGTAAGTGCTCAGTTGCCTGGATACACAGCAAGGGTTAATTTGTGCAGTTCATATCATGTTACCCAAAGTCAAACAGGGCTGTTCCTCCTCCCTTCCCCTAAATGACATGTGTTCCCTGGTCTGAGTGTAATCACTATAGCACATGGTCATCTAGGCTGCCAGTTAATCCAAGTGCACATTGCTTTCTGCATCATGTGGGGGGGGGGGGTCTGAGACATGTGTTGTTACCTTGCCTGTGCCCTGTCCTGCACAGTCATTTGGGTGTCCTTGTTAGTTGGCACTGATGCTGAGTCTCAACATAGGAGTAAGAGTTTTCAAATGAACAGACTTGCAGCATGCATTAACAATGTTGTGGCCTCAGACATGATGTGCATGAGTCGAGCTGTGTTCCCACTACAGTCCCCTAAGACACCCTTGCCTCTGAATCATGTGTGTCATCCAACACTGTGCCCATTCTCTGTGTGTTCAGCATAGTTTGGCCTCTGTGGCATAGTTCCCTGCCCTCATTTGTATTTCTCTGAAGTGTGCTACATGTGCTCATTGTACATGCTGACCCCATTTAGCTTGTGCACCCTCACACTGGGCAGTGCCTGTGTGTCTATGTACAACTATTTGTTGATTGTTGTTGGTCACAAATATGTGTTGGCAGCCTCATGAGGTGATGTGGATTACATGTAGGAATTTGTGATGCACATTGGAGTAAACCCAGATTAAGAGGTGTCACTTCTTGATCTGTCTCAATCACATTGTCTCAGGTATGGGGGGTTTGTGCGGGCAAGGCCTACATATCCAAACCTTATGTCTCCTTGCCGTGTCTGACCTGTGTGTGATAATTGTCTGGACAGACACTCAACATGCAGTGAGCCAGTCAGGTTTTGCAGGGTTTAATGTTTGTGATTTGCAGCATGAGTAAAAAATGGAAATACATGGCTCATGCTCATCCATTTTTGCCACCAGTGTGTGGTCGAGATGCTACATAGTTTGGTCTGTGTGTGCTGACATCTGTGTGGACATTCTTTCTTGCCATGAGGGTGTCTCCTCAGTGCAGGTGCTCCTTAGCCAGACACATTGCAGGCCCATTAGCTAATGCATTGTCCTGTGTTTGGACATGTGTGCTACTTCACATGACAGGCAGTGGGTCAGATGTGTTGCCAACTGTGTCATCATGGTACGGATGGCCATGTGACAGGTGGCATGATTCTAGTTTTCAGTCAATAAGTATTGTACCTTGGCACTCACTACACTTGTCAACATGTCTGCATTTTTACTATGATTCTTTTTGCTAGTTGGTTGTGAAGGACAATAATGTGCCTGCATGACAGATGTCTCCCAGGGAAGTGCAAAAGAAAGTACTTTGACACTTTTCGTGGACACGCAGGCACATTTCACTGGAAGGCACAGTTTAATTACCACTTGTCTTCTGAATATACATATCTGTTGGACTTGGCCCTTCTGGCAGGTTCACCCCTGAACTTTTTTTGCTTTTTACTGGTGACTTGGTGTGGTGATTTTTTGGTTTCTGCGCACTTTCCCTGTGTCCCAGGGTAAAGTGCGTGCGTGCTCTGAGTGCATGTGGTGAGATAGGCCTGCCCTCCCATAGGAATGCATGGGGAATGTATGTGTCCCTAGTAGTTCCTGATGCGTGGGGTGTGCAGGCCCGAGTTTGGTATGTGCGGACTCGTGGGAGTGAATGCTGCGCGATGATGTGTGCGGCGTGCATGTACCTAGTGTGGGCACTTCTGTGTGCAGTGTGTCTGGCGTGTGATTGGCTGGAGCTGAATGGTGAGCCTGGCTCCAGGAGTCTGGTTGGGTCTGCCCCAGTGGTGAGTGTGAGATTAGCATGCTGATGGCTGGGGAGGAGTGCACCTTGGACCTGAATAGGGCAGTGCTTTCCCCCACACAATGCTGGCTCCACCCCCTGTGGTGCGACTGACGACCCTAGCCCTGCCAGTGAATAGAGTGAGGGGCTGAGCACATCAAGGGTGCTCCCCAACCAGCTGTGACTGGTTTTCCCCCTCACCCTGAACCCAGAACAAAGGGTTTTTCTGTATAAAAATGGGGCTGTGTCCCCACAGAAACTGTTCTACTTTGGATCCTGACAGGAGGGGGCTGCTGCTGCTGCTGCTGGAGGCCAGGAGGAACCGCCACTTGGGATTGCCTCCCTGCCCTGGAGGGCCCAGTGAGCTGGCCCCTGGCCCAGCCTGGCCCCCTGCCTACCTTCCCAGGGACTTTGCTGGACTTTGCGCTTGTTGGTGACCCTAAAGCGCCTGGAAGCGCCTTTTCATTCACTTATAGCGCTAGGAGCGCTTTAATTGGGGCCAGCAGCGCGGCGCTGCAATTACCAGCGAGGGAACCCCGACGTAGGGATTCCCTGCTATTTTTGCGACATTCGAAGCGGGTGCCCACCCCGCATTGTGTGCTTGTTGGCGGGTGCCCACCCCGCTGATTTAAGTATTCCTACGGCGGGTCCCCACCCCGCCGTATAGTGCATACCGAGGGAGCCCACCCCTCTTATCACCGGAGAAATCACCGCGGCAGCCCGGTTCTCAAACAGGAAGTCAGGCAATCTGTGAGGGACGTGGGCGTGGTCTAAAACAGGAAGCGGACGGGAGCCTACCCCGCGCTCCTGTGACGGAGATCAGGAAGAGGACCGTCAGCCTAGAGTCCGGACGGAGGGCGGGAGCCTACCCCGCCTCCGTCGGTGAAAGAGAGCCCTGCGTCGCCCGGAGGAAGCCAGCGCGCTCCAGGGAGTGGTGCCGGCATCCAAAGAGTGCCCGAGTTCCAGGGCGGGACCTGAGCCTTCGCCCCGGTGAGTGGTGTCGGGAACTCCTGAGTCCCAGAGGGGGACTCCATCGTGGTGCTGCCGGTGAGTGGGGCTCGGCCACTGGGTGGTTGGGGGTGTGTCGGGGCACGCTTCTCGGTGCCCGCCCCCCCCCCCTATCGAAGTCCGGGCCGGGGAGCGCCGTCCTCGTTCCCCATCCCCGCTGCCCCGCCTGACAGTGGGCAGCGGCAGCCGTGTGCAGAAAAGCATCATCTTCGAGTCCGAAGGGACTCCAACGGTTGGGGCCATTGTGTTTCAGAGTCCAGAGGGACTCCAACATTAGGGGCATAGTTGTATTTGAGTGCTCCTGCGCTCCTGCGCTCCAACGCTACGGGGGCATTTCTCCCTGTCTCAAGCCCAGAAGGGCTACCGCCAAAGGGGGCATATTCGTTTTAGAGCTCAGTGTAGCTCCAACATACGGGGGCACATGTGTTCTGAGAGCCTAGAAGGCTCCCATGTTTGACCCATCATTTGGCTAGAGCCCAGAGAGGCTCCAACGCGTGGCCTACACCATTCAGAGCCCAGACAGGCTCCAACGACTCCCATAAGTGTTCTAAGGGCCCCGAGGTGCCCAGGCCCCAGTCCCTACAGCTGCCCAGCACTTAGTGGGCAGCTGCAACGTTTAGGTTGGGGCCTCTGTGTTTTAGCTTGTGTAGCTTGCGCAGCCGCGCCCTGACTTTGCTGGGACATAGGGCGTCCTAGCCCCGACAAGGCCAGTTGGCCTAGGGACTGCCACAGGTGGTGGCGAATGTGAGTTTTGCGCTATTGTTCCTTTCCTGCACCTCTGAATGTGGTTATGCGTCATGTGCTTTGCTTTACACCGCTGAATGTATTTTATGCATCATGTGTTTCCCTTGTTCTACACCTCTGAATGTGATGCATCATGTGTAAAGTGCGTTTACCCCTACAGATATTGTGATACTTAGGTGGTTGTTTTCTCCCTAGTACAGGTGGTGCTAGTGAGGTCCTGATTCCCTGCGCAATATTTTCCTAAGGTGGTTAGGGTTGCGTAGGTGGTACTTACCTGATACCAGTAGTTACTGGTTGGGTGCTACATATGTTATTTTGTACTACAGTATTATTCCTATGTTCTAAAAAGTGCTAATTCCTGACAGTGGTCCAGGTGGCCCTGTCCCCTGTATATATAATCCCTTGTAAATTCTGCCCGTGCCTGTTGGCACATTGTAGAGTGTGTGTTTTTATCTAATGTGTTGTGTATAATACAAAGGCTATTTTTATAGAATACCTTGTGTGGAGTTTCCTTTGTGGTGGGCCTTGGGTGTTGTTGCTGGGTGCGCACGCAAACGCTTTACACATCGCCTCAGGGATAAGCCTGACTGCTCGTGCCAAGCTACCAAGGGGGTGAGCAGGGGTTATCTTTGGCGTGTAACTCCCCAGCCCTGACTAGAGTGGTGGTTTCTGTCTGGCTTTGGCGCAAGCCCTAGCCAACCAGAAATCCCATTTCTAACAATATCCATGTTCACACAGTGTGTTTGCATGTGTGTAAGTACTTGGTTGTTGCTGATACGAACTTACGAGTGTCAAGTCATCCAGACCACCGTGGTGCCATGTATATGTACTTACTTATACACCATTTCTTATTTACAGTGGCTATTTAGAATTCGGCTGCCAGCTTATACAATGACTGTGTAAATGTATTTTTGTGTGCACATCATTGTGTGACTTCTGTCATGCAGGCAGATGTGTCTTCTGTTCACAAAGTGGGACATTCACACATTCTAAACATGTACATTGTGTAAAGTGTTGTGAGTCCCAAGGGTTTGCAATGTTTTTGGCTACGGTTACCTAAGTACTCGCAGGTCTCAGAGTGTGGGGACACCTTCAGTATTGAGGTGTGTTATTTGGCCTTGGGTGCACCAATACTGTTTCGTTCAGTGAACAAGAGGTGGCATGGTTTAATATTCTTGCTGTGCTCAACTGTCCCCAGACACTAGCTTCTCAGTATAATTCGATATCAAGTTATTTGCTGCTGTGCCATGATCTCCATTGTTTCCAAGTGTCATGGTGTGTCAACCAACTGGGGAGTGCAGGGTTACATATTTGCGGACTATTCTAGATGTTACTCATGATGCATTGCCTGATATGCACTGTGACATTTTAATTGTGACTCATGTGTCTGTTGTATTCAGGTGACTGATTATTTTCTGTCTCTTCACCTTGCCCACAGCATCATCGGAGGACACCGAGGGAGACACCTGCATGGACGTGGAGGGATCCAGCACCGCTGCCACCACTGCTGCGGAGTCTGCGGGAGCAAGGGGCACGGAGGGCAAGGGGAGTCAGGCGGAGGACCTGTCCAGTGACAACACTGACTACGACGCAGACGGGTCCGATGCTGAACTCCTCCAGGGGGCGGAGGCTGCTACGACACCTGGCAGCAGCACTACATCTGTCACCGCCCCCTCCATTCCCATCACCGCCCTCCCGGTTGCTCCGGTCCCTTCTGTCTGTGCTAGGCAACACAGTGTCTCCTTCATGCCAGGCACCGCACCCCCTGCCCCTGTCCCCCCTGCAGCCCTCACTGCAGAGTCTGTGGACATTCTGCGTCAGTTGCAGGTTGGAAAGACATCGCTGCTGAATGTCCTCCATGGCCAGACCGAATGATGACGCAGATGGTGTCGTACATGGAGGGCATGTCATCAGCTATGTCTGACCAACGGATATTGCTGACGTCCATGGACTCTTCACTGACGGCAGCAGTGAGTCTCCTGCAGTGCTTCGTCCCCCCCTACCCTTTCACCATCCACACTTCCCACTCCCATACCTGTCCCAAGCACACACAGACATTCACAAGCACGACCCCGCCAGACACAGCCAGCACACCACCACGTAAGGGCAAGCGCACTCCTCCTGGCACGCACACTCAGGGGGATGAGGGCACACCCACTGGGTCTGGGGCACACAGGCATACATGCAGCCACAGTCCGAGGCCGCATGGCGCACTAACCAGTCCCTCCAAAGGCACTCCCCTCGGCTCCCCTACCACACCTCCAGAGAAAGAGGCCTACTTGGCTGTGCTGGGCCTCAGCCCCTCTGTCTCTCCAGCCCGCAAACGGGAACGGCACTCCACGGGTAGGGGAGTTGAGCCCTCCCTGTCCCCCCCCCTCCCCCAGTAGCGCTACACCCCATCACTCCCACCCCCACCTCTCCTTTGAGGCTGTGTTGTCTTCGGGTGAAGGGGAGACGCTTGACGACCTGGCAGCAGTGTGCAGCGCCGAGCTGACCTCCACCTTTGGCGCTGCCCCACCCCCTGTGGTGGAGGCGTCCGTCCCTGCACCCACCACACCTACCCTTCCATCTCCTGACCCTGCGGTGCCTGGTCCTTCCCCACATGATGCCCCCCCCCCCAGTCGAGGAACCTGAGGGTTCTAATGTGCAGGCAAGCTAGGGGAGACGTGTGGCCATGTGTCCCTCCCAAGGACTTCAGATATGGACTGGCCATGTGCCTTTGTTAATAGTGTGGTTAACTACTTTTTCATTTAATGCGGAATAAAGCATTTTGTTTTCCGTTTGAACACATTTGCATTTCAGGTATTGATGTGGGTGCTGATGGTCCCGGAGTTGGGGTGTTGGTAATGTGTTATGTGTCAGGAGAAAGTTGTCATCTGATGCTAATGGGGTGGACCATGGCATCTGCCTGCCATCACAATGTCTCTGCAAGGTATATTTGGTCGTGTGTGCTATTTGTGTTTGGAGACATTGTCCCAAGGACTGTTCCTTCCTCTGTGGCACCTGACATCTACCCTGCAGGGAGTTGCACTTTTGTAGTGCTGACCTGTGTCTACATTTCCTTTGTTGGTTACGGATACCTTCAACTATGGCCATACCTGCTCAGCAATGTCTCCGGCTGCATCCTCTGTGCCATCCTTGCTAGTCACTGTACTTGTGTATTGAGTATGTTGTCATTCCTTCATGGCGACAATCAGCATTTTCCACACTATGCATGTGTGTTATCCCAGCCTAGCACACATTTGGTACTTGTTCTGCAGGGTATTTGAGCACCTGACTGACTATTGTGGACATTGTATCTGTGGGAAGTCCACCCTATTCCTTCCATGAGGGGCAACATCTTGGTGGCTGTCCCAGCACCTGTACATTCCTATCAGTCCTGTGATGTGCGTGACCGTGTGTGTTCCCTTTGGCTCTCTTAGTGTAGTGGCCATTGACATGAGTATACAGTCTTGTGGCATGATCTCTGTGTGTGTATTGTGCTGCATCCGCCAGGGGTGGGTATGCATGTGTCATTTGTCCTCGCACCCACATGTGTTGTGTCGTGCAGTGGGGGAAGGACATCCATCCTCATGGGAGTGGGACACTGCTGTCAGTGATGTGTTGTTCTGAAACTATCAACATAGTCAAACATTAGGGATGCGTACATACACCCATGAAGTTGTGGTCATCTGATCATGATGTACACACACCCATGACTCTGTCCACTGCTGGGAGTTATATGCACCCACACCTCATATGTCTGTCCACTGCTGGGAGTCCTCTGCACCTACCCCTCATATGTCTGGGCACTGCTGTGAGTGATATGCACCCACCCCTCATATGTCTGGGCACTGCTGGGAGTGATCTGCACCCACCCCTCACATGTCTCTGGGCACTGCACTGCTGGTATTCCTCTGCACCCACCCCTCACATGTGTCTGTCCACTGCTGGGAGTCCTCTGCACCCACCCCTCACATGTCTCTGTCCACTGCTGGGAGTCCTATGCACCCACCCCTCACATGTCTCTGTCCACTGCTGGGAGTCCTCTGCACCCACCCCTCATATGTCTGGGCACTGCTGGTATTCCTCTGCACCCACCCCTCACATGTCTCTGGCCACTGCTGGGAGTGATATGCACCCACCCCTCATATGTCTGTCCACTGCTGGGAGTCCTCTGCACCCCCCCTCACATGTCTATGTCCACTGCTGGGACTCCTTGGCAGACACCCACCCTCCCACCCGCACCCTTGGTGCTGTACACTGCTGTCCTGGTCATGTACACACCCCAATATACTGGTTATATGCTGCACCAGGCCCTAAGCCAACATTCGTGGCGTGTGTACGCCTTGTATCACTAATGTACTGGTGCCCTAGAGGTACGGGTGATGCAGTCCGTACCCCCGCTCTGAGGGCATGGGTACGGCCTGTACCACCATTGAAGTGGCGATGTAGGGGTACGCGTGGTATGCGCCGTACCCACGCTCTATGGGCGTGTGTACAGCCCGTACCACCATTGGAGTGAGGAAGTAGGTGTACGCGTGGTACGGGCCGTACCCACGCTCTGAGGGCGTGGGTACGGCGCGTACCCCTACCTCACCACTCCAATGGTGGTACGGGCCGTACCCACGCTCTGAGGGCGTGGGTACGGCACGTACCACGCGTACCCCTACATCACCACTCCAATGGTGGTACGGCCCGTACACACGATCTGAGGGCTTGGGTACAGCCCGTACCACCATTGTAGTGGTGACGGGTACGCGTACGCGGGGATTGGTGGACACGCCCCCGAAGTGACCAGACCCTGGAGGTAATGTATGGACAGTATATGGTATTTTACAAATTTGGTGGAGGTTATGTTTCCTGCCCCTCGCCCCCCCTTTGCCCCTGGGTGTTGTGCTGACCTTCTGCGGCGTCTGCGTCGGTTTCTGTGCACCAGGTCATAGGCTAGTAGGGCCGGGATTACACGTAGGATGGGGTCCATGGCTGTCCGTCGCGTCCCGCAGCTCCTTCTTCGCTTCGTCCTCACCTTCCCGGGAGTTTTTGGCTGGCGTAAAAAATGATCCGTGCGGAGTGACGTAGGCACGAATCGTACTTGCTGGTCCGTAGGACGCTGCCTGACTCCGTCCGGACGTCATGTACGCGATGTCCCGGATCGGAATTGTGGGTATTTTTTCGTCGCACGTAGTTTTTTACGATTCGTACGGAAATGGTATTTCTGTACGAATCGTACTTGCTGGTTTGTAAGGTGCATTTCCCGGGTACGAGTCGTACGGAGAATACGCTCCGTACGACCATTCGTACCCGGGTGTTACAGGATCGGAATCGGCACCTATATGTGCGTTTAACTTTTTAAAATTACATTTATTATATTTGGGGAATTGTTCATTGAATTTTATTCTTAAATATATTTAATATTTGTTAATTTCTTTTATATATATATATATATATATATATATATATATATATATATATATATAATGATATTATGTACAACTATATTTATGACCGATATTTTTTTCAATATTTTTGTACTTTTTACATTATAAATATAGGATGTCAACACCCAGGGAGCTATTGGACTATTCCTTTGCTGTCAAACAAAGATAATTCATAAAAACAAAATATCAAAAAAGGATAGCATCACATTCTATACAATGAACAAACATTTAAAAGCACTCCAAGGTGATATCACCGGAGGAACTTTGTAGAACTGGCATGCAGTATTGGGCGAAACTTCACAAACTGACTTCATTCTGTGTCCTGGTGGGGTGACCAAAACAAAGAGTAGGCGAGCCAACAGCCACCATATAAAGTCTCCCATATTGAGGAAAAAGGACAGCAGTAGACGGTTTTCGTTTGGGTAAGATATATTTGAACCTTCTTCTTCAGAAGGAGAACATCAAAGATAAACCAGCTGACACGTGTTTCGTCAATCGGGCAGTGTACCCATGATTCTTCAGGGCTGAAAATAGCGTAATATGCTCAGTGTCGTGAGACGGGTGATAATTCCAACCCGGCCTTAACAGGTTCTGTAATATAGGAAGGGCCAGTAGTGGCATGAAATTGTGAAGGGAAACACAGGCGGACAGATCAGTCACTTCCCTGTGTGTCCAACAATGAGGGATGATGGGCGGGTTTAACCGTCACCGGAGTAATCTCGTGAATCCGAGACACGATGGGTATGTTCTTCTTCCATCGGTCTCACGACACTGAGCATATTACGCTATTTTCAGCCCTTAAGAGTCATGGGTACACTGCACGATTGACGAAACACGTGTCGGCTGGTTTATCTTTGATGTTCTCCTTCTGAAGAAGAAGGTTCAAATATATCTTACCCAAACGGAAAACCGTCTACTGGTGTTGACCCTGTCTCCATTCCTACCATTAAATTGTGTTTCCTCATACAGACATTTACTTGTATTTACCTAACGTGTGCACAGGACCTTTGTTGCATCTAGACATTAGATAATCGAACAGGAAAACCTACCCATCAGCCATCAGGATATTAACCACATCTTCCCATCCATCAATGAGACCATTGTCTCTGGCAGGACAAACCCGCACAAGCCCAAACAGTTGTCCAACATAGTCAAATTAGGCAACTGAAGTCAAGAGAGCAGGTAAGAGAACGGATGTACAGAACCAGTCAGCAGGCTTCTGCATTTTACACTTACTGGAAATACACACATAGGGTTTTTGAGGCCCGCAGGAATAGGACCACCTCAGAAAAATGAGGAGTACGGAGTCTGGCACTGAAGCAGAGTAAGATGGGGACAGAGATGCATAGTCACTCTACAGAAGCAGAGGAGGAAGGAGAAGGTCAAGGTCCCTACAGTAGTTGAACAAACCGTAACCCGGCCACAGCAAGTATCCCAATACATCAATACTTTACAAGGCTGAAGGCAGAAACTTTAGGAGACTGTATGGTGGAGAATGAGGGACTAGCAGCAGATACAATATCAGGCCCTTTGTTGACTGGCCAGGAGGTAATAACGCAGAAAGAGGCCTCCGTCTCCATTCCAAATCGCACAGTTCGTGATAGCCTAGAGGAATCGATAATCGTAGAGATGGTGAGACTTGTAGATACAGCAGACATGGCTGTGGATAGTACCAGCCCCCAAAATGCCATCAGTAACCAACTTAACCACAATATGGCAGAACAACAAGCACAGCACTCTGAGATCTCTGAGATATTGTCAACAGTAAATGACGGCAAAGCACTATGCGAAATGCTGGGTCAAACACTCACGGGAAGCACCCAAATAAAGAATGTGATTGAAATAGAGGCCCTTGTTCATCATATTAACAACCAGCATTATGACATACTGGATGACCCCACTAGCCTTTGTGCTCCGGGAGTTAGTCAGTACTGCTCTACCCCAGCACACAACTCAGGAAGGGTGCATATACAACAACAATTCAGTGATTTTAGTACCCTTTATAGCCCATACACACAACCCAATATTCCAGGGTCTTTAACACGATCTAGGCATCAATCCACTGAAAAACAATAGTAAGAACAGACAGTGAATTGCAATTAAGTGTGGAAGCCTCTTAATGAGCTCCTACGGCCTGACACCCCGGAACCTACCCCAAATATCAAGACTCCATTCAAAAGGACAGCCCAGCACACATTCTGAACACAATAAACTCCTCTTTTCTGGCAGCAGGCAAGGCACTTCCGTGGCAATCCCACAAATTAGAGATACAAGTGGACTTAATACACCTGTTGGCACAAAGTGTCCTGACAATTGATAAAAAGGTGGACATGATTAATTCCGAAGTTGATCAGTGGGCCACTAGAGAAAAAGGTCAGGGGGCAACCACAAGTCTAGGAAACAATACATGAGAAGCAATATTTGAAAAGCTAACCACATTGCCTGATTTGCTAACCACCTCAATAAACCAATGCAGGGAAGCATGGACAAATAATACACAAAGCAGGAAAAATACAGAAAATGAGGTACCATCCACCGGAGCGATAATTGTCCCAACGGAACCAGGAGAAGCAATCTGCACAGCAGAGTTAACCAGCACCAAGCTTCTGGGCAAAAGTGGTAGCCCCACAATAAGTATGGATGATGGTCACCAAAGTAGAATAACAGGCCAAAAAGCAATCGTAGGGCAGCTCTCCAGACGGCAAAAGTAATAATTGTAGAAATTATTAAAAACAAACAGAAAAACTGCATGATATTTACACACAAAAAGCCTGAAAGGCTAATTCCCCCAAACTTAGGCAATAATCAGTATGCGACTGGAACAGACAGCGCTCACAAACGTCCAATGAATTATCCCATCTTTCAAATGAGTAACAGAATCCTGATGAAGCGGCCCAGGTGATAAATTGCCAGGAATATTTCTCGCAAAAAAATAAGAATGCGCAAAATGCAGATTACCCATACAAGGAGATTTCCACACATATTAATATACATATTGCTTTCAACCCACATGAACAATCCTATTCCAAGGTGGTAAACATTAATCACAAAACTGAGCTCAAAGGAGCAGAATGTATTCAGTTAGAGGTACCATCAGAGACCAGCAGAAGCATGGCAGCCCGAGCAACAGCACTTAGGCCTGCGGAAACGCAACTATGCAAACAGCTGGAGAGGTTGCCAGCAGTACCAGAGCGGGATACCTGCATAGGAAAGGTACAATCACCGCTAATGGAATCACAGCACAAAGGCCAAAATAGAGTAATTTCACAAACAATAACAACATGGAAAATGACACCAGCAGATATAAAGGCTCAGAAGATAAAGCAGCCCTTGAGCAGTAACCTGTATGGAAAAGTACAAGTTGCGACATGCTTGAACAAAAGCTAATAGGGATTTTTGATCAAATAAACACGTATGATGGATAGGCATATGAAAACAAGAAAACTGAAATGGAAAAAGAACCAACGGCTACCTCACCGCTCACGGTGATCTTCACCCCAAATATTATTATAGAGGTCCTGGTGACATATTAAACCAGTCAAATATCTTATATCTCCTGTCGAGCATACCCTCAATGGCTTACTTAACATCAACTCAACTAGCCTCGGTGCACTTTAAGGATTATACCTGAATAAGTCATAGAGAGTCAACCCTGTCAAAGAGGACAAGGAATGTAGACACTGAAAACATCATGGCAAAAAAAGATCTACTCAAGGATTGGGGATCCGCGTAGACAATTGCCCAATGGAAAGGTACCCCCTTGTCCAATCGCAGAGGCCCGCAAATCCAAGTTTAGTAAGGGGCACTAAACCAATTTTGAAACAACATCAAAATCCAGCTTTATAAGGGCCATGGAACTAGACATTGCACAGAGGTAAGAACATCTCATGATTCAAGGGCATTAGAAGAGTGGGCCTGGATCTCATTGGCACAGCACATCAATGAGAGGGCAAACTCCTAGCACAAGGAAATACCTGATTTCACCCGGTCATCAACACCATTGGACTTCAGGGAAAGCACATACCTCGTACATTGAAGGCATAAAGGAGTATATAATAGGGGTGGGCGGAATTTGCGGAGCAGTGTTACGCAAAGTTCAGCGAAATGGTAATAAATCTCCACGAGGTATGCAGAATTCTGCAAGCACGCAGAATTGCGTGTTCCACCCGTTCGCGGTGCATTTTTCCTGTTCGGGGATGCTGTCTGCGTGCTCGGGGAGAAATATCTTGCGAACTTGCCCATGCGGTCGCTAATTGGCGCGGCCATCTTGTTTCACTTGTCCCGCCTGCTTGCGATGCGTGTTTCATGTTCACAAACACGGATGTCCAATGGCGCGTCCAAATGATGTGTTTGCGATTGCACACTCTGGCGGGATCGCGAGGCCGACTAGCAACGGATAGGAAAAACTTGTCGGCGAATGCAGGGATCCCAGTAAGTTGATCCCGCGCACCCGAACACGCATTTTGAAAGCGTGAACAAGGCAAAAAGTCCGATATGCCGCAGATCGCGGAATTTTCGGCAATTCCGCATTCTCAGCGGAACGCGGAATTGCCAAAATTCCGCAAGCGGAGCGGAATTTACCGCCCAGGCCTAGTATATAACAAGATCTAAGATCAGAAGAATAAGCTCGAATGTCCATCATAGCAACAAAAAAAAAGCCATGGAAAGCCATGGAAATTCTTCAGATAATGAACAACAGAACGTTGTGACCCAGGTCCTCTAGATAACATTTGCAATTTAATCACTGCATTAACTTTGAACATGTCAGTTGTTTACCAAATGTGACTGCTGGTTGTCATGAAGTCCACAGATTGCAAAGGCTGCTGCATTGGAATGTCAGTGTATAATGTTCCCCTCTTGTTTTGTGTCTTTATTAATTTGCCTGCACTTGAAATGAAGAATCATGCTACTGTGCAATATGCTAACTGTTGTGGCCGATAAATTGACTGACTCATGTACGTTGTTTTTTTTATGTACTGTGCATTCTTGTGAACTGGTTTTACAAATCTTAATAAAGAAAATAAATAAGGAGACATCTTATGTTTAGAGGAAACATGGACAACTACACCGTGCTCTATTAAAGGCTTCCAGTGAATCCATACATTGGCCTATAAGAAAAACCTTTTTTAAAGACCAATTGGTGGGGTCTCAATATTACTAAAACTACATTTGTAAGCACGAGTCAAGGAATGGCCCATGCACTCATCCGATGTCCAGATCCTAAATGTAAAAGGAATAGGAATAGAGGGCACACCAATTACTATTGCAGTAATTAACCTCTATGTTAATCCAAAAAAGCAGGCAAAACCCATTAAGATTAAGATGATTGCCAGATTAATCAGAGAATATTTTTATGAGCATCCAGGGCATGAGTGCATTGTTACCGGGGACTTCAACATGAGAGATCTGTGTTGCCTAGAGCAAAATCAAGGGGAGAGTGGGCGGAACATCACGGAAGCCTGTATTAATGAATTTAAATTGGGGTCTGTGAATCAAATAGGTTCAATGAATAGGAAATCACAACCAACTTTTAAAAACATCTCCATGCTAGATTACATCTTTCTGAGCAAAGAGTAATTGAGGAGGTGTGATGACCATTAAGGTGCAGCATACTGCCGTAAGTGATCATCACCCACTATCCATCCTTGTAAACGTAAGTGCCACACTGCATGAGGAACATCTTCCAGTTGGCCAAATGCTCACTCCAATCAGTGATCCGGCATCAATAAGACTAATTAAATAGGGACTTTCCAGCACGGCTAGATTCAACCAGTGGAAACAGGCTACACAAACACCTGGCCTTAGATAAGCTGGACAAAAATAATTGATTCGCTATTTGAAGCTCTGAGCACAGGAAAGCAACCCACATATAAAGTTAAAGTTATTTGAAGGGGCCTATTTATCTCTTCGATAATAAAGAATTCAGGGAGAGCAAAATGTGGTGTCGCCAGGCAGATTTACAGCATAGGAGAAGGAAGTGCCTACTGATGGAAAAAAATCTGAAAACATAAAAAAAACATCTGGCAACTGAAACAAACATATATGGACGAAAAATGAAAACATATATGTGCCCTGCTAGCGCCCAATAAGACCAGGGAATTCTGGAGTTATGTCAACGACCTTAATGGTGGAAGTCACACAGAGAATATTGTACCTGCCAAAAAATGGGCAGCCCAAACAACAAAGCTCTACTTTGACTTAGATAAACCCTTGGACAATACTATGGAGGAGGAAGGCAACCATCCTGACGAACATAAGGCAGAATACATCGCCATAACAGAAAAAGAAACCCTAATTACTCTTAAGGGCATTCGGAAGGACGGGGCTCCTGGACCTAATGGGTTACAGGGCAGCATCTTCAATGAAGATCGAGAATTCTGAGCTCCTCACATGCATAGCCTGTTCACTCAATGCTATAAAACTTTGGCGGTACCAGACTCATGGAAAGGCTCCATCTTGCCCCCTATCTATAAAAAAGGGGATGCCCCTCATCCAGAGAATTATATATTGATTGCGTTGTTGAACGTAAATCAGAAGGCATTCTCAAAAGTGCTCATGAAAGAGCTAGAGGCCTGGATAAATAAAAATCACATCATACCACAATATCAGACAGGATTTCGGCCCAACTCATCTACATTGCACACCGCTATCGCTCTGCCATATTTGGCAACCAGAGCAACAGACGCCTCCTCTCCCCTACTTTATGCATGTTTTGGCGACTATATATCCGCCTTTGTTGGCATTGACCGCAACATACTCTGGGAAAAACTTGCAAAGTGAGGCATTATGACGCTTCACACCGACACTTGGGTACGTATTAAGCCTACGCAGACACATGTAACGGCCAAGATCTATACAAACAAAGGGTTAAAACAGGACTGAGTTATCGCCCCTACATTGTTTAACCTATATACTGCGGACTTGAGAAAAGCGCTTTTGAAAGTCAACATCTTTCTGACCAAACTAGGCCATCTTAGACTCCCGATTATGCAGTATGAGGATGATCTGGTTTTACTGGACCAAACCAGAATTGGTATGAAAAGGGGATTGGAGACAGTACATCTATATAATATAGAAAAGAAACTTCAAGCTAGTGCCACAAAAATGAAGGTGCTGGTTTTTGGCTATAAACCGAGAAAAAAAAATGCTGGAATAGCATCTCAGCCCATTAAGTATATCCACCGCTAACAAATACAATTTTCTGTGAGAACAATTCTCAGACACTGGTGGATCAACACTGCAGGCCAAGGCACTTGAGGCTAAAGAGGCTAAGGTCACAAATGGGCTACGCAAATGTAATCATAAGCTTCAAAGTCATTCTGCAGAAGGTCTCCTATGGGTAATGCAACCAAAATTAATCCCAACACTGAGTTATGGCCATCTTGTCTTTCCGGGACTGCTTACTGAAAAATTGGAGCGATTGAACATCATGGCCTTTAGAAAGGTTTTTATTCTTCCATATTCAACACGGCGCACACTGATACAGCTTCCAGTCAATATTTTAATGATGGATATAAAAGTCAAAAAGATTTAATACAATTTTATCACAGTGTGTTAAGGCAGGGCCTGACACAATCAGGGAAGCACTAAAAACAGGTTTCCAGGATAGTAATAGCTGCTGTGCCAGATATCTCACGAAGGCCAACAAGTCTCTGGGCATGCTGCTAGAAATAATAACTGATACATCCTTAACAATGGCCAGCCTTAAAGGTTTGTTAAAAAAACAGGGCAAGCGCATCTGAAGGCAACAGGATCTTGAACTCACAGAAAGTTACATCACGTCAACCATACCTGAAGGCAGGGCTGGGAAGGCAAGCCCTACAGAACATCCTGAGAACCAGGCTTCTAGCACTGCCAATACGGGATTATAGGGGACAAAGACAAACACATTGTCAGGAAACAAGGGATGCTGTTTATGCCAATATCATAAAGAATCAACTGAGCACATCATTTGTTGCTGCCCAGCCTTGCTGGGCCAGAGGTGATTACTTCTAAGAAAAATGTTCCTGCGAAACGGTGTAAGATCATGTAAAGAGGCCCTAATGTTCATTCATACTACCACAGTGCTAATAGCCCTCGCAGGAATTGGCAAGTTTTACACAGTAGCTGGAAGGATGCTATGAACATCTGCACAAATAATGTGCCACATAGATTTACGTTTTTTCACCCGCATCACTGATCTTTTTAACATTTTCTTTTTCATTGACTTGGGAGGAGTACTGTTTTTAACTTGTAATATATGTTTGTTAATAATATTTTTTGCTGTCTAGATTGCGGCACATGCTCCCTTGCATACTCTCCCTGGTATTTGGATGCACCAGGCTTACTTACTTGTCTTTCAGGCACAAGTCCCTCTGAGATACATGTATGTCTGGCCTTGTTGCAAAATATAGGGGGCCTCAAAACAACTCTGTAGTAATCCTTGCAATTTCCCGATGCATACTCACGTATAATGTAATTATATGCATGTCTGCATGACACAATACTGCATGCTCACCCACTCATGGCCATTTTTTGCATTGGCTATACAAAACAACCTTGAGTGACTCGACATTACCCACAAGGTGTATGCCAAACAAATGTTGGCCAAGTTAAATGCTTGGATGGAAGAGAAAGACATCCTCTCACCTTGTCAGGCCAGTTTCAGACAGAGAATAAGCACAATTGACCACATATTTAGACTCTTTAGTATAGCCTGGAAGTACACAAAGATAAAACATGGACACTTATATGTTGCCTTCATAGATTTGAAGGCAGCTTTTGACTCTATTCCCAGAGATCTTTTATGGAAATCATTATGGAGTCAGGGAGTCCCAGAGAAGATTCTAGACCAGATTATAAGGCTTCACGACGAGAATTTTGCAAAGGTTCGCTGGGGCCAAGGAGTGGAGCTGACGGAGGAAATCACAATTAGGAGAGGGTTGTGCCAGGGCTGCGTCCTGGCACCAACCCTGTTCCTATTATATGTAAATGATATAGTAGAGCACCTGCACTCAGCTCTGCACGATTCCCCCAAGCTCGGAGGTACTGATATCTGTGCCCTCACGTCTGCAGACAACACAATACTGTTGTCACAAACACCTAGGGGTCTGCAAAATCTACTTGATATCCTAGACAACTATTTTAAGACAAAGGGTCTTGAGATAAACCCCAACAAAACCAAATACATGGCCATCAATCTACATAAAAATATCCAGAAAAGACTAGTACTGAATGGGGTGCTTTTGGAATGTGTCCCCAACTTTGTATATATATCTAGGTGTTACACTAGACTCAAAATTTACATGGAATTCTCAAATAAATAAGTCAAATACAATCCTAATGCAGAACTGTATTCCTATAGTGAAGAAACAGCACTCCACCTTATCAAAGGCTATTACTCCCGCATTAGAAGTTTATCAATCTAGAGTTCAAGCAGCTACACTCTACAGATCTGAGCTATGGGGAGGAGAAAATCTTCAGCCTCTTATCACTGGGTAAAACAAAATCATTAGAATGCTTACACGCCACCTAAAAACACCCAGATGATCCCTCTTACACATGATATTGGGATAAAAAGACTAGGACATCTTGCAGTATGGAGGCTCCTGGCCTACTGGATTAGAATTTGGACAACTGCGGAACTAGAGATTTATAGGCAGACTCTGAGGGAGTTATTGCATTTGGACATATTTGTCACTTTTCCCTGGTTGGCCCACATCCGTAAATGGCTCACCGATTTGGGTCTGAGCCGCTACTGGGTAACCCCGAGCTTGCTGACCCCTGATTCCAAGAGAGAGATCAGGTCCATATATTGGGAATTTATAATGCACAAAGTCACATTAAATTCTGAGTTGGGGAGATTGACTATTCAATTCCTGTCTTTTAAATTGACCCCGAGTTTTGAGCCCTTTCTAGACGAGATTGAACTGCAAATGGCTAAGTCACTCTATATGAAATTTAGGTAAGAGATATTACAAGTTAATGCTTTCACAGCTAAATGGACAAAATCTTAGGTGATGGTTAATGATCCTAAATGCTCACTGTATATACTAGGTGCCAATGAGGACTTTGCGCATGTTCTATTCTTCTGCGCAGCATATGCTACCCCCAGACGCAAGTGGATCAAGCCCCTGTGCAGAAGTTTGAACATCAGATGCTATTTAGAGCCAATTAGAATACTAAAATCTGACAGTCACCAAATTATTGTATTTGGCGTCAGTAAATTTTTGTTGGCTGCCAGATATAGGAATGGGCTTAAATTTTAAACGTTTTTTTAAAAAAATGATTGTTAGAATTTTGTATGCATTTTAACTTTTATTATGGTCTTAGATTGAATCATCTAATAATTCTAGCAGTAGTGGAGCCTAAATTGGTGCTGCGTGCGATAATTGAATAGTTATCTTTGTATTGTATTGGCAAGAATTATTAATGAAACTATGTGCAAACGGGGCCAAGACTAAAAGGAGAAACATTTAAACTATATATATGTCTGGATTTTAGTCCCTTGTAATTGATATATGTTTTTATGTTTGCATTAGATGGATGAAATTTGCAATATGTACAAAGATTTGTTTTGTAATCTTTGATGATTCTTCAAATCGAATAAAGATTTTTTGATGATGACTCGAGCTCTGATTCCAATGGGACGTAGCCCCCTTTGACATTGTCAATTTTATTTGGGCTATTAATATTTCAACTATTTTATATCTTTATTCAATGCACGTTTCATGATGAAATCCATTTTGCTTTTGTAAATGATTTTAGGTAATCATACAATAAAGATTTTACTCAGTGGGGCATTCAGAGCCAACAAATAAAGCTGAAACCAACATGGGTCTGTGGGTCATTTGGTCTCCTGCCCTGTGCATTAGCCACATTTTTCTACTCAGTAACAAACTCCGACTTTGAGCGACTGTGAAAGGCAAATAAAAATGCAAAGTAAGCCAAAAATATGACAGCCCACCAGGCTTTTTACAGTGATGAAAGTGTATCCGCCACACCTGCGAGTGCACTATCATTATAGAAATCTCACCACACAGGAGAGGATCTCTAGATACGACGGGTAGTCCTACACTGGTGGATGGGAAGAGAGAGACAAGGGCCTTTGCAAGGGAGCTCTTTAATATGATTTTCTACTCATCCTGTAACAGGCTTTTAAAGTTGTTTTCCAGAGATCCTGATATCTTTAGTATCCTGTGCTTTTTTATACACTTCAAGAATCATATTCCAGTGAGGAGGGCAACTGCCCTGCTGATTGTTTTGTAGGAGTCTAGCAACGGCAAAAGTTGTAAAAGCACATGTTAATTTCCTCATTCAACAATACCATTACATTGATTCATTCGATATAGCATGACTCTACCTCCAAGAAGCAGCAGAACACATTTTTAGGTCTCAGAAAACCTATTATGTACAATAGCAATATGTACAGTGGGCTTTAGGTTATCCTATTGCTTATCATCTGTTGGCTTTTGAGTCAATCTAATGTGCTTGCTTTTTATTCCATGGTTTTTAATACACTTCTTATGTTTGTCTCTCTCATGGAGCATAGCTTCTTACCATACTTCTTATTGGATGGACTGTATCCTTTCTCTGCTTCATTCAGGGAACTATTTATTTTCCTTGGAGAACTCCATGAGAGTGCATGTGTTTTCTTTCTCTCCCTCTCTAATGCTGTTCCTCACCCTATGACCCCACCCTCACATTCTGTCTGTGTTGCTCCCCCTAGCTCCTTCTTTCCTTCAAGAATGTTACTAGGTGTAATGTGCTTTGAAAAGTGGTCCTTGATTACAAGCAAAAAAACACTCAATGCTTCAAAGGATACCTTCAGTGCTCATGTCTGGTGTAGGGATCCATATGTATGCTATGCCAGCATCTCTATACAGCTTCATCATGGTTTCAGGGCTCATGGGCTCTGGATAGTAGTTGCAGCCCGAAGAGTTCTGAATGATATCCCAGTCGGTCTGGAAGTTCATCACCGCTGTTACTCCTAGTTCATGCTTCAGCTTCACGGTTACATGTTCCAACTGTCGAGGGCAGCTGCCCAGCCAGATGTTTGGTAGGATTCTAGAAACAGAAAAGTTGTAAGATTGTTAATTTCATCATTCAACCCTACAGTCACATTTTATAATCCTTTAGATATAGCACGACCCTAGCTCTAAGGGCCAGCATCAAACGTTTTATTGCGACAAGACCTGTTGTGGGAGGTAAACTCTGTTAGGGAGTCCAGTTGAAACTAGACTGTTTTGGGGCAGGAAAGTGGAAGTATGTGGTTGGTACGGTACTGTTACTTTTTATGCCACCCTAATTAAACATCTACATTATATTTATTTACAATGTGAGTCACAGGGAGAGAACGTCATTTGGTAAAAATACACAAGTTTGTGGTCATTTGGTAAATCTATGATTAGAACCCAGGAATCCCGGTGGAAGGTAAGCAACTAAGCCATAAGACCAAATCTATATGAGCCGATTCCAAAGTGTGCAAGAAAAGTGAGGCACAGATTTCTGCTGTCTGTCAATGAATTCTCATGGCGAGGGTTGTGAAAGTGAATTCCTCTTATTGAAAAAGTAACCAGAATGGAAGGAAACCTCTAAATAGACAGACAGCAAGCGTCCCCTAAATCAGCTTACATTTTCGTGGAGAGGAATGTGTGGCTTGAATGTTTGTGCAAATGTGTTGCATTGCATTTTGATGCGGTGGTGAAGTCTTGTATTTTTTTTTTATGCTGTTGTGTTTTTCGGTGGTATTGTTGCATAGTGTTATTGCTCAACTGTAATATGGTTATGTTTAAAGTGCTGTTTTGCCTCGTTTTGTTGTGTTTTTAGGTCTCACCTAGCTATTGCGTTTATGCAATTGCTGTGCGAGACTCTAGTAAGAGGGGCATTTCAAAGTGCTCCCAAAAGTGAATTGCATGGCGAGCACGCGCACAATCACGTGCATCGTGCCACCATGCAATCCGTTTGGGGAAGCGCTTCAGCCCACTGGCGCATGCACGTGTAGCCACAGCCTCGCATCATACTTCAAAGGGTCCGCTCCCCTGCCTGGAATGCGCTACCCCGCCCCCGCCACAGCATGCCGAGAGATTGTTTCCTCATGGCGCCTCTCACAACTGTCCCTCCCCCACCACAGGGCTAGTCTCACGGACGCATTGCTATCCATCGATTTCACTTTCATGCCCGTGTTCTCTTTGCCTTTCAGCACACAGCCCGCCCTCCGTGTTTTCTTGCAGCTTTGCCCAGATCTGAGTCTCAAACAACCAAAACAATAAGTTTGCCCTGCACGCTTTCTGCGCTTACAAAGTTAACATATGCCGCGCTCATTCCCTTTTCATCCTTCTAAGGTCGATAACATTAGCTCCATTAATTCTGCGTCTAAGGATTTAAATAACCATATGTTTTCTTGCAACTTTAGGCACTTCACACACACAGCCCCACTGCTCACACACACAGGCATCAAGGCAGCAACAGAATGCTCTGAGCCCCACCAGTGTTTGCCACACACACATGCCTCTCGCATCTCGTGTTTTCTTCCAGCTTTGGCCCGTGTTCTCTTTGCCTTTCAGCACTCAGCTTCCCCGTAACCACCATTTAACTAACATCCTGCCACACTCATTCCATTTTCATCCTCGCTTTCACTTTCATGCCTGTGTTCTCTTTGCCTTTCAGCACACAGCTTCTCCGTAGCCACCATTTAACGACCATCCTGCCACACTCATTCCATTTTCATCCTCGCTTTCACTTTCATGCCCGTGTCCTCTTTGCCTTTCAGCACACAGCTTCTCCGTAGCCACCATTTAACGACCATCCTGCCGTAAACACCATTTAACTACCATCCTTTTAGTTAAAATAAAAGAATTGCCTCTAAGGGTTTAAGGAACCATAGAAATACAAGGCAAGGCAACATACACTCCGAATGCCACTCAGAGCCACATAATTACATGCCACATAACTACAATGCACTCAATACAACAGACACTCCAAAAACCAATCAGTGCCACATAGTTACACACCACATAATTACACAGCGCTCAATGCCACATACACTTCAAATACCACTCAGCGCCACATAATTAAACACCACATAATTACACTACACTCAATGCCACATGCACACCAAATAACACTCAGTGCCAATTAATTACAATGCAAACAATGCAAGATGCACTCAAAATAACACTCAATGCCACATAATTACACGCCACTAAAATCAACATACACTCCACACAAAACCACTCAGTGCCACATAATTATATTCTACATAATTACACTCCATCTATCTATCATCTATCTATCTATCTATCTATCTATCTATCTATCTATCTATCTATCTATCTATCTATCTATCTATCTATCTATCTATCTATCTATCTATCTTATCTATCTATCTTATCTATCTATCTATCTATCTATCTATCTATCTATCTATCTATCTATCTATCTATCTATCTATCTATCTATCTATCTATCGGACTATTGCACTCTATCTATCTATCTATCGCATCACCACAGCATCACTTAGCACCACCACAGCATCACTCAAGGGCACCACTACATCACTATGCGCTACCACAGCATCAATTAACGCCACAGCATCACTCGACACCACCACAACATCACTCACCGCCACCACAGTATCAATCTGTACAACCATTCAACAACAACTGGCTCTAATATGTTCTCTCAATATTTAGGCTTTATTACAAATGGCACAAAAATAATGATAATATTTAACTTCTGTTCTTGGATTTTAGGCGCAATTAAATACACTAAACATAATCTTCACAAGAGTTATTAACAAAAGTTTAAACGATTGCCATTATAATTTACATTAACTTTTATTTAAGTATTAATTATTTGCAAAAATTAAAAGCCATTGTTATTTGTAATATCAGTACATCTAAGTCACGTAAATACAACACATATTGAATTACAAATGCTATAGGTGTCACATTTGCAACAGTTAAAACTATTGACATTGTACATGAGAAAGCTAGTAATTTCAATATTTTCAATACCAACACATAAATAAAAAATTAGTCAATTTACAATACAAAAAGCTCAAACTTTCCTAATGCGAGACCTATTGCATTGCAAATGCTTGTTTCTTTTTTTGGTGTGTCTGTGCTGTGTTCTGTTGTTTACGTTAGAGATGTCAACAAATGCCGCTACATTTCCAATTAAAAGTGGCATATTCCTTTAAAGATCCAATGACAAACAACCATTTATCGCTGACTATGGTAGCAATGTAACCGCTGCATTCAAATCCGAGAATTGGGAGCCTCGGAGGAGGGTCATGTCACAGGTGCGATCAGTGACTCAATGGAAAAGTTCTATTCTGTTTCAGATCACTCGCTGTCTGACGAGGAGGAGGGTGATCTTGATTTAGAATGGTCAGATTACGACAGCGAAGCTGGTGACTGGCGACCCAGTTTGACTACAGAAGCCCAGGCTACTGACACAGTCCGTAAGGCCCCTGGTATCAAGCCTCTAGGAGATCAATCTCAAATTGATCTGCAGACATCATCAAATTCCAAGGTTGGAGCCCCTGATCTACCAGAGGAGGTTTCTCTGTTAACGATATACCATACAATTATCCAACACAGAGAGGCAACAAAGCAAGAGAATTTACGCACTCAGTCAGTGTGTCGTAAATTACAAAACTCCCTTCGACGTGTAATCAAATCAACAGCGGAGATTAACACGAGAGTTACTGAAGCTGAAGAGAGGATCTCAGCACTTGAAGATGCTGCAGCTGTCCAAAAAGACTTGGTTACCGAGGTTAAGGAACAGCGAAAAGACATAATATGGAAGCTATCGGACCTTGAGAACCGCTCAAGAAGGAATAATCTCCGCATTTTGGGAATTGATGAGGATATTGAAGGAGGCGACGCTCGGCAATTTATAGTTGAGCTTTTCACTGAAGCGTTCCCAGAGGTCACCCAATGGGAATGGAATCAAGAAATCCAGAGAGCACATCGCTTCCCGCTATCAAAAAGAAAGAAAACATCCTCTACTAACACTAACAGCTCTTACCCACGTGCTATTCTGGTTTGTTTTAACACCTTTCTTGCTCGTGAGTGTGTTTTCGATCTAGCTCGACCCAATAAAAAAAGATCTGCCAAGGGCTGCCAGTTTTTTGCTCGGCCCGATCTTGCAGCAGAGACAGTAGAACGCCGCTGGCATCTCCGTCAGCAGATCCCTCTTTTTCAAGCGAAAGGTGCCCAAGCTTTTTTGCTCTTCCCTGCAAAATTGAAAATAATACATAAGTCAGAAACAAAATTTTTTCTTTCTGAAATAACTGCAAGAGACTATCTGGACACAATGTAGGGAAAAGGGAGTGGTAAGGGTGGCAAAAAAAAAAAAAAAAAAAAATGTTTAGAATAGTGGAGGCTGACTTATATAATCTATAAAAAAAAAAAAAAAAAAAAAAAAAATTTTTTTCTTTGCTGTATTTCTCTCCTCATTTATTGCCTCAATGTGTTAAAAGGAAGTTAACAGACCCATTTTTCTTCTGTATTACTTTAACGGGATTTAGATAGGACCGATCCTCTTATAATATTTATCAAGTATATTGTTGTCGGCCCAGCGGAGTGTGGTCTGACGCTTACTCAACCATCACAGGGACCTCGGTCCTGAGCTCCCGTTATTGGTTAAAGGGTAGGGGGGGGCAACGGGGTGGGAGGGGGGGTTGGAAGGTGGGTAGGGGGGGGTGGGGTCACTGGGTGATAATGTGGTGGATACCTGAGGTGATTGGCCATACAAGTAAGATGCATGGCAGGGGGACTTTAATCTCTCCTAAAGTGTTAATTATTTACTCTTTTTTGATATGTTGGTGGTATATCCTATATAATCTCTTTCAAAGTGTGTATACGTTTATATGTATGATGTTCTCTTTTTCTATTAGGCTTAATGGCAAACTGTAAATTGACCTGTGCAACCTGGAATATCTGTGGGTTAAATGATCCTAAGAAGCGGAGGATATTTTATAAGCTGATGCAAGTCATGCAAGTGGATTTGATCTGCTTGCAAGAAACTCATATTTCTTGGTCCAACAGGCATTATCTTAAATTTTCGGGTTATGATTTAGTGGTTACCACCAGACAAACCTCCACTATTAGGGGCGTTGCTATCATCGCAAAAGCTGGAATTGCCCAACTCAAGAGAACTAAACAAGATAATACAGGTAGATGGTTAATCGCTGAATTGCTCATCAACAATTCTATACTTTCGATCTGTTCAATATATGCCTCTAATCTGGATGATCCACAGATTTTAATGGATCTAAATGTAGAATTAGCTAATTGGCCGCACCCGTTAATCTTCTGTGGTGATTTCAATGTCAATATACCTAGTAGGCTAGATATCACTAAATCGATTAATTATATCGGTAGGAAACCTCAGGTTTATAAAGCACTTCGTATATTAATATGTGAGCATGGTCTAGTAGATACATGGCATGTTAGCAATCCAGCACTTAACGGGTTTACCTTTTATTCAATACCCCATCAAAAATTGGTTCGTATAGATTACGTCTTTGCTTCTGTTGAAGTTCTGAACTCTATTAAGATAAGGCTCGACCCACGGACCATATCTGATCATAATCCCATAATTTTTAGTTTTTCTTGGAATCGACCTCCGCACCATATCAGATCTTGGACTTTCGACAGGAAGCTGTTGTTGGATAAACTTTATCATGAACGGATGTCAGTTTGGATTCCAGACTTTTTTTTAATTAATAGTAATTCAGCTTCGGTAGGCCTGGTCTGGGACACATTTAAAGCTGCCCTACGCGGGGAAACTAAGAGAATTGCGTCTTATCGGTGGCAAACCGAGCAGCAAAATCTTAAAAATAGGGCTTTAGCACTCCAACAAGCTGAGCTAGATCTAAGCACTAGCATCCGTATTGGTGGCGATCTAACCACTTGTCAGAAAGCGGTCGCTCTTGCCAAGGCTAACTTTCTTGATCCTTTATATGCTGATATAGCTATTAAGTATTTTCAATTTCGTACATCTATGTATGAGTTTGGTGAAGCATCAGGCAAGGTTTTGGCAAAAAGAGTACAACAAAGAACAATAGCTAGTCATATAACAAAGGTTAAAGACCGATGGGGTACTCTACAAGACTCACCCAATGGTGTTTTAAACACCTTTGTGGATTTTTATTCAACCTTATATACTGAGGAACCAAATATTTTTCAGCAACAACAAAGTCAATTGGATCATTTTTTAAAATCCTTTGAAACTCGGAAGACTGCTCTCGAACAGAATTCAATCTTGGTCGAACCTATAAGTTGGGAAGAAATCGAAGCTGCCATAAAATCTCTGTCCTCTGGCAAGGCCGCAGGACCTGATCTCATTCATCTTGAATTTTATAAAACTTTCTCTTATTTATTTAAACAACAGATGCTCGAAGTCTTTCAGCTTGCTCAGAAGGGGGTCATTCCCGAGACTTGGCGACAATCGACCATTGTATTATTCAAAAAGAAAGGAAAGGATGAACTAAATCCAGCATCTTATAGGCCTATAGCACTAATTAACACCGACAGCAAAATTTATTCCAGGGTTTTAGCATTTCGTCTCGTCCAAATTATTTCCCCATTAGTTTCTATTCGTCAACATGGTTTTATTCAGGGTAGAGACACCACTGATCATATCAAGCGTGTTATTGCACTTTTAGATTGGGCTCAGACTACAAAATCTCCCCTGGGTGTGATCCTGTTGGACGCCGAGAAGGCGTTCGACAGGGTCTCCTGGGGCTATCTCTGGGCTGTTCTTCGTTGGAAAGGGATACCGCCTGAATTCATTCTTGCCTTGCAAACATTATATATTTCCCCAATCGCTAAAATTCGCATCTCAGGAGAGGAATCGAGTTATTTTCCTATTACTCGTGGCACCAGACAAGGGTGCCCTTGTTCCCCTCTCCTTTTTGCTTTATATATTGATCCTTTTCTATCCCTCATAGAACAAGCAAAAAATATTTCTCCGATTATCGTTCATGGCACTGAGTATAAAACACTGGCATATGCTGACGATATAGTAGTGCTAACAAATAATATTACTGCATCTTTTCCTGTGCTGGAGACTTTAGCTGCTCAATTTGGCTCAATCTCTGGATACAAATTAAATATTTCAAAAACTCAAATCTTGCAATCATTAGCTATGCCAATAACAACTGTTTCTACTGTTTCACAAGCGACATATTTAGGCATTGAGATATCGGCGGATGTAGGACAGATTTCAGATTTAAATTTTTCTCCCATCATCGACCAGCTTCATAATAAACTAGAACGGCTGAACCACCTCCATCTCTCCCTATTTGGGCGCTGTAACGTTCTTAAAATGTTGGTACTTCCAAAATTTTTGTATTTATTCCGATCTATCCCGCTATTAGTTTCTAACCTTACTTTAATAAAGGCACAAAGAATCTGTCAGAGGTTCTTATGGGCATATCGTAAGCCGCGACGAGCTGCCAAATGGACTTATCTCCCGCAAGAACGCGGGGGCTGGTCAGTTCCAAATCTTACCTACTATTATTGGGCGGCGATGATTCAACACTTTGCCTTTCCACTATTTGGTAAGAAGGTGGTATTACAGCCATTTTTGGCTCCTTCAATCTATTCAATTTCATTAGGTAATGCTACGCAAGGGATACTAACACGTATTTTAGAACCAAGCTATTTTAAAAAAACGAGGTTTAAGGTAGCCTGGGCCTTGTTCACGATCTGGCAAAAAATTTGTCGATTATTCTCTAACTATAAAATCAACTTTTATACTCCATTGAATGCGTCCGGACTTCCTCCAGTGATATTTCAAGACTCAATAACTGCTGTTTGGGCTTTGCAAGGCCTTACCGACATAGGCGATCTAGCCGATTCTGGCATGCTAGCTTCTTTTTCTTTTTTACAACATAAATTTGAATTGCATTCTAACCAATTTTTCAAATATCTACAAGTTAGAAGCTTTCTCGGGAAAAAATTATTAGAAAACTCAGCACTGTTTGACAAGATTTTGATATTTGAACTGGTTAAAAAACAAGCCAAAATTGGCATATTGTATCAAACTCTGCTATCCCAACTATCAGACGATCTCTCGAATTTTAATAACAAATGGGCAGTTAAATTTGGGGTACCAACTATAGATTTAAAGGTACCACTTATGTTAGCCAAGACTGTTTTTGTTTCGGGTACTCTCCGTACTCAAAGCTATATGGCTATGTTTAACCTTTATTATACCCCAGCTAAAATATCAAGATGGGGGATCGCCTCTGGGGCTATAAGTTCGTTATGTCCAAGATGTAAATTCCCATCTGCGGATTCTCTTCACATGTTTTTTGACTGCCCTGAACTATCACTCTTCATTAAGCAAATTGAAATATTCCTCACACAGATAACTCAATCTCCAATTAAAATCTCTGCTGAAATGGTGATTACAGGTTATCAATATGCCATGGATACTGCCAGATCAAGATATCTTCATTCCTTTTTGTTCATTGCAATGGCAATGTTTAGACTCTGTATTACCTCTATTTGGATAAATCCTCAACCTCCTGTTTTCTTTCATTGGCAGGCCAGGATGCTGGCTTGGTTTAAGTTAGAAACTGCTGTACGTAAGTTTCAGGGAAGGAGAAGACGTTTAATTGCTGCTAAAAACTGGGCCCCATTTCAGGATTGGTTAGCAAATTAATAAGTTGTTTTCTATAATCAACTGTCATGTATTTTTGTTGCTCTTTTTCTGTTGTTTATTTTTTATCCATTGTATATATTTCTGTATTTCTGTTTATGAAGTTTAAATCGCCAAAACCTTTTTCCACCACTGTAAAAAATGTAAAATAAAATTTAAAAACAAATCCGAGAATTTTCAGCTCTGTAATGTATTAGTAATATTATATGGAGCGATACAGTAAACGTGTCTATGGATTTCTCAGAGATATGTGGGGCAAAGGCTTTAGGTTTCTGACAGCACTTCCAAAACACTCCATCTCAACCTGAAAAAACTTCAACTTTTCAGAGATTCCAATTCTATTTTTATTGCCTAGTTACCAGGGCTAAGACACTTTGGCCCAAAACCTTGTGTCACACTATTTATGTTTCTTTGGCAATAATACAATAAAATCAGGAGCTTTTCCTATAATTTCACTGTGCTAGCCATCAAATGGTTTGTAATAAAGTAACTTGTCACAGCAGTACAGTGGCGCATTTAGAACGGCGGTGATCTTTAATTTTTTTTATTTTATCTATATATCATTATTATTCAGCGTGTGAACCACAAACGGACCTTAAAGAGCCATGATGGCAGGGTGGAGGGAGAGAGGGAGAAATGAGTGAGATGCAGGATCTTTGCTTTGCAGAGAATACAACAGAGGAGGGGCATTAATAAAAAACATCATAAGTGAGTCCAACAGGTGAAGTCTGTCAAGGCCACCAAAAGGAAATAGCTATGAGAAAACATCCTCTACAATGAATGTGCCATTCGTAGGCATCTGACAAGCAGGCGTAAATTGTACAAGAGTCACAAGAAGCCAGCTGAGGTGTGCAGAGTCTAGGCCAAACCATTAATGGAAATAGTGTATCTTCAGGCCTCTTCTGAATAATACACTCTTCAGGGTTCACCATGGCTGACACCAGTTGCGGATGCTGACAATAAAAAGAGGCAGGGTGGTGGGGCAGCAACGGGGGTATGAATTAATAATTGTTTTTAAAACTACCTGATGTTACCGGCTGCCTTTCACCTCGGTGCTCCTCTCCTTCCTGTTCTCTGGGACACCTTCAGAGACTCCTTATCCGATTCCCGTGCTGCTCTCATGCTGAATGAGAGCAGCGTGGGGTTTGGCCTGAGCGGGTTGGTTTAACGCTCGCTGAGGCACAGGTAGTCTGTGCCGTTTCCCCACCCAGCTGTGAAATACAGCTGGTTGGAGAAACCTAACTGTGCATGTCTGTTTGGCTGGCCTAGACAGCCGGCTAAACTAACATGCAAACTGATAAGTGCACCACCCTCCACTCCTCCTCTCTCCCATGGTCTGGCCCGCCGCTCACTACCCACGCTTGGCTCAGCCAGCAGCTGAAAAATAAAACGATAATAAAATATAATTTTATTTTTCAGCTGGTGGCTCTGAGCCAGTGGGTGACGCTCTTCGCCATTGTGGAGGAGCCGCCGCTGACTGACACTGACATATGGGGTATATTTTATTAAGTAAATGGTTTTCTTGTCAGTGTGGCTAATTACATTAACACATCTTCCTCTAGCTTCCACCATGCCCAATCAAGAGTCTAAAATGATAAGTGTCTAAGATTGGCTCCCTCTAGCTGCCAAACATACATAAGGGTCAAAAAAGAAAAATTGTGTACTGTGGTAACAAATTATCTAACACAAATTTAACATAGTGAATACTCAAATTAGTCACTGGTATATCTATTTATCATCAATCATTGTTTATTCATTAGAATAGGAACAAGCTCAATGGCTCATATTCTTAGTAAACATACCTGGGACCAACATAAAAATTAATACATTATCATACATATACATAATTACACATTAATGACAAAAAACATAAACAAAAGGCACTCAATCATCTTCTTGAAATCTTGTAATCAAACAAATACAAATATAGGATTTTTTAAATTTCCCTTCAGTCTTCCAATACTTTTAAATGTGCGTGGCTGTCTCCAGAAATAAACACACATTCCACATTAGGATGTAGTCTTTCGGAATAATCACACCTTGAGGACACACTTCTCTCCTATTCCTTTAGTGCGTGTCCCAATGATGTATTAATGTGTTTCAATTTCAAGGGCTCTTCCAAAAGAAAGTGTTGACGCTTATCAGCCCTTTCACCTGTGGGCCGCTTCAGGACAATGGAAGGGTAGAAGTACTAAGCCATGTCACCATCACAGCATTCAGCCCAAAAACTTGGAGTGTGAGCAGCGTATTATCAAGAGGCACGACGTTGGTAAGCATTCACACTTGCAGCCTACTAAATAGGGGCCAAGTTGCGAAGGCAACAACTGCCTGTCATTAGTAGGAAACTCCTGAAACTATTCAGAGTGGGATGAGGAATGCTGCCAGCCAGTCGGCATTCACCGAGGTGGCCTTCAAGTAATGGACACACATAAGGGCTCACATTCCTGTGAGTCTCTAAAGAACATTAATGTTAATCATCACTCAACAGCAATAAAGTGCCCAGTCTTGATGCTAGCTAATGCAATATTTAATATCCAGCCCACCCCTAGCAAGGGGACCAGTGTGCAAAAAGCTGACTCCTACTAAAAAAAGACTGAATGTGACTATTAAACTAGGAATGCCCTGCACTCAAGGAATGCCTGTGTTCTACATCCCCTTGCAAAGCAGTTTGAGCCACCTGAAATGTGGCCCACTGTACATTATTCTGCACAATATCACACTATGAGACACATGCATCAAGCTTTTTACCGGTCGCAAGCCTGGCTGATTCGCAGAATCGGCCCGTTTGAAACCAGTAAAATGCCACTCGCGATGCATCAACCCAAAATACATTCGCAAAATAGGTAATTGCAAATTTGCGATTACCTATTTTGCAACTGCATTTGGGGAATTGCAATTTGCCATTCCCTAAATGCAATGCAAGAAGCGTTTTCAAAATGCGACTTTTCATTAAGGAATCGCAAATTAACATCAACTTCAAGTTGATGTTCATTTGGAAATCCATAGAAAAATTGACAAAATTTCGGGCATGTGTAAGCACAACATGTGCACAACATGTGCACACTTCCCTTTGGGGGGTGCATCAGGGGGGGCCTACGGCCTACGGCCCCCTAGCACCCTTGAAATAGCATTCGCAATTTGCGACTACTTATTTGGTAATCGCAAACTGCAAATGCTTTCCCATTCATTCCTATGGACCTCTATGGTAATGCATTCCCTAACGATTCGCTATTAGGGAATGTGTAGGAATCACTATTTTTTTTGCGATGCCTACATGCATAAGGAATTGCAACTCCCGAATAGCGATTCCATTGCGTTGTGGTATCTGCCTAGAGCAGATACCACAACTCAACTCAAAGCTTTCTGGACCTTCTCCACTACAGAGTTACAGGTATGGTTGTGAGGTGCTCATTGCTGCTCAGGCATTAAGGGGGCTAATACTTGTGTCTGAATCAAGGAAATCTGTCTGGTTGGTGATTATATATAGCGGATATGAGAAATCTAGCTAGGGTATTTTTGGTGGAGGGACAACTTCCATAAACTAATCAACCAGACAGGTCATTAAAGCACAAACTGAATCCATAGATTTTTAGTTTTTTTAGATCGTCAGTAAAAAGGATGAAACTAAAGATCATAGGTCTGTATACAGCTAAAGAAAAGACTTTGGATCCAACTCCTCCCCTAAGCCTCCATTGTCCGGAAAAAAAGAGAGAACTGATGAAGTCTAAACAATACCCATCAACTTGGCAACCAGCACATTTTTGTTAAAATTATTTATCATGATTAGATATACGGAAGAGTTTTTCCTCAAATCTCATTCAATGATTGAGTTTGATTTACTGAAATAAATCACTAATTATGCCTGTGTAACTTGTGCTAGAGCGGAAATCAGTTTAAATAAAACTCCGGTTTACCATCACAAGCAAACAGGGCTGAGCCCCACTTATGGTGCTGTGGCCCAACAGGTCAATGGACCTTGGCCGTTGTAGCTGAGAAGATCAGGAGGAAATCAATCATCACAACAATATTAATCCCAATTTCTAGTTCTAGTAATAATGAGAATTTAAAAAGATTTTTAGCTTTTAATTTTCAAAGTTTAGTAGATTGTTTTTAATCATGATCATAAATTGTATTTGTATTAACCTCAAAATAATCAATCTTTTGTAGAATTGATAAGGAAATTATAGTTAATTCAATGAAAATACAATGCATTAATCATGTTCCATAAAGAAAGAAATCCCTATTATGAGAATGGGGCAAAAGATGTCAACAGGAACTCAGAAAGAGTTCCAGTTCAAAAGAGAGTGAGATCAAGCATAGAGCTCAAAAATATATGCAAAGGTCATCAATTGATCACAGCAGAACTTCACATAAAGAGACGTTCATGAAACTAGGTAGAGTCCCAAAGCAAAGGTAGTAAAGCAAGGTAAATATACAGTAGCAGTAGTAACCGCAATCAATAGGATGGCAGGAGAGTCAGGGAATGGCATGGAAAAGCATGAAAAAGCATGTGTGAGAGTGTTAACCTACTCTAGGAACACAATACTATTATAAACAGTCAAAACCTAATTTTGCATCTTCTCGTCCAATCATCTTTCAGGGTTCTTCCTGGGAACAGGTTCACTCTTCGTTTTCTCATCCAAACACAATAGTACACAGACAGTAATCTCCTCTGAGTGTGCAAATGTGTTATTTTAATCTAAACTACACATGAAGCTTCTTCATTCTGAACCTCATTTACCACGAATGGAACTACATTTCTAACCTTCTAATGAAGCCAATGATATGTTAGCTAACAATGGGCTATGTAAAATCTGCAGTAACAAAACAACGTTATCTTCATGATTTCATCCCTCATGGAATAAAACAAGTATGTTAAAAGAGGTCAAGTTCAGTTTATGTAGTAGTAGTAATATACATTATTTGGTAGACATTTTAAGACATGTCACAACACAATTCATTTAAAAACAATACTACTCAGAATTCATTTTCTTTAGCCATTATATATGTGCAAAATAGGAGCAAAAGTCAAGCAGAGCTATGTGCAAATTAAGCAATGAGTACATAAAAACACATAAAAATTATCTTTCAACTCTGTGTATAAAATGAATATTGTCAGAATAAAACAGTAGTTAAAAAATGTGACCTAGTCACTTGAAGGCGCAATCAGTAGTCTGCCACGTTTGTGCCAAACTGCCTGTAAAAATTTGCTCATAGCAATGACTATTACTGGGGTGGTGTCACTCTTTAAAATTCTAAAAGCCACTAAATCCAGTTTATGTACTGCAATCTGTGTGATTAATCTTCATAATTCTATTGAAGAATCAATTCTAAATAAGCATTTTGAATTCTTCTTTGTATAAGAAGAAACATTTTGCAGATTTATATGAAACACTTATTTCATAAAAACAAGATCATGTCTGGAATTAAATATTTTATGTGTGCGCATTTAGTCAAACCACTTTCTAAGCAATGCTGCTTCAGTTTTGAGGTTAGTACGTGTAAGTGTGGCTAGTTACTACATTTCACACATTTTAAATTGCGTTTTGTTCATTTAAGTCTGCACATTCATATCATAAATATATTTTAACTATTTTATTTCGCATTTTGGTAAAAAAGCCTCTTCGATCCCCCTAATGGTTATCTTGCTCTCATCTTCAGTTGAGTCTTCTCTATTTCTTTCATTTATGTGATAATTAAATCCTATCTCTCTCTATTCTTTCACTCATTTTCCTGCTCTTTTGATTGTTAATGAAATATGTACAGCCTTTGAATAAAGCAAACAAGGAAAACAAGTAAAGCCCTATTATTAATAATGCATATAAATAGCTTCCAGGATTCCTCCTTCTGCACTGGCATACCAATTTGCAATGGTGGAAACTCCTTTTCCAAAGTTTTCTAAAACTCTCTAATGGTTCTATTTCAGGTTTCAAATCAAATATGTTCTTTGCAAATTATTGTATTTTCTTGCATTCATCTGGTATAAAGGCATAGCGCTGCTGAACCTTTAACATCTTGTGGACGCCACCTTTTTCTGCAAGCAAATTATCTCATGCTAAGTGATTTTGCAAAACCATGAATCTAATAGCTACTAATTCTGTGTTCACAAAGAATAAATCTCCAGAAGTGCTGGCTGTCAGCTGTTCTAAAACTGTTGAAAGCTTTCTAATCTTTTTGTCATTTATTATGGCTCCTACTGGTGGTATAATTGTGCAAAACATATCTCCCACAAATTGAGTTCCATCTTGTGCAATACGGGTGTATCTGTGGGATGACGTCATTGTTAAAGCATTTACCTTAGAGATATCTTTATTGCTTGGTTATTTAATACCTTTACAATGACATAGATCATTTGCATAGCAGCTAGCATTTAAAATTGCAGAGCAAAATAAATAAATAAATAAATAATACCATACACTGACAATGAGGGCAAATTTGAAAATTGGCCGTGATGGTGTTTTTTAGTCTGTTAAAAATGCACGGGCCTACTTAAATGTCCATCTAGGGGCTTAGACGGAACCGGTTAGTATTATGAGTCACCTTGCTTTATAAATCTTGATTATAGTTCGATGTAGGTGAAGGTGTCCTACACAACTGAGTATGCCTCACATCAGGGAAATAACACAAAGTTTAGTTTGCCACAGTGCCCTCGTCTGTGGTCTTTCATGAACTTTGTGGATCCATGAGGCTGGGATTTGTCATCCCAACAAATATGCTCCAAGTATGGCCCCTGGTCGTGTTTAACCTTGTGTACTTTTGAACAGCTCAAGGAGGTTGGAATTCCCGGATTGTTATTAACTTAAATGAATATGATTTTAATTGTAGATTCCTTTCCATGTGCTGTGGCACCTCTGTCAGACTTCTCACACTCCTCCCACACTGTTTGTAAATGTTTATTTACTAATTGGAGAAAATTTGTTGCCCTACAAGCAAGCTGAAACAACTTGCTATTCAAAAGTGTCATCAAGGCAGTTCGACAGGATATTATCTGAAGGGACTGGAGGGCTGGTAATAATAGCTGCCATCTTAGCGGGCGAACCGCGGGGCAGATGCACAAGAGATGTAGTATAGTTTCTTTGGAAGTGCCGCATAGCCTGCACAGGAGGTTCAGCCAGGTTTATTTGCATGTTGGGACCTGGTCTTTTGTTGCGAAAGCTACCAGACAAATAGGAAGAAGAGAATGCTGTACTGATGGGGATATATGACTTGTGAGGTAGGGTTGTGGGCTCCACCTCTCGTATGGTTGCAGCACCATCCATCCATTATTGTTTCCTGCCAATTCAACTTTATTGACTAAACAGGCTTGTATTTTAGATGCTTTGTTGGCGATTTTTTTAAAGGCAGAGAAACTGATGTTACGGGCCGTTACTTCATTCAGTTTGAGAGAGGTTAGTGCCTGTTGAAGCTCTGTTGGTCAATCGTTCTTTGGCTGGTTCTTTATTTCCATCCAGCATAGGGCAGCCAATGATTCTGGCTGTGCTGCTCTCAATCTCGAGCACAGTTTGATGAGCGTGGCCATCCTAACCAGAGATTGGTGATATAGGCCAAATTCCAATCGCACCTGTTCCTGACAGGTGAATCGCGGGAGGCGGAAGATACATTTAAACAGAGTGGATTGCTGTTGGTTCAAAGTAATCGTTTACTTTCCTTTTAAATGTTCTGAACTGTAAGTGAGAGTAGGTAAAAACGTGGCTGCGATTACTTGTAAAAGGTGAGCATGGGACGGGCACCCCAACTTTGTTTATAGTGTATTCAGTGCGAATCGAAATGTATTTGCCTGGGCCCGTCTGTGGACTAGATGTTCTTTATATCTTAAATTGGGATCCAGGACCACCCCTAGATATTTTTAGGATCTGACCAGCTCTAATTTATTCCCTGCTACCATCCATCTGAATTTCACGTTGTGAATGTGTCCATTTGCAGAAAAAACAGATCACCATTGTTTTATTGTAGTTTAATTACAAACCAAGCTCCTTCGTACCTTCGTATAATTTGTATACAGGCGCTGGAGACCGATTGGTGTCTGGCTGCATAGGACTATATCATACACACATTGTAAGCACTTCACTGGACGATTTGCTAGCTTGGGCTGGTCTCTTTTAGGTTCTTCCGACAGCTGATCATCTAGGTCCACCATGTAGACATTAAATAGGCTCGGACGAGAAGGCACCCTTGTTTTAAACTTGTGTATGTAGGGATCTTCCCCGTTGTCCTAGCACTTTGCCTAATTTAACACAGACCCATGTCTCAGAGTAAAAGTTAACTATGGCCTCAAGTCATTTGGAGGAATGCCTCATTTAACCATCTTTGACCATAGACACTCTCTTTGAACCATGTCAAAAGCCTCTTTCAAATCGATGAAACAGGTGTACAATTTAGTGTCTTTGTGCAAAGCTTGTTCGACAATCAGGGTAAGGGCCAAAAGGTTACTCATTGTGCTGGTATCCAGTCTGAAGCCAGTGTGTCTGATTGGGATGATGTTCCTCTCCGTGGCCCATGTCTCACGATCTAAAAGGAGATTGGAAGCGTACAATTTGGCTACGACGTCAATGAGTGCAATCATACGGTAGTTCGCAAGATCTCATCTACTGCCTGCTTAGAGGATTTGGTGGGGGATACTACCTCTCCATGATGCGGGTATGCTGTTAGTTATGAAGGTGTGGTTGAACAAAGTGGTAAGGTACAAGGCCCAGAATGGTTGATTAAGTTTGAATAGAGCACTTGGAAGACCATTTATGCCAGGAGCCCCGTCTGCTTTCAGTCTTTTTAAGGTGTTCCAGACTTGTGATTCATGCAGCCATTGTTCCTCAAGCTGATTGTCAGGATGCATATTTATCTGAGTTTTTAGCCCTTGGAAACCTTTGAAGATTATTACTTGTGAGTTGGAAGATTCCACGTGTATTGACCAGTCTGCCCCCGAGATGTTTGCATTGTGGTGACGGAAGCTGCCATTAGCTACGATGTTAATTTCTGCCCAGAATTGTTTGTTGTTTTTTGTTTTATTCATGTGCAGCAACTTTATCCAGGTGTTTGATAGGTGTGTTTTTTTTTGCTGACCATATTTTCTTCTTATAAAGGCCCCTTAAAATGTTGATTTGTTGTTCCACGTTTGGGCTGTGTATGGAATCTTCTTTTCGGAGTTTTTTAATCTCCTTATTTAATTTCCTATGTTTCCCTAGGAGCGATTTTGTCAACCAGGCTGCATCTTTTCTGTAAATAGTTTGAAGGTAAAAACGATGAGCCAAAAAATTAGCACTGAGTTGCTTTATTGTGGATTCCCATATTTGCCATGGAGGTCGTGCTTGATTGTCACGTGTGCCTAAAGTGTGACTGATAATAAACTCCATTATTGTGGATGCCTCCGTGCCGTTCCAAGGGGGCCTTTTCAGGTTGTATGCACTTGGAAGGGCTCTTAAATCGGTGCTTTGTGGGGCTCTTGACGGATGGATGGTGACCACGATGAGTTGAGGAAAATGGTCGCTCTCCAGTCGCAGTTTTATTTTGTAACTGCTGATCAAGTGAAACAGCTCAATATCTACGAGAGTGTAATCTAAAGTGCTGCTGGAATGGTTTGAGACTCTAGTAGTCGATGCTTTTTGGTCTTGGGACAAATGGCCATTAAGGGTGAGCAAGCCTATATTCATTATTCCAGCAATGCTTGTTCTGCCTTATCGATCTGTTCTGGAGCGGTTGGCTATTACTGGGAGAATGCTGTTTCTGACTGGGTACATGGATTGAGTGTGATGAATCGTGCCTGTTTGAAGTAGTGATATGTTGAAATCACCTGAAAAGACAAAGGCGGCCTATGGATAAGTGTACTGCAATGATTTGAGTAGAGAGTTTAGAGACTCTATTTTTCCTACTTTTTGCTGCTGAGAAGGGTGAAAGTACACATTGCAAATATAAAAGTGACTTTATCAGATTTGGTTGAGTGTTTTGAGTCTTGCTGAACTGAGAGTTTGACGCATTCAACCCATGTCTGGCCTAGATCGATCAATTCTTGTTGGCATCTTAGGTGGGATGCATTAAATGTTGATAAGTTAATGGAAGCTCTGTCTTGTTTTTTGGTTTTAGTTGCTTACAGATGGTGCACCTTAAAACCTGTAAGTGGTGTTTGAAACACAGCCCAGGTTTCCTGTAGTAATAAAATGTAGAACTCTTGGAGAAAAGAAATGAAATCGATGTCGTCCACCTTGAAGCTGAGGAGTTTCTATTCCAGGAGCACAGTTTTAGATTGATGTGGCTTGAGTCTGCATGTTGCGTATTCATGTGACTCTCTTTGGTAGTGCCAAATCCCATGCTGTTGGTAGAGACACTTGTCTCATGTAGCTTAGGGCGCCTGGAGCTGATGAGTTCTGAATACTTAGGTTTGAGAAGCTATTCAGCCTGTGGCTCTCCTTAGTACCCCACCAATGGAGGTGTTGGTTGGTATTTTGTGACTCTTTTGGCTTGGGGCAAAGTGGGCCTGGGTATCGCTCTATCTCCTTGTTTTTTTACTTCAATACCCCATTTCAAGAAGCGGTCCCGGTGGTGCCATACTTCCATGGCGATGTTTGGATTGCTCCAGGAAACCACCATAGCTTCTCTGCCTGGAGCCACCAACTCAGGTGCGAACTCGATGCTTTCTATATGTTGAATTCTCAAATGGCTTAAAGTTTCAATTGTGCTGGCCAGTTTCAGTACAGCACTTTTGTTTAGTATATCGTGGCGTCCTCTGGACTTGTAGCGAGGGATCATCTGCAACATTTCTTGATCATCCCAATTTGGTAGGTCAAGTTGTGCGTGATTTTTTTCTCTGCTTTGAGTTCCCACTTGATTAGATGTTAGGTTATAATGCACTTGAAGTTGATCTGTAGTTGTTGGAGGCTTAAAGGCTATTGTGTTACGGGCCAAGCTGGGGTCCTGTGTTGCTGGAACATTCGTCGGGCTCATTCGTAATGCGACGGTTGGTCTAAACTGTGGTATATGATTAATTTGCTCAAGTGTCCAATCTTGGGCCTCCATTTTACTGTTGTGTGGAGTTATATGTGCTAAATAGCAGCCATATTTGTTCTGATCTGAGTCAAGAAGGGTTATTGGTAGAATGTTCTTGTGTCTTGGTTTGCTTTGAGATGGCTCAGCTGAAGCATACACTTGCCTTTGCAGGCTCGCGTTTGCTTGGGGAATATTGCCATTTACTGTGTCCTGCTCTTGCATAGGGCAAGGGTCGTGAGGAGATTGTTGTGGAGGGCCAGCTAGTGAGCCATGCTGATAGCTTTGTGGGCTGCGTGGAGAATTTGGAACCACAACCTTGATTGCTGCTCTAAGTGCTATATTTCCATTTACTATCATTTTGTCATCTGCCTGTGTTGATTCCGTGAAAGGAAAACCTCTGAGGAGTGGGAGAGTACTGACCTTCTGTTAACTTTGACAATCGAGAGACCATTTGATCCTGGAAGTAAGTCTGGAGGAGAGTTTGGGCCTGGTCTTGTTGATTTAACAGCTTTTTGTTCCTCAATTTCCTACGCCGTTGCATTCCCTTTTTGAAAGAGTGGGCAGTGGCCATGTGCCTGTAGGTTTTTTCCAGTTGCTACAGGCGATGTATTACCGCTTGTCCGGTTGAGAGGTACAATTGTGGTAAATAATTCGTCTTAGGGTGGTGGAGGTGTGGACTTGGACCTTGACTTCTATTCATATGTAGTTGTGTCCTTCTGGTGGGGAATGGTGACCAATTAGTTGGGCTAGTGGTGGACTGATAGTCTGATTGAGACAAGGATGGCTGTGATTTTACTTCTGCTAGTATTTCCGTCAAAATGATGTGATGGGTTTTAATGAATTAATGGTGGCGGCGCATTGACATGTGTGATTTGATGTGCTGGGATAATTTTGGAATCGCTTAATTAATCCATTTAATTCGTTGAGGTTCCTTTCAATGCTTGCTACATGTACGGCTAACGTGTTCAATAAATCTACTTGGATCACTAACTTATCGGAATGGAAAGCTAGGGCAGAGAATATTGTCTCCATTGTGTTTAAGTGTGGTGCCCATAACGGAAATGAGTATGGTAGGCTCTGCTCCCTGTGATGTGGTTCGTCTGTAACGTGGGACTGACAGTTGTTATATTTTGAAGAGAAGATGTCTGCAGGGGTTGGTTGCTAGGCTGACCTCGGGAATTAACTTTTCCGGGGGGCTATGGACCAAAGTGGTATCATGATTTCCATGCTGAAGCTTTATCGGTGAAAGTGAAAAATTGTAGTCATGGATCGTTCCGGGATTCACTGTAGTATTTCATTAGACTGTTTCTTCTTCCTTTGTCACCTCCTTGATTTCCTAAAATGGACTAGGTAATATTTTTTGCCACTTTACTGATGTTCCTGAGGGTTTTTCCAGTGAGCTGGTTTCTTGTCTGTTAGTTGTCCTGCAGACGGTAGTTTAGGAGTTTAAAGTAGTCAGCCAGCCTCCACCTATGGTAGTCTCAGTCAAATGGTGGGTTAACGAATCCCTGATTTGCTGTTGTGTCTCGGGTGTGTGCACCTGGGCATTAATATCTAAGATTTTATTCTGTTTAGAGATTGGATCGTGAGGTTTGCCAATCTGGGTGGTTGGTGAGCGGCTTCCAGCAAGGTCTTGGGACCATAAAGATATTAAAAAAATCAATTATTTTCACCTTACTACCCGTAGATTTTTTTTTAAAGTTATTTAGTGACATTCTTTGTGATACATGCAATGGCGATGGCGAATTTTTGTACGAGACTAAGTCCGTTGCTTTCCCCTTATTCCTGAGATTAGTTTTTTTTTATGATTTTACTTCTGTTCTGGTTCTGCTAGATCTCATTGTGGTGTGTCAAGGGTAGGCGGCCGTACTTTTTGGTATAGTTTAGTTTAATTTGTCTTCCACCAGTGGGAGGGGGGTTGTTTGTTGTACGGAGGGCTTGTTGTGGCTCACTAACTCCCGCTGGAGCCTGGTGCCTGGTGTTTTGAGCACCCCTGGGTTCTTGCCCTTGACGCTGGCTGTGTGCACTCATCTTCACCTGTCCCATAGCGGGAGGGTTGCTCTGGGATAAGAACGGGCGGCAGTGAGGTGATGGGGCGTTGGTCGGTATTAGGGAGATCCTCATGACTGGTGGAACTGGTGGAGCCCTAGCGAGAAGTCCCCCTAGCCTCCTGTGCTATAGCCCGGGTTCTCACTCGCAGTTGTCGCTGTCACTGGGCAGTCCCTCTCCTCCGCGTTCGCCTCTACTGACGCCACCCAGTTGCTTTGGTGCTTCTTGAATGCTGCCTCGTCACCAGTTTTCCCTGGTGTACTCTCTGCTTTGTCCTCAAGCCCTCAAGTTGTCCTGGGCCGGCCTGCACCTAGTTGTAGCTGACCCCCCAATTGTGGCTGGGTCACCTGTCAGTGATTGACTGGGTTGACGGAGACCCCTCCTTCAAATGAGTATCTGACTGTGGCCTGCTGTTTCTGAAGGTGATTGTGGGTGAGCTGGGGCTACACACATTGCTTGCCTGTGGGAGGGCTTGGAGGGCCTATGGGGGACTATTCAACTGCTGGCTTGATAATATGGATAAAAAAGGCATAAGCCTTACCGGTGCCATGCAGTGCCGCGTGGTGCTGTACAACACAGCAAGATGGAATCAGGGCCTCCGGCGGGACCCGCTTTGTGCCGCTAAAGAACCGTAGTGATGTTAGTAGTCGTGTCAAAACCAGCTCTGCTCCTTCCTCCCGCCCCTCCTTTCCAAATGGCTCACACTGAGTGGGCACGCCTGGAAGACCGTAGGCCACACCCGGACCTAGCCGGGCCATCTCGGCGAGTTGCCCCTGGAATCACTCTCAGTGGGAGTCAGCTACGGTTCCGAACTCAGGGCTCCGTGGGGGTCGGTGTGGACTGGTGCAGACAGATGTGCTGGGATCCCGGGCCCCTATGCTATATATATATGATACATCTGTAGAAGACAATACAGCTAAACTGCAAATACTCTCCCAATCAGCAGGCAACTGGGAATAAGCATTCTGTCCACAAACAAAATTAACACCTGGAATGGCTACTTCTTCTACCTGTAAGTTTTGCCATGTACCTCCCATAATTTCAAATGTGTGTTTGCAACTACTAATTCCCACATGTTTGGTTCTACTTTGTGTTCTACTTTTGTAAACACAGATTTTCCTTCCTGTCTCCAATCTAGTTCCATCTTTGGATGAACCATTTTCTTTTTAAACTCATCTTCTTTCTTCCAATCATTTTTCCAAGCATCTTCCTTTCTATTCTTACTATGTGTAATGTGTTCTTTCTTCTAATGTCATAATGAATCATTTCTCTAAAGACCTCATTAAGCAGGTTAGACTGCTTGCATAAGCCTTAACATTATCTATAGACTTGGATGGTCTAAAATAATACCAAGCTATGTCCATTTCTTTTCCTTGCAATGGTACTCTAGAAAGCACTAAATCATAATTTGAGAAAACATATTTAGTTTTCTCACATATATACTAATGTAAGCAAAATACTACATGTGATGGCGTATGATAATGGTGCATGGAGATTAGTATCCTCTTCTGCAGCTGATGACGGTAAGGGGAAGCAGACATAACAGTCTTTTGCGTCTATAGCCTGTGCGTATTCTTGCACTAATCTATAACAAACATTAGTTTTTAATCATCTCTTTTGCAGTTTGCAAATTATACTTTCATTCGCTCTTCATCTGTTGTGTGTATAAATGCTACAGCTACATTTGTAGATTTATTCTCCTTATCAGATGTAAAATAGAACCCTACTAATACTATTGCAATTACTAATGCTGCTACAAGAAAGACAATACCCATAATAAATTTGAATCTATTTCTAAAGCAACCAGTTTGTCTATAGTAAGATTGTTTAAGCAAACATATACAGCAACAAGTTAATATTTCAGCTCAGATTTTTCTCAAGCAGTTTCTGTAAACAGTTTTCTTTAAGCAGTCTTGTTTGCACAGTCTTTTATTTTCAGATAATATTTGTACAGTTAATCTTAACCCTACTCCGTGTTCTTCTAAAATGTTATCCCAACTTTTCTACTGCAACCTTGCGCCTAGGTAAATCTTCTTAAAACAAAAAATATTTTACTTCAGTCTTGAGCACGTTCGATAAATATTGTCTAAAATGTCTTTCAAACGTTTCTTTTCAGAATTTTTTCAAACAGCTTTATTCAAATCTTTTGTTTCAGAGTAGCATCATGGAGGTTCAAACAGTTCAGAGTTCACGTCACACAGATCATCCACTGACACATTCAGCACTTTATTTACACAGTACATCCACTTAGGTGCAGAATACATTTAAAAAGACACTCACACGGGAGAGGATGTAGCCTTACGGCTAGAGCCGTCGACATCGAAGCTGGGAACAGGGTTCAAGTCTCGGCTACGATGCTTAACATCCTGTGATTCTGGGCAAATCACTTGTAACGAAACTGGTGCTATGTAAAGCGCCCTGATACCCAATTTCTCGGGTCTAGTTCGCGCTATATAAACTAATAAAAAAACTAAAATAAAACTCTTGCTGTTTTCTATCCTCACAGGCTTTGTTGATGTTCCTCTGTGTCACATGCACCACTTCGATCAACTAACATACTTGTTTTCAGTCTCCTTTGCCCGTAGTGTCGTGGCTACACAATGTTGCGTGTGACTCTTCTTCTCCCATAATTTGTTCCTTCACCCGGATCCTCTGTTCTCCTGTTGTTTCAACTCTTTTCTCAAGTTGAGGCTTGGCCTCTTCTTTTTTATCAGAGACTTCAATGCCACTTTGTGAAACCACAGGAACTTGTGTTGGGTGACTGTCTGTGAATCTTCACCCCTTGTTTCTCCTTGTTGTGGTGAATCTTCCAATACCACTCCTTGCAGTAGTTCAGCTTGCTATGATGTAATTAGCTGTGCTCTATCTACATTCAGGCTCAAAGAACACAAGTTCTTCATGTGTCTCTCTGACTCTTGAAATGTGCAAAGCATTCGCCCAGTTTGGTATTCCGGCACACTTAACAGCAGTGTTCGTTATTAAAATCACCTGGAAGGGGCCTTTCCATCCTGGTTCCAGACAAGTCTTCCAAATCTGCGTCTTGAGCATGACCCAATCTCCAGGATTGAGGTCCTGGCACTGTTTTCAATGCAGGTCTTGTGTGGCAGCTTCAACCCGGTGAGAAACAGAACACGCCACATCATCCAATCCTTTGCAGTAATTGAGTATCATGTCATCTGTGATGCTCACAAGGGCATTTGCTGGCACAACAGGCCGTCTCATCGTACACCTCTAAAAATCTCATGAGGAGATAATTCGGTCTTTCTGTCTGGGATACTTTGGATACTCATTAACACCAAAGGTAAAGCATCAAACCACTTCAGTGATTTAGAAGGACAATTGTTTGCCAGTCAGCACTTTATGGTACCCCCAAGCTGTTCGACGTTACGAGAAGCTTCAGGTTGATACCAAGAGTGCAATCTCTCCTCAATCTGTAATGCTGCACAAAGCATCCTCAGAAGCTCGTATTGAAATGAGTTCCACAATCTGACTCCAGATAAACTGCATTTTGTATCTTGCTATTAACTCTCTCAAAAACAGTTTTGCTACAGTTAGACTGTTGTTTCTTCTTGTTGGGTAGGCTTCCACCCTCCTAGAGAACATGCCCACTACAACCAAGACAGATCTCAACCTATTGCAAACAAGCATCTCGATAAAGTCCACCTGCATGCTGTTGAAGGGACCACCTGATCTTCCTATTTGACTCAGTGTGATGGGTAATCGTTTCCCTACATTCAATTGTTGACATGTTACACAACAATGGCACAATTCTTCTGCAAGCATCCTTCTGGGATTCAACCAATTTTGCCTGAACAACCTCACCATTGCACCTCTCCCTTCAAGTGTGTATCCATGGAAGTGGTGTATCATAGGAAACAGAAAGCTATCAGACAACACTGTTGTCCTATCAGTTGACATCCAGATGTTATTTGTATTTTCTCACAACCTGCTCTGATCCAACCATGCTGCACTGCTTATTAAACATCTTTCTGTACTCTTTTGAGTTCCTCCCATGTGTCAGCTACTGGCAACAACATTGAAAAGATAGTGTCTTCTTCAGATTCACCTGTGTAAACACCAACTCCATTAAATGTGCAGGCCACTAATGCACAATACCATGCAACTTCGTCAGCATATCTGTTCCCAACTGCAATGTAACCATTGCCACTTCGGTGAACTGTACATTTAAATCAATCAATTAAGGTTCTTGTAAAGCGTCACTAATCACATGTGAGGGTCTCAAGGTGCTGAGGGGGAGGAGGAGGGCATGCAGTTGAATTGAGGCACTGACAATAATTACCTGAGATGCAGAGGTAGGGGACTACCACAACTTTTGTGGGCAACTGGAGTACCTCAAACAAGTTCCTTGCATGCTCACCATTTCGGATTGGCGTTCCAGAGGATGTCAGGAAACCTCTCTTTGACCATAATTGGCCAAAGTCATGGACCACACCAAAGCTGTACTGAATATCTGCAAATATAGTAACTTTTAATTGGGCTGTCAATCTGCAAGCTCTTATAAGGGCAATCAATTCTGCAGCTTGTGCTAAGGTAATACCTCAATGCCATGAAGCTTCTACAATACCATTAATGGTACAAACAGCGTAAGTTGCTCTCATGGTCCCTTCATTGTGTCTCAGACATGAACTATCGACAAAGAATATATAATTAGGGGTCTTTCAGGAGTTCACCTTTAATGTCCTGCCTTGGCTTGGTGCATACATTCGTGCCATCCAGACAATCAGAATCAGAATAAACTTTATTCAATATAAATAAATAGACCATAAAAGTACAATGAAAGAAATACATTAAAATACAATTAATATACAAGTGTCTTTTAGAATACATTATAAAGACAGTTCACATATAGCACTATCATGCCTGAAATACCCCATCGATGACTTCCAAATAACAATGTTATACATTCGAGTTGAAAGCGAGAGGAAAGGGAGGAGGGCAAGAACCTCAACTAGGGGTCTGCTAACCGCTCCTGCCAACATGATGGTCAAGTCCAATGTGACGTCTGGACAATCATGTTCAACCTCACAGTGTTGAGGGATTAAAAACTTGACATCTTTCCAAAGACACATTGTCAGATGATAGGATTTGTTGATCATATTTGTTAAGCTTATTTCGGGTCATGTGCTGGGTTTTAGTTCGGGTGAGCAAAATCTAAACCTAGGAATGGACCATAACAGTTAAAGGATGTCCCATCACTATGCTCTCACTCTTTTTGATACTGACACCAGCAGTGGTGATCGCTTTAAGGCAGCCAGGCAGTCCTACGGGTACCGGGTCAAGGGTAGTAGAGAAATAAGCCACAGGTATTGAAGCATCTCCATGCATTCGAGTAAGCACTGAGAACGTGCAGCCCTCCCTCTCACTGCAAAACAATGTAAACATCTCACTGTTACAACGCATTCCTAGTGCCGAGGCACAACAGAGACTTTCTCTCAACTCTAGGAAAGCCTTTTTAACAATTGTTGTCCCCTAAAAACAGATCCAGCACATCTTTGTGTGTCAGCTTCAGTAAAGTCTTAGCCACTCAGGAAAATATAGGTATTCACTGCCTGCAGTGCCAACCATTCCCAAAAACATCCTGACTTCTCTCTGTGTTCGAGGTGGATTTATTTGATAAATCGCCTCCATGCTCTCTGGTGACACTTTTCTCGCACCTTTCTCAATGGTATGTTCCAAGTACTGGACTTCTTTTTGACAGTATTGCAGTTTACCTGGAGACTCTTTGTGTCCATTCTGGGCCAGGTGTTTCAATAAATAATTTGTATCATGTTTACAAGCTTCTTGTGTCTCTCATGCCACAAGTAGGTCATCAATGTATTGCACAGGAACTGAGTTGAATGTCATCTGTAATGACTCCAGATTCTATTTCAAGATCCAGTTCAAAAGAGAAGGACTCTCTGTATACCCTAGTGGGACTCTGCACCATGACAAAACTCTCTCTTATATCAAAAAGGAAAATAGAAACTGTGAATCTTCATGCAGTGGCACTGAGAAGAAAGCCAGGCAGAGGTCTACGATGGTGAACTACTCTGCAGTACATGGATTCTGGAAAAGAATGGTGGCTGGATTTGGTACCACGGGACAACATGGGACAACAATGTTATTACTCTTTCGGAGATCCTGCACAATCCGATATTTACCATTGGACTTGAGTTCCTTTAAAATCCTTTTCCTCGGCATATCTTCAATTATGGGGGTTGCTCCTGCAATTGTTTCTGATGTCAAATTGTATGGTGGTGTACTTGGATACACCGCATTTTGTTTCAGTGTGACTATGACAGGTTCTACTCCTTTAATCAGTCTGATATGTTTACCTGTGAAATCCCACACTTCTGGGATCACTGTATCTTTCAATAGTTTTCACTGGGAACAACCATATAGCTGTGTCTTGTCAAGCCATTTTAAATTCAACATCTTCATCATGTGTTTGGAATTCTACGCCATCTGGAGTATGGTAAATTGTGCAATTTAACTTACACAACAAATCTCTTCCTAACAGATTTACGGAACTTGAATCACAAATAGCTAATTGGTGTTTTTCCTCAAATGACCCTATTTTTACAGGAACTTCTTCTGCTAGCACTGTGTCAATAAGGAATGACAAGGGGTGGCTATATAGTTCTCCCTCCAGAAATAATCCACTCTGCTCTATTTCTAAGACTGTGCCAAGCACACAATCTTCCTCCCCCATCAGGCACTGTCATTGAGAATTGTCAGAGCTTAAATCACAATTATCAAACACAGGAAACTGTTGAAATGGGTTCTGATTATGGTTCTGGAATTGGTTTAAGTTTGCTTTAGGCAACTGGTTCAAATTAAATATGGGGTTTCCCATATTATTTAGGACCATTGGTTCTTGTGAAACTTTCATAATTGGAACCTGTTTCTAAATTGGTACTTGCTGAACTGGCACGTTTTGCATCTGCATTTGATTTCCTCCCTGCATTTGCTCATTTCCATTTGCTCTGTCTGCTGAGGCATTAAGTCTGCACTCCCTCTTCCAATGCTCGATCATGTTACAAAGGTGACAAGGAGTCATTTTCTTCAGTGTTGCAACACTCATACCAGTATTCGCATCAACCAGAACATCTCTATCTCTAACAAATTCCGCTTGAGTACCTTGTACTCCAGCTTGTCAAACAATGCCTCGCATAGCACCTTGATTTCCTGCAAATGACTGATTCTGAAAACCTTTATGAGCAAACATTGACTGGGCTTACATAAACTCTATCTAGTTCATCACTCCAATATTTTGCATATCTTAGGATTTCATGTACTGACTTTGTTTGTCAACAAAGCGCACTCTGCTCTATGTGCATACTTATTTCTAATCTTCACCCAATTATAAACTGGGACATGAAGGAACCTACATCATTTTGTTATGGATACTCTCTCCCCCACTCCATTGTTGAAACACCTGTAACAACTACTCATAGTATTCATGCACTGATTCATTTGACTCTTGTGAGGTTCTTTTAATCTTAACCCAATCAATATCTTTCGGAGGCACCTTGCCTTTCAGGAAAGTATCACTGCTTCATATTTCTCTATGACAACAGAAGATGGTGTATTAGTTTAACCAATCTCTTGTTGGCTCTTCATGTGGCCATTGTACAACAACCTTGCATTCAGCCCACAAATCATTTGGCATTACAATGACAAAGAATGTATTCAAATCAATCCACAACACTTTTGAAATTTTTGACAAATCTGTTGATCTGTTTGTACCACGGTACAGGTCTGTCTCACAATTTGGAAAATTATTCATGAATGTTTCAAGAGCACCTCTGCTCCATGGTACATCATCATATTCTCTCCCTGCTATTTCCCTCAGAGGGTAAGCCGAAGCTCCCTCCTCATCCTGAGAACCCGTTGATGACTTTTTATTTTACCCATCTCCCTCTGATAGTTTCTTTTTCTGTTCATGTGTCTTTGACCATTTACTTTCAAATTTTTCAAAGTCACTATATTTACAAATGCATTTCACTAATTTATTTATGTGCAATTGCATTTCTGAAGAATGCATTGTTTCAATAGCTTCATCATCCAAATGAACTCTGTAAAGGAAAACGTTTTGAAAAATCGACATCATATTTTAGATCTAAATCAGTTAACTTATCATGTCTAATTAGAGCACGTTTCATAATTGCTTTATTCGGGTGAATCAATTATTTTTCTTGATACTGTTTTAAATGTTGAAGTTCTAAGCATCCCCTAATAGCCTCCTCTAATTTCACTTTTATTTTGGACACATTGAGTAGTCTCTTCCTTACAGGTTCTGGGGTATCTTGTAGTTCTGTACTCACTGTCTTTTAAAACCAGCAGCTTCCTCAAACCAAGGTGGAAAAATCCAATCCTCAAATATATTGGTCTCTCCCATGCCTATTGATGTCGTAAATAAAATCCTTCCCACTTCTCTCAGTGATTGAAGCGTTTGCAGTGGATTACAGGGAACAATCTGTGAATTCTGTGATGTAGTAACAAACCCTGTTACAGTTAGTCTCTCAGTAGCTCCTTGAACTGCTGCATTTGAAATGACATGAGCTGGACCAGTCATTGTTTGAATCTCTAAAGGCTATACTGTCACATCCCTAGTAATGAGTGCTGGTACAGTTACAATTAAAGCAATAGCACCTGGAGGCATTACCATAGATACATTCTTAATTCATCCAACACTATAATCCTTTCAGTTCGAATCATATTCGGATCAACAGGAGCAGTAGCCACTGTTACATCAGAGGTTGAAATGCTCTCAGCATTTATTACAGGGTTCACATAAGGGGGTAGACATGGGGCTAACATTGCATCCAATATATCATCCCCTGAATCACTATCAGTATCTGACTTTGTCTCATCTTTTTCATCTTCTTTTCATTTATTTTTTAAATATTTTTTATTAAATGCTTACATGGAAATCGTACATTCTACAATTAAGATTCATTGTAGGAGAAAAGTAAGTTACACAAACTAACGGCAAAACAAAGGAAATCTGAGTGAAGCATTTAATTTTTATTTCCCTGCCCGACCCACCCCATTTAATCCACCGCCCCCCCCCCCCAAAGGAGTTGGCCTCACTCTGTTATCTTTAGTTCAGATATAAGTTACTTTGTACCTTATAATTCATCCATTCTTCTCAACCCATCTAGTCACTGGCGCCCAGATTTCACGGCCTTTTATTCAAGAGCGTTGTCTCCTTTTTGCATATTTAGCTTTCTTAAAATTGTAATTTGCTAGTAGCCGAGAGAGCCATTGCTGGAACCCTGTGGAATTAGGGTCCAGCCAGGCGGATGCAACACGTAGCCGCAGAATCGCTATCCCAATAAACACTAGTTTTTCTCCGGGTTTCCCCTGCATATCCTGGGCAACCCCAAGTCCAATCAATGTCGGAGAGAGAAAACAAACAATACCAAACGCCTCCTTAAAAAAGCTGGTATTTTCTTCTTTTAGTTTGGTCAGTGCATCAGAGGAGGCAAAGATATGGCTGAGGTTTGCTTGAGATAAAGCACACCGAGGACAAAATGTTCCTCTCCCCGACCCCCATTTAGCAATCCTTTTGGGGGTGTGATAAAGTGAAAAGCATGATTTATAAAATTGAGCCTGGGGCCGGGCCAGAATTAAAATATTCTGTGCTAGTTTTACTGAATGAAAAAATAGACTTTCCAGGGTTCCCAACTCCATTTTCCACTTTAGCGCCCGACATTCCATGTCATCTAACATTAGTGAATTAAAGAAGTTATAGACAACTCCGATAGCTAAGTCTCTATTATTTCTTAATTTATCAATAACATAACTATTGGCAAAGCTCAGCTCGTCATGAATCACAGTGGAGCTCGTCATAATGGACGCGGTCCGCCCACGCGCGATAAATTCCCCTCCTGTGCGGGAGAATTAATTAGTGGGCGGGGTCGTGACAAGCTCAGCTCCACTATGAGTCATGAGCACAGCGGTGCCGCGGACCCCCCCCCCCCCGCACCGTGGCGGAATTACCCCCGCAGCGAAGGGGTTAATTGAGCTTTTAAAAAATTCTGGCAAGGTGTGGTTATTGCCGAGTGGTGTGTAGAAATTCAAACGACCGATACAAATTAGTTTCCGGACAGATTTCATTATTCTGAATCCCCCTTGTAGCGTTTTAAAGCGTAATTTCTTATAATGGTTGTCGTTTAAATATCTCCAGACCCATCCCCATGCTTCAACACCCATTACGAGTTCCAGTGGGGTCGGAATTTCATCTGCCTTGCTATCTTTCAGCTTTTCCTGTATAAGCACTAGATTGTATAGTATTGTAGTTGCCCAATAATAAAGTCTAATATTTGGTAGGGCCAGTCCTCCCCTTTCCTTAGGTAAAGAGAGGTATTTATATGCCCTTCTAGGTGTAGCATATCCCCAAATGAATCGGGAGAATAGGTCTTTGATTTTTTTGAGACATTTAACATCGCCCGCAACAGGTAGAAAAATTGGGGAAAAAATAGCATTTTGATAACATTACACCTACCAATAATGGATAAGTGTAGATTATGTAATCTCGCTAGGTCTGGTTTTGTCTTAGCTATTAGTGGCTCGACATTATTTTTTACTATGTTATCGATGTTTGCAGGGATATCAACACCAAGATATATAGCATTTTTTACTACTCAAGAATCATTAATCGTTATATTCTCATTACAGACGATTTGGGTCTTGCTTCTATTGAGGGAGTACACAGAGAATGACCCAAATCTCACCGCCTCTACTTCGATTTCTTCTATAGCCACATCTGGATTAGGAGTCACTATAGCGATATCATAGGCATATCCCAATACTTTGGTTTCCTAGCCACAGGTTACAATAGGCATAATAGTCCTGTTGTGCTCTAATTGGCGTAGAAAGGGATCTACGTATATTGTGAATAGTAGCGGCGAGCTTGGGCAACCCTGCCGGATGCCCATCGTTATCTTAAAAAAGTCAGAAAGTTCTCCATTTACAAAGAGTCTGGCAGTGGGGTGAAAGTAAAGCATTTTAAAAGCCTGAGGCAGCCCCTTTCCAATTCCAACCCTTGACAGAGTTTCCCATAGAAAAGGCCAGGATACCCTGTCAAAGGCCTTTTCTGCTTCTAACAACATTTGTGCGATTGGGTCCCTGGAGATGCTTGCTGCATCCAGAAGAGAGATGGCCCTTCTAATATGATCCGTCGCCCCCGCATGAACCCATGTTGTCGAGTGGAGATAACCTTATGGATTACGGAGGCCAAACGTGTAGCAAGGATTTTTTAATACATTTTGCTATCACTATTAATCAATGTTATGGGGCGGTAAGACTGCGTTTTATGTTTTTAAGAAAGACTACTATTTTGGCCTGTGACCAAGATTCTGGCAGTGTGCCACCCATAAATACATGTGTATATAGCTACATCATACATCCGTTTAATAGTGTTGCAAAAATGTTGTAGAACTCGAGGGGTATGCTATCTAGGGCAGTGGCTTTACCACCGGGAGGCTGTTGATACGCAATAGTACCTCTATCCATTATGGGAGCTCTTCCAGCTGTAGCTGGTCCTCCTGTGAGAATTGTTTAGTAGTGATCTGGTTAAGATATGCAGCCACATCTTCTAAATTACCTGAAGTGTCCTCTCGGTAAAGCTTTTGGTAGTATGAGTGGAATACTTTTCGAATTCATGCTGGGTCTGAAATCATCCCCTTCTCGAGGTCTTTAATTTAAACAATTATATTCCGAGTTGCTTTTTGTCTGGTTCTAATAGCCAGATGATGACCCACTTGCTCACTACACTCATACGCTTCCTCTCACCAAGCAGCAAGTTTGTCCGCAGACCTTTTAGCTACTATCTCCGTAGTTGCTGCCTTAGCAACTATAACTTTTGCAAGCGCTTCGGAATAATAGCACCCAGTTTGCAATGCTGTGATCAATTCTACTTCTGCAGCAGCTAATCTGCATTGAGCGTCATTTATCGCAGCACACTTTTTTCTGTTCAGGGATAGTGAAAATCTAAGTGTTTCGTCCCGTGTATCCCAAACGACTTTGACTGCAGCACTCCCCATATTCTCCTTGAGAAATTGAGGTATACACTCCCGCATATGATCACAATATTCTTCATTAAAAAGAAGGGCACATTCAAAACTCCTTGTAAAAGAACTTCCCCCCTTGGATCCTCTCCCCTTAATCTCTACGATTAGAGGGTTATGATCAGCCAATATCCGTGGGGATTTCTCAATAGAGCAGTCTTGCAATAAAGTATGAGACACAAAACAAATCTATTCTTGCATGTTTGTTGTGTGTGTGTGAATAGTAATTAAATCCAGGGTCAGTAGGATTAAGCCAGGTCCAGAGGTCGATAAGCGCATGATCCAGACAAAGTGTCCTTAGTGCCAGGAACACTTTTGGTTTGCGGCCACTATATACCCAGCCCGATTCTACACTAATATTCTTATCGGCTGGCACATTTATGTTAAAGTCCCAGCAGAATATTATTGGGAGAGGCCAGGCAGCTAGTTCATTATTTATAAGATGAAACACTGTTGGGTCGTCTAAGGTGCTGCTTATAAAAATGGTACATATCGTGATTGGATCTCCATTAATCCTGCGGCTTTCAGTTATTACCCACCTCCCGAACTGATCCACTAATGTACAATAGAATTGCAAAGAACGATTAGATGTTAGGATTGCCACCCCACGTGTCCGAGAGGTTTGCGTCGTAGCCCCACCAGTGTATACCTGAGCGTTCCTAGTAGGTGTTTCTGTGCGTTTTGAATATGCGCTTCTTGCATGCAAATCACATCAGCTTTTAATAGACACAGCCCCATTGCCGTGTTCTGTCTTTTTTTTAAGTCATTGAGACCGCAGATATGGATTGTAGCTATCCGAAACTTACTCATCTATATTTAGATGAAAGACTATATGTTATGTTATGTTATGTTAGTTAAATGTATAAAAGCGCTCGATTACCCTAGGGTGTCCTGGCGCTGAGTTCTGCTTAAGCGGTAGTCGGAGGGGGTTCAATGAGTAACGAGCCAGGTTTTCAGACCCTTTCTAAAGGAGAGAAGGTCTCGTTCCAAGCCTTAGACGTGCATGTAATAAAACTCCTGCCTCTCCAGCTGGTTTTCCTAACAGTGGGGACCTGGACATTTTTTGCTCCTTTAGACCACAGGGTCCTGGTAGGGACCTACCATTTGAATTTTTGCCTCAAATGGTTAGGGCCAATACCGTTGAGAGCCGTAAATGCTACGCATAAGGCCTTAAAACGAACCCTTTGCTTCAACAGGAGCCAATGTAGCCGAGTTAACTCTCTTTTTACCGAAACAAATTTCGGTATGCCTGTCAGAAGCCTGGTGGCTGCATTTTGGGCTATCTAAAGCCTATTAAGATGTTGGTTTTGGGCATTCAGATACATGCCATTACAGTAGTCTAGACATGACATAACAAGAACAGTGACTACTGTCCTTAAAAGCAGGAGGAAACTACTGAACTTATATGATCATTGAAAGTCAATCTATTGTCCAGAATGACCCCTAGGTTTTTTGCTTTCAGAGTTGGAGTAGGCTGATTTTTCAACCCTGAGGGCCACGAATCCGGGGTCCAAATATGAGGGTTGTTACCGAATACAATCACCTCAGTCTTGCTTGAATTCAGCTTTAGACAATTTAAAGCCATCCAACCTACTATGGCTTGCATACAGTCATGGAAGCGAGCTCCAGCCTCCTTTTCATGACCGTTTTTGATGGATAGAACGATCTGTGTATCGTCAGCATATGAGGTTAACTGAAAACCAAAAGATCTAATCAGTGCAGCTAACGATATCACATAAATATTAAAAAGGGTGGGGCTCAGCGAGAACCCCTGAGGGACCCCACACGGGAGGCTAAATGGCCTTGATTTATGGTTATCCAGGTCGACAGTCTGGGTTCTATTGGATAGGAAGGATTGAAGGAGTTTCCAAGCAACCCCACAAACCCCAATCCCAGACAGCCGATCCATCAACACCCTATGATGGACTGTGTCGAAGGCTGCCGACAAATCCAACATTATCAAGACAAGTTCCGTACTGTGATTCGCTCTAAAGCCATATTGAGTCTTGTCAAAAACATTATTGTTATTACAATAGGAACTAAGTTGAATGTTCATGGCTTTCTCTATAATTTTGCGGGCAACGGAAGCCAAGAAATAGGCCGATAGCTGCCAGGATCAAGAGGGTCTAAGGTGTTTTGTTTTTAAAAGAGGTAGAATAGACACCTTTTTCCAAACTATCGGAAAAATCCCAGTAGAGAAAATGTTGTTAATCAATGGGCTTAAAATGGAGCAGATGACTTCCGGAAGCAATTCAAGTATTGAAGCTGGGCAGGGATCAGTGGGGGAGCCTGAACGAGCAGAGTTAAGAAGTTTAACAGTTTCTTCCAGCCTAAGAGATAAAAACTGGTCAAAATATCTGAAGAAGAACAAGGAACTACAAGTCTTTCTCCCCTTGAGCCAACCCCTTTCGCCCCCCCGTGCACCTCCCCAAATCCTTTCCCTCCCCCCTCCCACTGCATATTGCTGAGGTTACCTGGCACATCCCGAGTCAGGATGATGGCATCTGAGAAATCAAAGCCCCACGTCTCCTGTCGGTACTCCCCCCCATATTTTTTTCTTTTTTTTGTAACACTCATAGTGAGTCTAGTAGAGCACACATGTAGCGATCAAAAAGAAGCAATGAAGAATATCAAGAATCAGTGAAGACATTCTACAAGTGCTACCTACAAAACCATTAATTAAATCTGGGATTAGCCTACTCGATCTACTAAGAGGCTCTAATGCTGGCATATATCTAAACGGAAATGGAAGAGTGCAAGAAAGAGAAAGGAAAGCAGAGAGTAGCTAAGGGTATATATGTTAATATGATTAAAAGACTTTATAGAGACATAAGTCATACATTTATGAGATCTTGGACCACTACGATTTGCCCCCATTTCGATCAGTGATCTCTTGTAAGTAGGCTTGGGCCTGTATTTCGGAGATAAAACTGCACGTGGTCCCCTTGTATACAATCTTCATGCGAGCAGGGTTCTGTAAATGCACATCGGCCCGAGTTATTGAAAGGGGGTAAAAAGCTGTCTTAACCTCCATCTATGCTCAACTGTGGCATGAGCGAAGTCGGGTCTCGTGAAGAAATAGATTCCATTAAATTCCCTCTTGGCTGTTCGTCTGGCCAAGTCATACAGTGCCTGTCGCAAGAGAAAGTTACCGAAGTATAGAAGAATAGCACGAGGATGCCGAGGAGTAGATGGAGGATGTTTTGAAGGTGTTTGAGGAAATCTGTGTGCCCGCTGGATCTCCTTGTCCCAGTCCCAGGTATGTAGTTCCGGGAAGGCCCCCTTGAGGAGCGTGATCATGAAATTCCTGGGATCGTTCCCTTCCGCACCGTCCTGAATGCCAGGAATGCAGAGTTTGTTGTGCCGTTGCCTATGCTCCTATTCCTCCATTTTCCATATTAAATCCATGACTATGCCCTCATGTTCTTCTCCTTGTGCCTTCAGAGTAACTAGGTCCTTATCCAGATTTTCTGTTCGTACCTCTACGGAGGTCATTCGCTCCGCAATTTCGTCACAGGTTCTGCCCACCTTCCGCAGCATAGCCCCTTGCAGTTTTTTGGCAGCCAGACGTGCTCTGCGATTATCTACTTTGACCTCCTCCTGAAAGCTCTTAATTGACTGCAGCACTATTGCCAATGAGGATTCGTTCTTGGTCCCATACTTCCCTTCCGTGATATTGCCAGTAATTGTTCGATGGCCTCCTGAGGCACCTGTGAAGTCTGACATATTTGAGAGTTGCGAGGCTGAATAATCCCATCTGAGGTCTCCAGTGCTTCCTCCATCAGGGGTCATGCAATTTTTTCTCCGATTCCCCTTTTTCCTTTGGAGTTTTTTCTTCACTTGCCTTTTTGCAGGTAGATCTGAGTTTGAGCTACTGTTCCATTTATGTCCGTCTTCCTCACTAGAGGCAGAAATGCTCAGATCCGACATTTCTGTGTAATCAGTTAAAGAGTAGAACTTCTCCAAGTTGTCTGGAATCTTCAATTCGGGGCAAAGGGATTTACCAGTTATTACTGGCGTTCCTTCAGCCGAGGTCTTAATGTCAGTAAATGGTTTGCTGCCAGTAGCCTTTGCTTTTTCCCCTATGCTGTCTTTATGCATTTGTAGGTCCTCAGCGGGCCCAGGCTGTGCGTTATCCTAGCACTCGCTTCATGATCGGCTTCCAGGTTGGTAATTGGGGTAGATTGGAGCCCAGAGCATACTATGTCCTCCCGCGTTGCAGCACCGGGAGATGCTAGATCAACTGCTTTAGGTTGATTATTCAATGTCAATTCCCCTTGTTGCCTCTCCTCCTGAGCTGGCTCCTGAACTCTGTGTCCCACTTCCCCACTTGGACCAAAGCTGCTGGTAATTAATGGTTTGCTTACCAAGGTCCCTGAGAGCTTTTATCTGCCTTTTTTAAAACTTTTCTGGCTTGTCTGTTTTACAGGCACTTTCATTTGTCTCTCCTTTCTCTCATCTCTCGGCTATCTCCCCCCTTGTTCTTGGCCCCTCGAGTGTCTGGCTGTTTTTGGCGATTTTCAGCAGTCGCCGTCACCGAGGTGGGCTGTGGCACTGTGGGCATTGTAGAATTAGGCAGCTGCAAAGTCTTGCATTTCACTGTTTTAGCCCCCCGACAAGCAAATCTTACTTGTGTATTAGGAAGTCTCTTTCTGCAACACTGTTTGCCACAATTGTAGCGGACTGCGGGGAGGTCGGCGCGCTGCTCGTGTAGCTGACGCACCAGAGGAGTCTGTTTCCAAGCCGGCAGGAATGTGTAGATCTCCGATGATGTCTTCCTACGTGAGAGTACGGCCGGGGAATCTCGCCGCAGTGCTGGAGTTAACAGGGATGCCAGAGCCGAGGAGCCGTCATCGGAGCTCGCTAGCCAGAGAGTTTGCTTCCACGCTTGCCGGGTCTCTGTTCAGTCGTGTAGATCGTGGAAGTCGATGAAGGTAAAGCTGATTTGCAAATAGAGGGGCCGCTTCATTTGTGAAGCTTTTCGCAGGCACTTATTTCTTGTTTTACGGGTGTGCAGGGAATAAGAATGCCTTTCTTAGGGGTACGTCCGACGGAGCATCGTGGGTGAGTCGTTATTCAGACGCCATCTTGCCTCCGGCTACCCTTTTATCTTCTTTTAAAACTGTTTTATTCTTTTTGTTTATTTATCAAGTGTCTTGGTAGTAATAGCTGGGTATAGTCTAGTTCCCTTGACTATGGCTTACCTCCATCTCCATTGTTCCTGATCCCACCAAGCATCTCCATAATTACGCTAATTTAGTCTTGTTCTGCTATTTCGCTCTTTCCCTATTTGGTGCCGTCTTTTCCTACATATTTAATGCTTCGTACTGAGCAGGTCTGGGTGGTGGCTTAATTTCGTACAGCTTCTCTTTTGATTTGTCAATAATTCTCATCTGAAAAGACCATATCTTGGAAAACTCAATGGACCCTCTTTTTCAGTAATCTTGCACGATTGACAAAGCCACAAACATGTATGCAATCCCAATTTTGTTGTCATATAATGTGCAGGTGTACCCTCGAAAGGCAGCTCTTCACCATCCTGTATCAAAATTGTAACATCACCTCTCACAAAGATCTTAAACCCTTTAAGACATTTCATGATTCTCAAAAAATTCAACAATAAATGATTTAATTCAGTAATACAATTCAAATTCAATGTTTTGATTGTTTCATATTTTTCTCCAATCCTTTCGCAGTTTTAATTCTTGAAGGCTTATTAACCAGTCTCAGTGCGGCATTCACACAACAACTGACCTATCAAAGCGTGGCGCTCTCTGCTGTCATCAACCAATCACAACACAACAATACACTAACCAACCAATCTCAGCACAGCACACTATGACATATAATCTCGTCCAGCGGGAAAGAACTTTAATCATTGTAGCTTCACCATTTGTGCAATTAGCTTCTGCCACCATCAATTACATCAATATCAATTCTTGTATAACAAAGATACCAGGCATGAAATCTGCCTGTAACCTTATGGCAGGTAAACTACTGCATGAATAAGTTGTGCTCCCGACACCGGGGAAAACGTCCCCTTTGTACACCACTTTTATCCCTGATTTGGGATGTATTCCAATTGTTCAAAAAGTGTCTTCAAAAAATGTAAACTTGCGTAATCTTCAAATGTAATTCACCTAAATGACAATTTGATTCAAAGCATTCCAAATGTATCCAGTTGTATGCAGAAATACATGCTTAATTCAAAGACTTCAAACATCCTGATATTTTCCTGGTCCTGATATCTTCACGCAGTGAGTGATTAAAGAGAGCACCATGCTTGATAACACTTTTTCTTGTTTAAAATCAATATGTATTTTTGACTAGGATACACATGCATGTTTACTTTTGAAATAACTTGCAAATGAGATCGTACCGTTTTTCCTTTTAGCTGCATTCTGTTTGCTAATGAGTACTATGATCTCTGCACATATCCATGACCTTATTTGTTTGTAAACCGATCGAAATATACATCAGCAACTATCACGCATGTACACAGGACTAGGTCTTTCCTTCAGCCATTCCTCTGTTCCCTAACGTGTATTGTGTGTTTGGTAAGTTTAAGGCTTCATCAAGACTTTGTTTCGTTTTTGTTGAGCTATGAATGTATGCATGACTTTATTTATGTGTAAACTCATTGGAATACACACTGACAACCTTTCTGTCTGTTTAACAACAAGCACTTTGCATTCGATAATTTCACAGTTTTTATCACAATTTCATTCCAGCTTTGTTAGCAACACAGAGAAGTATCTACACCTTTTGAAACATTCACCAAGCACATGATGTTAATTACCATTGATTGTACGATGAAAGATTCTGAGCATGCAGTACACTGCCCTATTGATCTATATATTAACCTGTAACCAGTGCTTTAAGTTAAGATTTTTATTTTGGGCATTTTCGTCACCTTACAGGGAAACATAACCCCTGAAGAAGGGCCTAGCCCGAAATGCATCATGATGTTTGAAGTCTTGGAATCAAGCATTTATTTGTACATACAACTGGATACACTTGGAATGCTTTGAATCAAATTGTCACTCAAATTAATTCAATTTGAAGAACCTACGCTCGATTTTGCAGGTTTTAATTATTTGAAGAATCTATTTGAACAATTGGAATACATCCCAAATCAGGGAAAATTGTGATGCACATAAGGGACGCACCCCCCAGTGCAGGGAGCTCAAATAATTAATTTACTTATGCCTAGGATCTTAAGGCGATATCCTACTGCACACAATTAAACTCAAAAGTTGAAATTACCTTTAGTCACCAACCAGGAGTGCATTACCTACCAATTGAGATAAACTACTGTCCCTTAGGTGGCGGGTGAGGGTTAAGGACCTTGAAATGATTTGGAGCCTGAAGATACTCCTGCATGTACATCTATACCGTCCTCCCCCTCCTGAATGTTATTCACATAAGGTTATAGGCAGATTTACCCTGTTAACTTCAATATACAATAATAACAAAGACGAATAAATAAAGTACAAGGGATATGACCTACAAAAGGTCAAGGCCAAGGACCCATGGGGCAAAACGGCCGAAACAAGTCAACCACGTGCGCACAATGCTAAAGACAGGAAATGCCTCTATTCCTCTCTTCACATTAAAATTCACTTTTCAAGGATAGGAGGTAATTTTATTCTCATGGCACAGATCCCACCAATATCTTCTTCCAGATACTTTCCCTTCCGATGAAGATGTTACACACCTGGAGAAGTGAGTACCCAGGTATAGAACCCAATGATAACGCTTTCCCAATAAGTGACCCCAGAGGATATTATATATACCACTTGTGGTAATTACTAGTTGAGGGTTTTTGGGCTAGCACTCGAGAGATTCTGGTATTAACACCAATGCGGTTCACTTTTCTTTTGATTTATGAAAGTACAAAAATATAGTTACAGTCCTATCAGTGCCACTTCAATTATGCGATTCACCAGCCGTGCAGTTTTCCATATAATTATGGATTTACTGCAGCTGCCACATAATTCACCAGCTACTGCATGGTTTGCTGGTATCAACAAAAACAATTCTACCTTAAATGGATCAAAAGTTACTAAATAACAACATCACGCAACCCAAATGTGTTTATTCAACCCACATAGATCAACACAAATTCTGATTTCCCTTCCATCATGCCTTTTGGGCCAAAACTATCGGCACAAGCCACTCTGAGCACTCTATTTCTTCAATCACTCCTCGCTCCAACAATTTATTCAGTTCTCGTTCGAGAGAGTCCAACATTTGGGGCCTCATGTAGGTAAATAAATTTTACCGGTTCTTAAATACCGAGCCGTACCGAATCGGTAAATTAGAATCGGTAAGTTATATGTAGGTAAAAATTCGGTAACAGTTACCGATTCGGTAACAGTCGGTAAATACGAATCGGAATACACCGATTCGGTAAATACCGAGGTGATAATTACCGATTCGGAAAATACCGAGGTGGTATCTACCGAATCGGAAAATACCGAGGTGGTATCTACCGAATCGGAAAATACCGAATCGGTACGTACGGATTCGGTAAATAACATCACATGACTTGACGAAACAGCTAATCCTGTGCAACGACAGCCCACCCAACCAGGAACTGCCCACACCCAGGCAGGTGTACACAATTAGCCGAAGTGGCCACACCCAGGCAGGTGTACATAATTAGCCGACCCTGGAGAGGCTTGGAGTGCAGAGGAGAGGCAGGGAGCAGTTGCATGTGCGAGCGGGAAACGAACAGCATGTCCAGCCAGAGCACACAGAAAGACGGAGGGGAAAGGAGGAGGAAGCTCAAATTCAGCCCCAAGGAACTCCAGGTGCTGGTGGAGGAGGTGGTGAAGCAGCACCAGAAGCTGTTTGGGAGGCAATCCCTGCAAGTGCCTGAGGCCGAAAAGCGCAACATATGGCTGGCCATCCAGGCGCAGGTCAATGCTGTGGGAGTGACCCACAGGGAAATTGAGGTCCTCAAAAAGCGCTGGTATGACCTGAGGATTGTGACCAAGAGGAAGATGGGCGACATCCAGAAGGAGGCCAGCCAGACCGGAGGTGGAACCAACAGGGCACCTGCCCTCACCGAACTGGAGGAGCTGGTGGCGGCCACACTCGAGCAAGAGAGCGTCGTGGGTCTTGGGGACGCCGACAGCTCTGCCAGAGCCGCAACACACCAAGGTAAGACGAAAGCACAGCAATGTAGCCGCCCCTACCCCTATCCCACATCCCCCATTGTGAAACGAGAATCACACTGCAGTCCACACGTGTCAGTGCAGACAGGCAATGCATTCCGGGAGATGTAGTCAGGGCAACACTAACCATGACGTAAATGTCACAGGGCAACAAGGCATGTCACGCACTCGAGGCACAAGGAGACAGAGGACAGATTGGAATGTGAAATGATTTATTGTGACGCTTGCAATGCAGCCCTTCGGGGACACTGAGCCAATGTTGTTTTTCTGTCCACAGATGTGACATCATGCAGTACAGGGCATGCTGCAGGGGAGACGGCACACCGGCCACAAAAATCACCTCTAGCCAGCACGAGTGCAGACCAGGGAGCAGGCCCACTTGCAGCCGCACCACCTACGCAGCCAGCCTCGCCGCACACAGAGCCAGCATCACCTCACCGAGAGCCAGCATCACCACCACCAGAGCCAGCATCGCCACTCATGTTCGATTCACCGGCCACATCTCCGCTTGCAGGTGTGAGAATGAGGAGGCGTCCAGCAGCCAGGCTACGAGCCTTAGACACCTCGTCAGACGACAGCATGGGCCCAGAAGACCGCACCGGGCCCCAGGAAGGGAGCCATCCCACTGTGCCCCACACCTCACAGGCAGCACAGACGGGAGCAAGAGGGCGCCGCAGGTCGCGTGTCCAGAGTCCACCAGCACCCACTGACGGCCATGGTGTCTTCTTGGGGCTCGAGGGCCAAATGTTGAAGCAACAGCGCCTGCAATCAAAGGCAGTAATGTCAGTCCAGAGGCACATGCGGGTGATGAGGACAAGCTTAGTCAACATGGACACAAACATTGGCGGCATGGCTGCGGGCATTCGGGACATGTCCCAGTCAATCCAGCAGTTGTGCAGCAAATTAGATGCTGACATCGAAGCACGGCGCCGGGAACGCCAGAGAAGGGACACTACCAGCAGGGCACTCAACCGTCTGGCAACTGCGACTTCCCTACTGTGCCGGCGCTCTGTGACGATGCAGGAGGGCCTAACACAGTGCTGCAGCGACCTGTCACGGGGGATGGTGCAGGTGACAAGTGCACTAGGGGTGCTATTGACAAGTCAGGCGTCGACAACTGCTGCAGGGGATGCTGCGGAGAGCATCGACACCAGCAGCATCATCACACCCCCCGTCCCAGAAGCACGCAGGAGCAGCAGGCGGCTTGGGGTTGGCTCTAGTGAGGATGCACAGGCCGTGCAATCCACCACTGCAGCGCGTATGCGCAAACATTGATGTGGCCCTGCTTATCCACTTGCCATTGGGTGACGTAACCCTGGACATAATCATTGTATAGATGGCATATTGCCAGATTGGCCTGTTCATGTGTTCATGGCGTGGTGCCACATTAAACTACGTCATGACTTCTCACGACTCGCTGTGTCCCCTCATTTACTCAGAAATAGTTGCATGTGATCTCTGCCCGTCTCTCTCTCCCATCGATTGCAGTTGGCACTCTAGCTGCGCTGCCCTCTGGCTGGCCTGACTCATCCTCGTTGTCCTCAAAATATGTTAGTTCCACATCTGTACCTTTTTTCGTGGCAAGGTTGTGCAGCATTGCACAAGTGGCAATTATCTTGCAGCAGGTGATGGGTTTGTACTGGCGTGCGCCTCCGCTCTTGTGGAGGCAGCGGAACCTGCTCTTCAGCAGTCCAAACGTGCGCTCCACCACATTGCGTGTAGATTTGTGTGCCACGTTGTATCGTCTCTCACTCTGGGTTGCTGGGTGTAGGTAGGGAGTGAGGATGAATGAACGGCATGCATATGCACTGTCGCCTGGATGAGTAAAAGGGAACCATCAGTTACATGCCTCTATACACTCTGATTTGCAGGTTTCAAGGGGCGTCACTGTTACTTACCCAGCAGGTATCCGTCTCCGAATTCTCCGGCTCTCAGTCGTGTGTAGATCCCACTATTCTGGAAGATGTAATTGTCGTGGGTGCTCCCAGGAAACTTTGCAACAATATCTGTGATGATGTTCCCTGCATCACAGATCACCTGCACATTGATGGAGTGGGTGGACTTCCTGTTCCTGTAGATGTGCTCTGTGTCAGCTGGAGGACAGATTGGGATGTGTGTACCATCAATACAGCCGATGACATGGGGGAACTGTGCCATGTGATAAAAGTCAGTTTTTGTTTTCTGCAGTGCAGCCTGTGTGTTTGGGAAGCTGATGTAGTGGTGCATTCTCTGCATCATGGCATCCAGGAACTTCCTGAAGAAACGTGACAGGCAACTCTGGGATACCCCACCCACCGCAGCTATCACCACCTGATAACTGCCGGATGCCAACAGATGTAGGCTGCAGAGCACCTGCACATGTGGGAGTATGGCGTGCGCCCTTCTTATTGGCTGGTCCAGGAGTGGGTGAAGGTCCCTGATTAAGTCCATGATGGTTTCGGGGTGTAGCCTGTACCTCTCATGTATCTCTGCATCAGTCAGCTGGAATAGTGTGATGCGCTGTCTGTAGATTTGTTCCTCCCGTCGCCACACCCTCAGTCCTGCTGCCTGTAGACGTAGGCGCCTTGCAATGACGTACATGGCGGCCATGTTGTCCACGCAGTTGCATTTTGGGATTGCTTATGTGCATTGTTGATGGTTACCACCTGCTTTCCATCCGTGTTAATTACCGACTCTTATTTACCGATTTTCCTGGATTTCTTAATTACCGACTGCTCCTACATGTCATTTTAAATTTTTACCACTTCATATTTACCACTTTATATTTACCGATTCGTTAATAATGTATTCGGTAAATATGAATCGGTATTTTAGAATTCGGTAACTATGAATCGGTATTTACCGCCTCATATTTACCGAAAAGTGGTTTTTGGACTCCTACATCTCACTTGTCTGAATACCGGTCGGTAACGGCATATTTACCGAAAATCGGCCGTTACCGACCGGTATTTGGCTACCTACATGAGGCCCCAAATGAGGAACTTTCCTAACATTTGACATGATCGTCACTGAAACATTGTTCAACACAATCTTATGCTCAAATTCCTAAGTAGTCCCAGCTCACTAACACATTTTGAGCACATTTCATCAGGCAAACCATCTGCTGACAACAACCGCACCTTTTCTCGAGTACTGGGGTTTCAGAGCTATCCCCATGTCCCTCTGATGTCTCCAATTGAACAGATTGACACTTCTCCTGGCCACATATACTTTCCCCACAGTTTTGTTGTCGGAAATCTGAATCTGATTTCAGGATATCCAAGGGCATCTACCTTCATTCCCCCATATCCCACTGGATTGATATCTATTAGATCAACCTTGTCCATATTCAAAGCTGCTTCCCAATTTTTTTCACCTACCATGGTATAAGAAGACCCTGACTCAGCGAACACGGATATTTTTTTCCACCTATAATAATATCACACTCTGGTATTTCCAAGGGATCACCACCAACCAATCCATCATCCATCACACTCAAAACAAATTTCTATTCACTCTCTACATAGTTCACCCGTTGTGTTTTTAGACCCACAACACACACAAGCATAATATCCTTGCTTGCCACATTTTTTACAAATGGCATGCCTTGCAAAATATCTGGGACCAATGGAAAGGGTACGTTCACTGCCATATCTAAAAAAATCATATCAAAACCCAAGATTCATAGCCTCACTGTGAAAAGATGTCCTAGATTCCAGATTCCAAATTCTTATCAACATCTCTAGTCTTAGTATCTGAATGCCTGTCAACCTCTCTATCTATACTCTTACATAACATTCTAACCTTATGGACGGTTCCATCACTTTCATGAGCATATTTCTTCTCTCATCTCACGCGCCACATACTGGTATTCTCTATGCTATCTACTATAGCCATGCCTATTTCAAATCAGGTTTTTTTGTGAGCAGTCTTTCCTGGACCTTGATACTATTGGTACATCTAACAATTTGATGTCTAACCAAAGAGTCTGTAAGTTGTCAAAATTCACAAGACTGTGCTAAGGTCTTTAAGGATGCTACATAACTACCACTTTTTTCTTGTTTCCCTTGCATCCTTGTGAAAAATGCATGCCTTTGGAGCACAACAATAATCTGTGAGCCACAATGTTTCTCAAGCAACATCACTGGCATATCGTACAAATAGTGTGGCTCACCCTCCCCATGACCAATAACAATCTCATCCAAACTCTCATTCACATTTCTGCCCTCAATTATGCAACAATATAGCTTGCTTTCTTATTGAAGAAACTTTTGTGCCTCCAATTGCAAGTAAATAAGAGTCAGAAAACTGTTCCATCTCTCCTACAGTAAGATAGGTACACCTTTGTCAGACAGAAATTGTGGGGGGTTGAGTCATTTTAGCAGCCACCAAGATTGCCCTTGGTTAATTAAATATGGCAGTTACTGTATAAACTTATATCCTGTATAATTCTGTACTGTTACTTGTATATCCATTTAACAAGGTATGTATGGTGATAAATTGAAAATACTATAATATCTCTGCTCTAGTGAGTTAAACTGTCCCAAATGTGGTGCTGCCTGCTCACACACCGTTTCCCAAAATGCACTGTAATGGTGCCATTAAAATCCTACACATAATATCATAGAAAACAACTAGTATGGCCCAAATATGCGCACTGTTATATCGCCCGTCACAGTGTTTCCAAGGGTATATCTTCTCCCAGGTTAGATAACACCTGTAAGCCTTGTAATTATCTGTCACAGATGAAAAGCGCGGGTAACATGAGAAAGCTGGTGGTCTCTCCACTCTCCTGAGCAGACCTTTGTCACCAGTGTTAAATTCCAAAACACTCCAGTGTAAGTTTCTTTCTGGATTTATGTGTTGTATACAGCAGTATACCACCAACCCGCAGTGGCAGCTCCGAGTCAGCAAAATAATTGACACTAATTCAAACTTCAGAACATAGCCAGGGAACAGAGCGTTGTGCTGTCATGGATGACATAAGTAATATTCTGCTAACATTGCAGCCTACGCCACCACAGTCACGTATCATAAATTACATTATACATCTGTTAAATATCGAAATAAGTTACTTTGAAATAAAAAAAGGAACAGTGTGTCCCTGCCTGAATCAGAGCGACCGATTCTCAATGGGACTCTCCGAGCATCCTTTCTCCATAGGTCCAGTAAGCTTATTGCACCCCAGGAACTCAGATGATCTAAAATACTGCCCATGATTGAACCCAGCACAATAATCCTTGTTATAAACCAGCCCTAAGGAGAGCAGCCTAAAGGTATGAGTGAGGAGCTTTCTCTGATATTCAGTCTGCATCTTAGTCCCAAAACCAACATAAAACCAATGTTGGGCATGAGGGTGCAGTACACACCCACAGACTCTGTGACAGTGTGATGGAAACTGCTTTTAATGAAGCAGGTATAAATTACAAGAAAATCCCCAGACAAAACAGCCATATAAGCTACTGCCACTTCACTATACGTCATTAGTCACTTATCCCTGTACCTCGCCATCCCAAAAACTTCTGAGGTTAACTGCCTGCCACGGTCCCTCTAACTTTCCTCGTGAACTGTATCAACTTCAACTTCCTGTCTTCTGAAAACAGGCTACCTACCCCTTCCTCCTTTTAAGCTGCTTCACCTACCCCAAAAGAAAATTGTTATGTTATGCAGCATCAAACATCCCATCCAAATGCCTGCAACACTTGCCCATCAGCCAAAACCAATTGCAATCCTCTCACCAACTAGTGCACCGGACCCACGTAAGCTGGTTACCATATGACACCCATCAACCCCTAATAGGAGGGCGGGCGAAGTAGTCTAAAATGACACCTTCGTCCTAATCCCATCTACCTTTTCACCTTTCCTAGAAGGAATGACGGGCTGGCTAACAGCTCCCAAGATGCCTCAACCCCACCACCCTGGATTCCCTGCCTGTCCAATCACGGAGCAGTCCTTCTGGACTACTCCACTTGCCCAAAACGCTCAGGGAGCATATTTCCCCCTGGTCATCTGCCTCCCCCCTCCAAGCCTGTATTGTCAAAGTTAGTAGGTCTGCCATAATCGATAAATCACGCAAACACACGTATGTGTAAATGCTGTTTGCATGTTTTAGCACAATGAAGCCAGAGCTACTGGCTTTGTCAAAGTTTATTTGAATTGAGTGAAGAGAGCATGACATATGAATGTTGTGTGTGTATGTATTGTATAATTAAAGTTCTTCTTTGGATACAGTTAAAATATAAAGCTACAATGTTATTCAACTTTAAGATAGAGACTGTAAACTACCAACTCTATGCTGAAAAGGTTATTTTTGAGTGCCTACTTGCCACAAAATGGTTTTGTAAAAGCTTCAACCTTTTGCTTTCAGTCAATAGACTGTTTGCTAAATTGTGTAAATTACTTTTTACATGCTGCATGCTAACTCACAAATAAAAAAATATTTGCTTATGACACACTGTATATGAGATAGGTCTAATCTGGTCATAACTCATCCTTTTTGTGTTCGCAGCTTTTATTTTACTGCCATCTAGTGTGCAGTTCTGTGCAGCATTATTCCAAAAATATCCTAACCAGCCTAATTTACATTGTATGTGAAATAAACAATGCATATGCAAACTTTCAGACATTGTGTTCTTTTCTAACATTACCTTAATGCTCTAGTGTACACCAAGAATCAATGTTACCTTACAGAATCTAGACTGAAAATTCGAAAACAAAAAGCGAGAAAATTATCAGTGAGAAACTTACATTGAAAACCTTTAGTATAATAAATACATATTTCAAATGGGAAATGCATAAAGATTTGTGAGATGTTTTCTTCACATTTAACAGTTCTAACGAATTCCATGAAACCGTAAACCCCACCACTAGTACTAAATGTAACTAGATTGCTTTCCCATAACACCTTTCTGTAACGTTATACATATACATAAACATAACACTAACCCAAGGCAAAGAACTAACCTTTACCACAATCACAGTTTAAGGGCTTTTCATGGTTCTATCCAAAAGCCAAACTATCATAAACCCAACCCTAGCCTTCACTCTTAACCTTACTGTAACCCTTACTTAATGGCATACCCTTAATCTACCCCCAACCCTACTTTGGTTCTTCTTTTCCGATGCCTTTGGCCTAATCCATAACATTTGTTAAACATCTGTCATTCTATTTCCTTATTTGTCACTTCATGTCGTCTCATTTCATGTTTTCTCAGTTTTTGATTATTTTTACACACTACCACATTCCATGACAGATACAAAATAATTTCAGAGTACAGCATAACAAAGAGAGCACCAGGCCAACACAAAAAATGTGCAAACCTACTTCATGTTGGGGCAGTGAAACAGTGAGTGTGTTTTCAATTCAATTCATTCCAATTTATATAGCACACAGCTACTTCCAAGGGGGTGTCCCAGTGCTGGCGGAAAGCACATGAAAGTAAAAAGAAACTAATAGCGCATAACCATAAGAGGTATCAAACAACAAGCATTTACAATGCAACGGTCTCGGCATTGTTAAAGTTAGAGCTATTGGCATTGCTCATGACAATGCCGTTTCTTTAAATGTTTTAAAAACAAAAACATAAACAAAAATAATGTCATGAGCAATGGCAATAGCTCTAACTTTACCAATGCCGAGACCATTGCATTGTAAAATGCTTGGACTTTCACCTGACAACCAAAGGCATCCGAGGTGATGTAACCTTTGCTTCCATTTACTAATTAGGGTAATCTAACCTGATTTCAATGGCCTTTGGGTGAAAATTCCAAATCATGAAACTATCAGAGGCGCCATTGAGTGAGGTTACCGCCTTAAACACAAAAAATGTATGCAGCCCCGGGCTGAGTCTGCTGCATTCATGGGCAGGACGGCCGAGTGAAGCCTTCAGTGGCATCCGGTTGTGCAGTGCATAATTCTAGACCGGCCATGTGGGGGGGTTGGGGGAGGAAGGGGGGCTGCCTCTAACAATAGTTTTGCAGCTTGAGTTTATGCTAGATTCATGCACACACCCACGTCCACTAAATATGAATAAGGGAAAGCAGGTCCCAACGCCCTGTCAAAAAGCACTGGACATACATAAAGAGGTACAAGCAGACAAACTTCAATGGGAAACTTTAAAATGTATAATGATTCTCTAATAGAGGATGAGGTGCGTGAAGGTATATGCGCAGGCGAGGCAGCGAGTGGGGGCTGGGAGGCCTGTCAGGCCACTCAGCCTGTCCGGGAGCTCGGATTGCCTCTGCCACGGCTGCATAGAAATCTGATCGGCAGCTGGAGCTGTGCCGTCCCCATGACCCCCCCCCCCCCCACTCTGATTTCAAAGGACATTCACGACAGCTTCCCAGGGGCCGTGTGGCATGTCTTGTCTGCCTACTCTTACACCCGCCCCCACCCACACAGTGCATCAGGGTCACGACTTGGTGCCAGCCTTGTCCATCAGGGGGGGGGGAGGGAGGGGGGGAGAACGTTGCTCCGCCCTATGCCCACCGTGAAGGGGTCTCCGGCCGCCTCCACAGCACCACAGTTGCGTGTGCCCTGTGTATGCCAATTGTTGTGTGACACGTAGGAGACATTGGAATAAGAATGGGCGAGGATGCGGTCCGTCTGCTAAACTGCCGACTTTGGTGCTGGAAACCAGAGTTCGAGCCTCGAGGTCACGTCCAAATCCTGTGATACTGGGCAAATCACTTAATCTCCCCGTGCCTGAATGTGTAATGTAAATATGGTGCTCATGTAAAGCGCTCCAATACCTTCGGGTCAAGTTTGCGCTATATAAATATGCAACAAAAAAAAAAGATATGTAGCGTGTTTCTAACTTGTCGTTTGTTGTTCCGTCTTCGCTCTCAAATCGCTTTGTCTTCCGGTGTAAGGGGCCCTTTGTATCTAGTTCCTGTTGCAACTCGAATTCGCCCTCAACACCCGTTAAAATCCTTAACAACGGAATGTAAAATATTCAGGTTGCAGAGTTAACAGTACTCACGACTTTGTTGTAGCCCAACATGATTGTGTGCACGTTATTAACCAGATGAAACTATTACTTGCGTTATCGACCTCGGAAGGATGAGAGGCCCAATATAAGTCAAATCTTTCTCTGCAGATCATAGATCTCATCATTAAGGCCTTCCGAGCACTTTCAAATCGTCGACTTTCACGCGGTAGGTACCAGGGGCGCCTTCATTCTGCCAAAGTTCAGTCAGCTAGTCACCCTTTGTAACCCTGTCTCCCATAAACACCTAGTGGCGCTGACGAACTGTATTGTACGAGTTTACAATCTTTTTATGGAAACAGTGGCCGGCCTTTCACAAGTGTAGTATTTTGCACAGTAGACGTTAACTTGTTTATTTTTGTCTTATGGTAGAGGGAGAGTTGCTATCTGTGTAAACTGTGACCCAGGCGGGACGACTTTAGAAATAACAAAGAGCCACCCACCCAGGGCGCTGGTCCTGCTAGCTAGAGGTCACTTGTACAGCGCATCGCAGCACTCCCTAGACACTAACGGTGTATGCAGGCGCTATAATGGTGACGTCTGTGATATCTTGCGCTCCACGCTGTCCGACACTGCTTTCTGTTGCGGGGGGTGAAGGGGGAGGGGGGGGGCTTGTTTTCCGCGTGGCCTCCGCTTCTCTCTGCATAAGGCCCCGAGAGGGAATTGCGGCTTTGTCTGCTGCCCTTGTTTACACTGTGCCTAGAGGCAGAGCTATAACGCTCCCTGGTTTGCCACTCAATGCCTCTAGTTCCATTGCTCGGCTTTTGCCTGGAAATGCCTCTGGAGGCACGTCTGGCATTGAGAGGAAGACTCGAGTCCACGTCACAGAAAAGATGCGAGAGGAGGACGAATGAACAAAATGGAGGCAGGGTGGCACCGTTCACAATACCACCAATACAGCCGGGATTCACCAAACTCTGTACGCCAATGTGAGTTTGCACTGAGGCATGACGATGTCCCCACACCAGGCTCCTCTGCGGGCTGACGGGCTCCGAGGCGGAGAGGGCGGCCAGGAGGCAGAGACCGGCCAGGGACGGAAGCAGCGATGAGAGGGGATGCCTGTTTGAAGAAATCAGTCCCAGCGCCGCCGCCTTTCTCCGAGGCGAAGCAGAAATGCCTCGGAGAAAGGCAGCGGCGTTTCCGGATTCGGGGGCGTGTTTTGCTTTTCTCTCCTCTTGCCATTGGCTGGAGGAGATAATTAGAAAAGTTGAAAAAAACACGCCCCCGAATCCGAAAAGGACGGGGCCTGTTCGGAGTGACGGAGCTCTTCTCCAATGGCTGGCCAGCCAATGGAGAACAGGGGAGAAGAGGGGCGGGTTCAAGCCCCTCTTCTCCAAGTCATTATGTCTCGCGAGCGAGACTGCGCAAGTGCAGCCTTCGCTAGCCGAGACCTAAAAAGGTTTCAAGATTGCGTCTGATGACTGATTCAGAAGGTCTGCAGTGCAGACTGAGTGGCAATGTGTTCCACAATTTGGAAGCCAGATACGTAAAGGAGGGTCCGCCTCATCTGGCTTTAAGTATGCGGGGAACATACAGTACCTTGAGGTTGTTAGACCTCAGAGCTCTGGACTGGGAGTAATTGTAGAGTATTTTAAATTGTAGTGACCTTTGTGATTGGGATACATCACATTAGGCACAAGATAAGAACTCTTTTTGGAAACTTTAAGCTGATTCAACCAAAAGCCTCTAAGCGCTCCCCCTATAATGGGGACTTGTGCTCATATTCACACTGTGAAGGGATGTCATCTTATTTACTCTTCTGTGATTGGCTGTTGAAATAGGCTCTGAAATCTTTCACTCTTCTTTACTCTTCCATTTTGAAATACTGACAAAATTCACTTCTTTGTTCACATTTTCTTGATCTGATGAGGTTTAGGTTCAGGCAGAAGACCTAAAGCGCGTAACACTGTGACAGAAGGGACGCGCTTGTAAAGATGCACATACACACTAGACGTGAGCTCCAGACTACTCCCTGAGTGTATTGTAACATGCCAATCCCTCATGCAGAATAAGGCACAGTAAGAGTCTAAATTAACTACTTGGTGGGCTACTTCTAAAGCTGCATGGATCATTGGAATTTTCTGATGATTCTGCGTTTTTGAAGTCCTACTACTGCTTGGGGTCAACATTCACCCCAACTCTGGAGAACACATAGCCGAAGACTTCAATATTGGAGCACTCACACAGGCTTTTTGCTGGTGCAAAGTGACCCCAAACTCTTGTAGGGGTGTATGGGTACTTCACGGCCGTGTGTATCTGTAACACAACAGTGATGTTGAGCACCCCGTGAGGTCCACCAGCACTATCTTTAAAGTACTTTAGAACATGTTTGTAGCTGAGGATACCCCATACCTAAATCTGTTGCAATTTTCTTACATTACATGTTTTGAAAATGTGATTATATATCTGAATTGATGCAACTGGTGATATCCAGCATTGAGGTCTAACTGAAATAAAAAAAAACACTTGGGTCCACTCATTTAAGATACAACTGCGTTAACTATGTGGTTTATGAGTCTCTCTCTTTTTTGTGACGTGGCTTAGCAGGCATATATTATGACTGTCTGATTTCTATAGTGAAATAGTCTATAAGAATATTTTTTGTCGAGGTAAGCCAGACCCTTAACCACGTTTCTTTGAGAATGCTGCCAAATGTTCTATTCATTTGCTCCGCATTCTGGACTATGCATCTTGATTGACTTTGATATGTATTTTTGCCTTCTGTATTGCACTTTAATGTTTTAATAAACCTTCATGATTTTTATTTACTGATCTTGATCCCTTTTTGAGTCATGGCTAATTCTTACTGTTTGCCATTGAAATAATGTTTTCAATATTATCTTCAGGAAGACATTTCCTCATCTATTCTTAAGGACAACACCATCCGGACCCTGCATTAGGTGCTTTATTTTTAACATAACAGATTATCAGAAATCGTGCCAATACTGGCCTCTTTGAGTTTCTTCAGCTTGCTCTCCACTTGTTTCAACATACAGAACAATATCTTTCTGTGATAAAGAGCGAATGGTTGTACTATGGGATCAATGAATAACTAGATTTCCTTTTATCCCAGACACGCGGTGTCGATGGAAAGTCAATGGAGCTTTTCGAAGATGCTATTGATTTTGCACTGCCTGACAATGAGTGTGAATTTTATACATTTCATGTCTTTGGTAGTGTTGCAAGTCAATATGGTACCAGTCAGTTTTTCTATGACATATCCAAAGAAATAACTTTGCTGGTATCAGTTTTATTGTTATCCTCAAACACAGTTTCAGCGGAATGGAGGTGTGTCACTAAGTTATCCTTAGTGTGGTTTGTGGCTACAGGTACTACTCCTTTGTTTATTTATAAAGTTTTATATAGCACTAGCATGATCCAGAGGGATATCAGAGAGCTTCACAGTTACGGATGGTCAGGGTGAGGCAGGCGTCAAATACATATCAAAGGAGACAGTTACCAAGGGTGCAACACAGCATCACAATAGTTGAAAAACCAAATAGCAGGACTGGGAGGGGAAGAAAAGGTTAGGTAAGGGGATATAATACATTAGTACAAGGGATGTGGGTGTAAGTCCAGTATCTTCAAGCAAATGATCGGACCCAATTAGGGTAAGAACTTGCACGTAAGGAATCGTTTTACTTCCATTTTGAAGGCAACCGTGGAGGTGAGTCTGCGAATTTCAGGAGGGAGAGAATTTCTGATCCGTGGAGCGGAGCCAGAGAAAGCTCTTTGACAAGTTCACTTTTTACAAACTATCTGTGGTTTCAGAAGGAAGGTGTTAGCACTTTTTGAGAGTCTACCACCTCCAGATAGTTATAGCTTTTGGCATAGGTACTTGGGGGTTTTGAGAAGGAGAGCTTTGTGAGTCAGGCAGGCGATCTTTAGCTGTATTCTGGCTTCAAAAGGCAGCCAGTTTAGAGATTTTAGGACTGGGGAAATGTGCGCAGATCTTTTTTTGCCCGTGGTCAGTCTGGCCGCCACATTCAAAACAGCCTTAAGTGGGGCCAAGGTATATTTCAGGAGGCCACATAGTGTAGCACTGCCATTGTCTAGCCTCTGCAAAACCAGCGCTTGAACCACCTGCTTGCTGTCAGCTTGTGGGAGGAAAGGTTTGAGATTCCTGAGTAGTCTCACCTGGTGATTCTCTCCCTTGCAAACCTTACTAATGTGGTTCTTCAAATTTAAGGGTTTGTCCAGGGAGATTCCGAGTGATTTGGCTGAATCAATAACGACGGGGGGCAGTTGAAGGCAGCGAGATGGTTCATCCAGAGGTCTACCTTAGGGGTATGATTCGGAGGAGAAATGAGCAAGAATTCGGTTTTGGAAGTGTTGAGCAGGAGGTGGTTCTCCGTTGGCCAGTTTTGAGTGTTCCTGAGGGTAGTGTTGAGTGATGTGAGATTGTCAGGGGAGGAGATTTTCAGGTAAAGTTGCGTGTCATCTAAGTACATGTGGAAGAGAATGTTCATTGAGTTTAGTGCATTTGCAAATGGTTCCAAGAATAGGTTGAATAGTATGGGGGATAAGGCGGATCCTTGTGGGACACCCATGGATACAGGCGTGGGCTGGGATAGGGAGTGGTTCACCTTTATTCTTTGGAATCTATGGTGGAGGAAGGACGAGAACCATTGCAGCACCAGACCAGAGAGGCCCATCCTGTATTTCAGAACTGATAATAGGTTGTCGTGATTTACAGTGTCAAATGCAGAGGAAAGATCAAGGAGGATCAGGAGGCAGGATTCGTTGTGTTCGAGCATTTTTAGAATGTCAACGAAAACATGAATGAAAGCCGATTCAGTGCTGTGTCCGCTCCGAAAGCCAGATTGGTGATATTGATGGAGCAGGATTTTACTTTAAAACCGAATACCTGCTTCATTTTCGCATAATATAATTAAAAGTACTACTGATTAATTATTAACTACTAAAGATATGTTAAAGTCGTGTCTAAGCAACCTTATTAACAGAAGAATCACACGTGGGAACGCTATTGCATGGCTAAAATAATAAGTGAACTAAGTTGGTGAGCAATTGACGAATTAGAAGTTGCTTATGTGATGTTATTGTGATTTGCGCTTATAATTAATATGCATTCATGGCTTTTGATGTCGCAAATGGCTAGATAAATACATACACATAAGGGTATTAGCAGGGGATAACACTGTATAATCATTTCTGTACAGTAATTCTGTTTTATGTTCTATTTTCACTTAAGTTGACTAATGTGGCCTACCAGAAAATGGCTACCACCTGCAGCCTGCATTTGAGTTGATGGAAAATTTTGCAAGGAAGCTTCGCGCTGCCTGTGACCTTGCCCACTCGACAAAACTGAAAAGCCATGATCATGACGACAAACCCAGGACGGATGCCAAGAGCCCCTGAACATGAGATTTGTTACAAAAACGGAATACTGAACTTATGAACTGATGATCCCACGACTGGGATACAAATTATCTAAAAGAGACATCAGTAAAAGTATCAAATTAGTCATGGACATCAAATTTTTCTATTCATTATTTGGGACAATCTAAGTGTGAGAAAATCTTGCACAGTATCTTAAAAGTACCAAGATGACATTATTTCCGCCATTCATCCGTTTTGAACAATGAATTGTAACTTTACAGAATGTAAATTTTAGTATAAATATTAGTAGACTAGAGAGGTCGAGCGCCACTTCTTCCGAACTGATGATCCGAGGTCCCTATGCTGACGGAGAGGACGGTGACTCTACATGACGGATAAAAACTCAGCCTGTCCGGGAGCTCGGATTGCCTCTGCCACGGCTGCATAGAAATCTGATCGGCAGCTGGAGCTGTGCCGTCCCCATGACCCGGGACCGGTTCTGACTTAGGATCTGACATTTAGACAGAATAGGTAAATATGAGAGAAATAACTTTGCATTTAATTGGCTTTTCTTACAATTTTAGATAAACAAATAATTCTGTTTGAATCTCTGTGTCGGGTGGTTATTTCTTGTCATGTTTAATGAATTTATTTGCGTATGATTTGAAATGTTTTCGCCAGATTTATAAGCAACTAGTAGATGCCATTGACCTCAACGTACATGCAGATTGGATAGGTATCAGAAAGTGTTTTTCCCTTATACATGGCACGGATAAGAGTGGTAGGATGAAAGTTGGTGTAATGGGCCCCACCAGCGTATGATGTGTGTGTGCGTGTGTGACTGTGAGATCACTCCATCCGTGGGAGTAGAGGGGATTCGGAAGCTCCGATCTGCACCAGTTTCTTGGTAGCAGAATGATGGTTAACTATTGTCTTGGTCTGGCGAAATTGCGTGTATATAGGCTTGTTGATTATTGATTGATATTTGTACTAACACTGTATGTTGAAGTTGTGTTGAGTTTTATGTATTGTGAACGGCTTCTGGGACGTAGGGAGTTGGTGACAGTTCCGTAGTAGGGCAGAGGGAGTGCTGCTCTCGGAAAAAGGCGGGATTGTTGGCCCTGTATGCAGACAGGGGAAAACGTGTGACAATTGAAGTTGCGCGTCGCATTGTGTGGGTTCGATGAGGTAGCATCGCCGTGTGTTGCCATTAGAAAACCTATTTTCGGTGTGAGAGAAGTGTATATGATAGCGAAGGTTATCTGTGAAGTTCTGGTCTTAGGTCTCAGGGATCCGTATGGCATTCCGTTAAAGCTTATCACTAGAAAGGTAATAGGTATTCTCTGAGCTTGTTAGAAGGACGGGGCAGAGGTAAGCGCTGCTTTGTTAACGTGTGATATAATTCTGTAGTAGGACAGACTGTTTGCTGTTCTCGGGAAAGTTCTGTGTGAATGTACTACATTTTCTGGTGTAAAAGTGCGTGAATGAGAAGGCATTCTGGTTAATTGTGAAACTCTTAGGAGCATTCCGGAGAAAACAGTTAATTGGTGCTTGTTAGAAGGGTAAAGTAGAGGGATGTGCTACTTTATCAACGGAAGTAACGATTCTGTAGTAGGGCAGAGGTAAGCGCTGTGGCTAGCGAAGCAGACAATGGAGATGTTTGTATGTTGTAACTAACAGACTCGTAGAAGTTGAAACAAAGTCTACCAAGTAGTCTTGTAAAGGAGGGGTAGACGCGAGAGACAGGAGACAGGAGCAGAAGCGGCTGCAGCGATTGCTGATGTCAGGGAGACCGCGCTGTGATTGGACAGTGGGTTAGAACAGTGGAAGCACGGTGATTGGTGTGCTAGTGTACGCTGCGCTAGGATTGGGAGACATACAGGGTGACGTAGACGCTCCAGGATTGGTGCGTTGGTGTGAGTCGCGCTGGGATTCGTGGACTAAGTCAGTGACGTAGACGCTCCAGGATTGGTGCGTTAGTGTGAGTCGCGCTGCAATTGGACAGGAGATCGTACAGCGGTAGAAAGGACAAACAGCTTGCGGAAAATAAGAAAATGTACTATCACGCTGAGGAAAAAAAAAAGAAATCCTTGCTTAGTAAAGTAAAGAACTGGTTTGACAAGGATAAAGATATTGTGACTAGGGAAGGACAGTTACTTCCTCCGATAAGAACCCCCGCATCCTTCATGGTTGCAAAGTATGGGTATCATACCTGTATTTGGTTAGATAACTGGGTTAAGTATACGAAAGAAGATGGAGTTTTAGCTTTCCCTGAACATGGCTCATTTAATCTGGCCATATTGAGGAATTTACGGGAACGGACGATGAGCTTAGAGCCTCGGCCTAGGCCAACGCAGTTTGAGGCATTGACTAAATGGGAAGATGAAATGCATGAACGAGAAAAGCAGAGGGATGGGGGTAGTTACAGGTATATGTTTGGGCGAAAGTATGATCGCGAAACCCATCATGACCGGAGGAGACGATGACGTGACGCCAGTATGACCGAGGGATTATATCCTGTAAGAACAGCAGAGGAGTCAGAAGGGAGAAAGGGTACAGAGAAAGAACATAATATAGAACCCAGAAGATATGGGGCAAATGAGTCTGATGATGATGTCTTAGAGGACATGCTCTATAAAAGACCACCCCCGTATAGACGAGAACCAGAGGTAGGAACAGCAGTGACCCCGATGAGAGACACCTTGCGGATTATTAAAACAGGGGGTACCACCCTGGATTGAAAAGCAGTTGTTCTCTGGCGGAAAGAGAGAGAGAGAGAGAAAGAGAGAGAGAAAGAGAGAGAGAGAGAAACAGAGATAGAAGAGGCAGTTACAGTGCCTGTGACAATAGGCCTGGTTATGCCGATTTTTGACAAGCAGAGGACGGGCGAAAGTGGTTTGACAGTACCATATGTGGGCAATAGATTGATTGTTCCTCCGGAGCAGGCCGAAATGAGAGCAGGAGAAACACAGTGGAGAACAGGAGAAAATCAGTGGAGACATACCATATGTGGAGGAGAATTGAGTGTGCAGACTAACTCAAGTTTGAATTCTGGATGTGTGGAAGGGAACAGAGGATCAATCTTAGAACCACAAAGAGTGACAGAACCAGGGGGTGCAGAAAAATCTGTGGGAATAACTGCTGAAGATTTGAATGATTTGTTGAAGACTTTGCAAAGAAAAGAAAAAGAATCCCAGGGAATTGATGTAGCTAGGCTACGTATGGAAATGGAGGAGATGATTGTAGGAACAATCCCTACAGAAACGCTGAAAAATTATCAGGAAGGGGAGACTCTCTTCCTGTGTAAGAGCATCACATGGAGAGCAAAGAACATACATGACAGATTGAAAGGAATAGCCAGTGAATTGGGGATTGACATGGACAAGGTAAAAGCTTTACAAAAGCCTTATCGAGTGGATTTTACAGATAAGGACATAGAGAATCTGAACAATGCAGGCCGAACAGGGCAGATCAAGGAGATGATTGCTTTGTTGAGAAAATGGGGAGATGTAGAAAGATGGAAAGACAGGTGGTACAGAAAGCGAGAGGATGGGACAGATAGAACTTACTCGACATTTCCTCTGAAAGAAAAGGAGAAAGCAGTGACAGCCTACCCTGTGAGGGAGATTCCAGGAGGTGGGTATGTACATGTCCCATGGACCAGACAGGATATTTTATCATTTACAAATGATTTTCCTCGACTAAGGGAAAAGCCCGTCGAGTGGTATAGACAGGTCGACAGATTTGTGAAGTTGTCAAAAGTGCTGTGGATTGACCTGAATAGTCTGTTTGATATAATTGTACCAGCAGACCTGTGGGCAGAATGTAAAATAGTCATAGACTGGCCCACTAAGGAATACCCGAGAGATCCAAAGACAGGAGCTCCAGATCCGGAGGTCATGAAGAAATATGAGCAGGTTATGGCCTTCTTGAAAAATAAGGTACCCCCCCAAGGAAACAAATTGGGTTAAAATAGATCGAACACATCAAGAATTGAAAGAATCAGTCCATGCATATTATGAAAGACTAATATTAGCTTTCAAACAGTTCAGTGGAGATGAACATCTGGGTGACAAGGACCTGAGCCATTTTGTATATAGATTTGTGTATGGTTTGGGGCCGGAAATCAGTGAAATGATAAGGCAGCATACCGTAGACTGGCAGAGCAAGAAGATTGATGAGATTCTGAGACATGCAAAATACTTCAGTGATGAGATTGAGGCAAAGCAGAGGAAGCTAAAAGAAAAGGCAATGTGGGCACAGGTGAAAGTTGCAGAAAGACAGGAAGCTCAGTTGGTTGAACAAGCAAATAACCCAGGAAATAAACCCAGGTTTGGTCCAGGAAAAGGGAAAGGAAACATAGAGGAAGCAGAGAAGAAGTTCCCATGCCACAACTGTGGAAAATTAGGGCACTGGATATCCGAGTGTAAGAATCCACCGTCTACTAATGATGACAATCCATCATTGAATTCACAGGTGCAGAGTGAGGGGTGTGGTCAGCATCAGCAACAGCAGAAGGCTGCTAAGCAGCAGAATCAGGTGCCCAAACCACCCTTGCCGCAGAGAAGAGGATCCCAGAAGTACAGCCAAGAGTCGGGGTTCTACGATGAAGAGCAGGTAATCAAGCCAAAACGCGCAAGCGCTGTTTCTCAGTACTGGCTGAAAAATGAGGGAAGCGACTCCGAGGGAGACTTCTGACGGTGCCGAAGAGAGGAGGAGGAGTGCGTACTTGGCGCAACTCTAGAAATAGACCAGGCAGGGCCTTTTGTAGATGGGAAAATTAATGGTGAAAGTGTTACTTTTCTAGTTGACACAGGAGCCACGAGATCGACTGTCAGGTCAGCTGATATAAAGAATCTTCCTCTCTCTGACGAGGCAATCCAAGTAGTTGGTGTGTCCAACACACAGATTAAAACTCTACTTACTGAACCAGTAATGGTTAAAATAGGGAAATTCTCAGACATGCACCGATTTGTGGTGTGTGACACTAGTCCTGTGAACTTGTTAGGCAGGGACCTGCTGTGCAAGATGAATTGCACTATTTTCTGTACTCCAGATGGAATAACCTTAGAAACACCAGATGAAGATGTTCTATACAGAATGACCATGGATAACAGGGAATGTGAGGCTTTGGGAACATATACTATATTTAATCCAGATGCATTACCCCCAGAATTGAAACAGACAGTGAAAGCAGCAGTTTGGGATTTTACTGGAGAAGATGTGGGTCTGATGAGAAATGTAGATCCAGTAAAGATTACTGTAAAAGAGGGAGTGGCTTACCCAAACATACCGCAATACAGACTGACACCTGAAATAATTGAAGGAATAACACCCATAATTGAGAAGATGATTCAGCAGGGGGTGTTGAGAGAAATATTGAGCAGCCCATGTAATTCACCAATAATGGGACTGAAGAAACCTAATGGAAAGTTCAGAATAGTACAAGACTTGAGAAAAATTAACAAGATTGTTGTGTCATGTTGTCCCATTGTGCCAAATCCATCAGTGATTTTGTATCAGATTCCCCATGATGCAGAACGGTATACTGTAATTGACTTGTGTCATGCATTCTTTTCAATTCCATTGCATCATGACAGCCAGCCAATATTTTCTTTTAGATTTGGAGAGCGGATTTTGGCATGGTACCGAATTCCACAGGGGTATACGGAGAGCCCTTCAATATTTAATCAATTGCTGAAGAAATCTCTGGAAAGTTTAACAATGCCTGAAAATTCAGTCTTGGTCCAGTATATTGATGACCTGCTTGTGGCATCAAAAACCCGTGAAGCCTGTGAAGCAGACACCATAGCTTTACTGAATCACTTGGCAGACGGAGGATTAAAAGTATCTCCAGCCAAATTGCAATTCTGCAAGAAAGAAGTCCAGTACTTGGGACATAACATTGAGAAAGGTCTGAGAAAAATGATCATTGACAGGATTAAAATCATTAGAGGGATGAGAGCCCCAATGACACAGAGAGAAGTGAGAATGTTCCTGGGAATGGTGGGTTACTGTCGTCAGTGGATAAGTAACTTTTCCCTGATTGCTAAACCATTGATTAAATTGACCAAAAGTGAGGTGAAGATCCATTAGAACTAAACCCAGAAGAAATGGCTGCATTTAGAGAGTTAAAGGACAGACTATGTGAAGCTCCTGCCCTAGGAATTCCAGATTACGAAAAATAATTTGAGCTGTATTGTAGTGAGAGAAATGGATGTGCACTTTCATTGTTGATCCAAAAACATGGACGCCTGAGAAGGCCAATCGCCTACTTCTCAGCAACACTTGACCCAGTCGCTGTGGGTTTACCAGGTTGCCTGAAAGCAGTAGCTGCTACCTGTAAAAGTCTGGAACAAAGTGAGGAATCATAATGGGATATCCTGTACGGGTATTCGTACCTCATGATGTGGCAATCCTTTTAACAAGGAGCCGGACACAGTTCATGTCTCATAGTCGGCTAACTAAATATGAGAAAGTCATTCTTGGTGCAACCAATGTGAGCCTGGAGAGATGTGTGAATGTGAATCCAGTGACACTGTTGCCTGATGCTGAATGTGTGGGAATAAGAAATGAAGTCATCATGACTGTCTGGATGTGCTTGATTACTGTACAAAACCAAGGCCCGACATAAGAGATCTGCCACTGCCTGAAAGTGATCATGTGTTGTTTGTGGATGGATCTTGCTTGAGAACGGATGAAGGAACACTGAGTGCTGCTTATGCTGTGTGTACACTTTCAGGAGTTGTGGAAGCATCACCTTTGAAAGGAGTTAAATCCGCTCAGGTGGCAGAATTGGTGGCACTGACAAAAGCCTGTAAGATTGGGAGGAGTGTGAGAGTGACTGTGATGACTGACAGCCAATATGGCTTCGGAGTTGTCCATGATTTTGGCCAGCTATGGCTACAAAGAGGTTTCCTGACCTCAAGTGGAACTCCCATAAAGAATGCTGAAGTGGTTGGAAAATTGCTAGAGGCGATACAGTTGCCTAAAGAACTAGCAGGTGTAAAATGTGCTGCTCATGGTCAAGGTGATGATTTTGTTACCGTGGGAAATAAATTCGCCAATGACATAGCACAATACTGTGCAAGAAACAATCATTCCATTAACCGGAGTAAAGAAAGAGAAATATCTTCTTGTTCCTTGATGTTTACTAATGAGGTGGGAACATGGGAGGAGGTGAAACAATTGCAGGATGAGGCAGGAGACGAGGAAATGAAAGATTGGGTGAAAGCAGGTTGTGCACCTAGAGAAAAGGATCATGTGTGGGTCTATAGGGATGGAAGACCAGTCATGCCAAATAGCATGCTATCAACAATGGCAAGGATGTATCATGGCCAAGGACACCTCGGGAGGGATGCTATGATAAGGGCCTTTAAGCAAACCTGGTACAGTCCAAAGTTTAGGCTGATAGCCGAAAGTCTCTGTCAGAGATGTCTGATATGTCAGCAATTCAATCCTGGAAAGAAAACAGTGGTGAGCCTAGGAACGATAGGCAGAGAGGGAGGATCCTTCACAAGAATGCAGATAGACTTCATTGAAATGCCCCCAGTCAACAGATTGAGGTATGTCCTGGTGGTGGTCTGTTTGTTCTCCAGGTGGGTGGAGGCATATCCAACAAGAAGAAACGATGGGATAACAGTGGCCAAATTACTGTTAAGAGAGTTCATCCCAAGGTACGGGTTTCCAGTAACCATTGAATCAGACAGAGGAGGACATTTTTATAATGAAATCATGGGTCTAATCTGTGAAGCATTGAGTGTACAGCAGAAGCTACATTGTGCTTACCGACCAGAGGCTTCTGGTGTGGTTGAACAAATGAATGGTACCATCAAAAATAGAATTGGCAAAATGTGCCTAGCCACAGGAATGAAATGGCCCGATGTCTTGCCTCTAGTCCTGATGACCATTAGGTCTACTCCAGACAGAACAACAGGTTTGAGTCCACATGAAATTATCATGGGACGTGCTATGAGACATGCATTTGTACCAGTCAACAAGTTGATGACTATAACTGATGACATGATTTTGGATTACTGTAAGGGCCTGGCTGACGCAGTTCATTCTGTGTTTCACCAGGTTGGAGAAGACGCCACCACACTTGAAAAGAAACCAGCCCATGATCTGAGCCCAGGGGACTGGGTAAGGATTAAAGTCCACAGAAGAAGAAATTGCCTGGTTCCAAGGTGGGGAATGTGGTAAATAATTTAATTACCGGGACTTAATTTGATACAGAAACATAATAAAACAGCTCAGTAAATAAGAGGCAGAATCCGTGGTATTAGAGGTTCGGAATGGGCTTTATTCCAATGATCGATTATAATCGGTTGCTCCAAGTTCCATCACCACGGGGGTTCAGGAAGTGAAGTACATACTTTATTGACAAGAAATGACTTTTATAGAACATACATTACAATGAAGCGAATGTGGTAGGCGTAACAATTGATAAGGAAAATGACGATTCACATGCGTAACCGAAAATGGGTGTAATAAGGAGTAAAAAGGAACATAATTGGTTATGATGTCATATATAGGTGGATCTATAAGATAATACTTGGCATAGATGCGCGCGCAGCAGCATGACGTGTGATTGATGTGCAACTAGGGGGTGAAGGGGACTTGACATTTAGCTCTACATGTGGAGACGAAAAGTCTGGGGGGTCAAGTCAACCTAATCCCAAATCATATCTAACATCCTATGTTTAAAGAACTATGTTATCCACAAAAGAAGGACTCTCGGACAGAATCTATTCTATACTGCCTGTGCGTGCGTGTACAAGCGTCTAAGTGTCTATATGAGATGCAAGGGGCAGAAACCTTCCATGGTAACAGGGCTATGAATTACTTGCATAAAGACAGAGAAGCCGAGCCTTTGCTCGGTAGCTGGAAGAATGTTTACTTAAACTACTAGACAGGAATGCATTGGGCAGGGACGGAGCAGATAATTTCGAAGGTGAAATACAGTTCTTGGCAGAGAATAGGCTGATGTCAGGCTTCGTGAGCCGCGCAGAGAATGAGACAAAGTTCATGGTCACAGATGCAGGCTCAGACTGGAGTTTTCAGAGGCAGAAGGCAAGAAGAGTTTGATGACAGAATCAGGGCCTACTTGCCTGGACTGAAAAATGGCATAAGTGAACCATATAAAGCCGGTGGCCTTTCATATTTAGGAATGAAATATCCGACCTATTCATGGCGGATCTGACAAAGGACATGTTGACGGTGGACGCACATGTGTTTGCGTCTTCATAACTGGAACTGGAGGGAACATACATGTACTTGTGATTCATACATGAAACCGTTGGGGTCCAAGATAGGGGACATAACTGATCAGAAAAATCCATATTTCCACATTCCCTCCTTGTCCCCTACTTGCCCGTTAAGAGATATCAATCTTCATCAATCCATTGATCTGTTCATATAACATCATTTGTTCTTCTTTCTTCTTCCGTGACGAATGAAATCTTGGTGGTGGAATACACGATGTGGCACACAGACCAGAGATCGCTGGTCCACATTGTAGACATAGACAGCAACTGAATAGTATGAGAAGGCCGATACCTAGGAAGGATAGAACTCTCCATCCCCAGGCTGATATCACACTCCAAAACCAACCGGACCAAGTCCAAGTGCCTGGGTTCTGGTGTATCTGGCTTACAATCTTATGAAGGCGAGTTATGGCTTTATATACAGATGGCGAATTTTCTGGTATGAATACGCAGCAGCTTGATCCGATGACCCTACAAGCTCCGCCCCTATCAGCCAGGATGACGTCAAGGACAAGACGATTTTGAAGCACAACAATCCGCATAGCAGACTGCTCTTCTGTTAAATTGCCTAAAGCGGAAATAGTTTCATTCACTACTGCTTCAAGGGTTCTAGTTAATCTACGTATCAGCTTACTATTAGTAACAGTACCTATATAGGGAAAGATGCCTTTATTAAAATCTACATACTTGTCCCATGCCGTCTCAGTATAATCGACAATTGGGAGATCTCTCCGCTTTCTGTTGTGTACTAAATGAATATTTCTATAATAATCAGGAGGAGCTAGGAAAACAGGTGGCAAAAGAAATGCAATGTAGCAGGTACCATCCCAATCTAGAGGTAGACGCATATATGCAGTCTGACCACATATAAAGTAGGAGTGGCGATAAGCTCTAAATGAAGATTTGCCTTGATCACTGAATTCTACTATAGTAGTGCATTTACTATGGCCCATATGTATGGAACCAACTTTTCTTACACACAATTCACCCTTCGCTGGGAATACTGACATGGTGGGTAAAACTAGTTCAACTTCGGATTCGACATTTAGAATCATGAGATTAGGTGTAAAATTACCTAATCCATATACTTCATTTTCTAGGTCAGTTCCTGTTCCTTTGGGGCGACCCTCCTTGTCAGGGTAACAGACTTTAAATAAAACGAGGTTCAGATTTCCCCATACCCAATGGTCTTGATAAACTGCTGTGTCTGAGTCTATGGAATTGATTAAACTAAACCATGCTCCACAGGAGCCATTATGTGTAAACGGATGTGGAAAGAAAGGCAGGACTCCTTCATAATTCTGATAGGGAGGGAGCCGGCCACACACCCAACAATTAGTAGCATTACTAGTCTGGTGGGAATGATGTAACATACTAATGAAAGTGTTATTGCGCAGCGCAAGTCTATAGGACAATTCATGCGGGGGTAGGTCACTAAAAGAATGTTCAGCAGTAACATTGTAAACGTTTCTGGAAATAGGGTAATATATGTGCAACAATATACTTGCAGTAATTATTAAAAGACTTAAGAAAAACAAGGTTAATAATGTCACTATGCAATGACTACGCAGTGATTTACAATACGCCTGTCGTTTCAACATTTTTCGCGATTCTCCATGATTCAGGTCTAAGGGATACATGTCGGAGACAGATTCAACCGCTTCACCTTGGAGAGGACTTAAACAATCAAATCGTCCGACGGTCTAGGCCTGAGTTTTATTTTATAAAGTTCCTGACTGTTGGCCTCAGCCAAAGGTAGTTTGGAGTCAATGGGTGAAGACACACGAGGTGGGCTATTTACATCTGCAGGAAGTCCATGAAATTTCTTGATATGACTTGAATGAATCCATCCTTTTCTGCCTTCAATCTTCACGGCTGTTCTTGTGGTCAGCAGGACCAACTTGGGTGACTTCCACCTGGGCTCCAGCTGAGTCTTTCGGTCGAAATTCCTCACAAGAACGAGGTCCCCCGGAACTACGTCAAGGGGTTTCACCTCAGTGTTGTCGGGAAAGGCTGCAGCTACCTGTGAACGACAAGATTGTAGTGCAGACATCAAGGAAGCCAAGTAATCTGTCAGCATATTACAGTCAATATCAGTTATTTTGTGTGGTATAGGCGTCCCCCACATATTTGGTGGTCTGCCGAAGATCACCTCATACGGGGATAGCCCTGTTCGAGAGTGTGCTACCATTCTCATGTAAAAGAGTGCAACTGGTAACGCTACTACCCAGTCGACACCTTTCTCTCTGCATATTTTGGACAATCTGATTTTCAGTATCTGATTATGTCTTTCTACGAGACCTGCTGCCTCGGGGTGTCGGACACAGTGGAATTTCCACTGATATCCTAACAGAAGTGAAACATGTTTCATTAGTTCAGATGAGAACGGCTGGCCGTTATCTGAGTGAACAACACGTGGTAAACCGTATCGTGGGAAGAATTCTCGAACCAACTGTTTGGCAGTAGTCGAGGCAGTGTAATCTGAAACCGGGTATGCCTCCGTCCAACGGGAAAGAGCACAAACAACTACGAGAACGTATTTGAATCCTCGACATCGTTCCATCTGGATATAATCCATCTGGAGGACTTCAAAAGGGTGATTAGGAGGATGGAATCCACCTTGTTCTACGGGAACGCTTTTTCCTGGGTTGAACTGGCAACAGATCATACAGGTACGAACTTTTTGTTTGGCTGCTGCTCGTAAATGTTTATTGAACCAAATGTGTTGAATGCTATCTAGCATAGCTTTTTCTCCTAGATGCGCTGGACTATGTATAGTGTTAATTATAACTTGGACCATTGAATCAGGAAGGAACCACACAGACTTTTCCTTCATCATCCATCCTTGGTCCGTTTGGATCCCTCCTAATTCAGTCCATTTCTTTATTTCGTCTGGTGTAGCATGTGTCTGTATGTCAATTACGTCAAGAGTAGGATCTTTAACTGTCATACAATGTGTCGGCATCGGGACTATTGTCTTTGTCATGTCGGAGGTTTGAGTTTGAGCAGTCTGTTTAGCTGTTCTGTCGGCTAGATCATTGCCTTGAGAAATGATATCAGTAACCTTCGTATGAGCCTTACATTTCATAATTGATATTGCAGTGGGTAGATGTATTGCATCTAATAAGGCATGAATGAGGGGTCCGTGCTGAATGTGGGCACCGTGGGAAGTTAAATAACCTCTCTCTCGCCACAGCACGCCGAAGTCATGTACAACTCCGAATGCATAACGTGAATCAGTGTATATGTTGACTTTTTTATTCGTGGCTTGAATACAGGCTTGTGTCAGAGCGATGAGCTCTGCGGCTTGAGCTGACAAAGTATTTATACGATTTGTTTCAATGACTTCAGTATCTGTTGTGACTGCGTAAGCAGCCACTAACTCTCCTGTATTTGTTCTCATACATGAACCGTCTACATACAATGTCAGGTCTGGATCTGACAATGGGACATCGGTTAAGTCTTGTCTGGGTTTCGTCGTTATAGTAATAACTTCAATACAGTCATGGGCTAGTGGGTCTGTTCCGGTTACTGGCAAAAGTGTGGCAGGATTCAATGTGTTACAGCGTCTGATTTCTATATGTGGCTGAAACAATGTAAGTTCGTACCCTGTAAGTCGCGCTATAGTCAAGTGTTGTGTTTGCGTTCTATTTACAAGAACCTCTACTGCGTGTGGTACTTGAACTGTCAATGGATGTCCTAACACTATGGCATCGCTTTGTCTGATTGCTAAAGCTGTCGCTGCCACTGATTTCAGGCACGCAGGCAAAGCCTGAGCTACGGGATCTAATGTACTTAGAAAAATAAGCACATGGTTTGTGTGCTCCTGCTTGTTCCTGTGTGAGTACTGACAAGGCAGTACCTTCGCGTTCTGTAACAAAGAGTGTAAACTGTTTTCTGTAACATGGCGTTGCTAAAACAGGTGCTTGACATAAAGCTTTCTTTAGGCTTTCAAAAGCTTGTGTATGTTCCTGAGTCCAAGGGAGAACAGTCGATGTGGCTGCCTCCTGTGTTGTCAACTGAATGAGTGGTTTTGCTAGGAATGCATACTGAGGGATCCACTGCCTACAATATGAAGTGAGGCCTATGAAAGCCCGTACCTCCTTTTGAGTCTTGGGTATTGGCATGTTATCTATTAACTGAATGCGGTCGGGTGTAAGCTGCCTTCCCTCCTTGGACAGCGAGTGTCCAAGATAAACAACTCGCTGGACACAGAATTGCAGCTTAGAAGGGGACACCTTGTGCCCCTTTTCGGCTAGAAATTGTAAAACTGTCAGTGATGCTTTTTCACATTCGGGTTCGCTTCTCGCGGTGATCAGTAGATCATCGACATATTGAAGCAGAGCAGTGTTAACTGGCATGTGGATACTGTCGAGTTCTCGTTTCAGTGCTTGGCTATAGATGCTGGGGCTTTCTGTAAATCCTTGAGGTGCGCGTGAGAATTTAAAGCTACGCCCATTTAAACTAAATCCGAACAAATATTGGCTTTCCGGATCTATTGGGACGCTGAAAAAGGCATTCTTGAGATCAATTACAGTAAAGAATGTTGCTTCGGAATCAATAGCTGTCAGTAATGACGAGATATCTGGGACCACAGGAAATTGCGGCACAATGCATTTGTTTAATTCGCGCAGATCAATAACCAATCGATATACTGGCGGGGCCTTTGGATCTGTTCGTTTAAGAATCGGAATTATCGGTGAATTACATACATTGGAGTCTGTTTCCACAACCACTCCTTGGGCAATGAGCTCGTCAATGATTTGTAGTAAAGCCACTACAGCATCTGGTGGTAACTTGTATTGTCGCATTCGTGGTAGTACCACTCCTGCCTTTAATGTGACTCGATATGGTGTAATATTCATGCAACCAACATCAGTAGGGCCTTGTGCCCATAGATGTGTGGGTAAAGTCTGCAGTCGGGGATCCATGTCTCTAGATACATAGTGACCTTTAAAATCACGTAAAAACAATCTTACTCCTTCCGGAGAACAACATATTATGGCTCCTAGAGCTTTCAGTGTTTTTATTCCTAACAGATTTTCTGGACATGATTTAGTAAGCAATAAATCTGTAGTTCGGGTCAAGGGTCCTATCGTAAGTGGAAGAGGTTGTGACACTTCATTAACAATAGGTTTTCCTGAAAAACCTAGGGAAATATTCTGAGAGCCTGAGAGGGGTGCCCCTGGAACTTCACTACGTTTTATGGTTGTTCGACTTGCCCCTGTATCGAGTAAAAATTTTCTGTCTTGGCCTAATAATTCACTATGTACATAAGGTCCTTCTTGATCTACAGGGATCTCGATAAGGGGTAAGTCAACTTCCCTCTCTAGGCTGGTTCATGCGTATCGTTGGTAATCAGGATAGTCGTACTGTGCGGTCTGGTACAGTTGTCGTGTCGTGGTTTGTGTGGCAGCAACAGGCAGCGCTGGTGCAGCTGGCACGAACTGTACAGACTGTGGTGGAGTTGGCATGGACTGTGCATGCTGCGGGGCTCCTTGTTCATTCTGATCCTGTCTAGGTGGCCGTGGTCTTTCTTTTGTATTACCTATGGCGATATTATGTTTCAAAACTGGACAATCGTGTACGTAATGACCTGGCTTTTTACAATAATTGCATGTCCCTTTTACAGGTCCTGCTGAATCACCGGAATGTGTCATACCCTTTTTATGTCCTTCAGCTGGAACTGTCTGAGAAACTAGCATTTTCATTTTCGTGTCTTTCATGCGTCTGTGTTCATGTTCTTGTTCCTCTCTAATTCTATTGTGATGGTACTGTAACATTTGTAACATTTGTGATGGAGTGTTACCTTGCCAGGTACTCTCGAATTTTAATACTCTATTCTTTACTTGGGGCAGGGCATTTTCTACTAATTTTGTTACAAACAGATGCGGGTATGATTCGCTACTTGCTTTTATGCCACTATTTATACCAAAACATTTTTCAAATCGGGCATAGTAATCACTAGTGTCTTCATCTTGCTTCTGCTTACAGGCTGAGATTGTACCCCAATCTTCCTTTTTCGTAGTTAATAAACGTGGCAGTACCTGTACTAATAAACCTGGTAGTGCTTTAGTTTTATCCCCAAGTCCTGCTCCTGCAGTTCGGGCCTTTTCTTCTGCTTCTAATACTGACCATTCTATCTTTTGGTCTCCTACCTCCCACTCTTTTTCCCTGAGTTTCTCATAAATGCCAGCAGGCATCAATACCTTTAATATTGTCATAATGTCGGGATAGGTATACTCTCCCATGAGTAACATGTCTTTAATTTCTCGGTGAAAACCCGCTGGATCTTTGTCATGACTGGGTACCACTTTCTTCATTTCTAACAATTCTATTTTCGATATGGGCGTATATACAAATACGCGTTTAAACTCATTGTCCTCGCCTTTTATTGGGTGCACTTCTCGTAAGGGATTCTGTCTATCCATGTAATACGTGGTTCTTTCCTTGATGGGCAATGAGACACGTTCTGAACATACGAAAAGAATATACTGCTTTCTTGATTCTAGAATTTCTTTAATTAATTTAGTACCTGAACCTCTCCATCTATTCATGAGCAATTCAGTCAATATGTCAGGTAAGGGACCAGGGTCCGAATGCTGACTCTGATATAGTATAAGGAGTTGTTGAATCATATAAATCCCAGCTAACCGCTGTTCATCTGGGGTGAGATTCAAAAATGTGCGTGCTACTGTATCATCACTATATTTTCCGGGACTGTCCACCCAATGGACAGCTGACCTAGCTAAATCTTGTTCATCCATAGAATCGAGAAAATGATAACCCCTTCGTTCTCGGAGTAATTTGTCGGCGGCTTGGAACGAATGCTCGTTAGACCTTATATTAATTATAGGTATTTGGAAATTCCTGTTATTATCTGGACATATCGGATGTATCGGGTCAATAAGACATCTATTACTATTACAAGATCTTCCTCTACCTACATAGGCTATGGTGTCTGACTGTCCTGCGGGCAGTCCTGACCCTTCCTCCTCGCTTTGTTCGAACTGGTCTACCGCTAATCTTTCTTCGTGTAGGCGTTCTATTTCTTTACGGATCTTTCGGCACATGGCTATTATACAATTTTGCTTATCATGTCTACCTTCTGATATATTCTGGCTCCATCTGGTAAGAATTTGCATTGCTTCCGGGTCTACCCCCGGTCGGTCTTGATTTCTGATCACATAATTTTTGAGGAAACGTAACAGTTCCCCCTGTATCTCCACTTTCTGGTATTCCATAGCTCTGTTAATACATTCTGAATCTCGCCCTGTTTGGACAAAATGATATATTTTATCTAGATGCGCAGTCATTCCTGGTAACTTCCCTAAATACACTGCGGCTCGTCTGATACGCAATGATGCCAGGGTCATTTCGTCCTCTTTGCCGGGCACAGGGTCATATCTACAATCTACAAGAAGTTCCTTAAGCGTACGGGCATTTATGAGTTTGGGTGTACGTGAATGTGCTGACTCTTGAAAAGTAAGTTTATTTATTCTGGGTGGCGTAGAAAAAATGTTGCTAGCACCTCCCGTAGCCCCATCTGGGGTGTCGGGTGTGAAAGGATTCGTTGAACGCGACACAGCAACTATAGGTGTGGACACAGCTATAGAAGTAGCTGTAGGAACAGATGCAGAAACAGATGCGCTTGCCGGAACTTGTGACACGATCTGTTGCTGTAGGGATACGGGTACTGGATCTTGGCGTTGAACCTCCCTGGTATGCGGTCTATGTGGGGTGGAATTAGCATATTCGGGAGCTGCGTCATCTAAATATGAGGAAAGAAAAACATCTTCTGCGGTTCTAGGATGCCCCTTAGGATGTACCTTTATTGGGAATAATGGGGGTGGCAAGTCTTTCGGTATTTCTGGAGTAGCCTTAGGTAATCCTTCGGCCAATAGGGGGTACATACCATTCATAAGGGCATTTCTTTGTCTGTCTACTTGTTCTGATTTCACTCGGATACCTTCCTCAATTAATAGATTTTCTCGAACTTTATTCGAACTCTCTTTATTCTTTTCTTCCTGTCGGAGTGCTTTTTCTGTACGTCTATGAGATTCTTTACGCCATAACTCAACGGCATCTTTCTGTGACTGTCTGACTTTCCTTTTCCATAACTCTTCCTCGACTTTCATGATGCACTCTGCATCCCAGGTCCCCGCTGCGGGCCACCTCTGACTTTCTGATAATTCCTTGGTGTAGTCTACCCATAAATCAAGAAATAATATAGCGTCTAAGCCATGTTTATGATACATGAAGTACCCTGGAGTGTCCCTAGGAGGAATAGGAACGGCTTCTTCGAGTACCCCTTTTCTTGTAGTGATCTGTCTTAGTTTCGAAAAGAGCGGCATATTGAGAACTGATCTGATACTTGATTTTGAACAAACTTAATACAGTAAACACGATAATGAACAGTCATTCACACCACAATATGCAGAACGTACTTAAAACATTTAACATTTAACATTTACCTGAGCAATCAATAATGATGATGGTCTAAGGAAAACTTAAACACAAAAACATAATACTTGACTTTAACTGATTTATTCTGAATTTATATACTTGATATACTAGATATACTGCTAAACAGTACAGATACACTGCTGAAACAGTGCAGACCGGATTTGTGTACCCAAACCCGTCTTGACCGGCACAACCTATGTGCACGTCAGAAATGCCTCCCCAGTAATGGTACTCACCGGGTAGCTTCGGAAACGGAAGGCCTCGGAAACTGAACTGAACTTGAACCGGACTGGACTCGACTCGACTCGTCGGAAACTGGACTCGACTTCGGACTTCGGGAACTGGTGGGCCTCTGTATACCTCGGATCTTGCTCTCTCAGCTAGGCTCTGGTCGGGATACTTCGCACTTCTCACCGCCTCGTCTGGGTGTTGATCGCAGCCTCAGTCGCCCCCGCTTGACCGGAGGGAGATACAGGAAATCCTGCTGGTACGCGTTATTGTCCGTCCAGCTGTGGCAGGAGACCGGGCCTGCAACTCACCGCCGGCGCGTGAGATGAGAAAGTGTCCCTGTTCGGGCGCCATTCATGTGGTAAATAATTTAATTACCGGGACTTAATTTGATACAGAAACATAATAAAACAGCTCAGTAAATAAGAGGCAGAATCCGTGGTATTAGAGGTTCGGAATGGGCTTTATTCCAATGATCGATTATAATCGGTTGCTCCAAGTTCCATCACCACGGGGGTTCAGGAAGTGAAGTACATACTTTATTGACAAGAAATGACTTTTATAGAACATACATTACAATGAAGCGAATGTGGTAGGCGTAACAATTGATAAGGAAAATGACGATTCACATGCGTAACCGAAAATGGGTGTAATAAGGAGTAAAAAGGAACATAATTGGTTATGATGTCATATATAGGTGGATCTATAAGATAATACTTGGCATAGATGCGCGCGCAGCAGCATGACGTGTGATTGATGTGCAACTAGGGGGTGAAGGGGACTTGACATTTAGCTCTACATGTGGAGACGAAAAGTCTGGGGGGTCAAGTCAACCTAATCCCAAATCATATCTAACATCCTATGTTTAAAGAACTATGTTATCCACAAAAGAAGGACTCTCGGACAGAATCTATTCTATACTGCCTGTGCGTGCGTGTACAAGCGTCTAAGTGTCTATATGAGATGCAAGGGGCAGAAACCTTCCATGGTAACAGGGCTATGAATTACTTGCATAAAGACAGAGAAGCCGAGCCTTTGCTCGGTAGCTGGAAGAATGTTTACTTAAACTACTAGACAGGAATGCATTGGGCAGGGACGGAGCAGATAATTTCGAAGGTGAAATACAGTTCTTGGCAGAGAATAGGCTGATGTCAGGCTTCGTGAGCCGCGCAGAGAATGAGACAAAGTTCATGGTCACAGATGCAGGCTCAGACTGGAGTTTTCAGAGGCAGAAGGCAAGAAGAGTTTGATGACAGAATCAGGGCCTACTTGCCTGGACTGAAAAATGGCATAAGTGAACCATATAAAGCCGGTGGCCTTTCATATTTAGGAATGAAATATCCGACCTATTCATGGCGGATCTGACAAAGGACATGTTGACGGTGGACGCACATGTGTTTGCGTCTTCATAACTGGAACTGGAGGGAACATACATGTACTTGTGATTCATACATGAAACCGTTGGGGTCCAAGATAGGGGACATAACTGATCAGAAAAATCCATATTTCCACATTCCCTCCTTGTCCCCTACTTGCCCGTTAAGAGATATCAATCTTCATCAATCCATTGATCTGTTCATATAACATCATTTGTTCTTCTTTCTTCTTCCGTGACGAATGAAATCTTGGTGGTGGAATACACGATGTGGCACACAGACCAGAGATCGCTGGTCCACATTGTAGACATAGACAGCAACTGAATAGTATGAGAAGGCCGATACCTAGGAAGGATAGAACTCTCCATCCCCAGGCTGATATCACACTCCAAAACCAACCGGACCAAGTCCAAGTGCCTGGGTTCTGGTGTATCTGGCTTACAATCTTATGAAGGCGAGTTATGGCTTTATATACAGATGGCGAATTTTCTGGTATGAATACGCAGCAGCTTGATCCGATGACCCTACAAGCTCCGCCCCTATCAGCCAGGATGACGTCAAGGACAAGACGATTTTGAAGCACAACAATCCGCATAGCAGACTGCTCTTCTGTTAAATTGCCTAAAGCGGAAATAGTTTCATTCACTACTGCTTCAAGGGTTCTAGTTAATCTACGTATCAGCTTACTATTAGTAACAGTACCTATATAGGGAAAGATGCCTTTATTAAAATCTACATACTTGTCCCATGCCGTCTCAGTATAATCGACAATTGGGAGATCTCTCCGCTTTCTGTTGTGTACTAAATGAATATTTCTATAATAATCAGGAGGAGCTAGGAAAACAGGTGGCAAAAGAAATGCAATGTAGCAGGTACCATCCCAATCTAGAGGTAGACGCATATATGCAGTCTGACCACATATAAAGTAGGAGTGGCGATAAGCTCTAAATGAAGATTTGCCTTGATCACTGAATTCTACTATAGTAGTGCATTTACTATGGCCCATATGTATGGAACCAACTTTTCTTACACACAATTCACCCTTCGCTGGGAATACTGACATGGTGGGTAAAACTAGTTCAACTTCGGATTCGACATTTAGAATCATGAGATTAGGTGTAAAATTACCTAATCCATATACTTCATTTTCTAGGTCAGTTCCTGTTCCTTTGGGGCGACCCTCCTTGTCAGGGTAACAGACTTTAAATAAAACGAGGTTCAGATTTCCCCATACCCAATGGTCTTGATAAACTGCTGTGTCTGAGTCTATGGAATTGATTAAACTAAACCATGCTCCACAGGAGCCATTATGTGTAAACGGATGTGGAAAGAAAGGCAGGACTCCTTCATAATTCTGATAGGGAGGGAGCCGGCCACACACCCAACAATTAGTAGCATTACTAGTCTGGTGGGAATGATGTAACATACTAATGAAAGTGTTATTGCGCAGCGCAAGTCTATAGGACAATTCATGCGGGGGTAGGTCACTAAAAGAATGTTCAGCAGTAACATTGTAAACGTTTCTGGAAATAGGGTAATATATGTGCAACAATATACTTGCAGTAATTATTAAAAGACTTAAGAAAAACAAGGTTAATAATGTCACTATGCAATGACTACGCAGTGATTTACAATACGCCTGTCGTTTCAACATTTTTCGCGATTCTCCATGATTCAGGTCTAAGGGATACATGTCGGAGACAGATTCAACCGCTTCACCTTGGAGAGGACTTAAACAATCAAATCGTCCGACGGTCTAGGCCTGAGTTTTATTTTATAAAGTTCCTGACTGTTGGCCTCAGCCAAAGGTAGTTTGGAGTCAATGGGTGAAGACACACGAGGTGGGCTATTTACATCTGCAGGAAGTCCATGAAATTTCTTGATATGACTTGAATGAATCCATCCTTTTCTGCCTTCAATCTTCACGGCTGTTCTTGTGGTCAGCAGGACCAACTTGGGTGACTTCCACCTGGGCTCCAGCTGAGTCTTTCGGTCGAAATTCCTCACAAGAACGAGGTCCCCCGGAACTACGTCAAGGGGTTTCACCTCAGTGTTGTCGGGAAAGGCTGCAGCTACCTGTGAACGACAAGATTGTAGTGCAGACATCAAGGAAGCCAAGTAATCTGTCAGCATATTACAGTCAATATCAGTTATTTTGTGTGGTATAGGCGTCCCCCACATATTTGGTGGTCTGCCGAAGATCACCTCATACGGGGATAGCCCTGTTCGAGAGTGTGCTACCATTCTCATGTAAAAGAGTGCAACTGGTAACGCTACTACCCAGTCGACACCTTTCTCTCTGCATATTTTGGACAATCTGATTTTCAGTATCTGATTATGTCTTTCTACGAGACCTGCTGCCTCGGGGTGTCGGACACAGTGGAATTTCCACTGATATCCTAACAGAAGTGAAACATGTTTCATTAGTTCAGATGAGAACGGCTGGCCGTTATCTGAGTGAACAACACGTGGTAAACCGTATAGTGGGAAGAATTCTCGAACCAACTGTTTGGCAGTAGTCGAGGCAGTGTAATCTGAAACCGGGTATGCCTCCGTCCAACGGGAAAGAGCACAAACAACTACGAGAACGTATTTGAATCCTCGACATCGTTCCATCTGGATATAATCCATCTGGAGGACTTCAAAAGGGTGATTAGGAGGATGGAATCCACCTTGTTCTACGGGAACGCTTTTTCCTGGGTTGAACTGGCAACAGATCATACAGGTACGAACTTTTTGTTTGGCTGCTGCTCGTAAATGTTTATTGAACCAAATGTGTTGAATGCTATCTAGCATAGCTTTTTCTCCTAGATGCGCTGGACTATGTATAGTGTTAATTATAACTTGGACCATTGAATCAGGAAGGAACCACACAGACTTTTCCTTCATCATCCATCCTTGGTCCGTTTGGATCCCTCCTAATTCAGTCCATTTCTTTATTTCGTCTGGTGTAGCATGTGTCTGTATGTCAATTACGTCAAGAGTAGGATCTTTAACTGTCATACAATGTGTCGGCATCGGGACTATTGTCTTTGTCATGTCGGAGGTTTGAGTTTGAGCAGTCTGTTTAGCTGTTCTGTCGGCTAGATCATTGCCTTGAGAAATGATATCAGTAACCTTCGTATGAGCCTTACATTTCATAATTGATATTGCAGTGGGTAGATGTATTGCATCTAATAAGGCATGAATGAGGGGTCCGTGCTGAATGTGGGCACCGTGGGAAGTTAAATAACCTCTCTCTCGCCACAGCACGCCGAAGTCATGTACAACTCCGAATGCATAACGTGAATCAGTGTATATGTTGACTTTTTTATTCGTGGCTTGAATACAGGCTTGTGTCAGAGCGATGAGCTCTGCGGCTTGAGCTGACAAAGTATTTATACGATTTGTTTCAATGACTTCAGTATCTGTTGTGACTGCGTAAGCAGCCACTAACTCTCCTGTATTTGTTCTCATACATGAACCGTCTACATACAATGTCAGGTCTGGATCTGACAATGGGACATCGGTTAAGTCTTGTCTGGGTTTCGTCGTTATAGTAATAACTTCAATACAGTCATGGGCTAGTGGGTCTGTTCCGGTTACTGGCAAAAGTGTGGCAGGATTCAATGTGTTACAGCGTCTGATTTCTATATGTGGCTGAAACAATGTAAGTTCGTACCCTGTAAGTCGCGCTATAGTCAAGTGTTGTGTTTGCGTTCTATTTACAAGAACCTCTACTGCGTGTGGTACTTGAACTGTCAATGGATGTCCTAACACTATGGCATCGCTTTGTCTGATTGCTAAAGCTGTCGCTGCCACTGATTTCAGGCACGCAGGCAAAGCCTGAGCTACGGGATCTAATGTACTTAGAAAAATAAGCACATGGTTTGTGTGCTCCTGCTTGTTCCTGTGTGAGTACTGACAAGGCAGTACCTTCGCGTTCTGTAACAAAGAGTGTAAACTGTTTTCTGTAACATGGCGTTGCTAAAACAGGTGCTTGACATAAAGCTTTCTTTAGGCTTTCAAAAGCTTGTGTATGTTCCTGAGTCCAAGGGAGAACAGTCGATGTGGCTGCCTCCTGTGTTGTCAACTGAATGAGTGGTTTTGCTAGGAATGCATACTGAGGGATCCACTGCCTACAATATGAAGTGAGGCCTATGAAAGCCCGTACCTCCTTTTGAGTCTTGGGTATTGGCATGTTATCTATTAACTGAATGCGGTCGGGTGTAAGCTGCCTTCCCTCCTTGGACAGCGAGTGTCCAAGATAAACAACTCGCTGGACACAGAATTGCAGCTTAGAAGGGGACACCTTGTGCCCCTTTTCGGCTAGAAATTGTAAAACTGTCAGTGATGCTTTTTCACATTCGGGTTCGCTTCTCGCGGTGATCAGTAGATCATCGACATATTGAAGCAGAGCAGTGTTAACTGGCATGTGGATACTGTCGAGTTCTCGTTTCAGTGCTTGGCTATAGATGCTGGGGCTTTCTGTAAATCCTTGAGGTGCGCGTGAGAATTTAAAGCTACGCCCATTTAAACTAAATCCGAACAAATATTGGCTTTCCGGATCTATTGGGACGCTGAAAAAGGCATTCTTGAGATCAATTACAGTAAAGAATGTTGCTTCGGAATCAATAGCTGTCAGTAATGACGAGATATCTGGGACCACAGGAAATTGCGGCACAATGCATTTGTTTAATTCGCGCAGATCAATAACCAATCGATATACTGGCGGGGCCTTTGGATCTGTTCGTTTAAGAATCGGAATTATCGGTGAATTACATACATTGGAGTCTGTTTCCACAACCACTCCTTGGGCAATGAGCTCGTCAATGATTTGTAGTAAAGCCACTACAGCATCTGGTGGTAACTTGTATTGTCGCATTCGTGGTAGTACCACTCCTGCCTTTAATGTGACTCGATATGGTGTAATATTCATGCAACCAACATCAGTAGGGCCTTGTGCCCATAGATGTGTGGGTAAAGTCTGCAGTCGGGGATCCATGTCTCTAGATACATAGTGACCTTTAAAATCACGTAAAAACAATCTTACTCCTTCCGGAGAACAACATATTATGGCTCCTAGAGCTTTCAGTGTTTTTATTCCTAACAGATTTTCTGGACAGGATTTAGTAAGCAATAAATCTGTAGTTCGGGTCAAGGGTCCTATCGTAAGTGGAAGAGGTTGTGACACTTCATTAACAATAGGTTTTCCTGAAAAACCTAGGGAAATATTCTGAGAGCCTGAGAGGGGTGCCCCTGGAACTTCACTACGTTTTATGGTTGTTCGACTTGCCCCTGTATCGAGTAAAAATTTTCTGTCTTGGCCTAATAATTCACTATGTACATAAGGTCCTTCTTGATCTACAGGGATCTCGATAAGGGGTAAGTCAACTTCCCTCTCTAGGCTGGTTCATGCGTATCGTTGGTAATCAGGATAGTCGTACTGTGCGGTCTGGTACAGTTGTCGTGTCGTGGTTTGTGTGGCAGCAACAGGCAGCGCTGGTGCAGCTGGCACGAACTGTACAGACTGTGGTGGAGTTGGCATGGACTGTGCATGCTGCGGGGCTCCTTGTTCATTCTGATCCTGTCTAGGTGGCCGTGGTCTTTCTTTTGTATTACCTATGGCGATATTATGTTTCAAAACTGGACAATCGTGTACATAATGACCTGGCTTTTTACAATAATTGCATGTCCCTTTTACAGGTCCTGCTGAATCACCGGAATGTGTCATACCCTTTTTATGTCCTTCAGCTGGAACTGTCTGAGAAACTAGCATTTTCATTTCGTGTCTTTCATGCGTCTGTGTTCATGTTCTTGTTCCTCTCTAATTCTATTGTGATGGTACTGTAACATTTGTAACATTTGTGATGGAGTGTTACCTTGCCAGGTACTCTCGAATTTTAATACTCTATTCTTTACTTGGGGCAGGGCATTTTCTACTAATTTTGTTACAAACAGATGCGGGTATGATTCGCTACTTGCTTTTATGCCACTATTTATACCAAAACATTTTTCAAATCGGGCATAGTAATCACTAGTGTCTTCATCTTGCTTCTGCTTACAGGCTGAGATTGTACCCCAATCTTCCTTTTTCGTAGTTAATAAACGTGGCAGTACCTGTACTAATAAACCTGGTAGTGCTTTAGTTTTATCCCCAAGTCCTGCTCCTGCAGTTCGGGCCTTTTCTTCTGCTTCTAATACTGACCATTCTATCTTTTGGTCTCCTACCTCCCACTCTTTTTCCCTGAGTTTCTCATAAATGCCAGCAGGCATCAATACCTTTAATATTGTCATAATGTCGGGATAGGTATACTCTCCCATGAGTAACATGTCTTTAATTTCTCGGTGAAAACCCGCTGGATCTTTGTCATGACTGGGTACCACTTTCTTCATTTCTAACAATTCTATTTTCGATATGGGCGTATATACAAATACGCGTTTAAACTCATTGTCCTCGCCTTTTATTGGGTGCACTTCTCGTAAGGGATTCTGTCTATCCATGTAATACGTGGTTCTTTCCTTGATGGGCAATGAGACACGTTCTGAACATACGAAAAGAATATACTGCTTTCTTGATTCTAGAATTTCTTTAATTAATTTAGTACCTGAACCTCTCCATCTATTCATGAGCAATTCAGTCAATATGTCAGGTAAGGGACCAGGGTCCGAATGCTGACTCTGATATAGTATAAGGAGTTGTTGAATCATATAAATCCCAGCTAACCGCTGTTCATCTGGGGTGAGATTAAAAAATGTGCGTGCTACTGTATCATCACTATATTTTCCGGGACTGTCCACCCAATGGACAGCTGACCTAGCTAAATCTGGTTCATCCATAGAATCGAGAAAATGATAACCCCTTCGTTCTCGGAGTAATTTGTCGGCGGCTTGGAACGAATGCTCGTTAGACCTTATATTAATTATAGGTATTTGGAAATTCCTGTTATTATCTGGACATATCGGACGTATCGGGTCAATAAGACATCTATTACTATTACAAGATCTTCCTCTACCTACATAGGCTATGGTGTCTGACTGTCCTGCGGGCAGTCCTGACCCTTCCTCCTCGCTTTGTTCGAACTGGTCTACCGCTAATCTTTCTTCGTGTAGGCGTTCTATTTCTTTACGGATCTTTCGGCACATGGCTATTATACAATTTTGCTTATCATGTCTACCTTCTGATATATTCTGGCTCCATCTGGTAAGAATTTGCATTGCTTCCGGGTCTACCCCCGGTCGGTCTTGATTTCTGATCACACAATTTATGAGGAAACGTAACAGTTCCCCCTGTATCTCCACTTTCTGGTATTCCATAGCTCTGTTAATACATTCTGAATCTCGCCCTGTTTGGACAAAATGATATATTTTATCTAGATGCGCAGTCATTCCTGGTAACTTCCCTAAATACACTGCGGCTCGTCTGATACGCAATGATGCCAGGGTCATTTCGTCCTCTTTGCCGGGCACAGGGTCATATCTACAATCTACAAGAAGTTCCTTAAGCGTACGGGCATTTATGAGTTTGGGTGTACGTGAATGTGCTGACTCTTGAAAAGTAAGTTTATTTATTCTGGGTGGCGTAGAAAAAATGTTGCTAGCACCTCCCGTAGCCCCATCTGGGGTGTCGGGTGTGAAAGGATTCGTTGAACGCGACACAGCAACTATAGGTGTGGACACAGCTATAGAAGTAGCTGTAGAAACAGATGCAGAAACAGATGCGCTTGCCGGAACTTGTGACACGATCTGTTGCTGTAGGGATACGGGTACTGGATCTTGGCGTTGAACCTCCCTGGTATGCGGTCTATGTGGGGTGGAATTAGCATATTCGGGAGCTGCGTCATCTAAATATGAGGAAAGAAAAACATCTTCTGCGGTTCTAGGATGCCCCTTAGGATGTACCTTTATTGGGAATAATGGGGGTGGCAAGTCTTTCGGTATTTCTGGAGTAGCCTTAGGTAATCCTTCGGCCAATAGGGGGTACATACCATTCATAAGGGCATTTCTTTGTCTGTCTACTTGTTCTGATTTCACTCGGATACCTTCCTCAATTAATAGATTTTCTCGAACTTTATTCGAACTCTCTTTATTCTTTTCTTCCTGTCGGAGTGCTTTTTCTGTACGTCTATGAGATTCTTTACGCCATAACTCAACGGCATCTTTCTGTGACTGTCTGACTTTCCTTTTCCATAACTCTTCCTCGACTTTCATGATGCACTCTGCATCCCAGGTCCCCGCTGCGGGCCACCTCTGACTTTCTGATAATTCCTTGGTGTAGTCTACCCATAAATCAAGAAATAATATAGCGTCTAAGCCATGTTTATGATACATGAAGTACCCTGGAGTGTCCCTAGGAGGAATAGGAACGGCTTCTTCGAGTACCCCTTTTCTTGTAGTGATCTGTCTTAGTTTCGAAAAGAGCGGCATATTGAGAACTGATCTGATACTTGATTTTGAACAAACTTAATACAGTAAACACGATAATGAACAGTCATTCACACCACAATATGCAGAACGTACTTAAAACATTTAACATTTAACATTTACCTGAGCAATCAATAATGATGATGGTCTAAGGAAAACTTAAACACAAAAACATAATACTTGACTTTAACTGATTTATTCTGAATTTATATACTTGATATACTAGATATACTGCTAAACAGTACAGATACACTGCTGAAACAGTGCAGACCGGATTTGTGTACCCAAACCCGTCTTGACCGGCACAACCTATGTGCACGTCAGAAATGCCTCCCCAGTAATGGTACTCACCGGGTAGCTTCGGAAACGGAAGGCCTCGGAAACTGAACTGAACTTGAACCGGACTGGACTCGACTCGACTCGTCGGAAACTGGACTCGACTTCGGACTTCGGGAACTGGTGGGCCTCTGTATACCTCGGATCTTGCTCTCTCAGCTAGGCTCTGGTCGGGATACTTCGCACTTCTCACCGCCTCGTCTGGGTGTTGATCGCAGCCTCAGTCGCCCCCGCTTGACCGGAGGGAGATACAGGAAATCCTGCTGGTACGCGTTATTGTCCGTCCAGCTGTGGCAGGAGACCGGGCCTGCAACTCACCGCCGGCGCGTGAGATGAGAAAGTGTCCCTGTTCGGGCGCCATTCATGTGGTAAATAATTTAATTACCGGGACTTAATTTGATACAGAAACATAATAAAACAGCTCAGTAAATAAGAGGCAGAATCCGTGGTATTAGAGGTTCGGAATGGGCTTTATTCCAATGATCGATTATAATCGGTTGCTCCAAGTTCCATCACCACGGGGGTTCAGGAAGTGAAGTACATACTTTATTGACAAGAAATGACTTTTATAGAACATACATTACAATGAAGCGAATGTGGTAGGCGTAACAATTGATAAGGAAAATGACGATTCACATGCGTAACCGAAAATGGGTGTAATAAGGAGTAAAAAGGAACATAATTGGTTATGATGTCATATATAGGTGGATCTATAAGATAATACTTGGCATAGATGCGCGCGCAGCAGCATGACGTGTGATTGATGTGCAACTAGGGGGTGAAGGGGACTTGACATTTAGCTCTACATGTGGAGACGAAAAGTCTGGGGGGTCAAGTCAACCTAATCCCAAATCATATCTAACATCCTATGTTTAAAGAACTATGTTATCCACAAAAGAAGGACTCTCGGACAGAATCTATTCTATACTGCCTGTGCGTGCGTGTACAAGCGTCTAAGTGTCTATATGAGATGCAAGGGGCAGAAACCTTCCATGGTAACAGGGCTATGAATTACTTGCATAAAGACAGAGAAGCCGAGCCTTTGCTCGGTAGCTGGAAGAATGTTTACTTAAACTACTAGACAGGAATGCATTGGGCAGGGACGGAGCAGATAATTTCGAAGGTGAAATACAGTTCTTGGCAGAGAATAGGCTGATGTCAGGCTTCGTGAGCCGCGCAGAGAATGAGACAAAGTTCATGGTCACAGATGCAGGCTCAGACTGGAGTTTTCAGAGGCAGAAGGCAAGAAGAGTTTGATGACAGAATCAGGACCTACTTGCCTGGACTGAAAAATGGCATAAGTGAACCATATAAAGCCGGTGGCCTTTCATATTTAGGAATGAAATATCCGACCTATTCATGGCGGATCTGACAAAGGACATGTTGACGGTGGACGCACATGTGTTTGCGTCTTCATAACTGGAACTGGAGGGAACATACATGTACTTGTGATTCATACATGAAACCGTTGGGGTCCAAGATAGGGGACATAACTGATCAGAAAAATCCATATTTCCACAGGAAGGCCAAGACAAGTCATATTGACCACAACGACTGCTGTGAAGTGTGCTGGAGTGAAACATTGGATACATGCAAGTCACACACTGAGAGTTCCAAATCCAAGAGATGGCACTGGAAAAGAATACTTTGAAGAATCAGATACCAGTGATGATGCAGACAGCGAGACAGTAAGAAGGAAAAAGAATCCTGAAAGTGGGGAAAGTGAGTCAAGAGAAAATGTCATCCCACCAGAAGAGGTTCTGAAAAGAACAGTGCAAACCGCAGAGGCGAGTTCAGATTCTGAGGAAGTACCTGAGGTTCCATTTAACAGTGACCAACACAAAAAGAAAGAAAGGAAAGAAAAGAACATTCCAACAGAAGTGATACCTGAATCAAATGAGGAAATTGGACAAGTTCCGCCTGAGATAAATATAGAAAAAGAAGGGACAGACAAAGACAGAGAGGGACAGATTGCGGAAAAACCCCGAGGAGGTGTAGGGAACATCAACAACAAGCTAGGTGAAGGGACAAGTAGACAGCAAGAAGATTGCATATCGGAGACCCGAGGAGGGACAGAAGTAGGGAAATCTCAATTGGTGGAAAAAGAGACTGTTGGAGAAAAGGAAGTTGTTGGAGAAAAGACAGCTGTTGATGAACAAGAGGCAACTGAAACAGAGTCTGATGAAAGTGACAATGAGATACATGGAGGACGAGTTCTGAGAAAGAGAACTTGGCTTGGAGAAAGAAACAATAAAGAAGGAAAACAAAAGAGAAATGCTAAAGGAGATCTTTGGCCGAATAAGATAAAGAGACTGAGGTATAGACTGACACGAGTTCACTCTTCGAAAGCTGAACAAGTGAACGAAGTGTCAAGTCAAAATCCAACTAAGGAAGAAGAAACAAAGATACCTGAGAGAACTAAAAGGATAAGGAAACCAAATCAGAGGTATAAGTCACCAGAATGGACGTATGTGGCACTGCCTGAACAAGGAGAAGAGGCAGACAGTCAAGGAAGTCCAGAGGAGACTTTGCTATAAGAAGTTGCTGAGGAAGAAGCTGTGGGAATCCTGAGAGTTATCTTGTCCGACATTGGAGAAGAAACAGATGTTCAGGACCTGATACAGTTTGATGATGATGAAGAAACAGTGAAAAGTGATGAAAATCCAAATTGTGTAAATCCAAGGGAAGTCACTTGGAGAAGAAAAGAAAAGAAGTGATATAAAAATTTGTAGATTGTAAGAATCTGGTGGGTACTTGCTGCCCTTAAGTTCAGTAGAGGAGTAGAAGAGGCTAAGTCAAAAGACACGGTCAAATTAACAAAATGGCTAACACTGAGAATAATAAAAGTAGATGTGCCTTTCTGAAAAGATGGTGCAAGATGTGCTGCTGCTGTACAGGTTTACTAATGCTGCTTTGGAGCGTGCTTGCTCTATTGATTTCATTTAGAGTCACTATAGACACTTTAGAAGGTCATACTGAGAACAGAACTAATATAGGGAAAAGTTCACAGAAGATAGTACCAACTAGAACTAGCAATGTACATATACATAAGGATAGGTCAAATAATGATTTTTCTAGCAATGTTTTTTCTAAATTGTTGTATGAATACGTAAAAACAATGGAAGTAAGGGATTGCTATGTTTGCATGCAATTACCTGCCTCTGTTTCGGAAGGAGTGACTTATCATCATCTTCCGGCTACATATGGAATTTCCTGTAGTGTGCTGATTAGTATATTTTACCAGTTGGGGAAATTAGATTATAATATGTCTAATGTAGATAATATTCTTGGGCAACTGCCTATGAATAAAGCACTGAATCCTGCAAAAGAAGCTAACACTTTAGGTGAGATTTTTTTAGAAACCAAAGAATTAACCTTAGAATATGTTTTTAGAAACAATTTAACTTGCAGTTTGAAGGGAGAAGAGAAGAATTTTCTAGACATGGTTGAAAGAAGAAGGTTGAACATGCACAGGAAAGCAGAAGGGCATAAAATGAGTGACACAATGTGGGATATTGAGTAAGAAAAGGAGTTGAAAAATGGAGCCAGTCCAACTATGGCTATAGATGCCCCACAGAAAGGCAAACTGTGCATTACCAGGAAGAGATCCCAGTATGATTATTATTTCATAGGGACTAGTGAGTGCCATGATACATACTTTATTGCAACCGGATGGGGATTTAGAGGAGGAGAAGATCCAGTTTTCCCAGGAGTGTATTATATTTGTGGGAACAAGGCTTATTACCGTTTGCCTGACCATTGGTTTGGTACATGTTATGTTGGCCTGGTCTTTCCAAAGATTTTTCTCATGGATAGAGTAGATGATGCTGAACATACTAATCCATTAACACGTTATAGAAGAGAAACATGGACAGAAATTGTAGGAGATATTTTTGGAGCTTTAATTCCAGCAGTGGGAATTTCTTTGAATGCATTTGGCATTCGGAAGCTGTCAACAGTGGTGGATCGCTTGTCAACAAGCACCGCTGGAGGCTTTCTTTTGGTTAATGCAGAAATGGTAGCTTTGCGTGCTATGGTGATGCAAAATCGACTTGCCCTTGACATTCTTTTGGCAAAAGAGGGTGGAGTCTGTGGAATGCTGAAAGTTCAACATTGTTGCACTTACATTCCTGACGAAAGTAAAGATCTAAAAGTTTATATCAAAAGCATTACTGATTTGCATGAAGAATTAGTACCACTGGAAGCTGAAAGTATCTGGACTAGAATGGCTAATAAGATGATTGCTATTAAGAATTTTATAGCTAAAATAGGTAGTACCATTTTTGGTAAGATATTATTTCCATTAACCTGTGTAATTGTTGCATTATTGATCCTTAGATTAGGGTGTATGTGTTGTAGATATAGAAGAAATAAAAAAAAAATCACAAAAGAAAATGTTAAACGGAGACAAAAGAAACCAGAAAGAGATCCACAAGAAATAGAATTAGAAGAGCTAAGAGAAAGCATGTATATAGAAACTAAGAAAGAAGATGAGTTGGAAACAAGGGTTTAAAAAATGAACAAGAAGATATTTTGAATTTCTTCAAAAAGGGGAAATTAAATTGATTTCCCCAAAGGGGGGATTGATGGAGCAGGGTTTTACTTTAAAACCGAATACCTGCTTCATTTTCGCATGTTATAATTAAAAGTACTACCGATTAATTATTAACTACTAAAGATATGTTAAAGTCGTGTCTAACCAACCTTATTAACAGAAGAATCACACATGGGAACGCTATTGCATGGCTAAAATAATAAGTGAACTAAGTTGGTGAGCAATTGACGAATTAGAAGTTGCTTATGTGATGTTATTGTGATTTGCGCTTATAATTAATATGCATTAATGGCTTTTGATGTCGCAAATGGCTAGATAAATACATACACATAAGGGTATTAGCAGGGGATAACACTGTATAATCATTTCTGTACAGTAATTCTATTTTATGTTCTATTTTCACTTAAGTTGATTAATGTGGCCTACCAGAAAATGGCTACCACCTGCAGCCTGCGTTTGAGTTGATGGAAAATTTTGCAAGGAAGCTTCGGGCTGCCTGTGACCTTGCCCACTCGACAAAACTGAAAAGCCATGATCATGACGACAAACCCAGGACGGATGCCAAGAGCCCCTGAACATGAGATTTGTTACAAAAACGGAATACTGAACTTATGAACTGATGATCCCACGACTGGGATACAAATTATCTAAAAGAGACATCCGTAAAAGTATCGAATTAGTCATGGACATCCAATTTTTCTATTCATTATTTGGGACAATCTATGTGTGAGAAAATCTTGCACAGTATCTTAAAAGTACCAAGATGACATTATTTCCGCCATTCATCCGTTTTGAACAATGAATTGTAACTTTACAGAATGTAAATTTTAGTATAAATATTAGTAGACTAGAGAGGTCTAGCGCCACTTCTTCCGAACTGATGATCCGAGGTCCCTATGCTGGCGGAGAGGACTGTGACTCTACATGATGGATAGAAACTCTGATGGAATTACTAAGGACCGGTTCTGACTTAGGATCTGACATTTAGACAGAATAGGTAAATATGAGAGAAATGAATTTGCATTTAATTGGCTTTTCTTACAATTTTAGATAAACAAATAATTCTGTTTGAATCTCTGTGTCGAGTGGTTATTTCTTGTCATGTTTAATGAATTTATTTGCGTATGATTTGAAATGTTTTCGCCAGATTTATAAGCAACTAGTAGATGCCATTGACCTCAACGTACATGCAGATTGGATAGGTATCAGAAAGTGTTTTCCTCTTATACATGGCACGGATAAGAGTGGTATGATGAAAGTTGGTGTAATGGGCCCCACCAGCGTATGATGTGTGTGTGCGTGTGTGACTGTGAGATCACTCCATCCGTGGAAGTAGAGGGGATTTGGAAGCTCCGATCTGCACCAATGGTCTAGGAGTTGGAAATTTCAATGTGAGCACAAAGTTTAGATTGGACACATTTTTCAAGAAGTTTGGCCAGAGTAGTGATGTTGGAGATAGGGCAGAAGTTGTTAAGGTCTGCACTATCAGCATTAGGTATTTTAAGATAGGGAAACCTGAGCTGCTTTAAGGCAGTCAGGAATCATTCCTTGAAACAGTGAGGCATTGACAATCTTTGTCCAGAGGAGGCTGATGACTTCCTTGATTTCTTTGAACACGGAGGGTGGTAGACGGGCATCAAAGTGATTGGATGGGTTGATACTCTAAAGAATTTTGTTAATGTCTCTTTCGCTAAAAGGGTTGAAGGTGTCCCATGAGGCATTGTTTTTGGTCTCAGACTAGCTGGTTCGAACCGTTCAGCGGCGCATGGGGGGTGCGCAAGCCACTAGGATGGTAGAGAGGCCTTTTTAGCTTCCAGTTCGATATTGATGATGGGTTTATATAATCCGACCGGGGACATGGAGGCTCTGGGATCAACTAAAGGAGATGAGGGGTTTATAGAGAGATAGGTACTCTCAGCTGTTAAAGAGGGAGTGCTGGTTAGGTCCAGCGAAGATGTAGTGGATGAGTTGGGCTCTGAGGAGTTGGCGTTCACCGCTTTTCTGAGTGTGGGGTAAATAGTGGCTATCTTGGCTAGGTTGATACTAGAGGCTTGGATTAAGATGATACCATTATTGTAGAGGGTGATAGTGATGGTGGCTTTGAGGGTGGACGAGGGCGATGTTGTGAGTTTGAGACCATGAGGTGTTTTCTTAGAACCTGTTATTCGAAGCATGGAGTAAAACACTGATCGCCAGCAAGCCGGTTTTCTGGTATAGAAGATGAGGTCATGAACAAGAAAGCCTTTTTTTGTACAGTAGTAGGAGTCTGAGATTAAGGTTTAGGGTCTAGCTTTGAGTATGCGATGTTTGAGTTTTGTGCCGCATTTTTGGAGAGGTTAGTTGGGTAGTTGATGATTAAGGCATTGGCATCAGTGGGGTCGGGACTTATCTCCATTGTGAGAAGAGTCCTAGTGGGGATAGGAGCTCAATTAGGAGGATAAGGAGGTGAGAGAATGCGGGATCAGTCCTGGGCCTCACTGTTGATAGGTGAGGGGGCGTAGTGACAGCACGTTGAGAGGTGCTGAGATCTTGCGGTGCAGTGCCAGTGACGGGGGTCCGATAGTTCTCTGCAGACAATGCATCCCATAGGTCATCTCTGCTCTGTAGACTGGCCCTGGACGGCAGACGGGGCAATGGGTGGCCCATCGGGGTTGGGGCAGATGGGGAGCAGAAGGAGGTCTACTCTGTGACCTGGGCCCAAGTCTGCGTGCCTAAGACTGAAGGCACCCGATCGATGTCATCTTAGGGACAGGCATTGGGGTCCCAAGGATTCTGCAACCGTTGTGGGTTTGACAAAGGATCACTATAGTAATGAAATAGGATGTGTAATGGCGCACTCCTCCTGAAATGCCAGCACTGGAACAGGATCACTGTTGAGAACTAAGTCTATGCCTGAAAGCACCTGACCGACGCCAATTTGAAGTTAAGCAGTCGGGACCTAGGGTTTTATCAACCATTGTGGGCTTGATAGAGGATAACCCTAGCCAATAAATTGGTTGTGTAATGGAGCGTTCCTCATGAAATGCAGGCGCTGTAACAAGACCCCTGTTTACAGGCCTGGATAACCATGCTCGATATAACTAGAGAAGATAAAGCGATTATGATGTCTTCATACCGCCGCCATTTTAAAGTCAGGCACTGTTCAGCTTGCAAGACGTCAGTAAGCTGTAGCTGTCCCCGTTATTGAGCGCTCTTCAAGAGGCTGAATACACTGCCTCCAATACGCCTGCATTTGTCCTTGCATGCTGTACGCTTCACAACAAGGCTAGTAAAATGTGCGCCCATTACTTATGGAGCGGCCGTTTTAGGTACAGGCATATTTCAGCCCATGAACATCATAACAGTCAAGAGCTGGCAAACGCGGTGCAAATACCTGAATGAAGGTGAGTCCAGTCGAGGTGTCGAGGATCGGACGTTTGATGGAGTAATTAGGGTCATTAATGTGCCTTTAATAACCTCCGTGTAAGCAGTGGACGAAAACCGCCATTTTGTGAGATCGGATTTAGCAGTTTTTAGATTTTGGCATGAATGACCTCTCAGGGGTCTCAGAGCTGCCTCAGACGCCGTGGAAGAAGCTGGCTAGAGGGCGGGACGTCATTCTCTGCATTTCGGTCCCAGCCACTGATGTGTTCAAGTGGATCACTTCCTTCACTGGTGGTCTCCTCGGGCCCTTCTGTCACCTCCAGTGATGTGGGAGAACTAGGGCTCCGGTCGGGTCATCAATCTCAGGGGTCTTGAACCCTGCGGCGATGCCTATGCCAGTGCGTGCGATCTCGGTCCGGAGGCTCGCCCCCTGCACTTGTGCTCTCTACGGGACACTCAATCCCCACCGGTCATGTGTAAGAACCTGGACGCGGGTTGGGTCATCGCCTCCGGGGTCTTGGGCCCTGTAGCGATGTCTCTGGTGTTGTGCATGAGCTTGGCCCAAGCTTGGGCCGTCCTCCCGTGCTCCGGGCACCAATGCTCTGAATTTACTTGATCCGTCTCCTGTCACAGAGTTCTCCTGGGGACCCTCGATTAGGCTTAGGAGATGTGGGCGAGCTTGGTCGGGCGGCGGGTCATCATTGTCGCAGACTCAGTTCCAGCCACCAGGAATCCTGTAAACATTAGCATCACATTGGCTGCTATGCTAATGTTTACTAGAGTATTGCTATGTAGCTGTAGTACTTTTTATGCAGCATGTTGGGCTTATTCAAAAAGGGTTGTAAGAGTCAGTAAAAGAGTGCTCCTGTAGTACTCTTAAATGTTTTGTATATTGGTTTCATAACATCTAAAAGGGAAATGGGATCATTAGGCTCATTTTCATATGTAGTTAGTACTATTAGAAAGGTCTGAACCTTTTTTTTACTTTTACTAATAGGGAGTTGTAGGTGTGAGGACTAACACACAAAGGCATATAAGAGTATGTTAAGGAGTACTCATGTAATACTACTTTTGATACTCGTAAATGCTTTTCTGAATCAGCCCCATAATGTTTATTTTTGTCTCAACTGAATTTTCTCAGGTGGACTTTGCTCATTCAGCCTTATCCATAACTTTCATTTGGACTGCCATATTGATAACAGACATTCCAGTGGTTAGGATCCCTTGTGCGCAACACACACAGGTGCATTTATTTTTATTCATGCTTCATGCAGGATGCAATCCTTTTGTTCTGGATGGGGCTCCCATCACTGTGTAGCTGTATGCCCCCTTAGTACCACCATTCCATATTCTCCTTGAGATCTTGACCACCCTGCCTTTAAGTTTTTTTCTCAAAAGGGATCACAGCAAATGCTGCTGCTATGTGAGCTCAAAGGGGCATGTGAGAGTTTGAGTGAGTTCCCCATAACCAGCATGCCATTGACTATGATGCATGACTCATTTAGTATTTGTTAGCATGGCTTGGAAGATTGACATTCTGCAATAATTTGTGCATATATCTCCTCATAGGAATTCTGTAAGGTGCAAGTGCCTACCAACGAAGATACTCGTGCTTGAAAGTCAGCCAGTGATTTATTTTGTTCCTGTAGCATCAGGAGCAGGATGTAGTTTTTAAAACTGGTTTTGACTTGTTGCATGAAGTGAGAAATAAGAGTGACCACTGCTGCATGAAAATCATCATCTGCACCTGTGCTTGGTAGTGTGAAGAACATGTTTAACACACAGTCTCTTTTCAATACATTTTCTTTTGCCCAGTGGAGAAGAATGAACTTCATTTATGTGCTACACCTTTCCTAAATTGCATACAGAAGGTTTTAATTCACACCGTCCAAACGTTCCATCTGGGAACACAATAGAAAAAATCTATCATTTTGTAACCCTAATATAGATAACTTAGCAAAGGGGTGTATATAAATGATAGTGAAGAAAGAACTTTATCAAAGTAATTTCGAAAATACATCATTTTTAAATGGATCTTGTGACTTCAGATAGCAGGTTTTAAAAACGATTTGACCTCGACACTGCCTTCATCAAGCAATTCAATCATCCAGGTGAAAAGACGAATAAATGGAATCCTATGTCTGACGGGTGAATACTGAGAATGAGGGATCCGAAACAATGTGTCAACTTTCTGTTTTCTCAAGACTCTCATTGACTTTGACTGCTGAATAATATTTATACATAGCCCTGTGGTGACTGTGATTCAATGAATTTTAAGGTTGTTGTAGAAAGATTATAATGAATAGAGTAGGTGTGTGCATGAATGTGGCTAGAATATGTTAGAAATTGGACTACTGGTTGACGAGGGTGTGAGCCCTGGTCAAGCATCAACCAAACTCCTAGTCAGTGCAAGGCACTAGCAAACCTCAAATTAACCTGTGCTCAACCCCTGGTAGCTTGGCACAAAGCAATCAGATTGAACTTAGAGGCAATGTGTAAAGTATTTGTGCAATACTTAAGTAAAACAGTGAAAACACCACCCAAAAAGATCCCACACCAGGTTAGAAACATTTAGCAATGTTTAATAAATAAAACAAGACCAAAACGACAAACCTCCAATCAGTAGAACCAGAGTTATACATTTTTTAAGAATAAACTGAAATATAGCACCTAAAAGCATAAATTGCCATCCAGGGATATCTGGCCTCGCTGAACCGGGTCAAAGTCAAACGTTCAGGCCGACTGGGATTGAGCACAGGTCGGATACAGTCCCAGTTTAATCCCGCTGAAATTTTACCTTCTCAAGTTTTATGCCAAGAGTCCCATTTGCGTTGGACAGCATCGCAAGGCGCAAGGAGAAAGTCGCGGGTAGTGGTCAGTGTGGCAAGAAGAGCAGGCCAGGCATCCCAAATAGGCAGCTGCAGCTTCGCTTTGGGGATCCACCGTGGGCTGTCGATGCTGCTGTGCGAAGAGATGGGCTCGAGTTGACTCACTCTGATTTTCAGTGCAAGAGTCGTGGTTATGGTGCGAGAAGGCCCGTTTACATTGTGAAGAGCCAAAAAGCTTGATTTAAGAGCCCCCTGAGACACACCGTGGTCTAAGACCTGAGGGGCACCATTTGGGGGTCATTAACTTGCTAAAGATGGGCAAAGGAGCTGTTGGGGAGCCTTTTAAATCCTGCGGCTCAGATCAGGAGACCAGCAGTCTAGCCCTTTTAGTCACTCTGGGGTCCAGAAGGATTGAAGGTCCATTTCTTCCTCCCCAGGTAAGAGGTCAGCAGGTCAGCACAGCAGGGCAGTAGCTGCTTCAGAGTAGCAGTCCAGCAGAGTGGCAGTCCTTGTAGCAGCACAGTAGTCCTTCTTTCTGGCAGAGAATTCACAGGTCCAGAAGTGTACTGAAGACTTTGTGTTGTAGGTCCCTCTTTTATACCTTGGTCGCCTGGTTAGGAAAGGTGAGAGAAGCTTCTACACCATGGCTTTGAAGTGCATGAAATTCCCTACCTCTCCTACCCTGACTCCAAGCTGGCTGAAGGGACAATGCAGGGTCATTAGACCCTTTGGGTGGAGCCAGGACACAACCTATACAGGTGTACGTGAGGCTGGGCCCAGCTCCTCCCTCCCATCCTGCTAGTGATGGCCCATCCAGTCAGACGTAAGCTTCCATTGTGTGTGGTTGCCTAGGAGGAATACACAAAGCCCAACTGCCAACTACACCCAGTCATGTGACCAGACACAGGCTGCAGGCACCAAAAAGATAAGGCAAAAAAAAATGCCAACTTTCCAAAGTGGCATTTTCAGAACTGTAATATGAAATCCAACTTCACTGTAGGTTAGGATTTTAAATTATGATTCCAAAGACATCAAACGGGAACTGATAATCCCTTCTCATTTGGAAATTACACTTATAAAATGTAATAAGGCAACTCCAATGTTACCCTATGGGAGAGATAGGCCTTGCTGTGGTGAAAAACAAATTTAAGAGTTTATCACAACCAGGACATGTAAAACTTAAACGTACATGTCCTACATTTTAAACATATTGCACCCTGCCCTCTGGGCTATCCAGGGCCTACGTTAGGGGTGAAAAGGAAGGTTTGGATCTGGCAAAAGGTTAATTTTGCCAGGTTGAAATTAGCCAGGTTGAAATTGCAGTTTAAAACTGCACACACAGGCTTTGCAATGGAAGGCCTGAGACATTTTTAAAGGGCTAATTAAGTGGATGGCACTATCAGTGCTACAGGACAACTAGTAGCATTCAATCTGCAGGCCCTGGGTACATATAGTACCACTTAACTAGGAACTTATAAGTATGCCAACTGGGGAATAAGACAATATTACCATGTATCAAGGATAGGACATGTGCAATTTACCACTGGTTGGCAGTGGTAAAATGCACAGAGTCCTAATGCCACCACAACCAAGGTCAGAATAAATGGAGGAGGAAGGCAAAAAGTAGGGAGGAAGACCACCCTAAGGCTGACAGGGCTAACAGAGCAATATCAATTAGAGGATCAGCAACAGAAAAGTTGGCTTTTCAACAGGTATAACAAGAATGGTTTGTCTATTGGTTTGCTAATTAAAATTGCCATTAAAATGAATTAAGATACACTCTGTGGCAACATTTATATTTTAAAAATAGTTTTGATATATGAAACAAGTGATGTACAACTTTGATAGTTATAGGAATTTCTAATCATTAAAGGAGCAGTTTTATCCTGCATGTTTCTGGTGTTTCACCCATAGGAAAGCCTCAATATTACAAGGGCATGCTTCAAATGATCAAATGTAGATACAAATGACAAAATAAGGTAAAAAGATACGTTATTGAATTTATTTTGGAATCAACTAGTAGGGAAACTTTATGATGTGAAAAGTAGGTAATATGACGAGGAAGAAGTATAAAATGTTGGCACAAGATTAAATGAGTTGATGCAATCATAAAAGATCCACTTTCATCTCTATTTTCCCAAAAAACATTCTTCTATTTACATTTGAAGGAGATATTCTGCCTTTTGCAAAGGGCTGCACTGTGGAAAATTACCCAGAACTGTTACAGAAATATAGAGAGTCTGTGTCCTATGTTTGTTGCCAAGGTATAGTTTTGTATGCAGATATGACAGTCCTGCAGATAACTTGGTATATTGCCTGAATGACTGGTCACTGTAAAACAGCTGGGCTACATTCAATCACATGGAATATCTTGCAGAGCCAGTTTTACGGCTGACTCTTTCTCACTCTAAGGAGATTAACATCCCTAACAGGCTTACTAGAAAATAGTAGTGCAGAAAGAGTGCCTAGTGGCTAAGTAAATGGGCTCGCAGCCCCTTGTGTGATAGTTTTAAAAAGCTATAGTTTGATTTTGAGGGCCTCAATAGACAGTCTTTCAAACCGAATTTTAAAAGGGTTGCTGTCAGGATCACACCAGTACAGAAAACATACTCAGGCACCAAAATGAAAGTGGCCCCCATTAGAGATTTAGATAGCTAAAAAAGTGGCCACATCTGCAAATTAGATAGCTAAATAGGTGGCCCGAATTTGCAAATCAAGACAGTTTTGAACTTATACAGACATGCTACATAGGTGTTTTGCAAAGAATGTGTGATAGCATGCGTTTATGCTTGCTGTTGGTAAAATTTGTGGTAATATCAAAGAAACAAACAGAAAAAACCAGCCCACTAACCCATAAAACAGGCTCACAAGGAGCCAAAAAAACGGTCCCACACACTGACCTGTCAGACCAGCCCTTCTGGCACTGCTAAATGAGGTTTCATGCTCGCCTTCAACAACAGTAAATCCACAACCTTGTGAAATACTACCTGCAAACAGCTTGTAAATTTAGTTCCTTTATTCTTACAGCGTTGTACCTTGTAAAACGGGCCCCATGAGGGCTACAGAGAGCTGTACATCAGTTCATATTGGCTATAACAAAGCAAAAGAACAAACCAAAGGTGTATGAAAGAAAACTGTTCTGAGACGCTAAATGTAAATTAACAGTCAAGGCTGTTGAAGCTGGTAAACTATGCCTTAGGAGAGTTCTACAAATGTTTATTGCAGAGGACCAGGGGCGAAATACAGGCCCCGCAGCCCCTGCGGGGCGGGGGGCCCGAGATGCAGGGGGCCCCCTCAGCACAGTACTCAGGTATGAGATCTCCAGATTAAATCCGGAGCAGGGGCTCCTCCGTGTACCTTTCAGGGGGGGCCCTCAGCACAGTACTCAGGCCTGAGAGCTCCAGATTAAATTCGGAGCAGGGGCACCTCAATGTACCTTGCGGGGGGGGGGGGGGGCTCAACCTTTGTTACGCCACTGCAGAGGACAAATCTGAGTGTGCACATCTTAGGCCTCCTTTGGGGTGATTCTGCTAGCATTTCCATTCTTTTAAAAGTATTATCATCCCCTTTCATCAGGAATGTCCAGGAGATGTGATCTATACAACGTGCAACATCTACAGTTGAATAAAGTATTTCTTTCATGAGCCGATTATGTTTCCACCAAAGACTCATAGCAGCTCTTTTCCTTCTCACCGGAGTTGAAGCTTTAGTTATATGTTTTCCTTTAAGTGAGAAAGTGAATGGGAAGTACAAGATGCTGATAACAAATAACTTACTGTATGTTTCTGTACTTATGTGAATGCAAGAAAGTGGTTACCGTGGGACAAATAAATTGCATTCAAAATGTGGGAATACAGGGATTTAACTCAGGGCCCTTCCCGTGAACAAACCCACTCTCTGGCTCTGAGATACAGTCAGACACCACAAGTACACTGTACTAAGCAGTGCACTCCAGGGGTCAGCTTGGATGTGCCCCTTTTTATTAGAAGCAACATCCATGGATGTGCAATACTTCCAGTGGTGACATGCCACAGCAGATAGCAGTTCAGAAACAAAGTACTTTTACTCCAGTGTAGGAAACTGCCTCTTTTTGCATGATCATCCCCCAAATGTTTTGACTGATGCTGCTGTATTTTTGACTCTGTGCACTGGTACTCTACTACCCAAGCCCTGGTCCATGTGTTCTGACCCCTAAAACATGTTAAAATTGTCTATACTCCATATTGACATATTTACCTTACCTAGAAGTCCCTAGTATATGGTCCAAAGTGTACCCGGGGCCTGTAAGTGTCACTATGGTGACAGTGCAAACTTGACTGCATGCCTACCATTGTAGCCATAGCTGTGCACTTGAAAAATTGCAAATCCTGTAAAAAGAACCCCTTTTGACAGGCCTAAAACCTCCTGTTAAATATTGATAAGTCACCCCTGAGTAGGCCTTATTGCCCATAAAGCAGGGTGCATGGTATTTAATATTTAATGTTAAATGTGACCTTACAGTGAAAAGGCCCCCAAGCTATTTTCACTGTATCAGGGTTGGCTGTTCCATAGAAAAGTATTGGGATACCATATTACATTTAATAATGTTATTTCCAGCTAGAAAACACCTATAAAGTTCATTCTTTGTCTTTTTGAAATATGTATTACATGTCCAATTCATGGGTGACGTCAAAATTGTAATAAATATTTTGGAAAAGGTACTTTTAGAAAGTTACCTTTTCCCTGCCATCAGCATCTGGAAATCTATTTGCATGTGTTCCAACTGTCACGTGGCACCTGAATTCCCTCTTGAGGAAGTGTAAAAACTACTCTTAGAGCAGAACAAGGGCCTTTGGCAGGATGACTGTTGGACTTGGCCCTTTTTGCAGGGTCATCCCTGAACTTTTTGCCTTCCTCCTATATTTTTTCTGACCTGTTGTTGGCTGTTTTATGACTCTGGGCACTTTACCACTGCTGACCAGTGCTAAAGTGCATATGTTCTCCCTATTGTAAATTGATGTATGAATTTGTGATTCCATGATTGGTTATGTTATGTTATGTTACATGGAATTTGTAAAGCGCACGTTCACCAACGGTTTCTTGGCGCTAAGAAAAACATGAGGCGGCAACGAAAACAGAAAAACACAGGAGCTAGTTGTCATAAGCCTGAGAAAAGAGCCGAGTCTTCAAAAGTTTCCTAAATAAAACATAGGTGGGGGCAGTTCTTATCTCCAGCGGGAGTGAATTCCAGAACTGTGGTGCCAATACTCCAAGACGAGCGCCTCCCGTTTTTTTACGTTTGAAGGTAGGGATGACTAGCAGATTGTGATGGAGGGACCGGAGAAGCCGGTTGGGAACATAGCGTATCATTTTAGATGAGATGAAAGCTGGTGAGCCTCCGTACAGAGATTTGAAAATGGTGCACCCTAGTTTGAAAAGACCTTGTTTGGCCACGGGTAGCCAGTGAAGTTCCTTCAGAAGAGGCTGGATGTGATGCCATCTCGGCTGATGGAAGATTAACCTGGCCGCCTGATTCTGGTCAAGTTGGAGGCGTCTAAGCTGATAAGCTGGAATGCCTACGTAAAGACAGTTGGAGAAGTCCAGTCGGGAGATGACCAAGGCTAGAATTACCAAGGTCAAGGCTTCTTGAGACAGGAATCTACTAATCTTTTTAATTCGGCGCAACTGGAAGAAGCCGGCTGAGACCACAGAGCTAATCTGGGCCTTCATCGAAAGGTCGTTGCTGATTAGTATTCCAAGGCTCTTAGCGGAGCTAACTGGGGAGGGGGGATTGCCTAGGTGGGGAGGCCAGAAGTTTGAGTTCCATGGATTAGCAGGGCCACCTGTGAGAATTAACTCTGTTTTATCAGGATTAAGTTTCAGCTGGTTTCTATTCATCCATTCGCCGATAAATGTCATAGTATCCTGAAAGTGGTTTAACGAAGAGGGAAGGATGCTGATGTTGAAAATCAGCTGAAGGTCATCCGCATAGTTGTAGGTTACAACTTCCCTGTCCCGAAGAGAGGAGATTAACGGGAGAAGATAGAGATTAAACAAAAGCGGGGAAAGGGAGGAGCCCTGAGGGACTCCACAGGAGAGTTTCCTCTTTTTAGACGAGAAGTTGGCAAGACGAACTGATTGAGATCTATTGCTAAGAAAAGAGGAAATCCAATCCAAGGCCCGCCCCTGGATCCCGGCGTTATTGACACGGTCCAAAAGGATGTTATGATCTACCGTGTCAAAAGGCGCAGACAGATCCAGGAGGACCAGAGCCTGAGTAAGCCCTTTGTCAGCACTCCCTCTAAGCTCGTCCATCACTGTTACAATGACAGATTCGGTGGAGTGAAAGGGTCGGAAGCCGGCTTGGTGAGGGTCCAAAATATGATGCAGCTCCACAAAAGAGCTTAACTCTTGATTTGGTTTACCTGTCAGACCCTAGTACAGTGCACCAGGAGGGCCCAGGGCTTGTAAATCCAAATGCTGCTGGTGGGCTTGCAGCACTAGTTGTGCCACCCACAGAAGCAGCCTGTAAAAGTGTGCCTAAGGTCTGCCATTGCAGAGCCTGCATGCAGTCTGGTACTGTCATGCTGACTGGGCAAGTGCACCCTCTTGCCAGTCCCTTAACCTTCCCTTTTCTTCATATCAGACACCCCTATGGTAGGCCCAAGGGCAGGGTGCATTGTAGGGATAAGGTAAGACATGCCCTAGTGTGTGTGGCATGTTCTAATAGTGAATTACAGCCATTTTCGTTTTCTACTATTGCAAGGTTACCTGTTCTCCATAGGCCAGAATGGGCAGTTTGATTATTACATTTTATAATCCTAACTGACTCAGGGAACATGGTTGAAATTCGAATTTTAGTATGCCTGAACCCAGAATGATAAAATACATCTTTTAGTGAAGTTGGTTTTAACATTCTGTGTTTGAAAATACCACTTTTAGAAAGTAGGTATTTTCTTGTCTAACCATTCAAACCTGCCTCTGCTAGGCTGTGTATTCCTTGTCTGGAGTTTGAGTGACAGGGCTGGGGAATTCCAGGAGACAGGGTGAGGTAGCCCAGTGGTGAATAGAGAGATCTGCATCTAAATGGGAGGGAGGAGTTGCACCTGGGACCTGAATAGGGCTGTGCCTTCCATCCACAATGCTGGCTCCACCCCCTGTGGTGCGTCTGATGTCTCTGCCCTGCACTCTGAAAGGAAAGAAGGAGTCAGGTAAACAAAGTGCTCCAGGACTGACCAGAACTGCTTTGACAAGGCAAATGCCCCTCTGCCCTCAGAGGACAAAGGAAACTGAGGAGAGACTATCCCTGAAACTGGGGGATTGGCCTGCAGGGGTTGCCTACTGCCAAAGAATGGAGAACTTTGTGTGTACTTTTGCTCAACTTGTGAAGGATCTCCAAGGGCTTGGAAAAGAGCTTGCCTCCTGCTGAAGTCTCAGGGACAACAGACTTCATCCACCAGCTCCCCAGATTTCTTTGGAAGTGCCTGCTGCTGTTTTGGGGCCTTCCGAGGGACTGCGTGTCGCAAGGAGCTGGAGGTGCGCCTCACGAAGGAGAAGCGCGCCGCCGTCGGAGCTGTTGTCGTTGCATCGTGTAAAGTGTGTTGCTGCTGCAGTTGTCGCATCGAACAGAAGCATCTCGCATCATCGAAGAAGTGTCTCGCAACGCCGAAGAAGCGTGTCGCCATCCCAGCCATCGTAGCTGACGCATTGCACCGCATCAAGAGAAGAGTCTTGCATCGAGGAAGAAGCGTGCCGCCGTCGCAGCCACTGCCATCGCATCTTGGATGACGCCGCTGTCGCATTGCACCGCATCAAGTAAAGCGCCTCGCATCCACGGAGAAGCGTGCCGCCGTCGGAGCTGTTGTCGTCGCATCGCGTAAAGTGTGTCGCCGCTGCAGTTGTCGCATCGAGCGGAAGCGTCTCGCAACGTCATAGAAGAGTGTCGCCGCCAAAGCCGCTGTCGTCGAATCGAGTGTTCTCGCAACATCGGAGAAGCGTGCCGCATCTGGAAGATCCTCACATCTTCATTTCTTTGCACTAAACTTTCATCGCATCAACATCGTTGCAACACTTTCATTGCCCTGCGTGTCGCATCTAAAGATACATTGACTTAAAGTGTCGCATTTAAGAACTGAAGAGAACTAAGCTAAATTCTACAATCTTAAAGTAACAGTATTGTGGATTTTTGTTGTTTATGGTCTTGTGGTAAATCAATTTAAAGAATACTTATTTTTGATATAAAACCTGTGTGATGTCCATCTGTGGTGTTGTCACTTGATTACTGTATGTTCACAAATGCTTTACACACTGCCTCTGAGATAAGCCTGTCTGCTCATGCCAAGCTACCAAGGGGGTGAGCAGGGGTTATTTTAGGAGTGTACCCCCTTACCCTGACTAGAGGGGAGGGTCCCTATTTGTCACAAGTGCATACCTGTGCCAACCAGAGACCCCCAAGTCTAATAATGACCATCTGGGCTTTGCCCAGAAAATAATTAACTTCAAAGAGACTTACAGTGTCAAAAGAAAATGTCTGCTGATACCTTGACAGGGCCTTTCTTTGTTCCACTAGTCAGGCAGGTACCAACCTCAGTAGGAGAGGAACTGCCCTGTTGCTAGTTTGAAGTGACAACAGAGGATGGGTTGCTCATTTCCTTCGCCACACCTCTGGGAGTGCACACCGGCTCTGTACAAGCGGAGAAGGGTTCTATCATCTTGGATTTGGGCAGATAAGAGCACTGTAAGGATTATTGCAGTATGGCACACAGGAACTGCTGTAAACGTGGTTAGGCTTACCCCAAAGAACCTTTGCCTTCTTGGTTAGGGAGGGGCCAGGAGTCAGCCCCACCCACAGGCTAGTGCCAGGCATTATTGTGGGATCCTAGTTACCCTCTTTAGAACTCTAATGGACCTGTAGAAGACAGAATAATGACTGCACCTGCTATTGAGACCGGGAGGTGAGCTGCCATTTGTGCCCAGAATAAAGAAGTGAACTCCAAGGGTCAGTTGCCTGAACTTCTCTTATACTACAGCGACACAACAAGCTTCTAGAAGCCCTTTTCCTACAACTTGCAGCCTTGCCCGAACATAGAAATCATCACCGTGCTAAGGTGCCAAAAGTATCCAGCTGGCAAGGCACCTTCCTTAGTAGGAAATTTTGAATTTCTCCTGCTCACAGCTTTCCCGCCAAAAATCAGCAGCTTTACTGAGACCTTGACTGACGGCTATCTGACCTCAAGGAGCAATTTTCCGCCACACCTTGCTCCCTGGCCCCACTTAGGATTTTTGACTTTCATTTCAGAGGTTAAGTCAAAAATTAATACTCTGGGTAGAACCTGATTTTTGTATTTGAGCCATGCTCCATCGTGATCAGACTTAAATGGCGTCTATGTGCCTGTCAAGTGCTACCAGTTAACCGCAGTTGACACTTAATGCCTTTTAGCACTATTTTTATTTAATAATATTGAAATTCTTATCTCTGGTTCCCGTTATTGGATTTTTGTTATTTTAGTTTTGTTTTGTTCATTAGATTTACTATATTTTTATCAATTGGAGTGGTATTTTTATTGTGCAGTGTTTTTGACTTTTTAACTATTTTGGTACTTCTAAACGATTTACACATTTTCTTAAGTAAAGCCTTACTGATCTGTGCGGTAGCTACAAGGGGTTGAGCTCATGTTTAAATTACTAAAACTGATACCGGGCCTAACAGGAACAGTGGCATTATTACCATTCACCCTAACTAATAGTCCACTTTCTCACACCCATCACTAATAAATTACGTAAACAATGTAAAATGTTTGACCTATACATTATCACCCTTGCCTGACGCATGTGTCCTTTGATCATAGGAAAGGGGACACTGTAGCTTGTTTCGGAGGGGGAAAAGAGGACTACAGCCCTCAAGCCCACTTGCGGCAGGCTGCCGCCCACTCTGCAACTTTCGCGCCTGGGGCTCCCGCTGGGCTGGACGCACCTGGGCATGACCTGGGCCGGGCCCCTCCTCTTGGCTTCTCTTTTGGATCCCCTCAAGAAACTGCAACAGTCAGGTGAGAAGCTAACTAATCCCCCAATACGGCGAAGCGGAGGAATGAAGGGGCCTGTGCTGTCTCCCGCCCCTCAGTGTTCATCAACTCAACGTTAGAGAGAATAGTGGGGATTGTTACTAACGAGATTGAATTAACAGAGTGACGGCTGTCACTTGACTATGGGGCTTTACCAATGTAACTGGGGTCAGGGGAAAAAGCAGTTTCTGTTGTCTTAGCTGAGGAAGAATCAATATTGCCTAACGCCCTGTCTCATACAAATATAAGCAGAAACCGTCCTCCAACCGCTAGCAACAAATCGCTTAGTTGCACAACAGTACGTGCAGACCCCCCTTCCCACAAGTAGAGCGACAAAAAGGAAAAGAGCTCCCAATAAACAGTCAGCTAATAAAAGGAAACAACCTGCCAGAGCTATGATTAGTAACCCCCAACTGCTTTTGTGGGCACACCACCTTCTCAGCCTGTTAAAACCCTGCAGCCCCAATTACAATCAAAGATTCCATCTGTAATTAATTAGTCAAATAGCTCAACTTCAGACACCTTACCACCTGACTCTCTATCATATGAAGCCCTCTGTGGCAGATACAGCAACATTTTGGATGAAAAGCTTAAGCCACTATTGGAACGCTTGGTGAACTTAGAGAGGAAATTGGACTCTGCTTGCTGCCTTCCCACCATGCCGGATGCCAATAATGACTGTGCAACTTGTGTTATTTCCTCAGCCACATCCCATCCCGTGCACCGCAAAGATGTTTCTGCTCTTACCAAGGTGACAGTATTCAAAAGATTCAGAATTAACAACAGAGACTGTATTTACTTGCATTTCAAAATCCTAAAAGGAACGGTAGAACAACTGCTGCCAAATCCCTGCAGAAGGAATATGCCCCTAGCAGTACCTGCAACACTTGCAGAACGAGATACAGAGTCCACCCAAGTTGTAGTAAGGCAGAGTAACCAAACAGAAGCTAGAGAGGCCGCGTTAAGTGCAGACACTGGACCCTCCACCTGCAGCCTGCCCCTATGTTGTGGTATTAGCTGGCGTACCACCATTGAGGGTTGCCCAGAGAGAATATTGGGAGGTATTGCAAAATAAACGTGTTGACTGGTTTAGCAAACATAAATGTTTTAATCCCACCCATAGTAACAATATATTGATGGTACTGAGGGTGAGGTGGGTTGGACGCTCTGAGAAAAACATTGAAGGTGACTGTATTGTGGTTAATCTCCGAAGGCCTTCTATTGCATGCAATTTATTAAAACAACAGGAGGGCACTAGCGGCCTCGACAGCAACATCTGCTGATTCCCCTTAGGTTATTTCCACAACCCACTGACAACAATGCTTCGTATCCCTCCTCTTACCTTACACAAGGTAACAAGTTTGTTGTCCTAGAGGGTTTAGATGGGCTGAATTTACTGAGGTATACCTCCCCTGGAAGGCCTAGCTTGGTACCTAAAAATTTGACCCTAGAACTAGCCTTGCAGGACACGCCTAGGTCGAATGTAACAGGAAACTCAAATAATCACACATTAAAAATCCTGACTTGGAACGTATCCGGGCTACAATCTAAGTTGACATGCCCGGAATGGCCTTCCTTTATTAGCCAGTATGATGTATTAATGTTCCAGGAGACTTGGTTGAGGAGCAATGTACATATAAATGGCTTTGTATGCTGTTACAACCCAGCATCCCCATCAAGGTCAGGGCATGCAAAAGGGGGGCTGACAACGTGGGTGAATATGAAAGCAGGAAGCACTGTGAAGGTCCCAGAGATAGATGACCCCAACCACCTGGCAGTAAGGTATAAAACAGGCTTGACATTACATTTAATAATTTTTATAATAATGATTTTAGTATTGTGCCTAATAACAAATTTTTAACCTTATTTAAATACACATCTTCCCTTCAGAAAACCGTAAGTGATAGTGGTCAGTCTGCGGGTTTTTGTTTAGGGGGTGACTTTAATGCAAGACTATGTCCAATAATAGCCCCCATCCCATGTAAGATTTAATGCAAGACTATGTCCAATAATAGCCCCCATCCCATGTAAGGGATCGTAACCCTAATTTTATAAATGACACTTATGAATCAAACAAATCTGACGCAAGAGGACGTGTTTGGCATCCCTTCTGGCAGCCTTAGTAAACGTTATGGACACTGCATTCAATGGTATCGAACCACTCCCTACATTTAAGGGTCGAGGCCAAACCTCTATAATAGACTGTATCTTCATATCTTCTCACCTTGAAGATTTTCTGTCACATGGCAACGTGATCCAATCTAGTTACAGCGATCACACCCCCATTGAAGTGTCACTCATCATGGCCCTAAAACCCAGATATGATAAGGAGATTGGGGTCTGTCATCTCGACCCTTCATCTAATGCACTGAGATTAAAATGGAGAGCCGTAGCACCAGAGCAACTATTTTGGAAAGTGCTGTATCGGTGTAAGGTTTTTTAGTTTAGACAGGAAGAATGGCGCTCAAGCTAATTCTGCGTGTGTTGGCTAAGCTACTTGTATGTACGGTGCTACCAGGTCTGGGGAACAAACACCTTAAAAACCCCCGTAGGTATGTGAGTCGAGAAACCCACAAATATAAATGAGAAACAATGTCCCGGGCACACGTAGTTGGGGTCAATGTCTAGTAATAAGATGTCCAGTATCAAAAAAGAATCTGTGGTCCACACCAGAATGATGATGATTCCAACCGGGCTGGGTATTCACCAAACATATGTGGAGGGAAGATAAATCAGGAACCACAATTGAACACGATCCGGACAGCGATTCGGCACCAGTGTTACTCCGAACATCTCCCCACAATTTTGGACTGCTCATGATCAGGCCTACCCGCCTCTTGCACGCCGAACACTGGACCGTGTTCAATTACTCAATATGGCATCCCATATCCCTTGATGGAACTTTAGGATGCGCTAACCCGCACCTCGGTCTTAAGCACCCATTGTGGTTCCTGATTTATCTTCCCTCCACATATGTTTGGTGAATACCCAGCCGGGTTGGAATTATCACCAGCTCGCCGCCCCACTTCATCGATCCTTGCAGCTCTTTCAGCCCTGAAGAAGTCACGGGATCACTCCCATAGGTGATGAAACACGTGCCGGCTGGTTGCTTTTTCGTTGTTACATTGATTAAATACATTCCAAATCATCATTCTGGTGTGCACCACAGATTCTTTTTTGATACTGGACATCTCATTACTAGATATTGACCCCAACTACGTGTGCCCGGGACATTGTTTCCTATTTCGGAAAGTGATCCATGAAAATGTTTCCCTAGAGCAGGCATGTCAAACTGAGGACGACATTGCTAGTCCTGCAGACATCGCTTACATTGATCTCTGTGATAAAATCAAAAAAGAGCTCATGGTTCTGACGAACCCCTCGCCCGTTAGGCATAGATTGTTTAACCGGGAGTGTTCTGTTGCTAGTCGTCAGTTACGACGGGCACTTAAGGCATTTCCAAAGAACCCCCAAATTGTGGCTGAATCTCGCAAGCAGCATAAGCGGGCTTTTGCAGCCAGAAAAACAGAACTACTAAATCTGCAATGGGAGTCTAGTTACAAAGGCAAATAATAAGAACAGTAAACTCTTTTGGTCCGCAGTAAAAGAGATGAAGCAATCAAACCAAAAAGAGACAAAGATTAGCTGCAACATTACAAGTCAGGACTGAGAAGCACATTTACCAAGTGTATATGCCCTGGAATGCCCTGATGGTGGTACTTTGCCTGATTCAATTTTTGCTTCAGTGCAATTGTCCCTGGAAGACGTAGAGGTGGCACTACATCAGAGTGATGGGGGTAAGGTCCCAGCCCAATGGGGTTCCTATAGATCTTTTTAAATATATCCCCAGTTTCTAGGCACCCTTATTACTGAACGTTTTTAATAGTTTTGCTTTTGCCCCTCCACCTCATACATGGTCAACCTCTATAAGTGTGCCTATTTTTAAAAAGGGGGATTATTTACAGCCCAGTTAGTACAGGCCAATATCATTAATTGACCACCCTAAAAATTTTAGGTAGGGCCCTACACTACGGCGTAAAGGAATGGGCTAAAGAGAAGTCAATACTCCACCCCAATCAATATGGCTTTAGATCTAAGTTTGGCACGGTGGAACTGTGCCTTAACCTCAACTTGTTAATAGGAAAATATACCATTGCCAAATATTCCCCAATGTATCTAGCTTTTATGGACCTGTCCACAGCGTTTGGCAGTGTAAATCACTCGAAGCTGTGGTCTATTTTAATATCTCTTGGATTGGATGAAGCACTAGTGCACTTCCTGGCATATTTGCACAGGGGCATGATAGCAAGAATAAGAATTAACACTCATGGGGAAGTATCTGAAGATGTAGACATCCTGAGAGGCGTGAGACAAGGATGTGTTTTAGCCCCACTCTTACTCATTTTGTATATAAATGATCTTCACCCTTTTTACTCACTGCCACCTCAGATGTTCCAAAGATTAATGGCTCTTTTATACTAGCATTATTATATGCTGAGGACGTCGTGTTGATGGCCCGTACTCCGAAGGCGCTTCGTCGGCTAGTCAACAGCTTTGAAAATGTTATGGCACTATTAGATTTGTGCAAATATTTTACCAAATCTTTTATTATGTCTTGTGCCCCTAAAAATCATTGTCTGGCAACCTTAAAAGTGGGGGAATCGAGTTTAAAATGTACAAGCACTTTTCCCTACCTTGGCATGGTTTTTGCTGATAATGGCTCATGGAAAGTCCATTTAGCAGGAACACATTTTCTAGAGCTATCAGCACATTACTTAGTTTACCCCGTCCCAGAAAGGGGGGAGCCCTAGATCCCTTATTGAAGATTTTCAAAATTCAATGCGTCCCAATTGTTACCTATGGGGCCGAAGTTTGGGGTATTGATAAATAACACCAAATTCAACTGGAAGAGCATAGATTTTGTTAGAACATTTTGGGGGGAGCCGATTTCAAGTTAAATCTTTGTAACTCATAGTGAACTGAACATCTCTTACGTCAAGGACTAAATTAGCGTCCGCCCATTGCTTTTATGGCTTACAATTTGGAACAACACGAAGGGAGGTCTCACTAGAAACATCATAAAACATTGTCTTTCTTGTGATAAAGGTAGAAATATCCCTTGGCTGGCGTATATAGAATCCCGCATGCATAAGATAGGTTGTCAACAACTGGTCTAGAACTTAGGCGGCTCTCATAATATCACCAAAAAACAGTTGCCGACCACCTGGTTTAAATTTACGCATGAAGGGAGACTGAAGATGGAGTCCAGCAAGCCAACAGTGACTGCTTATTTGAATAGAAACCTCAACAGGCACGCCTTCATTTAAAGGTATCTGACAAGTCAGATGGGGAGAGTGGGACTGCAGTTTGTTGTTCCATTTTAGGGATGGCACGGCTTAATATCTGTTAAGCTTCCCACAAGGTTTTCAAGCTAATTTAGACTACTGTCCCTGTCCGTGCAATAGGAGGTTGGGTCAATCAATGTTACTTTTTTTACTGTTTTGTGATTTTTATTCATTGTACACTAAAAGTATTTTATGAACACTAATCAAGAGACAATGCATTACTGACTTTAGAGAAGCTCACAGTACTCTGCTCCAGTTGAACAATGAGGAATGTATTCTTCATGTTGGACTGTTTTTGAAAATTGCTGTGCGGGCTCGGAATACAATGACTGCTTTCTAGGCTTAGCGGTGTGATGATATGGCAATTTCCACAGATTTTATAGCCTGGGAATGACACGACTCAAAGTGTATGAATGTTTCTAAATATTTATTTATTTTTATGTATGTACTTTTGTTGTCACTTTTGTAACCGAATAAAGATTCCAAACTGAACTGAACTGAATGTAGGAAATGTTGTGAATACAAATAAATATATATATATATGAAAAAATAGGCCTCAGAGAGGGAAACCACGTGCTCTGTCAATAAGCTACAGCCAGTCTCAGCATGCAAAACTGTCCATTAAAAAGTCATTATTTAATATTGCACAGCATTGGTCAGGTCACCAAGTCATATCCATTCCTCACAGGCCTTATAAAGAAGCTGGGACGGTAGCCCTAAGACAAATAATATACATGCACATTGTACACATTGTTCAATACGGATACATGATCTGCCATGCTGTGCCTTGTCCGATCAACTGCAGCGCATAGAGATTGCACAACATTTCCAGTGGCGACATATCACTGCTGAGACTGATCAGAAACTAGCCTTTTTTACACCAACATTAATCATTAGAAAATGTAGTTATCACAGAATGCCACTTACTGACCCAAATGTGAATGACACACTAATATGTCGATAAAGCGGGCTAACTAGCACAAGCCAGTGGGTGAAGGGGTTGATCCAAAGTGCTTTTCTGTATGTTGTGTATGTGTGCTTTCCTGCGTTGACCTAGAAGTTAAAGCAGTCTGTGGGCAGACCTAGAAATGAACCGTTGTTATCAAAAGCATTGGTAGCCCTGTGCTTAAAGGTGTTAACTGAGATAGGACACTACATTATCTCCAAAGCTGCTCAGAGTTACCTCTAAGCAACTTATAAAACAACGTTTTGTTCCACAATAAAGTGTTCTTTTATGTCAAAGCTGCTAAATGAAAATAGACATAATTGTGATTCTAAAAACACTTCAAGTATGCCAGCTTGTGCTTAGAGTTATTGTTCAATGGTGAGATTAAAGAGTAATTTAAAAACATCAGGATGAAGGAATTGATTAAATGGTCTTTTGAATCAGTAAAGCTTTGCCCAGAAATGTGTTTTACCTAATGGAAAGAAATGTGGCTTTGTTGAAATTTCATTTCAAATCAAATGTGGCCAGCTTGAATTAGAGCTTGCAGCTCCAAGCTTAAATAGCCACTAAAATGAAAGCACCTGTTTTACAGCTCTGAAAAACACTTCATACGTGCTAGCTGGTGAAGCACATGATGTGCGTTTCTCTCGGCATCTGAAACACTGCGCTTTAATTCCTTTACGTACTGGGCTCTACCCAACAAGTTATAGGTGGTAATATTTTTTTTCTTGCTGTATTCTGGTAAAACAGCATGGCATTTCCTGAGGCTTATCATTGTTTCCATGGTAAAAAAACACCGACAGCTGAATGAATGTATTGTGGGCTATCTGCAGCCTGGATGGTGGCTCAGCAAGTTAAATCCTGCAGGTTGCACGTGTTGTGTCGCTCCTGTGATGTAACAGGAGTGACGGGAATATTGGTAGTCACCGCCAGAGGGGTGTTTTGGGTAGCTTTGTGTCACCCCCTTGTTTCTAGCTGTGATAATGGTTTGTTTGGCACCATGTGGTGCCTGCTTAATAAATAGTCCCCGGCACGCAGTGAAATCAGATGCATGTCAATCGAAGAGGAAGACAGATTAGGAACAGGATGGCTCATACGGCATGAGGAAATGTTGAAAGGATACTTGACAATAGACATTTGGACTATGGCTGCCCCCTCATTTATGCTGATCCCTTTCTTTTAATGTTTGGTGTTATTACGCACAACCAGGATACAATCATTTCATCATTTACATAACTACAGGCTGACCGATGTGAAAGCATAAAGAGAAACTGTGGATTTGTGGCAGGAACCTGGTGTGTTCCATTCTGATTGGCTCTCATTCATATGTTATACATGCCCTGAAGAAGCTCTTGCTTATGGGTGAAACGTGTTGGCTGTGCCTGTATGCTCGATAAAGAAGAATCTTGATTGTAATAGAGAATAAAGAATTATCCTGTTCAAACTGGGAACAGTGGACTCAAATTGTTGGAACTCAGATTCTTCACTGTCTGTGATTATATTGCCTCTCATCATTTTTAGGTCTCGTCTGAGACAGCGCTTTAGCGCTGCTCTGGCGAGACTTATAGTAAGCGAGTTTTGGAAGTGCAAACAGTGCTTTTCAGGCCTCCAATATACAGTGCATGTGCGCTGGGCGCGCGCACCATTTGGCAGCCTGAAAAGCACTGCCTGATCACTTCGCGGCCCCTTTGATGTCCGTCAGTGAGCCGCGCGGCCACTGAGGACATCAAAGGGCACACCATTTGCACTGTGCCCGCCCCCACTCCCCCCTCCCACTCCCTCCTCGTCAACTTCAGTGCGCGCTTGTTTTGTGAAGAGCTCGGTTCAGTCACAGAGCTCTCTGCCTTCAGCTTCCAGACAGTCTGCCTGTTGCGTCCACCCTACACGTCCTCCTCCCATTCCCTCTCCCAGCAGCTTGTTGTGTGTAATGCGGTCTCTGACATAGCCACTGAATATTCGAACACACATCTTGAAAAACAGCTCACTGCATTCTTTATAAATAGAATTTCAATAAATCAGAAGTGGAAATTATGCAGCCCGATTTCTGAACGCATTTCCTCCCGTCGCGAACCACCGGCACTCATCTGCTTTGTAATTATTCATTTCCGCTGCGAGGGAGCGTCCTGCAGGAACACACAGCTATATGCATTTTTTACAAATGCGATCGCTTTCATTTTCGCGATTGCGTTCACTTTCGGCTGCCAACCTTTTCATGACATTCATATCTCGTATACATGCCCACATTTCCGTCCGTCTGTTTGTGTGCATCTATTAATGCTGGGATCTGGCTCCCCGTGTGTGGGTGCCTGCCTCTTTTCTTCCCCGTGGATGCCAATCTTCACCTACACACAACTAAACCCACATGCGCGCCGTGCCTGCCTCCCTCTGCAAATAGAGTAATCGCGATCGCTTTCACTTTCGGCATTGCCAACCTTTTCATGACATTGTGCTGTTATATTTGTCACTGCTCAATGTGTGCACTGGGAGGCAGTTACAGCTGGAGAGGGATGGTGTGCTCTTGTTTGTGAACGGGAAACCCACTAAGACGCCTTTTCTTATACAGGAACTGCTGCTCTGTGCGTGGGTAGACTATTAAAAACAGACTGTCTAACTCTGCTGGTGAATGAAGCCCATTAAAAGTGGACTGTGGTGGGTGACGCAGATCCGTTTGTGCACATGAAGGACCATTAAAAGTGGACACTGAGCTGTACCGCTCTGCTGTCTGTGGGATCATATAGGAACACAGGATGAATGATGCTGCACTGTTTGTGCACGAGTATCCAGCGTGCACAAGCAAGTGTAAACAGCTTGGCGCTTTCCTCCTCGCCGTTGTCGAACTCTGCGCTGTAATCTGCCCGGTGCCACGGGGTCCCCATTAGGAGCCTGGCCCCCGCCCCTAGCAGCGATCCTTAAGTGAAAGACTTGGCTGACAGCCTCCCGGGAGCCTGGCAAACTTTTCAGCTAAATAAGTGAAGTGTTTTAAATAAACATTCCCGGGCTGAGGGGGAGCCGAGACTGAGAATAGTTCAATTTCGTTCCGTGGAGTCGCAGAGGAAGCAGCCCGGGCCCCTGGATACTGCCGCAAAAGTGCAAATGATAAATGGCTGGGAAGACGCAGAAGGCGGATCACATAAAAAGGATCCCAGAGTCCGCCGTTTGATCGCAAGCAGAGGGATCCTGGGGTGAGTAACTGGTTGTATGTGCCCACCAGTCCGTGATGGATTAGTGTTGACAAATATTAGAATGCTGTGCTTAGAACCTGCAGTAAAACGTACTATTTGAAAGCGCCTAGAAGTGCGTGCCCTTCCCTAGTGCTTGATTTAAATAACCAGTTATCTGGCGTGATACCTTTACTGCCTGTTACGCGGCTAATTGATTTTAGAAATTACTTTTAAAAAGGTCGCTGTTAAAGAACACGTGTGATGTGCAATGCAATAGGTCTCGCATTTATGCGAGTTTGAGCTATTGACATTGCAAATAACAATGCCTTTTATTTTTGGTTTCGTTTTAAAAACATAAATAAAAGGCATTGTCATTTACAATGCCATTACCTTAAACTCGGGTAACTGCGAGACCTATTGCATTGCAAATGCTTGTTTATTATGCATGTGAATAGGTGTCTCCTTGTTTTTGTTCTAGGCCCCGGTGTGCACTCATAATATCATCCGCCCGCACCCAGTCTCACCATGTTGCGGCCCCACAACACTTCATTGGCGACGAGCGGGTGGGATTGTGTCCCCGCTGAAGGGCATGGGATGTTGCTAAGCTGTAAGGTTGCTGAATAGCTGGGAATTGTGACCTTCGCGTTTGGATAAATCAAGATGCCATCACTCAAATTTTGAAAGAATTACCTACTGACGGAATAAGATTACTGAAAAGCAAAAAGATACATCTTCACACTAATTCATCAGTCAAGTCAATCGCCCTTTGCCATCGGAGGATTGCATTTCACTTAAGGTCCCTCGCCAAGAAGGAGTTAGACAAACTGGAGAGAGCAGGCATTATCAAGAAAGTAACAACACCAACCCCGTGAGTGTCAATGATTGCAGTGAACCGAAAACAAAAAACAGCCAGGAGAAGTGAGGATATGCATGGAAGAGGAAGAGACACTTAACACCCACCATCGATGACCTGATTGGTGAACTTAGTGGAGCCAGTTGGTTTTTGAAATTAGATCTACGGTCTGGCTATCACCGACTGGTTCTAGATAAAGAATCAAGGTATATCACCACCTTTTTGACTCATATGGGTTTGAGGCGCTACAAACAACTGAGTTTTGGCATCTCCAGTTCCACCAAAGTATTTCAGAATGTCATTCAAGAGCTTCTGATGGGCCTCCCTGGTGTACTCAATGTCAGTGATGCTGTTTTAATATTTGCCAAGACGGTGCTGAGAATAACAACTGACTGCGAATGGTCTTGCAGAGAATTCAAGAACACGGACTAACCTTCATCGCAACAAGTGCGAGTTCCGGCAGTAAAAGTTGTATTTTTTTGGATACGTATTTTCATCAAAGGGTGTGACTCCAGAACAAGATAAGGTTAAGGATATCAAAGAAGCACCTGCCCCTGCCTCTGTGAGTGAGGTAAGAAGTTTCTTGGGCATGGTCAATTATTGTGGCCAGTTCATCAGATACCTTATGACCCTAACTCTGCCCCTCTGTAAATTAACCAAGGCATCAGTTCTGTGGTCTTGGGGCCCTAAACAGGAAGCAGCCTTTCAAGTTGCTAAAGATACATTGCCCTTCAACAAGACATTGGCTTGTTTTGACCCTTTTAAGAACACCACAATCGCTGTGGATGCGGGCCCGAAGGGGCTGGGAGCCGTTTTGGTGCAACAATTAAATGAGGATGAGGAGTGGGCCCCAGGTGCTTTTGCTAGACACTCATTAACCAGCACAGAACAGAAGTATTGTCAAATCGAGGAGGCCATCGATATTCACTGGAATTGTCGCCACTTTCACCTCTATGTTTATGGGAACTCTTTCACCGTGACGACAGATCACAAGCCGTTAATTCGCCTCTTCCAGGGCACAGCGGCCAAACCTCCTCAGAGGATCGAAAAATGGATGCTGCAGTTCAAAGAGTACAACTGTAGAGTGGATTATCAGTAGGCCTGGGCGGTAAATTCCGTTCCGCTCACGGAATTTGCAGAATTTGGATAAATTCGCATTCCGCGGAGAACGCGGAATTGCCCAAAATTCTGCGTTCCGCGGCTTCGCGGAATTTTTTGCTTGTTCATGTTCTCAAAATGTGTGTTCGCAAGATATTTCCCCCCGAGCACGTAAACAGCGTTCGCGAACAGGATAAAAGCATCGCGAACACGCAATTCTGCGTGTTCGCTGAATTTCTGCGTGCTCGTGGAGATTTTTTACCGTTTCGCAGAGCTTTGCGTGGCGTGACTACTCAAATTCCGCCCACCCCTAATTATCAGCCAGGGTCTCACAACCCAGCTGACTATCTTTCACGCCATCCATGGGTTGCCACTCCTGAGGAGGAGGCTGAAGCTGAAGAAATTGAGGAATATGTGCGCTATGTGGCTGATCGGTCAAGGCCCCTTCCCTTCTCTGTAGAGGATATCTGCCAAGCAACTCACCTAGATGAATGTCTACAAAAGGCCTTGGAGGCTGCAAAGAATGATTAAAGGCACAAGGTCAGAAAAAACTGGTCTGTATTTACCACTGAAGCGAGGAGAATCATGGAGACTTTATATCACGTTTGTCAGGAGCTGCGTGAAGATCGGAATGGATGCCTTTTGAAGGGCCACCGTCTGGTTGTCCCAACCGCCCTGTCCAGTCGAATCATTCAACTGGCCCATGCTGGGAACCAGGACATGGTGAAGATGAAGAGTAGCTTGTGAACCAAGGTATGGGTCCCGCTAATGGGTGAACAATTTGATGAGGTAGTAAGATCCTGCTCGTGGTGTCAAGCGGCTAAGGGTGCCAGTCCTCCCCCGCCAGTGATGACTGAGGAAGAACTGCGACAGCCCTGGGTGTGTGCCAGCCTCGATTTTGGCAGTCTCCCTGATGGACGGCACACCTTCGTGATGATTGATGATTGCTCCAAATATCCTGAGGTAGAAATTCTCTCATCCCTGAGCACCAAGAATGTGCTGCCCAAGTTGGAGAAGGTTATGGCCACCCATGGATTAATCAGAGAATTGCTCGCTAACAATAGCCCTCCTTTTCAGGGACACGAGATGGACTCCTATCTTGATTCCTTAGGGATCAATCACTGGAACTTTACTCCTAGGTGGCCTCAGGCTAATGGCGAAGCTTAACGATTTATGCGAACCTTAAACAAGGTGATTAGAATTGCCTTGGCCAGTCAGCAGTCCATGGAACACTCAATCTACATGTTCTTATGAGAGTATCACCAACCTCCTCACTGTACCACTGGGAGAGATCCTGTACACTTGTCCATGGGCCAAGTGGTGGAGTACACCATTCCTCATCATCCCAAGTGGGTGCCTGTGACTGAGTCAGAAGTCTAAGGTCGCCAGAAGAAGTCCAATGACCAGACTAGTCATCAACGATGAGCCAGGGTGTCTATCCTGGAGGTGGGAGATGAAGTGCTTGTTCAAGACCAATGCCCGGGCAGCAAATCCCGGCTATCAGTTAAGCAGCATCCCTGAACCATCAAATCGATTCATGGCATCAAGGTTTCGGCAGGGAGGAGAACGGAAATTCTCACTCAGAATATTTCATCAACCCCACCATCCTCACGGGGAGATTTCTGATGAGTACCCAGGCGCTGATCGGTTGGAGAGGGGTCAGGGTGTAAAGTGTCCAGACTGGGAAGCAGTGGCAAGTTGTGCATCTGGGGGCCATAAGTGGGCTGAACCTGGGGCGGACAGTCCAGTGGTGAGTACCTCTGATCCTGTCCCTGAGTCCCGAGCAGGCCATGACACCTGTTCCCGGTATGGTCTGCGCCGCAATCCTGCAGCCTTCATCAGACTGAGAGATCATGTGGTGTGGGTGGACATGGTGGCAATTTGATTAAGATAACTGGTGGCGATACTGTAATGGCCTGGTGTTTTCCTCCATCTGCTATGTGTACTAGAACGTTCATGAATGTTGTACTAAGTGAGGTTTAACTTTGACTGAAGGTTGTTGGTCATGGTCAGGGTTTTTATTTTTTTTATTTTGAGGAGGAACGTTGTGTCGCATCTGTGACATAACAGGAGCAACAGGAATATTGGTAGTCACGGCCAGAGGGGTGTTTTGGGTAGCTGTGTGTCACCCACTTGTTTCCAACAGGCCCAGGAAAAAAGCCTAATTGCGAGAACCTACTTCTTTCGTTTATGCCACTGGTCACGAGCATCTAATTCAAAGAATAAGAATATTGTTTTCCAGGGAAAGAGAACAGGCATTCCTACCTTGTTATACAGCATTTGGCACTATTACGTGGTCTTTTAGGATAAGCTACCTCATAATTAGCAATAAAAAAGTGAAGCTTGTGGGGGAACTCACTGAGGTCCTGGGCTGGGAGGCTCCCCACAACCCACTGAATGTGCTCCTGGGGGTTACCAAGGGGTTTGATGGATCTAGAGTGGACAAACTCTTCCTGAACACAGCCATGATGGTGGCCAAGAGGGACATTGCGGCTAACTGGTTGAATCCGGTTACGCATACCATGTCACAATGGCGCAGAGGGGGGTGGATTGGTGTGCAGCACAGGAAAAGCCCTTGTACAAAGCCAGGGGATGCCCAGCGAAGTATCGCAAAGTGAGGGGCAAATAGGTGGGGGTAAAATTCCTCCTGGGCGGCTGCGACCCCGGGGTGAGAGGTACTCTTCTCTCTTTCATGTTCTATACCTGTCAAGGGCATATTCAATTCTATACTGGTGCCATGTTTCTGCTGTGCACTGTCTTTCTCTGCTGCTGGTCTTCTGTTTTCCTTTTGTTTGTTTTTTCACCAAAATCAATAAAATTGGTTATCAAAAAAAAAAAGTGAAGCTTGATTTGTTAATCTATAAATAGTTTTTACGGCAAGAGCGTGGGGTCCGGCAAAAGCACAGGGCTGGGACATAATGCCTCCACTGACCAGCCACCCTTGTGATGGCCCTGGAAATGTGGCATGAAGTGCTTCCCAGGGAATATGCTAGTATTAATATTATTATTGTTGTTGTTATTATTATCTTATGTCACACATCTTATAGAAATATGAATTAGCACAGGAACTCATTTAAAATGATAACAACCCAAACATGCTACTTAATAAATAACTACAGGTATTTAGGAAGTGCTGTGTGCATGCTATAAGCTATAGTGAAATAGCAGGATAAAGTATGTTAGGAGGATTTGTTAAATGTAGTCCCATTATCTATAAATTAAGAAAAAGATACTTGCAGCTTCCATTTTTGAAAGTTAGCCTTTAGTTCCATGTGTGGCTTGTCAGAGGAACTTCTCCCAAAATGGTGCTCTAAAGGTTGAAATGCTGCATCCTGTAAACATGGATAAGCATGCACATGGACTGCACACTACACAAACACTGCAATTGTCCCATGTGCACAAATACATAAGATTCCATAGAGAAGGCGAGTGCTTGTCCATCCTTTGAGAACTGCAAAGATTTTCTTGTGGTTTTTAAGATTAAGGTTGGCTAAAGGCCCGCCATCTTCTTTACCAAAACACAGTAAAACCAGGCCTGGTGAAGAATATAAAAAAATGGACACAAGTGGCTTTTTTCTGCTGCACCAAGATGAAGGCTGTCTAAAGTAAATGGACTAACTGTGTTTTGTGCTTTTTTGTAATAATACTTAAGTTGGAATTGTACCACTACTACAATTTTCAGAGTAAATATTAATTTTTTTGGCATCCTTGAGTTCAAGACACATTTGTCACTGAAATGGTTTGCTATGCAGACCCGGTACATCCATTTTCTGCCAAAGGTTGTCACAATCAATGGCAGCCTCCTGCTTTTTCTATAATATTATAGGGCTCAATTATTCCTGGCTCCCTCTCTTCCTGTGAGGACTGCAGGTGTATTTTGGTGTCAAAATCCGTAGATCCACTTGAAGGATATTGTGAAAACAAGTAGTGTCAGTCTTCTCCATGACAAATAATTATTTGCTCTCTGTACAGTTTCCGGATCCATTTGTTCTGGGTTGGTTGACATCAGATGACATGTATTTCTAAGTTATTGTCCTTCTCTTGCTGAATATGCTAATTCTGTCTCCTTCTTCCGTTCAGCATGCTGCTTACAAATATAAAAGGAAGAAAGTACCCAATACCAAGCATGTTATGAGCTTATAATGTTAGAAAATAGCGTTAATCTTAGAACAGGGCTGATATTTTAATGTTTAATATAGCCAGTTAGAGTGAGGAAGTGGATTATTAGTTGGGTTGGATGGTAGTCCATCACAAGAGATAATGTTACTATTCCCGTTAGCTCTAGTAAAGTTTTCAGTAATTCAAACCGGAGCTCAACACCTCATAGCTATGGCAGAGAGCAGACATACTTAATTTAAGAAAATGTGTAAAGCATTTAGAAGTACCAAAACAGTTAAAAAGTTAAACATACACCACAATAAAAACCCCTCTCCAATGTATAAATAAAGGAAATAATTTAATGAAGAAAATGACACCAAAACAACAAATATCCAATAAAGTGAACCAGATATATGAATTATTAATGTTTTAAATGAAAATAATTCCAGATTTTTAAGTGCCAACTGCGGTCATCTATTTGAACTTGGCCAGTAGTAAGGCCCACAGCAATGGAACATTGGTCAGATACAGAAACCAGTTTCGACCCGGTCGGCCATTTTACTTTATGACTGACTCTCTGAAATGAAGTACCATTCTGAAGAGGGAGCTCAGGGTGCCACATTTATGCCCGGCACTAGCTTGTGAGCAAGGGTGGCTCCTGGTCCCTTCCTAACCAACAGGAAAAAAGTTTCCAAGGGCAACCATACCCACGTAGACAATTGTGGCATGTTTTAGGTGTCAAAACACATGCACTGGGTCCTGGTTAGCAAAGTCCCAATGCAGAGTCAAACATCTAGCAGCATAAGTCCAAAAAATGGGGGGTGGTCATAGAAAAAAGGAAAGATAGGGGTGGCAGAGGGAGAAAGCAAAGAGAGTAGCTAAACAGAAAGGAAGTATATGTGGTGGAAGAAAAGGAATGAGGTGGAATATAGGGCAAGACGTGTTTGGTGCTTAGAATATGGCAGCACAGGCAACAGGATCCTAAGACAAATGTTAGTCCCCTATCATTATGTTTTTTTTACAAACTAAGCACTGTAGTATGTGCATTGTGGACAACTTTGTCAAACCCATTACACCAATAAAATGTCTGCATACAGGATAGAGAATAAGCGTATTACCCCATAATGTAATGCAAAGCACACTTCAACTTAACTGTGGCACACCAAAATTCAGCACCTATGAGGGAATGAGGGTCATTACATAGAAAATGTACAGGTTACCAGTAAATATACATCTGTGTGCTCTGAGTTTTGTTCAAAAGGGCCACATGGTGAATAACGTCACAATAGATCTCAAATTCAAAGCAGACAACATTAGATAAAGGAACTTTCTGGAATTTCTATTGTTGCCGATTGTTAGTTGTTGGACTTGTGGTCCTTGGTGTGGTTTTCTCCTAGCTTTTTACCTTCCCTCCTCTTTTTGCTGACTTCGATTTTGCGGGTCTTAGAACTCTATGCACTTTACAGCTCCTAACCAGTGCTAAGATCCTTATGCTCACTCCTCTAAACATGTTCACATTGGCTTACATGCATCCAAATGGCATATTTAATGTACTTCCTTGTAAAGAGGTACTACATGTGCTCAGTGCTGTAAGTTTACTGCTACTAGTGGGTTTGCAGCACTAATTGTGTCATCCACTTAAGTAGCCCTTTAAACATGTCTCAGGCCTGCCATTGCCTCCTATGTGTGCAGTTCTAAACTGTCATTTCAACCTGCAAAAATAATCCTTTTGCTAGGCCTACACCTTCATTTTTAATACATATATCTCACCCCTCGGGTAGGCCTAACAGAGCCCAGATGGTAGGGAGCAGTGTATTTAAAAAGTTGTACATGTCTTGGTAGTGAAAAACTCTTAAATTTGTTTTTCACTACTGCAAGACCTAGCCCTTATAAAGGATAACATTTGGTCACCTTATTACATTTAATAAGGGATAACTTTTAATTGGGGCGGATAGACATGTCATGTTTGGTACCTGAGAAATTAAACATCCTCTTTAATGGTAATGTGAGATTTTAAGTTACAATTTTGAAAATGCAACTATTAGAAAGTTTCCATTTTCCTGCCCTAACTATTTACTGCCTGCAGCCTGTCCCTGGGCCACATGACTGGGTGTAGTTGGCAGTTGGACTTTTTGTATTCCTCCCAGACAGCCACACAATAGAGGGATTAGGTGTGTCTGGATGGGCCATCAACTAGCAGGATGGGGAGTGGAGCTAGGCACAGCCCCACTTGCAACTGAATAGGCTATGCCTGCCTTCTCACAAAGGACTTGTCACCACTGCATTGTGCAAGAGGCCAGCTAGTAGCCAGGACAGGGGAGGCAGGAAACTTCAAGGGCTTCGATGGGAATTCTCTAGAAACTTCTCCTACTTGAGCGGAATGGCAGCGTGGCCCACACATGTATCTAGTGCAACAGCTTCTCCCTGCCCCTGCCCACTTTCTCTCGTGCTGAGACACCATGGAGAAACGAGATACGGAACCCCAGTAGCCCAGAAGCGGCATTCCGGCAGCAATTCCTTGTGGCAGGTTCGAGCGGGGCAGAGCGGAAGTGGGGAAGATACCCGCTATTTCTGGACTTGTAAGCGGTTCTGGCACCCGGTCTGGACCGGCGACAGTGCTTGAATCGTGGATCCTGCAATCGCACTGTTTTTTAGAAGGCAGAAAACACCCCTGCAGCAGAGAAGGCATGTTAAGCAGAGCTCAGGGGGTAAACTAGGGGAGGCTACGGCTGTATTTTTCATGCCCTCTATTCCCCTATTACCTGCTTCTACCGCCTAGAGTACAGTAAGGGCAGCATGGCTAAGCGGCTAAGTGGTAGCGTGGAAGCAGAAGAGATATCAGCGGTGCAGGGCTTTCTAGGGCGGCTGGACAATACCAAAAACTGAGTGAGAGGCAGGCACCAACGCCAGCAGCGGGGGACTTCCTACAAGCCACTTAAAAGCCTCAATTGAACCAGGCAGAGGCATTTTATTTGTAAATTTAGGAGGATTGATGACTTTCTTCTGCCTCTGCCTGCTTTGGCTTGTCTTTGTGAGGGGGTGAGATACTAGAATGTCCACAAATCAACCTAAAACTTCGAAGGAAGATAATAGCGAAATGCCAGACCAGACCACCCCTTCTCCAGCCCCCAGGTCCTAACGCAGGGGCCAAAGAAATGCTCAACACAGGATGGAGCTTAAAACTAATGCGCTTTTTGAGTCAGACAGACAAGTGGATCTTAATGACCCCTCAGACACTGAGAGAACGCCTGAGATAGAGAATAACAGAGATCCCGCTGACCTGCAGCTGGATATAACCTGCAACGCGGAATGCAAAGTCAAGATAGGGGCTAAAAGAACGGAGCTGCAGGGGGCAGACACTGGTACGAGCCATAGCTCTTTTCCCCCTAAACAATGCCCCCTCTTCCATAAATATCAAAAGCAACAGAATCCACACCTACCTGTACCAAACATAGCTACGCTCATTAGAGATCTGGCTAGTTCTCAGCCGTTTGCGCAACCGTCGATTATAAAATCTTTACAAAGCTACTTACCAATAGGCTCAATAAGTGGAATTATTCATCCATGGGATCAATGTGGTTTTGTAGCAGGAAGGCAGCTCTCCTCAAATACCAAGTTTTTAATAGAAGCTTTGGACTATTTTATCCAGAACAAAATAGATGCACAGGTGTTATTTTTAAATGCCGAAAAATCTTTTGATTTGGTATTCTGGGAATGTCTTTTTTTAATTCTCACAAGATTTGGATTCTCGGAAAAACGTATACACATTGTGAAACTGCTATACGAGGACTCTTCAGCACAAATGACTATTAATTCTAGAAATATAGGAAGCTGTAGAATGAACAGGGGAACACGGCAGGGATGTCCTCTATCCCCAATTTTGTTTGCCTTATTCATAGAACCTCTGGCAATAGCCGTTAGACAAAAAGCATTACAAACATCACCTTTGCAAGGCATGTCTAGAATAACATTATAAGCTGATAATATTGTTCTATTTCTCAGGCCTGGGGAGAGTATTCAAAAGGAAATGTTAGCAATTTTCTCTGAGTTTCAAGCACTGGGAGGGTACAAAATCAATAATATCAAGACGGAAATTTTACTCTGCAACTGCCTAGGCCACACATTATACCTGATCTCCATATACTACACAATTTGAGGCCTAAGAGATATCTAGGTATATTTGTGTCTGAAAATGTGAACAAACTATATATACTGAATTATGTCCCCCTAGTGCAGAAAGCGTTTATTTGCTAAATGGAATCAACTCCCAATGTCAATAGTTGGACGGGTAGCACAAATACGAATGTCTATTTTACCATTATTAAATTTTCTATTCGTGGCAATCCCCTGCGCATTACAGATGTCTTTTTTTAAAGAAATAGATGGTCTATTCTCATCCTTTATAGGGGCCAACAAGGTACTGAGGCTAGCACTAGTCACTTTAAGTAACTGACATGAGGAGGGAGGGTTAGCGCTTCCAAACCTGAGGGAATACTATTATGCATATTTTGCATATAACACATATAGATGTATTAACTATCCTAATCCTCCAAGATAACTTTTTTATAATAAAGATACTGAAGGAATACAAAATTCGAGATCCTGTGAGGCTGGTGAAGTATCCCAAAAAAGTATGTTATAAGGTCCTCCAGTGGTTTTTAAAAAAAAGCCCAACTATATAAGTATTCTGAAATAACTAAGATAAATGGCTCTACATGTTTGGCCGACCTTCAAAGTGGGGAGTATAGGTTGATCCAATCTAACATATTAAAGAAATGCGAGGAGAACGGATATACTTATGTGGCAGATTTTCTCAGCTCTGATGCTTGGAAAAAATGGTCAGAGATAGAATGAATACTTAAATGGTCCTTTATCCAAATAAGGCATCTTTTAGAAAGTATTGATCCGTCCGCACTAAGTGCAAGACTAGAGCTCAGTGAGACTTTATTAGAAACAACTAGATGGAGACCAATAAGCAGTTGGGTAAAACATTTTAATAAACACAAGACTGTAAAGATGTACAAAAAAGACAGAGATAAGTTATGAAAAAAAAGCCTACAGATTTTGGGGATGGTCTGGAATAGAATTGATAAATTCAACACTACATTATTAAGAGGTGCCAATTTCAGGAGAATGCAATTCTACACTAAATGGCTGATATACAGGACTCCAACCTTTCTCCATAGAGTATATCCTCAGATAGAGGATAAATGTTTTCAGTGCTTAGCAGAAGGGGGAGGTACATGAACTCACATTGTTTGGGATTGCCCAAAGATTAAGCAATTTTGGGAAGAAATTGAGAATTACTGTGGAATGAAGCTAGGTCATCCAATAGCTATTGATAGATGTATTGCAACTCTTGGATGTTCTCCAAACATAACGGTAAACATTATAAAAGAAGAAGGACTTTATATACTGGCCTCAGTGGCAAGCTCACTATTCCTCTGGAATTGGTGAAGTGAGATCATACCTACTTTCCATAGTTGGCAGGCTAAATTACATAGAGTAAGAGAGCTAGAGAGAGGATATGCCCTAAGGTCGGGCTCTTACACAAAGTTTGAGAAATGCTGGAAGTCCATAGGAAGCTAGCCAGTAGATTAGATTAGATAAGTAAAGTTATTAAGGGGAAAATGTGCAATGTGTCTTCTCTATGTGTTTTTAAAGTATTACCCTCAGCGATACATCTGGATTATGTACTTTACTGTATTTTTATGCTTTGTGGATGACATGCGCCAATCAAAATTTATTTTTATATGAATAATTGTGTAATGAACTCTCAACAATAAAAAAAGAAGCTTCTCCTACTTCAAAGAGGGCACCAGGTATACATAACGGACTCTCAGACCCAACTTTTCAGATCATTGCTGGACCTGTGGATACTACAGAAGAAGGACTACTGTGCTGCTCTGCTGCCAGAAGGACTGCTACCCTGCTGCCCAGCTACTCTGCTGCCATCCTTGCTGCAAAGAAAGACTGGACCTGCATCCTTCATCCCAGGCTAGAGTGACACCAAGGATCAGCTGACTGGCGTCCTGTTCTGAGCTACAGGGACATGCTGACATGCTGCCTGGGCCTGCAACTGAAATTGCAATTGGACCTGCATGAGCTCTGATGGCTTCTGCTCGAGTGAGTTCCTGACCCCCAAGAGGTGCCCCTCAGTACCTGCTACAGCATCAACAACCAGCGGAGACCACCAACGCGAAGCTCCAACAACGACAGTCCGCAACACCCAGCCTGCTCTTTGTGGTACATCAACTACCATCCGCGATAATCTCCCTGCTCCTCCAGGCCACTTCCACTGCAAATGGAACTCTTTGCACTGAACTTTTTAAGGTAACTCTTTCAGCAAGACTAACCTGGTCCCTGTACCCGACCTGAGCTCCATTGCGGTCAGCTTTAACTTGTGTTTTTCATCAGGTCTTTGAAGACGAGACGGTGTGAGTGTTTGATTTGTTCTGTATTCCGTCCATCATTTGTAAATCTTTTGCTTTCTGGTCTTAAGTGCTCCGGGTATGCCCAGACGTGGGTCCCGGGCTAACTGTGCCACTGGATTCAAGCTAGCCTCGATGATGAGGGGTATTACCCCGAAACCGGTCTCACGATGCTTGTTTCTGGTCCAGGGAAGACCTGGCTTGGCAGTTTGGCTGGACTATTACTATGAGGAGCAGGGTCAAGACTGATTTGCATATGGCTGACTTTAATCTGGGGTGGCATGGTGAGCAAAAGAATGATGGATTTAACCCAGATCTCTTGACCGGGGTGAATCTTTGATTTGTTCCGCATTCCGTCTATCATTTGTGTGTTTTTTTCTTGCACAACCAAATTGGCGCGAATGATGCTTTGTGCCTTTAGGTGGTTTACTTACCTAAAATCATTAAAATTGCATATCTCTGGGTCTACTGATTAGATTTTTTTTATTTTGGTATCTAATAATTTAATACATTTTGCTCTATGTTTATAAATTGGTGTGGGATTTGTCTTGTGCTTTGTTTCACTTTATTACTGTTTGAAGTGCTGCATAAATACTTTATACATTACCTCTAAGTTAAGCCTGACTGCTTTTGTGCTCAGCTACCAGAGTGTTAAACAAAGGTTAATGCGGGGTTTGTTTTTGTTTCAACCTGACAGAGATTATGGTTGCTGCTTGAGTAGAGCTTCCCTCCTCAACTAGTAACTCCATTACCAATACTAGCGATGGAGGACTGGGTAAAGAGCACAGGTATCTTTCCCTACATCAAATGTTCCCCTTAATAGAAGATTATTGTCACACATAGACTTCCCTTTTTTGGGGGCATTTGACAGTCTAAAAATATGAGTTCATCTTTTTAATCAACATGTGGCTTCTCTTTCATCAATTGGTACTGCAGCATTAATTTCAGGCACACAGAACACATTTGCAGTTTCAGGGCCATGATAGACACTGAACCATATTCTCAAGCTTTTCAAAGAACAATCAACTACCAGTTCAGTGTTTTACATCAGCAGAATAGATAGTTTCACTTTCTCTGCTTCTGCGGTCCAAGGAACAAGGAAATCCATAGGCTGACAGAAAGTCTCACTCTCTCTATAGCGTGCCCTGATCACTTCGTGGTGAACTTGAACTGCCCTCAAGATCCTGCAGCATTGTGTCCTTGAGGCCCCTGGCTGACCCACTCTCAGGTACCTCTAGCTAACAGGAAGACTTTTTAATTGAGTGAAATGACATGCAAGTCACGTTAGGCAAAAGCCACAGGAGTAGGCACATGCCTGCTTCAAAGCCCCATTTCACTTTATGATATACATTCAAAAGAAAAGAACAAAAAAATATTCATAACTTCTGTTTAAAATGCGTTTGTAGAGCCCAGATGTGCATCCCATGCTCACTGTGTCATGGTATTGAAGCTACACCCTCCTTATGAGCCCCAACTAGGGCGAAACATTCTGGGGTTGCTGGTGGTCCCTTCTGTAGAACTGGTATGCAGCCCAAATCGTTCGCCAGTGCCTGATATTAATTCAAGCATTCCATCCATCATCTTGTTATTGTTGCAGGTAGGTGACTAAGCAGACGTGTTTCTGACACCTTCACCATGCTCCTAGGAAAGACTCACATTTGCTGCTGGTTGCCCTCCAGTCTCCTCAGTTTTTTTCATCCAGCACTCACATCTAAGCAGAGGAACCTTGAGGCCCTTGGGGGCGTCAGTAAGGTTTGTTCAAGAGCAGGAGTATATAATATATATCTATAGCTATATATATCTATATATTCACTAAAAAAAAACATAGGTTTCAGGCACGTTATAGTTAGAAATTAACATTTAAAAAACCTTAGAAATTCACTGAAAAAAACATAGGTTTCAGGGACGTTATAGTTAGTTGGACATTTCACTCATACAAAACCATAGAAATTCCCCTGTTATAATTAGTTCAGCTAACTATAACTTGCGCCCCCGCAATGCACTGCTGATAACGTCACATATTACATCATTCATGACATGGTCAGTGACATCACTGATGACATCACTGATGACATCTCAAATGACATCACTGATAACATCACTGATGACATCATCCAGTGACAGTGTGTTTCTCTAAAGTTTAATTATGTTTTATATATATGCCAAGGTGTATTGAAGAATGACTGGGTGTATAAGTGTCTGGATGGAGGATTTAGTATGTGCGTGACTGACTGTATAAGTGAGTGATTAAATGTGTCTTACTGAATGCATGGGTTAGTGAGTAAACTGTCTGAATGTGTGTATCAGTATGTCTGTTGTGTAAGCTGCTGCATGTGTTGGTCAGTAGCTACATGAGTGTCTTTATGGGTTATTGATAGGTTGCCTGAGTATTTGTATGGGAGACTGAGTGTCTGTGTGGGTGGGTGGGAGGTATGTGACTGTGCATAGATGTGTGAGTGGTTGATTCACTGGGTGTATGGATTCAAGAGTCCATGTGGAAACAGCTGTATGGGCGGGTGAGTGTGTGTATGGTGTGTTGGTGAGAGATTGGATGTCTCAGTGGTACATGTCCAAGTAACTACAAATGTAAAAGGCAGTGTATGTGAGACTTGGAGTATATAAATGACTATACATGAGAGTCAGTGACTGTGTGAGTGGCTGTATGGATGAGTGTGTACTTGTATCAGTGATTATATAAGAGAGTAAGTATGTGTTAGTATATGTTTGAATAAGTGAGGTGGTGTGTGTATAACTGTAAGTGCTATGCTAAAAGACACTTAGAATACAGTGAAAACACCTACATACACTAGGGAACACTATGTGTTGGGGTAGCCCTGTGATTAGCTTGACCTCCTCTGTAAGGCCCTAGTACAATAGGGCAGGGGGATTAAAACTACCTTTAAGTCAGAGGTGCAGAAAGATGCTACTTTAACTAGTAGTCGCGTTTGCAGAGTGGTGGAGAAAGGGTGTTGGGCGTCCAACCAACGCTCAGGAATTCTGCTGAGTAGGACTTACAGGAGGTACCAGGAGGGATTCTTAGCCCCCAAACTCCCTCAGGACTAAATTGGACTTCACCCCCCATCCCGTAGTCTGCTACGAGGCACGTTTGCAGAGTGGTAGAGAAAGGCGGCCATGGCCTCCGAAGATGTCTTAGTAATCCCACTGTGTGGGACTTACTGGAGGTAACAAGAGGGGTAGTTGGCCTCCAAGGATGTCCTTGGGGGCCATCTACCCAAACTATTACCTCCAGTCAGTCCCACACAGCACTATTGGTAAGTACTCGTACTAGGCCATGCCCACTTTGCCCACCACTCTACAAACGTGCTCCCTGGCACGCTCTTGGGTGGGAATTGAAGTCCTCTTCACTGCTGGGGGTCCTTTAGGGGCCAACTAGCCTACCTTTTACCTCCAGTAAGCTCCACGCACTGGGATTGGTCAGAGGTAGACAAAGGCCATGCCCCCTTTCTCCACCACTCTGCAAACACGCCCCCTGGTGCGTTGTAAGATGGGGGATTAAGTCTCCTTTAATCCTGAGGGTCCCTGGTGTCCAACTAGCCCACCAGGTACCTCCAGTAAGTGCCACAGAGCGGCTCTGCAGAGAGGTGTAAAAAGGGGCGTGGCCTGGACCACCTCTCTGCAATGCAGGTCTGTGGCGCTTACTGGAGGTACCTGCTGGGCTAGTTGGCCCCCAGGGGCCCCCAGGATTGAAGGGGAATTAATTCCCCAACTAAAACACGCCACAGGGCGTGTTTGCACACATGCCGCCTCAGGCCCCGCCCCTTCCCTTTACCACTGTGCAAACGCGCCCTGTGGCGTGTTTTAAGTTGGGGGATTAAGTCCCCTTGAATCCTGAGGGTCCCTGGGGTCCACCTAGCCCACCCGGTACCTCCAGTAGGCGCCACAGAGCTGCATTGCTGAGAGGTGTAAAAAGGGGCATGGCCTGGGCCACCTCTCTGAAACGCAGCGCAGTGGCGCTTACTGGAGGTACCTGGTGGGCTAGTTGGCCCCCAGGGGCCCCCAGGAATGAAGGGGAATTAATTACCCAACTTAAAACGCGCCACAGGGCATGTTTGCACACATGTCACCTCTGGTCCTGCCCCCTCAGTTCACCACTGTGCAAATTGCCCCATGGTGCTTTTTAAGTTGGGGGACTAAGTCCCCTTGAATCTTGAGGGTCCCTGGGGTCCAACTAGCCCACCACGTACCTCCAGTAAGCGCCACAGACCTGCTTTGCAGAGAGGTGGTCCAGGCCATGCCCCTTTTTACACCTCTCTGCAACGCCGCTCTGTGGCGCTTACTGGAGGTACCTGGTAGGCTAGTTGGACCCCAGGTCCCGCCCTGTCATTGCAAACAGCAGTGTCCCGGTTGTGGGCACCCCAGGACAATGCAGGAGCCGGCCCTGGGGGGTGGCGGTCCCCAGGGCCATCAAGGGCTCCAGGTGGGGGGCCACGCAGCACCCCTCCCAACATTGGCAAAGCCCAGAGGAAGTGGTGGTCCCCGGAGCCGGGGGTTCGGTATGGACCCCCGCATTTAAATACTTAGTGCCCTGGGGAGGTAGTGGTCCCCGGGGCGTGAAGGGGACTCAAGCCCCCCCACACAGGTTCTTTTTTTTTAAGACAAGCCCCGGGGGGGTGGTCCCCGGGGCTGCGGGGGTGGCGGTCCCCAGGGCTTGGCCAAGGCCCCCCATACATTTAAAAATACAAGCCCCGGGTGTGGCGGTCCCTGGGGATGCGGGGGGGACATATGCCCCCGCAAATATTTAAGAAAAGCCCTGTGTCTGGCGGTCCCCGGGGCTTGGGGGGGCCTTGGGGCCTTGAAGGCCCCCCCATACATTAAAAAAAGCCAGTCCTGGGGGGTGGCGCGACTTTTATCGATTAATTTTTTTGGGGTCCTAGGGGTCCTTGTGGGACCCCCTATGCAGGCCTAGGGGGTCAGGGTGTTTCTACCCTGCCCCTTCTCTTGTTTTTCACGTTTGCTTTTCTTTTTTCTTGTGACTTGGTTCTACTGAGTCACAAGATGGCTGCTAACAGTTCCTGGTTTGGAGTGTTGACAAACAATTAGAATAAAGCTCGATGTTTGGAGGGTCCGCGGATCCACCGCGCCTCTATATATCGAAACTTTTATTTTTTGATTTTCTCAGAAAATACGGAACGGATTTACACCATTTAAAAAATTTGGTGTAATTCCGTTCAGTAGTTCGAGCTGTAGCCGTGTCTAAAGTTTCCTATGGGAAATTGATTTTTCTACCTCTTTTTTTTTGTTTCTCAGGAACTACTGAATGGATTTACACCATTTAACAAAAAGGTCTCTTTCTGAACCAAGGGCTACCTTTTTGCACAATTTGGTGTAATTCCGTTCAGCAGTTCAAGCTGTAGCCGTGTCTAAAGTTTCCTATGGAAAATAACATGGAGAAAACATGTTTTGGGACCCCCCTTTTTTCTCGGCCCCTGCTTGCCGAATCACCCCGAAACTTTCAAGACAGGAGCAGACTACAGCCCGAACTGCTGAACGGAATTACACCAAATTTGGCAAAAAGGTAGCTCTTGGTTCAGAAAGAGACCTTTTTTTAAATGGTGTGAATCCGTTCAGTAGTTGCTGAGAAATTCAAGAAATAAAAATATCGATATCTTAGTACCGAGGAAGGTTCGCAAACCCTCCTGGGCACGAGCTTCACTCTGATTGGCTGCCAACACTCCAAACAAGTGTTGGCAGCCATCTTGTGACTCGGTAACCGAGTCACAAGAAAAAAGGTGGAAAAAGATAAATGACAAGAAAAGGGGGCAGGGTAGAAACACTCTGACCCCTTAGGCCTGCCCCCCAGGGACAAAAAAAGCAGTTTTTAAATTAGTCAGTCAGAAAACGTTATTTCGCCAACACAATGTAGGCATTAAAAGTATACTACATATAAAAACAATTCACAACATTACAACACACATAAAAAAGTAATTACTTTAAAAATACAGATATAAATTCATATTCATTTCCACAATAGTAAAATCATTTCATTTTGTACGAATATAATTTCAGATGGTTATTGATCTCTTTTTTAGTGCCAATAAAAAAACGGATGCTAAAGAGAAACAGATAAAAGGATCAGGTAGTAGCTGAAGATAATAAAGTGCTACACGACACCGTTTAAAATTCATTTTTCGCATAATAGGGATAATAAAACGTTTCCTTTCATTATAATAAAATTTACAGAAAAAAAATAATGTATATCATCTTGCACAGATTGATTATCACAGGTACAAAATGGGAGTTCAGAGACAACATAAACATTGCGAGGAGTACCCAGCATTAACGGAATATAATTTAATCGAAACCTCACCAAGACATACCTATGTTACAGATTAGTCACGAAGGTTAGGTATGTTCTATATGGGTTCGTTAGATCTATGGTCGGGCACGCCAGGTAAGATTTAACTGTTGGGAAATTAATATTTTTAATCTCCCTTCTTATCTGGCGATTCAAAAGCAGTCGAGTTTTTAGGTCAATTTTGGATATAGTACTGCAGTTAGAAGGTTCCAAAAAGAGGTAATGAAGCCCAGACGCCTTCAATGTTATTTCGACATAAATTAGCCAAGCAATATTACCTACTCCATCTAGTTTCAAGACATCTTTGATGATCTCTCTTGTCAAGGCTAGGGACTCCTTTCGCCATATTGAGTGCCACATTAGGATAGGGGCCATTGCAATTGTATCAGTTACATAAGGGGCACCTAATTCCATGTGACACTTGTAGTTAGCACATGACTGTGGTAACGAAAGGATCCTTTTTATGACATTGACTTCAATAATCTGCAGTTTTGTGCAGTCTTTCATACCCCAGACAGCTGCCCCATAGGTAGCAGTAGATACAGTCTTGGCTTGGTACACTGTTTTTATTAGGTCTATGGGTTTTAAACCAGTTTTTTTTAATAAACTTAGTTAGAGCCCCAATGTTTTTTTCCCTCTGAGTTCCTCTATTAGTGATCATCTTTTGCCATTTTGTTTGAGAGTCAAACATAATCCCTAAATAATTAAAAGAATCGACAACCCCCATTTTTCCCTCTTCAGTAGTAATTTGCGGATAATTACGATGTTTTGAGCCTGCTACTAAAATAAATGACTTTGAGTAATTCACTTTCATGCTTAAATTACGCATAAATTGTGTATAATCCTGAACTAGACGACGCAATGCACTACTAGTACGAGCTTAGAGTACAGCGTCGTCTGCATATAATAAAATTGGCACTTGTGCTGAGTTAATATAAGGGATATCTGGTGTAGAGCCCAACAATGCAGATTCCACGCCATTAGTATAGAGTGAAAATAGGAAGGGAGCAAGAACGCACCCCTGCCTCACGCCTCTTGCAATTTTAAATGGCCTTGTGCACTCACCATTCCTCCCATAACGAACACAGGCTGAAGCATCTGTATACAGATCACGAATTATATTAATAATCTTCAGGTCAATACCCATCTCCTCCATGATCTGCCACAGCCTAGGCTGTGCCACGCAGTCAAAGGCTGCGGAGAGATCCATGAAGGCTAAATGGAGATGACTTTTTTTTGCAGCCGTGTATTTTGCCATAATTAGGCTCAGGTTCAGGCACTGATCTACCGTGCCTTTCCCTTTTCTAAAGCCAAATTGGCATGGGATAATACTGTTCTTTTCCAGTGCCCAGTCCTCTAATCTGTTTAAAATCAATCTACCCATTAGCTTTGCAGTAGAGTCTATTAAGGAGATAGGTCTATATTTTTTTCATAAAAAAGCATTTAAAAAAAGAATAATCAGCAGGATTCGCGCACCCAGTGAGAAAAAGAAAAAAAATGAAGAGCGGGCTCCCACGCTTCATTTTAATGACCCTGTGTGGGCCAAGTCCCAGGGGCAATGCCAACATTAAATATCAGGGGCCCGCAGGGGCCCCCGCAGCCCCAGGGACTGCCCCCCTCCACTGGGCTTCTTTAATTGGATTTGGGGGTCTCCCAGGTCCCCAAGCCCTGGGGACTGCCACTTCCCTAGGGCTTTATTTAATTATGGGTGGGGGGCACGTGGCCCCCTGCAGCCCCTGGGACTGCCACCTCCCCGGGGCTTCTTTAAATAGATGTGGGGGGGCTTCCAAGGGCCCCCAAGCCCTTGGGACCACCACCTCTCCGGGGCTTTATTTAATTTTGCGCGGGGCACGTGGCCCCCGCAGCACCGGGCACCGCCACCTCCCATGGCTTAAATTAATATAAAATAGGTGTGAGGGGAGCTCCTGCTCCCCCACGCATAACTAGGGTCCACCACCTTCCTGGGGCACTAATTATTCAAATTCAGGCATCGTTATGGGCCCCTGTGCCCCATATACCACCACCTCCCTGGGGATTTACAAATGATGGGAGGGTGGCGCCGCCCTTGATGGCCCTGGAGACCGCCACCCCCCAGGGCCGGCTCCTGCAATGTCCCGGGGTTCCCTCCCCTGGGACATTGCTGTTTGCTATGACAGGGCGGTAGCTTGGCTCCTGCCCTGTCATAGCAAAATCTGCTTTGGCTTTTGGACGAGAGAGCAAGAAACCTGCTCTCGCTTCCAAAAACCAAAGCAGAATTGCTTTTGCACAAGGGGAGCTGCAGGTCAGCAGCTCCCCTTGTGCAAAAGCAATGCTGGCTCCCGCAGGAGGTGGGGAGCCGGCTGGGACTGTGGTGGCCATGGGGCTGCCCTCACGTTCCTGAACGCTGAGGGCCAGCCCCTGGGGATGAGGTCCCCGGGGCCAGTAGTGGCCCGGGAGGTGGGCCATGCACCCCCCTCCATTTAGTTTTAAAAAAAAATGTCCGGGTCCCGGGGGATGGGGTCCCCGGCGCCGAAATCGGCCTGGGGACAGCAGCCCCCCTCTTCAAAAATAAATATTTAAAATAATGGCCAAGCCCTGGAGGATGGGGTCCCCAGGGCCAATGGTGGCCTGGGAAGGGGAGGCCATGCGGCCCCCCTTCCCTGAACATATTTTTAAAAAGAAGAGGCCATGCCTCGGGGGATGGGGTCCCCGGGGCCAAAAGTGGGCCAGGGAAGGGGAACCACATGGCACCCTTCCCTAAAAATATAAATACAAAAAGGAGGCCATGCCCCGGGGATTGGTTCCGTGGGCCTAAATCGGCCTCTGAAGGGGGGCTGCGCGGCCCTTTCCCATTTTTTTCAAATGTATTTCTGTTTAAAAAAGGTCAGGCCCTGGGGGATGGGGTTTCCAGGGCCCCAAAAATACTAAAAGAAGGGGGGCCACACAGCCCCCCTTCTAAAAATATAGTCATTAAAAAGCCGGCATCTCACCGGAGGCCACCCCCTGGCAATTACTATGTTGGGGAATTAAGTCCCTTTGAATACTGAGGCGATGAGGTCCTCTTGTGTCCTGGGGCCTCAGGACACAAGTCGACTTCATCCCCCGAGCAGCAGTGCGCCAAGAGGCGCGTTTGCAGAGTAGTGTAAAAAGGGGGCATGTTACTGACCATGTCATAAATGATGTAATATGTGATGTCATCAGCAGTGCTTTGAAGGGGCGCAAGTTATAATTAGCTCAATTAACTATAAGAGCAGAATTTCTCTGATTTTGTACGAGTGAAATGTCCAACTAAATATAACGTCCCTGAAACCTATGTTTATTCAGTGAATTTGTATATATATGTATATTATTACCTACTGGCGGTCGCCAGTAGGTAGTTATAGTTAGGACCACGTTTCCATAGGAAAACCTCAACATTCTATTTTGAATAACTTTGGCGCCGGTCGACGAATCCTCGCGAATTTCTCAAAATAGGTGGGGCGCTACGCTCTGCTCCTACCCTGAAAGTCTCGGGGGGATCCGTCAAGCGGGGGCTGAGATAAAAGGGGGGTCCCAAAACGCGTTTTTCCCATGCATTTTTCCATAGGACCTTTAGAACGAGCTACAGCCCGAACGGCTGAACAGAATTACTCAAAATTTGGCAGAGAGGTAGTCCCTAGGTCAAGGAAGTGCCTTTTGTAGGTTTGGTGTAAATCTGTTCAGTAGATTCTGAGAAAATAGCCTTTAAATCAATATATATATCTGAGCCCGCTTACGGTACGCTTACCGTACGCTTACGGTAAGCGTACGGTGGCGTGCGCGAGCGCGATTCTGATTGGCTCTTAGATCTTAGTAAACATTCGAATCGGCCGAAACCAGGAAGCGGCGGCCGCCATTTTCTGTGTTTCACTCTGAAAAAAAAAGAGTGAAAACAAGAAAAGGGGGCAATGAGGAGAGTTACAGACCCCCTTACATTTGTGAGGGGGTCAAAGAAGGACTGTAAAGTACAAAACAAACATTTATTGATTTTTAAAAAAAATCACGGGGTACGCGTACGGTAAGCTTACGGTAAGCGTACGGAAGAAACATGGCGTGCGCGAAGGAGATTCTGATTGGCCCATAGATCTTAGTAAACATTCGAATCGGCCGAAACCAGGAAGCGGCGGCCGCCATTTTGTGTGTTTCACTCAGAAAAAAAACAGAGAAAACAAGGAAAGGGGGCAATGAGGAGAGTTACAGACCCCCTAACATTTGTAAGGGGGTCAAAGAAGGACAGAAAAGTACAAAAAAAACATTTATTGATTTTAAAAAAAATCACGGGGTACGCGTACCGTAAGCTTACGGTAAGCGTACGGTAAAAAAAATAAAAATAAATAAATGAAAAGCAGATTTAAGAGTTTAGAAATTAGGGAGCTCTAAAAAGAGCTGTTGTGTTTATGAAGTCATTTTTTAAGTGGTACCTACAAGTAAGTACCGATGCAGAGTCTAAGGTTCAAGAGGAAGACTCTGTTCCCTTCATCATTGAAGTGCACACCATCTCCTCTATAAATGTCTTGCATGTCATAACGCAAGTTGTTGTGGTAAATGGTACCCATACCATAGTCACGGAGGAAAGCAGAAACAGATTTGTTGACGTGCTTTCTTGCTTTGTCAATCTGCGGACAGAAATGATAGGACCAGTTCCATTTTTGCCTTTGGCATATGTTGGAAAACACAAAGGCAGTTTTAGGGAAAAGTGTAAACAGTTGTGCAAAGGTGTCCTTCATAAGCATTTCCAGACCTACCCCAGTCAAAGTGCCTAGGTCATTGCCACCACAGTGCACTATTATGAGGTCAGGGTGTTGGATTTGAATGAAGGATTTCACCAATGGCATCAATTGGTGCCACTTTAACCCTCTCTGACCAATCCATTTAATGTCTACATTTGGCAAAGCAAGGTCTCTCATCATACCTGTTTTCTCTGCAAACTTTTCACTCCAGAAGACATAGCTGTGCCCTACAATCCACACTGTGAACATCTTCAAAGGAGAACTGGATGCACTCAGGAGGTGTCTTTCAGTAGAATGGCAATATGAAAAGAAAGACAGTTTGGAAATGGAGGCATACATATTTTTTTCAAAACAAAAAGAACTGATTGGCTGTTTCATACCATTCTAGAATAAAAACTAGGCTGTATGTGTAAATTAATAGAAGCATGTTTTGTATTGGTACAAAAAAATGTGTAACCAAAGAACAGTACTATGGATTTGCTGTAAGGTTTGAAAAGTCAAGCACTCTTGCTCTGTGGAATTGAAACATTGTGTGTCGAACTTCTGACCTAACTCTACACAGCAGTGTTCCATGAGCTGTTGCTATGGTAGCAGGCAGAAGTCAAGTTGGGGGAAGGGTACTAGGCAGAAGTCAAGTTGGGGGAAGGGTACTTTTGGAAAAGGGTTGGTTTTCAACCAATAGAAATGTGTGATTACATTTGAAAAAAAGGGGGAAGCACTGAGATTTGAAACTTACATGTATATGTGTGGAAAAATAGAGGGAAAGTTTGCCATTATCTGGTTCTGCTGAGAGGAGAGAGGTGAACACAACAGAGATCCTGGCTCTGATAATCTGCTGTTTGAGTGTCACATTTCTTTCACAACTAACTAATTTTAAAAGTGAGTTTACAGTTTGAGAGGGGATGTATGTGGTAACTTAAGAAATGAATAATAGAAATGGGAATTGTTTTTGTTGTAGTTACACATGGTGGTTTCATAATGTGTCAGTCTGTAAAAGTGATTTACACTTGCCCCGAAAAAAAAAAGAGCAGTAAGTGTGCTTTCAAATTGGCAAAGAAATTTCGTTTTGGGACTAATGTGAAAACATGACTCTGTGTGCATAGAAGAATTATAGGCAGAGATTTATTGCGTCTTGCTCTGGTGATTTCACAGTTGCATTAGATGGAAAGGGGGAGCGAATTTTTGGGGGAAGAAGCAGAGTCTTAGCACACACCCATGTGCTTGCCATGTATAGTCATGCACAGTATTTAGAAGCGAGTGGGGTTTTCAGGTTTAAGTCTGTAATGCAAATACATTCAGCATCACTAAGGCTGGTTGCCCTTGCTGGACTGTAGGCAGTCACAGAGAATACACATGGTGGTGGTCTGAAAAAACAGCTTGGACATGTGCATTTAAATAAATCAAAAAAAGTGGTTTTATAATGTGTCAGTCTGTAAAAGTGATTTCCAATTGTAAAAAGTGATTTTCACTTGGCCCGAAAAAAAAAGAGCAGTAAGTGTGCTTTCAAAATGGCAAAGAAATTTCGTTTTGGGACTAATGTGAAAACATGACTCTGTGTGCATAGAGGAATTATAGGCAGAGATTTATTGCGTCTTGCTCTGGTGATTTCACAGTTGCATTAGATGGAAAGGGGGAGCGAATTTTTTGGGGAAGAAGCAGAGTCTTAGCACACACCCATGTGCTTGCCATGTATAGTCATGCACAGTATTTAGAAGCGAGTGGGGTTTTCAGGTTTAAGTCTGTAATGCAAATACATTCAGCATCACTAAGGCTGGTTGCCCTTGCTGGAGTGTAGGCAGTCACAGAGAATACACATGGTGGTGGTCTGAAAAAAACAGCTTGGACAAGTGCAATTAAATAAATTAAAAAAAAAGGTTTCATAATGTGTCAGTCTGTAAAAGTGATTTTCACTTGCCCCGAAAAAAAAAAGAGCAGTAAGTGTGCTTTAAAAATGGCAAAGAAATTTCGTTTAGGGACTAATGTGAAAACATGACTCTGTGTGCATAGAGGAATTATAGGCAGAGATTTATTGCGTCTTGCTCTGGTGATTTCACAGTTGCATTAGATGGAAAGGGGGAGCGAATTTTTGGGGGAAGAAGCAGAGTCTTAGCACACACTCATGTGCTTGCCATGTATAGTCACGCACAGTATTTAGAAGCGAGTGGGGTTTTCAGGTTTAAGTCTGTAATGCAAATACATTCAGCATCACTAAGGCTGGTTGCCCTTGCTGGAGTGTAGGCAGTCACAGAGAATACACATGGTGGTGGTCTGAAAAAACAGCTTGGACATGTGCATTTAAATAAATCAAAAAAAGTGGTTTCATAATGTGTCAGTCTGTAAAAGTGATTTCCAATTGTAAAAAGTGATTTTCACCTGGCCCGAAAAAAAAAGAGCAGTAAGTGTGCTTTCAAAATGGCAAAGAAATTTCGTTTTGGGACTAATGTGAAAACATGACTCTGTGTGCATAGAGGAATTATAGGCAGAGATTTATTGCGTCTTGCTCTGGTGATTTCACAGTTGCATTAGATGGAAAGGGGGGCGAATTTTTGGGGGAAGAAGCAGAGTCTTAGCACACACCCATGTGCTTGCCATGTATAGTCATGCACAGTATTTAGAAGCGAGTGGGGTTTTCAGGTTTAAGTCTGTAATGCAAATACATTCAGCATCACTAAGGCTGGTTGCCCTTGCTGGAGTGTAGGCAGTCACAGAGAATACACATGGTGGTGGTCTGAAAAAACAGCTTGGACATGTGCAATTAAATAAATTAAAAAAAAAGGTTTCATAATGTGTCAGTCTGTAAAAGTGATTTTCACTTGCCCCGAAAAAAAAAAGAGCAGTAAGTGTGCTTTAAAAATGGCAAAGAAATTTCGTTTTGGGACTAATGTGAAAACATGACTCTGTGTGCATAGAGGAATTATAGGCAGAGATTTATTGCGTCTTGCTCTGGTGATTTCACAGTTGCATTAGATGGAAAGGGGGAGCGAATTTTTGGGGGAAGAAGCAGAGTCTTAGCACACACCCATGTGCTTGCCATGTATAGTCATGCACAGTATTTAGAAGCGAGTGGGGTTTTCAGGTTTAAGTCTGTAATGCAAATACATTCAGCATCACTAAGGCTGGTTGCCCTTGCTGGAGTGTAGGCAGTCACAGAGAATACACATGGTGGTGGTCTGAAAAAACAGCTTGGACATGTGCATTTAAATAAATCAAAAAAAGTGGTTTTATAATGTGTCAGTCTGTAAAAGTGATTTCCAATTGTAAAAAGTGATTTTCACTTGGCCCGAAAAAAAAAGAGCAGTAAGTGTGCTTTCAAAATGGCAAAGAAATTTCGTTTTGGGACTAATGTGAAAAAATGACTCTGTGTGTATAGAGGAATTATAGGCAGAGATTTATTGCGTCTTGCTCTGGTGATTTCACAGTTGCATTAGATGGAAAGGGGGAGCGAATTTTTGGGGGAAGAAGCAGAGTCTTAGCACACACCCATGTGCTTGCCATGTATAGTCATGCACAGTATTTACAAGTGAGTGGGGTTTTCAGGTTTAAGTCTGTAATGCAAATACATTCAGCATCACTAAGGCTGGTTGCCCTTGCTGGAGTGTAGGCAGTCACCGCGAATACACATGGTGGTGGTCTGAAAAAAACAGCTTGGACAAGTGCAATTAAATAAATTAAAAAAAAAGGTTTCATAATGTGTCAGTCTGTAAAAGTGATTTTCACTTGCCCCGAAAAAAAAAAGAGCAGTAAGTGTGCTTTAAAAATGGCAAAGAAATTTCGTTTTGGGACTAATGTGAAAACATGACTCTGTGTGCATAGAGGAATTATAGGCAGAGATTTATTGCGTCTTGCGCTGGTGATTTCACAGTTGCATTAGATGGAAAGGGGGAGTGAATTTTTGGGGGAAGAAGCAGAGTCTTAGCACACACCCATGTGCTTGCCGTGTATAGTCATGCACAGTATTTAGAAGCGAGTGGGGTTTTCAGGTTTCAGTCTGTAATGCAAATACATTGAGCTTCACTAAGGCTGGTTGCCCTTGCTGGAGTGTAGCACTCTGGACATGGGCTTTTTAAAAAATCTGAAAAGTGGTTTCATAGTGTGACAGTTTGTAAAAGAGATTTTCACTTGCCCAAAAAAAAGAGCAGTTTGTGTGCATTCAAATTGGCAAAGAAATTTTGTTTTGTGACTATTGTGAAAAGAAATGTAGTAATATATTTAAATACAATAAAGGAATTTTTTTTTAGTTTTTTTCAGGTATTGCTGAAGAGCAGTGAACAAAATTTAAGATGCCTACAAAATCCAGAGTTCAAAAAACGCTAAAAAAAAAACTATATTTGAAGACAACTGGAGGACCAAAGTTAGTAGAAGATGCTCATGTTGGGAAAAAGAAAAAATCTTCTGGTAAGCAGAAAAAAGAATTTCTTAAAAAAATATTCAAAACAAAGAAAAATGTACAAAATGTCTGTCCAGGGAAGAATGTAACAAAACGAAGAGAACAGCAAAAAATTGAGAATTTAGTTAATGCAAATATACCTTCTGCAACTGAAAAGTTTTACATAAACAGAAAAACAGCGTTTAAAGAGATACGTAGAAAAATGTTTCAGAGAAGAGTTATGTCCAATTTGATAAAGGATGTGAAGAAATATAAGCAAAAGGCAAAATATTACAAGAGAAAAAAAGAAATTGAAGCCATTGCAGCAAAAGCATTAGAATTAAAAAGGAAACTATTCATATTAATTTTGAATAGGATGCGTACATTAGATAAAATGGTTAATGTACTGAAATCACAAAGCAAAAGCAAAAGAGTAGTGAACAGAACAAACTTTTGTAAAGTGTTTTTAGGAAAGTGGATGCATAGTTCAAGTAGTGAACCTTTTTTTAATGAAGAGAGCTATTTTCAAAGTAATAGTTTGCTGCATGCAGTTGACACCAGAGGTCGTTCATACGAAGTAAAAAATGGTTGCATAATGGAGAAGGAGATAATGGTTCCAAGAGATGAGGTACAAGTGATGGCAGATGAGGCAATGGGGAGACGTCCTAAAGCCCCAGTGTACACTTGGAATTGTAGTAGTATTTGCACTGTGCGTCAGGAATCTATTGACAGATTTCGAGAGTTTCTAAGAGAATATAGTAAAAAAAGTGTAAAACAGAAGATTAAGGTGCTTCAAAGTCTGGATCCATGCAGAGTGAGAGAGAATACTGGTTTGCAGGGTCATTCTCTGGCTTGTCTATCTAGAAAAGTGTGCAATAGTGTTTTCCATCATTTTAGGATGCTGGCTGTTCATCATACTGAAATGAGAAAGTTTGTGAGACGGTTGTATTTTGCCAAAAGTCCAGCAATAAAGTTAAATGAATTGAATAGGGCTCTGTTCCGAGGAACGGTATCAGATGTAGAGAAGGTTGTTGATGAAATTCAGTTTTGTTACTTTGGTCCTGAACAAAACAGTGCAGAGAAGGACACAGTAAATGAGGAAGAAGTGGAAGAGAATGTAGAACCTTCTGTAAGTAAGACATTTAATGATCACATAACAAAATTTGCAATAGTCTCTAATGAAAGACCAAATGTTACTTGTATTTGTTGCCGCAGAACTCATTATAGAAAACAAACTAGGAATGTTGATCTCTACAGAAAGAGTGAAAATGAAGATAATTATAAGTGGATGGATTTTGCCACATATATATTTCTTGAAAATTGTTTTGAATTGGGTGAAGATCAGCGTATTTGTAAATACTGTTACAACAAGTTAGAGGAAAATAGAATGCCGACCAGAGCTGTACATAATAATTTAGAATTGGATGCTATTCCTGCTGAACTTTCTGAATTAAATACATATGAGTCTATACTCATTCAATGTGTTCATCCGTTCCAGACCATAGTACGTATGGAGCCCAAAACTGGTAAATTACCTCCTTCAGATTTACTGAGAGGTTTAAAAGGTAGAGTGGTGTATTTGCCCTTGGATTTGAAAAAAAATATGGAAACTATTGATGCGGATACTTTGGAAACTGAACCATTAATTATTCTGGTTAATGGTGTACCTACAAAGAATAAGAAGATTTGGCAGGAGCTGGTAGATGTGCGGAAAGTACAAAGAGCAAATTTGTATTTGAAAAAAAATAACAAATGGTATGAATCAATTTATATAGAAGAAGAAGAAGAAGACGAAGATTTTCAAGAAGACACAGAAACACCAACTGGACAAATTGAAAAAGTGGACAAGACAAAGGAAGAAGAAATTTATGAACATTTTAGCATACATCCTCTTCATTCGAAAGAAGTTATGGGAGACAATATTGATCTCTTTCAGATGAAGAAAGCAAAAGGAACTCCCGTGAGTGTATGGGAGGAGAGCTTGGAAGCTCGATGTTTTCCCCAGCTGTTTCCTACGGGAAAAGGAGGACGATACGATGAACGTCCAGAACAGATTCCAGCTTCAGAGTATCGGACTACAAGACTATATGCTGAAGATCCCAGATTTCGACAAAGTATTCCTTATTTGTTTCATCTTTTATTTGAAAGCGACTTGTCTGCACTGTCTTATGCAGTAAATCACATTTTAAAAAGTGGAGTACATTTACAAAATGTGTCTGCTAAGGATTTTATGGAGAAAGTGCAGCACCGAGATGATCATTTGGAAACACAACTGATCAATCTGATGGCTTGTCAGCGTGGGACAAATGAATATTGGTACCGACGCCATGGTGAACTAAAATGCATGTTACGCAATTTAGGAACACCAACATGGTTCCTTACCCTAAGCTGTGCCGAGTACGCTTGGGAAGATTTACTGGATTTTCTACGAGAGGCCAATTCAAACATTAAAAACATCGAATACAAGACAGCAGGAGAACTGTGCTCATTGGATCCGGTTAATGTTTGCAGATATTTCAATCATAGATTTGAGGCTATGATGTCCTTCATCTGCAATAAAAAAAATCCACCCCTTGGAGAAGTAGTGGATTTCTTTTGGAGAAAAGAGTACCAGGCAAGAGGTGCTCCTCATATTCATATGCTGTTGTGGATCAAGGATGCCCCAAAGTTTGGAACAGATACTGATGAAGCAGTGTTATCTTACATTGAAGAATATGCAACATGTGGTATACCAAAAAGCACAGAAGAGAACAAGTTAAAGGAGCAAGTTTTACGTTTCCAAAGTCATCGGTGTGGAAAATACTGTCGACGGAAATACAAGAGCAAAGAAAAATACTACACTAAATGTCGATTTGGATTTCCTAGACCTGTTCTTTCAAATGGAAGAGTAAACAGTTTTATGTCAGCTGTGAGACATACTATCACAAGAAAATCACCTAAGAATACCTACAACCTTAAAAGAAAAGAAGAATCAAAAAATATAAATGACTACAACCCAGTCATTTTATCCATGTGGAACGCTAACATGGATATACAGTATGTAGCTGACAATTCCATTGCTGTTGCACGATATGTAACGTCTTACATTACGAAATCAGAAAAAACAGAATTGAAGGAAATGTGGGAAGAGATTTCTCACGAGAAAACTGTCAGTAAGAAGCTGTACAGTTTCAGTTTGAAGATGTTATCGCATCGAGAAATTGGATCCTACGAATGTTCAGATAGGTTATCTTCTGCAAGTCTCTACTCGAAGTCAAGAAGAATAATTTGGGCAAGTTTAGGCCTTGCAGCAATGAGAAATCGGGTACTGAAATCTGTTGGAGAAATTGAATATTTGGCCGAGAATGACCCAGAAAGTACAGATATATTGAAAACAAACATGTTGGACACATATTATCCCAAGAGAAGTCATCATCTGGAGAACATGTGTCTCTATGAAGTGTTGCAGAACTACATTTATTCACGGAAAGCTGCAGAAGACATTAATAATGGAAAATATAAAGTTGTTGGTGAAGAAGGATGTTTGGTGAAGCAAAGCAAAGGAAGTTTGATAAATCATCGGAAGCTGAGTTGCGACACTACCGACAAGAAAGAATTTTACTACTTGGCTCTTTTACAGTTGTTTAAACCATGGCGTACAGAGGATGAACTACTGGGAGAATTTCAAAGCTATGAGGATTCATTTAATGCTTGCAAAGACAGCATACAATGCAATACATTCACAACTTATCTGCAAATGTTAAATGAAGAAATTGAACAGGAAACTACAATTGCAGCAGAAATAGCTAGAGACAGTTCTCAGGACAGCCAAAGTTCAGGAACACACAGTCAAGATCCCCTAGGACAACCAATCGTTGAAAATGAAGCATCAATAGCCATGAATGAAGTGGAAACAGCTATGAATCAAGCTCAAGAAGAATTTATAGACTTAGAAAATTTGGAAAGACAACTGAATCAAGAGCAGCAACAAATTTATGAAGAGATCAAAAACAAAATTGATCACGGATTTCTACATGTAAAAAAAGAGTGCTCATGCACATCATTTCATCCAATCAGGATGTATGTAAGCGGACAAGCTGGCACTGGAAAAAGTTTCCTAATTAAAGTCATCAGAAGCTATCTAAAGCAAAAAACGGATTCTACTTTGTCTTGTGTGGTTACTGCTCCAACTGGGTTAGCAGCATATAACATAAAAGGAATCACCTTACATCGTTTGCTAATGTTACCAGTGGAGCATGAGAACAAAATACAATTCAACAAGCTAACTGGAGAAGCATCCTTGGAAGTTTCACGAGTATTGAAGAAGATGCAAGTTCTCATTATTGATGAGGTGAGCATGGTATCAAACTTAATGCTTGCCTTTGTGCATTTAAGAATGCAGCAAATTTTGAAGACAGACTATGACGTGTTATTTGGTGGAAAACACGTCATAGTTTTTGGAGATCTTTTGCAACTTACTCCAGTTAAAGGACAACCAGTGTTTAATACTGTGACACATGAAGACACGAAGAAGTCATTGGGAAGTATCGGTAATACAAATATTTGGTCCTTCTTTGAGTACAAGGAACTTACAACTAATATGAGGCAAGCAAACGATGAAGAATATGGAAGTATTCTGAAAGATATCAGGATTGGACTACTCACAGAAGCTGGCAAAAAAGCATTACAGACTCGGCTGCTACATAATTTATTTCCAAAGGAAGAAATAGTTGCAGAGAAGATATACAAGAACATTGCAGAAAACAAAAGTGTCATCTGCTTAATGCCTACTCTACGTGAATGCTCAATATTCAATGAGGAGCTTTTGAAATTGGAAAAGGAAGAGATCAGGAAATTGGAAGCAGTGGACAAAATTGAGGATGGAAGAATTACTGTCACAGTAACAGGCAAACTGAAAAATAAATTGGACTCACTAGAGAAGAACATCTCCAAAACAGCTGGATTAGAAAAAAATCTATATGTTTGCATGAACTGTAGAGTGTTTTTAAGGAGAAATTTGGATGTTGAGAAAGGTTTAGTTAATGGCGCGATGGGAAGAGTTGTGGGTTTTATTAATTATCAGAAAAAAGAAGGAATTGAATGTTTAAAAATTAAATTTGATCAGATAGATGAAGTTAAAGATATTTGTCGTTGTACAGTTCGTTTTATGCTTGTGAAAGACTTATATGTACGTAGGAAGCAGTTTCCGTTTTCTCTAGCATATGCTGTAACTATTCACAAGTCTCAAGGATTGACTGTAGATTGTGCATTTGTGAACATTGGTTCAACTGTGTTCAAAGAAGGTATGGCATATGTTGCTTTGTCACGAGTCAAAACATTATCAGGTTTATTCATGATAGACTTTGAAGAATCAAAAGTTAGTGCTGATACAAATTGTGTAAAGGAGTATAATAGATTAAGAAGAAGCTATGCTCCTCATTTAGGTCAGTATCCTGTGTTGGAGAAACGTGTAGTTTCTCGTAAAAGAAAAAATGAGAATATCTGTAGTGAAGATGTAGAGAAGAGGAAAAAAAAGAGGAGTGATGTAATTGCAAGCAAAAAGAAAAAGGAAAATGAAGAACAGGTTGTAGGATGTCATTTTGAAAATAGCTCTGGTGTCAACTGCTACGCAAATGTAGTGCTGAATGTTGCATTTTATCTGGAAAGTTTGCAAGAGCAGATAATAGTAAATCAGGGAAAAAGATTCTGTTCAGAGCTGAGTCTCCTTTTTCAAAAGCTGAGTAAAGATAAAACTCAAATAGTAAGTGCTACTGACATTAGAAAACTTTTAGATGTATGTTCAGGACGAACACAGTTTTCTCAAAATGAACAGCAAGATGCACATGAATTTTTGATGTATTTTCTTCAGGTAGTGGAAGAAGAAGGAGTTCCCATTGACATTTTTTTTGGTCTCTCTTATAAATGGGAACATAGTTGTGATAATTGTTATAATATATGTGGCTCTATTGTTGATAATGAAAGGTTTATTTATTTGACATTGCCAGAGAGTAAAACAGTCACTTTTGCAAAATTAGTTAAAGATGCTAATCATAGCATGAAATGTGGTGAGTGTAATTCTGACATGTTTTCAACATTAATTTTAAAGGAATACGGACAGTATGTAATTTTAATGATGCAACGATGTAGAGCTGATGGTTCAAAATTGGATACTTTAATAAAGAAGTTTACAGGACAGCAATTATCAATTTCAGGAAAAACTTTTGTAACTGTTGCAATAATTTTCCATGATGGACCTACTGTTACTTCTGGACATTACACAGTTTATCTAAAATGTGAAAAAGGCTGGACACTGTGTAATGATTCCCAATTGATTTTCAAACAACGTTTGCCTTTTGATTTAGCAAATTCCTATCTAATCTTCCTGAAACCTAAATTTTAGAGAGACTTGGCAAGATCTGGACAAAATAATTTTACCATTTTACTGGATTACCATTGCAATTTTGTAAAAAAAAGATTTTTAAAATTATCATTTGGCCTAATGGAAAGATAACCAATTGTAATGTGGACTTTTTTAATTTTTAATGCAATTTTGAAAAACCAATAATTTAGAGATTATCGGTAACTTCTGCACATTTAAAATTTTGGAATGTTATTGGACTGCCATTGGAAATTTTTTCAAAAATGATTTAAAAAATTACTATTTGGCCATGTGGAAAAGTAACCAATTCTATTGTGGACTAAATAAATTATTCAAAAAATTTTCGTGAACCAAAATGTTACAGAGAATCGGTGAGATCTGGACAAATTAAACTTTAGAATTTTATTGGATTTCCGTTGGAAATTTATTCCCAAAAAAAAATTAAAATTACTATTTGGCCTAAAGGAAATGAAATCAGATGTATTTTGGAGTTATTTGAGATATAATATTGTGATTATAGTTCTGAAACAAACATATCAGACGGTATTTTAAAGAAATAAGTATTGGTATTAGATGATATTTTTTTACAATATTATGCATTTCTATAATGTTAAGTTTAATTAAAAAAAGAATCAGGGCTTTTTTAATACAATCTTTGTGATTGGTATTTTTTTTTGCCCGCTGTAAAATGATGAATGCAATTGCTTTCACAATTTATAGTGAAATGCAATATATTCTGAAAACAGCAAAAATAAGGCAAAAAGATTTTTTGGTAAAAAATGTAAATATGTGTACTGTATTATAAAATGTTTAAAAAATATTAATACTTTTTTCTTTTTTTCCAGATAGATATAGAAAATTTTCGAAAACTACAAACATTTTTAAAACTATTTTTTAAAAAAAGAAATGAATAAATATTTTTTCAGTGAGTATGGTAAGTCAATAATAATAATTGTAGTCTCTCAAGGACAATGTAATGTGATAAATGATTTTTAGTGTTTTTTTTAAAAAATAAAAAAAAAGTACGCGTACGGTAAAAAAAAATAAAAAAAAGTTTTTAAAAACATATGTAAAAAAAAGATGAAAGATAAGGTTGGCTCTTAAAAGAACCGTTGTGTTCATGCAGGGACAGAGGAAAGGAAGCATGGGAAAATTATTCAAAGCGACAAATGTGCTGATCTATTTTGTTGTTCACTAGGGAAACACTGGTCTCCCTATGGCAAATTAGATCTTTACAAAATGTGCAATGAATATCAACCTTCCGAAATCGAGGGTTCATTTCCAGAGGGCCAGCAAAAGAAGATTCTCCCCCCACAGATGAAGGGCTCACCTGACCTGCAGAAGAAGGAGTAAGCCCTGCAGGTGATGGTCCAGGCTGAGCTGCTGTGGATGTACTGGCTCGTCTTTCTGAAGAGTTACCTCCAAAAAGATGACCATGTGTCCTTCTGTGTACATCCTGGAGGTGTCTCTTCATGGTGTGATTCCCAAAGGAATACTTCCTGTTAGGATTACCTCTAGAAAGTACACGCTGACACAGCTTGCAAGTAACTAAGGGTGCATTCACCTTTTGCTGGCCTTCTGGAAAAGTAAAATATTCCCAAACATAAGAAGGCTTTTGTTTCCTCGATCTCTGCCTCAAGACAGTGCTGCTAGTGCTAGCCTCACTCTCAGAAGAGCTCTGCTGTTCTGCCATCGTATCCCAAAGACAAACCAGCTCCTTCTCCCAAGGGATCACAAGCAGAAATGAGGGGAATGGGTGTGGTGTAGGAGAGTTCTAGAACTGAAAGTAGTTTCAACCAATCAAAAGTTGTGTTTCAAGATCACATGACCTACCGTACGCTTACGGTACGCTTACGGTACGCTTACGGCAAAAAGTACGCGTGCGCGTAAAAAAGACACGCGCTTGCGCGCATGCGCATAACAGTCACTCCCCGGCACTTCCGCGTAACGTGCGCGTGTGGCGTAAGCGCGCACGCGTCCCACGCGCAGTACGCGCGGCTACGCAAAGTGCGTAACTATACGCAAGCAGCGTAGATAGATTACGGACGTTGCGTAAACCGTACGCTTACCGTGAGCTTACGGTACGCGTACCAAAAAAAAATTAAAAAGAACTGGAAATAAATTTTACATGTTTATTTTAAAAAATATATTAAAAAAAAATATTTAAGGATTTTAAAAATTAAAGCATAGTCTTTATAAAAGGTAAGTAAATTAAATTAAAAATATGTTTGAAAAAATTGAAGAATAAAAAAAAAATTAGCATTTAAAAAACCTTGCAAATTCACTGAAAAAACCATGGGTTTCACACACGTTATAGTTAGGAATTAGCATTTAACAAACCTTTGAAATTCAGTGAAAAAACCATAGGTTTCACACACGTTATAGTTAGGAATTAGCATTTAAAAAACCTTAGAAATTCAGTGAAAAAACCATAGGTTTCACACATGTTATAGTTAGCTGGACATTTTACTCGTAAAAAACCAATGAAATTGCCCCGTTATAGTTAGTTCAGCTAACTATAACTCGCACGCCCGCAATGCACTGCTGATGACGTCACATATTACATCACTCATGACATGGTCAGTGACATCACTCATGACATCACTGATGACATCTCAAATGACATCACTGATGACATCACTGATGACATCATCCTTGTGATAGAGTGGCAGACCTCCTCTTCCCCTAATATAACCTTTGACACACACATTCAAAAATAGAAACTACAATATTCAAAAAAATGGACATACCAATACCAGTTAAAACAACCTTTTCAGTAATTCTAAGATCCACATACACATCCACTCATTCACCAACAGTCCAATTCAGTCACTCATACATGTACTCACTCATCATATGTACTCATACACCTATACATCCTGTTACACAATGCCACTCATCCATAGAGTTACTCACACACATAGTCACTCATGCTAATAAAGAATCAAACATACATTTACTTGCATATACAGTTATACACACACCACCACACTTACTTCTACGGAAACTTACACATACTTAGTCTTTTAAACAATCACTTATAGAAACACATACTTATTCATACAGGAACTCTTTCAATCTCTCACTCTCACATATACTCACATATATACACCAATAGTCACATATACTAGTTTAAAACATATGTAGTTACTCATAAAGACACTATTGAGACAGTCATTCACTCACTAACACACCCATACACACACTCATCCACCCATACAGTCCTGCACACATACTGTGTTCAACACATACAAACAGTGAGTCACTCATTCATGCACCTATGCACTACGTAATACCCCCCACCGAACCATGCAGACACTCAGACTGATACTCAAAAAACCAACTAATAACCTATATAGACACCCATGTAGCTACTCACCAACCCATGCAGCCAATTATACACAAAGTGAGAGACTGATACAGATATTTACATATTTAAACATTACTCACTAAGCCATGTATTCACTATGATACACTTAATCAGTCAGTTACACAATCAATTTTTCAAAAACAAATCATCCATTTAGACACTTATATACCCATTTATTCTTCCATCGACCTTGAGATATACATATATAAAACATATTTAATTTTCAGAATAACACACATTCACTGGATGATGTCATCAGTGATGTCATCAGTGATGTCATTTGAGATGTCATCAGTGATGTCATGAGTGATGTCACTGACCATGTCATGAGTGATGTAATATGTGACGTCATCAGCAGTGCATTGCGGGCGCGCGAGTTATAGTTAGCTGAACTAACTATAACGGGGCAATTTCATTGGTTTTTTACGAGTAAAATGTCCAGCTAACTATAACATGTGTGAAACCTATGGTTTTTTCACTGAATATATATATACATATATATGTATACACGTTTTGTTATCTTTTTCATATAAAACAAAAACATAGGAATCCCAAGGGTTCGTGCAAACAATTATCACTCTGACATCAACTGACACCACAAGCACAGCACAACTGGCAAGCACGATTATGCACAAAATATGCTGCCTGCATATAGCGTTTTAATATACGGGTGCCCCAAATGTCAGGAAACCACACGTTGGGAAAAATATGCGATTTTCTACTCAATTGATTCACGTGGATTATCCGTTCATACAAAATTGAGAACACTGCATGGGTAGACAATGTGCAAAAACTGTGCAATTTGGAAGGGTGGGTTTAAATGAGGCTGTGAGTCGAAGCGTGGACTAGAGGAGGCTTTTTGGTCAACATTTCCTTTGTAGTGCACTGGTGGGGTATGAATTTCTGAATTCAGGTGAACCAGCAAGGGGGATTGAAATCTGGGACAGAGACGGAATTGTTTGTTTTTTATTTGTAGTTTAATAAATTTGTTATACGTTGATTTTAGAGTTCTCAATAATGTTGTTTTCTTATGACATTCAGGAGAAATATGTCCCGTATTCATTGTTATTTCGATTATTTTAATGTTTTGGTTATATGAATGCATAGTATTAATGATTTTGTTTCATAATAAACTGATAATAGAGAGGTGCAGCACCACCTCACTTAATAATGGGGAGCAGGAAGGCTGTGAATTGTATTATCTGCAATGCCTCGTACCTAGTTGCTAAACAGTTGTGATTTAAAATTCCCCACTTGTCTCACTCCAAGAAAAGAACCTACCTGGAGCTAAAAAAGAAAATAAATCATACATGTTCTGCTTGCTGCTCGGTGGAATTCTTTATTCCCTACCGGAGTAGTGTAAGGAGTTGCCTTCAGCTGGGTCTTGAACATCCCCCTCCAGCTCTGGTCTCCCTCCTGAATTGGTAGAGCCAGTTTCCTTTCTTGGGATCCAGACGGACATTTGGACCCATCTCCTGAGAACAACTTGTCTACTGGAGGAATGTGCTCTAAGAAGTATGGGGGCTGAAGAACTGAGAAGAACCTGTATGTGGGAGGTTGCAGCCATGCCTTTGAGAAACATTCCCTGAACAGTTCTACGAGGAGTAAAAGGAGCTGTGCGCCCAGAGAGAATTGCCCAGAAAAACTCTTAAAAGGGGCCTGATTGAGTATAACTGGCTATGAATAAATGTATAATTTGTGCAGGCCCACCTACACACATTTTACAATTTATGCTGAAGAATCTTAGTGTTTGAGTTGCTTAGACCTTCCATGCGAAACAGTGTATTGAGCAGGGACCACAAAAGAGCCTCGATTCTTCAAGCTAAATACACCCATGATTAAATTTGCTTCCACCAACCAGCCTTGTACCTGTACACCATATCCTGCATATTTAAGCTCTTGTGACAGCTAGCTGTGAACTCAACAATGTTTCCTGGCTTCAGTCAGCTCAATGTGACCCAAAGATTTCAATTCAAGCTGTGCTTCAAACTGAATTTGAACACTAGATTAACTAAGTCTTTTTTGGCCCATTTCTTTTCTTGACCAGATTTACATTATCCCATTTATCATGTTTATTGATTTTCCCTGTTCTGTGTATTGACTTATTTAGTCTACGACAATTTTATTTAACTTGATTTGGATCTTTAACCAAAAAACCACATGCACTTCCTCTAAGAACCATAGATGCTTTTGCCAAACGATTGCAGGAAAGCCAAGGCTTCCTGTTAGAAACTGGTCTAACTCTGTGTGTCATATTTTTTAGGCCTCATAGGAGCTCATTTACAGCTGAACTCAAAACTGTGCCATCTCTCCTCCATGCCAATCAGATTCCCCGCATATAACAAGCAACTTAACGTTCCAGTCAGTGGTGGTCCACACCAAAAACACAATACCTCTCCAAGAACTTGAGATGCAGTGGATTTGATGTATAAAACAGGACTCCTGAAACATATTTTCCTCTGTTGTTAAAATAAGACAGAAGATCAGGGCGATACTGGTGCCCTGACATACCTCGTAGACAGAACTCCTTCATCTATTTGGGAATTCATGTGCCCACCCTCCCTGATCTGGCCAGGACCCTCAACTTTCAGCCCTTGGCTGCATCCCTGTAACGTGACCTTTTTCAGTGGAACCAATGTCCTCTCAACCCTATGGGTCACATTGCGTTATTTAAAATGATGTGCCTCCCTCAATACTTATGCATCTTGGCTTGCTATCCACATTCAATCCCCGGGGGGGGGGGGAGGGGGTTCCATTCCCTGGCCTCTAGATTTAAATCTTTTATATGGGCTGGTAAGCACCATTGTGTAGTGTTTAACTTGGCACATAAGTCTCCCTTTGACAGTGGACTGGGTATGTCAGACATCTATGCCTACTATCTGGTGGCACACTTAGTGCCCATAAATGAATGGTTCGCAGGGGAATGGGATGATCCTGCCTAGTGCTCCATCTTATAGGCTTTGAAGGACTCCTTGATCTTCTCTATGGTGATTGAATGGCCCTAACTATTCCATCATGCACCCGCATGGGTGTGATGTGCTGGAGGGCAGCGCTGCGCTTTATCTGCTGAGACCACTGCCTGACGGCCTTGTCTCCTCTTTGGTGGGGCACCTGCCTCTAACAGGAGTCCAGCCTCAAACGCTTTTCCCACTAGGACCACATTGGGATTACATACTTGCGGGATGTACATCGGGGGAGGCTTTGATGTCCTTTCAAGAACTACAAGACCATTACACCCTGTCTCATAACAGTTTTATTGCTTCCTCCAGCTGTGACATGCTTTGTGGGCTCATCTTGACTAAACAACTCAGCTGCTTGAATTTAGACCAATGAAGTCAAGATCCTTATGAGCCGCTTGGGGAGGGTAGAGGTCTCTGTGGTATACCACTCCTTGATTATCATGCACCTGATGGCTTCTACACCCTGAGACAGAAGTGGGAAGGCTGGGTGGGCTGACTGGACAATGATGCTTGGAGGGAGGCTTGCCAGGCCCCTAGGGAATTGGGGATTTCGTCCCGCCTGCACATGATCCAACTACTTACACGCAACCTACCTGTCCCCTCACCATATACTACAATGGTCCTATCCACTCATCCGGCCTTTGCCCTGCTGAGATTTCTACCATGTGGCATGGGGTTGCCCTGTTGTGCGCTCCTTCTGGGATGGGGCGAGTCAAGAGCTATCAGCAGTTTTAGATAGGAATGGATCTCACTGTCTGTTTGTCCCACACCTGCAGCTGGCAAAGCACATAGTGAGCACGATTTACAAAGATAACTTCTGTGTAGTAAAGTTACGAGTGTGGAGTCTCTGCACACGATTCGTATTCTCGGCACTGCACACTGCAGAGAGTGCATAAATTCTGTGCCGTGTACGGAGATTCTGCCTATAGTGCAGAGACTCCGCCCTAGTAACTCAACTACACATAAGCACCTTCATTAATCTGGCTCAATCTGTTTGTTTAAGAGCTTTAAAGTTCTTGCTATAAAAACCTGCACTGGATTTCATGCATTGTTATGAAGTTGAGTAGAAAATTGTGGGAGCAGCTTCAACTTTTGGGATGTTAGGCGTAGTAAGAGTGCTATGGGTCAGCATGCAAGCAATGAAAATTGGCTCACCATGGACACAGATCGTCTTAACATATGGCTATATGTTAGGCCCAGAGGGCCCCTAGCACCCCTGGATCCCGATTCCACCGCATTTTCTGCACAATTGAAAATGGCACCCCTGATATGGACTCAGTTTGTAGTCAGTTGTGGACTCTGCCAGGTGGGCCAGCTTGAAAAGACCATTGACCGGACAGGGTTTTTGGGGCTGTCACAGCCCACAGAGCAGAAAAAAAAACATTTCATACACTGACCCTTTCCAGCTGGCCCATCTTGCAGAGCCAGTCTGCCAAAAAGGCCAGTCCAACAAGATTGTTTTAATTGTCCTCCTGATTCAAGACTAGTAGAGGTCAGGGGCACTTTATCACGTTCCTTTAATTTGAGTAGCTATGCTCTAGTTCTTTTATCTTTTTGTGCAGCTCCATCAATTGTGCTGCTGATGCAGTAGCAGGAGATGCACTTTCCTATGCACTCCATTAGCTCCTTGTTAAAATGAATGCAATCAATAGTATAGGGATTTCCAACACAGAACCTATAAAGTCACCGGAATGTTTCACAGCTTTTCCATTAGATGTTAGAGGCATTATTGTATCCTCTGTATTAACAAGCTTGTTTCTTTTTTGCACTCTGGTTAAGGGCACCTGGCCTATAAGTCTGAGAAGGCCAAGTTCATAAATGTCAGATACTAAATCATCAGATGGATGCTGCATGCAGAATGAGTGTTAGTAAAAGTCACAGAGGCATCTAACCTGGCATCTGAGCTAGTTGTTGGCACTTTATATAGGGACGCTGCATTCACATGCCAAGGAGAGCTGCACCACCTGCATGTGTTTGAATTTTGGTACCTGCACTGTGGTTTCCACCACTCAACTACGGACATCATTTGGGAGTCGTCAGGGGTCGCAGCTGCAACCCCTGGCACTGTCAGTTACATTGCAACCCCTGGCAATGCCGTTGCGACTCCTCCACTCTGAGGGCAAAGACAGCATGAGGAACAGACAAACAGGGGTATTTTACTGATCAAAATGCTCCAGAATTCAGAAAACAGGAGCTGCTCATGGTAGCAGTCCATTGAGACTGAGACAGTTGCAACTTACAACTCTTACAATTCAGTTTGAATAGTGGAGGGGCCACCTAGCAGCACACTCTGATGCGCTTTTGTTACAACCCCCAGTAACAAAAACGGCCCCCACCGGTACAAAACCGGCCCCCACCCTGCCGGCCCACTATGGCCAGTCCAGCCCTGCTCCCGACTTGTCTGACAAGGACAAAGAGTTCAGTTTTCAGATGTCCACTCCATTGCTGTCCTTGTGCAAAAATTCTGAAATGTTACAATTCTTGTAGATAGAAACAGTCAGTAGGGCTTTCACTTACTTTATTTATATTTACATCAGTGCATGTTTAGTTGTCGTTGCTGTAGGATTGCATTTTTTCAAACACTGTATTTCAGCAGTGGTGTATCAATTTTGCAAAGGGGCCAAAGGCCATTCAAGTAAAACTGGGCCCTCTAACTGCTGTATGAGGTGTAAAATATAGCAATAATCAGACTCATATATCCCTCTGACCTCTGGAGCTGTGTGCAACTGCACCTACTGCACCATTGATAGCTATGCAACTGTATTTCAGACTCTACCCTCTCTCTCTGAGAGAGAGGTGCCTGTGGCTTACTCAATCGCAGATTCGTAGTCCTTTAGAAAGTGGAATATGCCCAGCTTGCTCACAGGTCCTCTGCTGGTCACAGATCTACAGGGCACCAGGCGAATCTGGTGCTCTCTGGCTTAGCTTTCAGATTACCCCAGTCATCCTGCAGAGGATTGGTTCGAAAGTGAGTGGCTGAAAACTGTCAGCCTGTAGCTGGAGAGAATCATGTTTGCCTGCGTTTAGACGCAAGAGAAACGTAACTCTTTCAGGAGCAATCATATGACAAAGTATTAGGTAATAAACTATATTGATTTACTTTGGCGAAGATTATTTCCTAGTGGTGAGTGTCAATGAACAGTCTGGAGAGGGGAGGAACTGAAGCATTGAGAGAAAGGGGGCACTCTGACCACAAGTGCTGCACAGGCTCACCACGGCTGAGGTTTGGGTGATGACACTCATCAGAATCCACTTTCTTGCCTGCTAGCTCACTGTCAGTCCAGGATGGCAATACTCTGTACGAGATTATGTAATGAAAACACATTTGTGCTATTGCTCACAAATGACTACAAATTCCTACAAAAGTCAGTAGTACACTTTAATTTACATTATTCATTATTAAGAGCAGTTTCTTCATTAATGAAAGCCCCTTCATCAGTCCCACATATTTTCCATTATACTAAGCAAAGTTTAGGAACTTAAATATGTAAAGTACAGACAGATGCCATGATTGATACTTTCAGCCAGCTGTGGCGCTTTAGCCACTCCCACCATATTAGCTATGATAATAAGCCAAACTACATCACCCAAAATACAATACATTGGCTATTTGGTTAAAAAGCCAGGACTGTCTGGCAGTGTCGCATTATGAGGTCACTTAACAACTTGTTTAACTTGTCATGACGTATAGCTGCGGCACTAGAAGCTACCTACCATCATGGTTCATAGCAGGTAGTACCGAACAATTTAAAAACTGGGGCATAAAAATCACAACGCCAAGTGTCACTCGCTAACCATCAATCTTAGAAACCAACCCGGCTCATCCCCTTAGTACAACTTCAGCCCCCTGTCTCAGTTCTAAAGTCAGCAAGAAGTAATTCGCCAACAGTAACTCCAAAGCACATATTCAACCAGCAAATCACAGAGAGGGTGGCTTGGTCATGGTTGCCAGTGGCTCTATCAATAACACGGAACGATTGAAACATTACTCATCAGGGCCTAATAATATGCTCCTGGAATATTAACGGATTTGGCCAGAAAAACCAATCCGCCACCACCCTCGGTTTCCTATAGAAATATGACATCATCCTCTTACAGAAAACCTGGGAAGTTGCGAGCATCCCCATAGAAGGCTACCTGGAATTTACGTCATTCGCCTCAAGACAATCAAAGTTCGGCAGGGCAAGGGGCGGCCTCTCAATATATGTATTGACTAAACTATCCCAATGCACCACACAGATAACATTTGAGGAAAACTTGCTCTCTGGCATAGTGTTAGGAAGTTCATCCATTGATTGGCAGTTGCTTCTCCTTAATGTTTATATTTCCCCATCTACCGTCGATAAAAAATCCAAAATGGACAATCTAACTAACATCGTCTGCAATCTTTTAAGTAAGCACTGCAGCATACCAACTATTATATCAGGAGACTTCAACACCAATCTCTATCACAACTCTTTAGTGGACATAGGGATCGATCCTCCAACGGTCCCTGCACATTTTGCTCCACTGTCAACTCTAACTGGAAATAGACCATTGAAAATGGGGAAGTACGCGGTTATACAGCTGAGTAGTGGCGGATTCACCGTGCTGAATGGGCGTCTTCATACGGACATCCCCCTGCATGGACCCGTTCAGAAGGTTGAACACATTCCTTTCTGGATTTCACTCTAGGGAGCAGAGAGGTACTTCCCATGATCGAGAGCTACCACATCGCATCACAAGCCGAGAGCGGCCACCGACCACAAATCATTACACTATCAGCTACTACCCCATGTCATCAGGAACTCGCCCACACCCACTTGGATTGTCAAATAGAAAATTTAAAGCGAATAAAATGGACGGATGCCACGACTCTCCCCATGATGGGAAAATGCAGAGCTCTATTACACCTATCACAGGAGGCAGACACTCCGGTCGTTAGTAGCTGGGCTAGCTTCATAAACCAACTATTTGAAGACTCGCCACCAAAGCGGAGCATAAGGCAACAAGCATTTCAACTCCGCATCTCCCCTGCAACTAAGCAATTAAAAGTCCAAAGAAACCGAGCACTACGCCAATCAAGCCCAGACGATGAAGCCAAATTTATAACCTACAAGCAAGCCCACGCAGCCTTCAAGATCGCTTTACACAGGGAAAAACAAGCGGCTTCAGATCAATTTTGGCTGAAGCTTATCCACGAAAGCAAGAATCTCAACTCAAAACAATTCTGGTCTCTTGTTAACCGGGGGCTACGAGGCAGAAGTGGTGACAGTAATGCAAACATCAGCGGAGACAAATTGAGCCAATTCTTATCAACGCACTTTAAAGACCAGAACACAAAGGATGACCATTCTGAAGCCCACAGCTCAGCCTGCTCAGCCAACCGGGTGATTCCATGTTTAGAACCCAGGAGCCCAAGATGACTTGACCTCTGTTACTCATCCACCAAAGAGCCAGAAGTGCCAACAATCAAGGGCCTGGCAATTAACGACGACTTCCCGTCAGAGTCCATCGGATGAGTTAAAAAACAGGATTTCATGTTCCATAAGGAAAGCCAGGGCCAAACGGTCTTCCCCAGGCCATGTTCAAATTTGACGTGGACTTATGGTCAGCTTACCTGACCCCCCTGTTTCTCCATTGCTGGCTAAACAACACCGTCCCTGAGTCCTGGCGAGGTGCTATCATCCACCCAATCTACAAAGGCGGGAAAAGAAATGACCCCAACAATTACCGAATGATAGCACTCCTAGATTTTGAGTCGAAACATTACGCCAGAATTTTATTAGAAGAGTTGCAGGCCTGGGCCGATTCAACAAAGCGTCTCCCCTTTAACCAGACCGGATTTGTGGCTAACTCTGGCACAACAACTAACTTACTCGCCCTGACTGTCCTGATGGAGAAAGCGGCAACCCAACTAACCCAGTTGCACTGCTGTTTTGTTGATTTCAAAGCGGCCTTTGACCGTGTACCCCAGGCCCTACTGTGGCAAAAATTAGAGTCCTGGGGCATACCCCGACCCTTTTACACGCAATCGTCCAACTCCATTCAGAAACATGGATCAGAATTAAGCTGGGTGAAGGCTCCCATGTGTCCAGGAAAATCATAACCAATTCCGGCGTAAAACAAGGCTGTGTGCTGGCTCCAGTTTTTTTTAATCTGTTTATATCAGACCTATCTCCGTCACTAGATAGCGTCATCTGCCATCCCCCTCAACTAGATGGGACCCGCATCAGCAATCTGCTCTATGCCGATGACTTGGTGTTACTAAGTCATACAAAAGTGGGCCTACAAAGGCTTCTTGACCAACTGCTTCCCTACACTATAAGAAACTCCTTGGAACTGAACCTGTCCAGAACCAAAACAATATCTTTCGGAAGCAAAAAAGGCCATGTGATGGATGGTTCTTTAACAAAACAAAAATCGAATCAACATCATACTATAAATATTTGGGTATTTTTCTGGACCGCAGATGTTCTTTCGTCAAACAAAAAGAAACGCTAAGGACCCAAGCCCTGTCACTAGAGGCCGCCGCCGCGAAGCTATCAAAACAGCTACTCGGCCCAAGTCTAACACCTATGCTGAAAATGATGAAGGCGAGGATAATCAACTCTCTGTCACATGGGCACGTGATTATGAAGGGCTCAACTAGATCTTTATTAAACAAATTGACAACCAAAATCTTTAGATGTGCCTTTCGTCTACCAAAATAAAGTTCACCATCGCAGGTTCGTCTTGAACTGGGCCTATTGGATCATCACCGCGTAGAGGCTGGCACGTTTATAAAGTTCTGCAACAGACTGCGTCATTTAAGGGAGGGCTCCCTGGAGGCCAGACTTTGGCAAGAAATAGTGAAATGCCAGACCAGCCAGAATCACCGGCAACACCTGGATCACAGCTTAAAACTACAAGGAGTCAAAGAACTCTGGGCAACAAACCCCTCCCAGCCGGTGCTAAAGGCTGTTATTAGAAGAGCATCCGATTGTGGTCATTTCATTCAGACAGGGCAACTCTGTCAAAAAGGAAATATGACTGGGCCGTAATCTCCAATTTCAAACCAAGAGTTCAGTTGCCTCACTTATCAAGCACTTTTGCATTTTAGTTGAAACAAAAGTTCTTAGCTCTAAGGATGGGTGACTGGCCATTTCTACAGAACCTGCCGAATGGCGTCGCCCAGGTTATAATATCGAATGCAGGATGTGTGGCTATCACTCTTAAGCAATGGAACACATAGTTTGTGCATGCCCCGCTATGCTTACAGACAGACGGCTACTACTGTGGGGCAAATGGATCAGGCTAGGAGTTTGCACATGCCGCCAGGCCCTAATAGCAGCCCGAAACCCTGAAAACATCAAGTTGAATATTGGGCTTACTAAATTTGTCAACAAAGTGTCAAAGTTGCTGGAAGAAATTAGCACCACCAAATCTCTCTTACTTCAGCAGGGCGGCAGCCGGCCCGCTGGATTAACAACAGAACCCCAGACTGCAAATATCAGACGTACTGTTCTCGGTCTCCCTGCCGAACATTATCTGCCCACAATGCATTCAAAGGTTTTAAATAATTTATAAGCTATGCATCCTATTTTTAAACCTGGGGTTTCTTCTTTTTTTTTTTTTAAACACGATTTGATCATGTTTTCAAGCTGACCGTCATTTATCTATAATGCTCTTTTACGAAGAACTGAGGATTTACCCAAACAATAAAGAATATACAGAACGCATAGCAGGTAGTACCAGCTTCTGGGAAAAGACTTTGGCTCAATTTATATAATTTCTCGAAAATGTAGATAGTGTTTAAAATGGTTTCACTAATATACATTTCATCATTTGGGACAGTTATTTTACTTGCCTGATAATTCCAGTGTTTAAAATATCCTCTAGCAAATTATTTTACTCACTACAAAAATGCTTGACAGTAACTATGTATCAGTGGGTAAGTGGGAGAAGTGGAAAAGGATATTGATTGTTTAAGCCTTACAGATCAAGGCATCCATTCTTGGTGAAAGTGTGATGGATTGTAGTGAGTACTCTATAGTTTTTGTATTGTTTGCACTAGACTTCAGAACCTGATACTCTTTCATGTAGTAGAAGTTTAGGAAGTGCTATATTTCGCACTATATTTTAAATGTTGTTCTGAACAACTAGGGAGAACAATTTCCATCAGAAACATAGACATTTGGGCAGGCAATGTCCTTTTGCTTTCTGGTCATGGTGGTTTTGGTAACCCTTGACATAACTGCTGCCAATAAGCTAGATTTTATGTGTATGAAACTTTCAGAAGAGCACATTGAATTCCAAGACATATATCTTCCCATTGCTAGCACTGAGCCACAAGAAGACATGGCCCATTCTGCTCTTACCTCTGTTTCAGTTGCATATACAACCTGTATTCTACATACAACTAGATTACTGCATGTGTACTGCAAAGCGCCACTGCCACTGCTTTATATGATGACAAGCAGCAGTGACAAAGAGTCTATGATTCTACTACTGTTGTGAATCACCACAGGCCACTGGCGTAGAAAGAGGGGGTGAGGGGGGGCGAAAAACACGGGGTCCGCCACGGGCGGCCAAAGTGCTTGCTACGCCACTCCCACAGGCTGATGCAGTAATGTTGTCACTGCCTAAATCGTATGCATATTTTACAAATTGGAGCAGTATTTATCAACATATGAGTCTGATACACACTTTCATCTTTGTATCCTGGCATTGTTTAGTAACAATTTGATAGGATTTGGGTTCATTATATTTAATGGGTTTATTTTAGGGTGTTTGAAGGTGTCCTAATGAAATTTCAAAGTGCTTTAATTTAGCATAGTATTTTATTTATGATGTCACCTCGTGTAATGTCCTGTGTTTCATTACAGCGTGATGTCACTTGTTGTGTTATCACAACATCAGAGTTAAAGGTCTTATGATGTCACTTCTTGAGATGTCGTGAGGACAGGTGATGTCACTTCCTGTGATGACACAGAGAGTCAAAGGTCACACGATGTCACTTCAGCTACCCCAGGCTTTTTGGTGAATTGACGCCCATGCACTCAACCCAAATTCTGTAATGTCCTGAAGGGGTTCCACTGCCTTGTTGAAATTCAAAAGGAGTCACATAAAACAACAATTGGTGATGAGTGGGATGCCTGCAAACGTTTTAGCCACTAGCAATCACTGAGGCTACAATACAATACATTGACTTTTCCCACTGGGGCACACCAGATAAGAGGCCCCATATGTAAATTAGTCTTAGTCCTGCTCCAATAGGAACAATCAAGCTTTATAGCCAGGCAGTCTCCTCAGAAAGCTGCTTGCTTCATCCTTTTCCCAGAATCCTTGCAGAGGAGGGGCCTACATACAGTGGTTTGTATATTCAGTCATTATCCCAAAATTGAGTCCTCACTTCTCCCCACTGTGTTCTAAATATGGAGAGTGCTTTGGATGTGCTGTGTGACTGAGAGATCATACACAGACTGAATGATGTCCCTTGGAAGACAAAGTGATTGCCTGCAAAAGTGGTCCCCTTCACTTTGTTGTGCACCATACTGCAGGTGCTGTTGGGACAGAATATGAATATGAAGCAGTATGACTGCACACACTGCTCTGAGTGTCTTTGAACACACTATTGAAACAAAAATACTCTATTTTTCAGGATTTATTCACCCCAATTTGTGGGTACATTTACCTTTCAGTTTCTCTTCTTATTTCTACCCACAAAGCCCTCAGAGGTGTTTCTTTTGGGAACTAAGAGGAATTTGGAATCATCCTCTTAAGGCAGATTTCTCCAAAGTCAGTCCTGGAGGGCCGGATCCATGCCAGATTTTCAAGATGACTACATTTATCTAATTGGGGATATGCTAAAAATCAGGTATGGATCAGGCCCTCCAGGACGACTTTGGAGAACCCTTTCTCAAGATACCAATTCCATATAGCCATCAACCTCCAGACTCACTGCTGCATGAACTTATGCCCCATTTGGCATTGAATACAAACCGATTTGCACTTCAGCTGCTGGCTCATGTCCAACATTAATTACCGTTTGTACAGCACAATGAGTGAATAATAACTGGTCTCAAGTCAAGAACAATCACCACCTTTACTGATTCACTACAAATAAATAAAATACTTCCACATTTTGAGATGCAAAATATACAACGACCAAATATACAAGGACTAAGGACCCGGAACCTGAAGTCACCCTTAAACGGTTTTTAGAGGTGCACGGCTAACCTCAACACACAGTCCTCAGCAGTGGGTAGTTTCTCTTTCTTCACATGTCTTATCTCTTAGTCTGCAGCCAATCCTGCAACACAAAGTTGGCCTCTGAGATCACCACTTTTACTTTCTGAGTTCAAAGAAAGTAAAGAGCCACTCAGAATTTCTTTGAATTGTTACACATCCCTTCAGGAGGATTTGTTGTATGAATTTCAACATGAGAAGCAGAAGAAGAAATGGCCAAAGATTCCTTCATTCTCCCCTCAAGGTGGCTTCTTTTTTTCTCATCGAGGTTGCTGTACAGGCACTCACACAAGCTAGCAACAATGACAGAATCCAAAATTGATATCTAGAGACAGGAAAAGGGTGAGGGCAGGAGATCTAACGGTTGTTCTGCCCCCCTTAACCTGTCCTTAAAGTAATTCTCCTACAATCTTACACAAAGCAGGCCCTCTTGGCCCTTCTTCACGTGTGAAGTTTGGTTGTTCTACCTCTTCAATCAGATGGGGTCTCCTGATATGAGTTGGATGATGCTGGACCATAATCTGATCCAATACAACAAAGGTTTAAAAACTATCTCCTCTCTCAGATATCAACATCACTTTGAATTTTAGTACCATTAGTTGGGTATCTTTTGTCACAACCAACAGGGAGCACATCATAGTTTTCGCTGCCAGGAATAACTTAAATAAGTGGCCTGCCATGGTGCTACACCGAATCCCGAGCCTTAATGCATCTGATTTATCTCTACCCAAGTTCTGCCTAAGCCGCCTATTGAAGGTCAGTACACTTTTGCTGCAAGTCATACCCATGCTACACACAAACCAACCTACATTTCCCAGTTACTATCCGTGGAAAACCCGTTCTCCAAATAATCCTGTTCTATCGCTTGACCTACCTGTCCTGATTCAAATGTGAGCTCCCTCCAAAGCCTCTCCTCCTGCTTTATTCCATTACATTTGATTTTCCTGGATTTATGTTCAAGCATTTAAAGTCACCTTTTCAGCGAACTCTGCCACGACCCAGGCAAGAGCGTGCTTCACATATGGCAATCAATGCAGGTATGTCCTGGCCACTTGCCTAGAGTGGTGGACCCACAGGAACTGATTTACTGATGGAACAGCATTGGTACAGGCATGGACTTATCTCCCAATCCTTTGACTACAGAATAGTGTCTTACATGCAGATTCATGTTGGTTTTGATGAGAATTTTCATTCCTAGAGAAAATAATCAGTTACACACAAGACAGAAATGTGCTCATGTGAAATATGGGCCGTAGAGCAACTTTTGCTAAAATATTAGAGCATGAAGAGAAGTAGGCGGAAGTATGCTAGTCTGTCCCAACCCCTGAAGGAAAATTCACCTGCACTAGCTGACCTTCTGCCAATCAATCGTGTAGTTTTTTCATGATCGTGTGCAATGTAGGTTTCGAGAGACCATCTAACAGGAATATTGAGCACTAGAAAGCTGTGATCCCATCTTTCTCATTTTATTTAGACGGAATAATACAACAACGTGGTCGCATAGCAGCCACCAAAAGATTGGAGACAGCAAAGAAGAACAAAAGCTAAGTTCCAGGCAGGTGAAAAGAAACCTAGAGGAAATTCATCTGGGTCTGGAGTCCTTCCAGGAATAAGATGACTCGCTCAACCCTCTTATGGTGAAACGGGCAAGAGGATCATCCTCCATTGGCCCTACACATGCCGCAATTTTTCAACCCTTTGTGGGCAATGACGAGTGTAGACCCCTGAAAATGCTCCTTCCATAACACTTCAAAATCAGAAATATAAATTCTCGGGTAGTTCTGCTGCATCGTTAATCATTTTGTAAAAATCCTTTAAATCTGTCTGACATCATTACAATTTGCATTTAATTATTTAGTTCATTTCAATGTACCAAAAACATAATCAACAATATTACAATCAGCAGCCATTTCAAGAAAAATCTCATGTTTACCTGAAATTAGTTTATTCTTCTTACCATTAGCTGACACTATGTGGGCTTTAAAGGTCACACACTGACTCTATTACCTGCAAGACCAACCATCCAATTCACGTCATATGTGGGCATACCCATAAACATAACGAAACCTGAACGAGTTAGTTATTATAACAAATAGCACTAGACTCATAATTACATACCCTTTGCAGAGAGAACACAAACACACCAGAATACATTGGGGGTGGCATCAACCACTGCAAAGGGAGGAGCTTATTGTTTTCATGAACGAAACCACATTGTTGTGCTTTCATTTTTGGTAAATGCATTTTACCACCAAAATTATAATGTATCATTTTCATCAAGTACTCACTTGTAATACTTCCATACAGGGATAGGTTCTGCCTTGTATGTCCAAGCAGCACCATCCCTGGCCCTACATGCAATACACCAGGTAACAAACTACAACCATTAAGCCAGGACCATCATTAGAATGATGGTGGTTTGAGGGCATAGATGTCCACATCATGCCAAGCATTAATACCACTATTCCAAAGCCAGCAAAACCAAGGGTGGGTGCCCTCATACTATCGATGCCCCCAATATGTGAGGAATTACCATCAATATACAATGGCCAGCAGCTTGCCAAGAGTAGGCCCCACCTTGCATCCAATATATTTACCAATGTGCTATAGTCGCATGTAGTTAGGGGTCGGTGACATTTTGCCGCTAATATGTTAGAAATTATCACCAATATACTATGCCAGCATATTGCAAGTGATGGGCACGACCCTGCCATGGATGCCTCCAAATAAAAATATTCCAATGCCAGCATTTTGCCATTGGTTAGCATTATTCATTATGCCATGGATGCCCTCTAAATGCCAAATATTATCACCATAACGTAAGGTGCATTATTTATTTGGCAGTATGCATCATCCTGCCATGGATTTCCCAAGACATCAAGAATGTCTACAAGAATTGTCTGGTCCAATAGTTCACAGAGGCATGCCCCATCATGCCATGGATTCCCACATATGCCAAGCATAACCTCCAATACACCAATTATGATCACCAATATGTCAGGATCAGCATTTTTGCAATGTATTTGTTTGCAGTATTTCTATCGCAACGTCTTAGCAACACAGGTAGTGAGCACTTTGTAGATAACACAGTATCATGGAATCAGTCTAAGTAATAAAAGGGGATATGTACAATGAAGTGGTGGAGCGTGTTGTTAGCCTCCTGGGCTTAACGACACGCTCCGCCACTTTGGGCACCATATTTATAAGAATGTGATGCAGCCTTCCGTTTCCCCCTGCAATGGTGCTAAATTTCACAACTTAGCACCAACGCAGGCAGCCTTACACCAGAGTGCAAGGGTGTCTGCATGCAGGGGAGGATTAGTTATGTGTAGGAAGGTGTCCCTTCCTGCACATAAACAATCCTAAAATGTCATTTTGTAACTTTCATGTGTGCTGCTTCATGCACCACACATGAAAGTTACAAAATGGCATTATTTAAAAAGGTTTGTTTATGTACAGGAAGGGACACCTTCCAGTACATAACCAAACAATGGCATTTTGCTTTTTCTATGTGTGCTGCACAAGGCAAAGCACATGAGAAAAGCAAAAACGAGGAAAAATAATGCATTTCTCCTCGTTTCGCCAATTTAAGACCAGGATTTTCCTGGTCTTCATTTTGGCGCTGCCGCCTATGTATGCCACCCTTGTACATAGGGGGAGCGTCAAATACAATGGGTGTTGTGGTGGAACCCCCACTGTACGTCCCTTTCAGGCTAAACATAGCGTGAAAGGGTGCCTTATGTACAAGGCAGCGTTAAGCTACGTTACGTGGCTTAACACTGCCTTGTACATAAGGCAAAACCCCTAACTCCATGGGATCATCACAAAAAGTGACATTCCCGTGGTGATAGAGGCTTGTACATATCCCCCAAAGAGTTATATCAGAAGAGAAATCTCTTGAGAAGATGAGTTGCTTGAAAGCAGACTTAATCAGATTTGCAATGTTCTCATTTAGATTGAGGTTTTGATCGATGATAAAGCGACCAGATTTTGCAAGCAGGACCAAGGGCAGGTAACTCCCCAGGATTCGAAGAGAGTTGAGCAATTTTTGGGCTAGGGATGGCGAGTCGCTTGAGAAGGGGAGCAGGGATTCCATTTTGGTAGGGTTAATTTTCAGAAAGAGTGAGGTTATCCAGTTGGTTAGCTTTTCGAAGAAAGATGTTGTACTTGCTATACTAGTCGGATATACGACTTGCGTATACTTATTATCAGCATATTGATATATTTGGATAGTGCTCTCTTGCATTATTGGGGTCAGAAGTTCCACAGTTCAACATGTATATCTTACCAATAAGGCAAAAGGTGCCCAAAATACTAAAGTGGTCTCTTTGGATTGTCATATTGAGAGCCAGCAGGCACCTCCGCTGTGGTGCATCCTCCAAAACTACAGAAACTGCAACCAACTCTTCTGACTGGGACGTGTCCATACTCCATGAGGCTAGTAGGATGAGGGGGCAGTTCTGGTGCGTCCCTATTTCCAAGTGACCTAAAGGGGTCCCTGAGGAGTACTACAGAAGCTGTATGTGTGGGTGTAAATATGTCTTCATTTGCAGGATTCATTAAAACCAATGCAACAGCTTTCACATTATAAAAGTGGAAAAGCAATCAAAAGTGCTCGATAGCCAGTGATACTTAAAACATGTATTCCACGAAGCCAGTATTAAAATCCCAGCCAGGAACGTGTATAATTGAAACAGTTCAAGTGACCGGCATTTGTCGGCTAGCAATGTCAACAATTTACTTTCCCTTCTCCAGCTGTTTGTGGGTGTCCTAAAAAAGGGGCCCCCTCAAATTGAACCCAAAGTTAAAGGAAAAGGGGGTCATCGGGGGTCAAACTGAAAACTAGCATGAGGAGATAGTCGAACAAAACTCTGCTGACTTTCGTCCTAAGGTAAAGCCTCCTCTGAACAAAGGGCTGCAGGGGTTTGTGTTACTCCTCTGCAAAGCAAAAGCTAATCATTTTATGTATATAGAAAAATGCATGGATAATAAGCATCGCAATTTTTAGTAGCTGGTATATTTCTGAACTTTTTTTGTAAAAAAAAAACAAAAAAAGAAAACACCCTTTTTGGTGTTCGTGTTGGTGCTGTGTATCAAGTCTTGCAGGAGTGTTACTGTCTTCCCCATCCTAAATTGGAAATTCGACGATTCGCTTGCTTCTTCTTTAGTTGTATTTATATATGTCTTATTTTTGCTTTGATAATGTTTTTTAAAATAGTGTCATTGAACCGCTTCTATTAGATTTTATCCCGTGGGTCACTTATTATGCTCCACTTTCCTTCTGCCTAAGCAGCCTCTCGCTCTGGTTAGTGATTGTGAAAAGCATCTATTGATTTCATTGTGTGAGAGATCTTCGTCAGCTCTAAGAGGGCTCTTATGTCTATTGCTTTTGTGAGAGTCTGATTAAGAGTGGACAACTTAAGTAGTACATTACCTTCTTGATGTATTTTATCTAATCGTCCTTCTGTGTAAGGGAAATGGCCTCTGGCTTGAGTTTTCTTTTTGTCTGTGTGGTGCTAAAGTCTTATTGAAATTGGGATTGCTTCGTTTTCCATTTACAGGTAAATGGCGTAACGCAAAATGATGCCCACCCCCGCACACTGTGAAGAGGAGCCCCTGAGTCTCCCGAGTAACATAGATACTGATTGACCCTGGGCTGAATCATGGGCCCCTGAAGGGTGAGGGGCCCCTGCACCTCAGGGGGGCTGCATTATGCAGAAACACGCCTAGTTCTGTGGCTTTCTTTGCTTGGATCATGCCTTAAAAGATCAGAAGTGCATCATTTGCCAGCCAGCAGTCCTATAAAGTGTTGCTATTTCAACAAGGCCTTTATAAGTGCAAATCTCTCTGCTCTACCATGATTCTGTTGGTTCATCAGATGCTTAAGTCTTCTGTCAGTGGCTGGCCTTGTAGCAGGCTATTGGCACCCATGTCCTTTGGGGCACCGCCAGTTAACGTGGACTTTTTAGCCAACAGGGCTTTGCTTCAGGAGGATTTTGAGACATGCTTACAATGTTTTTAATTAATTTACAAGCCTTTAAATGCAACTTGCTTTGGCTACAGATCTAAGACTTTCTGAATGTAGGTGTCTTGGCTGAAACGGAGCCCACCTGCCGTACCAAGCAGAACAAATGAATGAGCCCTTTTTTCTCCCTTTCAAGGAACACCTATAGACGTTTGTTGGGTATAAAACGTTCTGACGCTTCACATTGAAGCAGTCAGTGATATGGCCAAACAGTTTGTCCAGCTCATGCGCCAATACATTATTTGAAACAGTCCACGTTTGGCGGGGCAAGAACAGAATTTGAAATTCAGCACACTCTGTTGTTGGATGGGCAGACCAGAAGGCCTGGATCCTGCACAGAAAAAGGTCCAGGTGAGGGAACCCTATCTCCCCTGTGGCACTATTGGTAAGCGAGGCAATCTATGGCAACATTGGCGCTATTGGTCCTGGTAGTGTTTGGGTGGGATTGGGAATGCTGAGTATTTGTGCAGGTACCTAGGGGAAGGGGATCTATTATCCCTTTCTATGACACTGCGAGTTGCATTGTTGATACAGGTTTTAATAGGTCAAATAGGGACATCAACTGAGAAGTCTGATGTGTCTGTATTGTGCGGGAGGTCTTGCAGTTAGAGAGCACGTGCAGTGGCTGAGATGGTATTAAAGCTGATCAAGGATGTGAAGGCAGCCCTCGAAGGGCTGGCTGTGGGAAGACCTAATCCAGCGGACCACAGGTCACAGGGAGGTACAGACGGAGAGTCATAGGTCTGTCCTCTCCTTTATTGGGAAGATGGACCTAAGTCAAGCAGGACGGACAAAGCATGCGCTAGACCAGGAATGGTGAGTCCTAGATATGCACAGCTGAGAGGTGTGCTTCCAGTGTATGCCTATGTGAATGATGAGGACAATTTATTAGGGTCAATGGTCAACACACCGTTAAAGCAGGTATCCTGTAGATAATGGGTAGATCAGAGGGAGGCCGTGGTTCTGTGAGGGAATCTGGCAGGGAAAGATGATGGAAGAGCGATTGAATGTACAGCCACTTAAAGCCATGTGGCCAGTGGCGGCTGCTACCGGAAGAGAGTGGTGTGGCGGGAGCTGATAAAAAAATTTGAAACACTTACCTTTTCGCCGGCCGCCGCCTCTCCTCCATCTTCTTCAGCTTCCTTCTTCCTGCAGTCCCAGCAGCAGGAAGCACCCAGCCTCCCCACAGCCAATCACAATGCTGCAATGCAGCGTTGTGGTTGGTCTGAGCGCTGTGGGTCAGCGCTCAGACTGGGAATAGGTGGGTATGCATGTTCCTCCGGCTGTGTAATGCAGCCTGGTGAGGAAGACACAGAGTGTGCATGACTGTTTGGCTGGCCCAATAGGCCCGGTCAAGTAGTGAAAACCACTCCTTCCCTGCTCTGCCCAAACCCCCCCCCTTAGAGCCACTGAATTCAATAGGAAAAATACAATGATAATAACTGTATGTTATTATCATTGTATTTTTCCTTTTGAGCAATGAGGCGGCGCTCCTCCGCCATAGCGGAGGAGCCGCATCTGCATGTGGCACCAGAAGATAGGAGCATGTTCAACCTAATTGAAAGACAGACAGAAAGTACAGTGCTATGTATGTACCAGGCCAGCAGCTTCGGTGACCAAGTGTGGCCACTTGAGGACTTTGAGCGGGAATTCCTCCTAAGCCTAGTGGATGAAATTGAGGCAGTAGAAACCATTAAGTAGAGTTCAGGAATTCAAGTAGGCAGCGAGAGTAGAGGGACAACACATGAAATAGGAGGGCCCACATTCCCCATGGTGGAGATGAACATGCCAAATGGGAGCAGGTAGAGTGTGGAGCTGCACTTGGGGAATGCTTAGGCGAAGTAAAGATTAAGCAATCTGGGTATATGGGAGTTTCTTGTGAGGCAGCATGCTGGAGGAGATTAGGATGCTGCTTTTACGTGCTTTTCTGGGGATAATGTTGGTAAAATATTTAGCAAGCAGTGAGATAGATGTTGGTGACATTTCATTTACCTAGAAATGTAGTATAATTACACATGAGAACAGCAAAAAAACTAACAAGGATCAGCAGGGTAATGGGCACACAACTGCGTGGTAACCAAATAATGCGATCCCCTGTGTACTTATTTAAAATAATATTTCCTAGAAATATGATCTAAAATATTATTTCGGGATACACTAGCATTATATTTGCTTTGAACTTAAGTTCAACAGGGGTGGCTCGTTTGCTGAGCAAATGAGGGTGGAGCTCACTTTGTCCACTTCTCTCTGCTGACTCACTCAGTGAGGTACAGAGAGTAAAGGGTGCTATCCTTTTCTTTACAGTAGTGACTCTACTCCATAGTCATAACCATGTAAAAATATAAAAGAGAATGAAACTTCAAAAGAAAGTTTCTATTAGAGGTATACCTTGTCCGGGGTTTAAGAAATATCTGAAAAAGGACACACAGTTAAGGTTGTTTTCCCTTATTGCTGTGTAATGTAACCAGCCGCGGCTTGTGCAGGTAAGAGTGGTAGGGCTGGCTGGGGGGTGATTTCGACGGGCGAATTCGAGCGAAAATTAAATAAATAATTAATTTTCCCTCGTCATTCTCTGTCGAAATGCCCCCCAGCCAGTCCCACTGGTCTTACCTGCATGGGCCACAGCTGAATGGTAACTGTTTTGCTATAGTAAAGACCACAAGGTGCAATCACGACTCTAAGGTGCCTATTGCAATGCGTAATAACTTTGATGGAGTAATGATTCTGTCATGTACTTTGCATAATTTACTGGCATTGCATTCAGGGCTTATTTTATGGCATGGAAGTCAGAGCTGGGTACCAGCACTTCTTTCTTGGAGCAGGGGAAATATTTTTTTCTATTAGTTCTTGACTCAGAGCAAGAAAAAGAAAGGCAGGAAAGAGAGAAAGGGGTAAGAAAAGGGAGAAATACGTTGAAAGAGAATAATGACAAAGGGAGAAAGAATATGAGAAATAACATACAAGAATGAGACAAAGATACATAAATAAAGGGTCTGTATCTATAGATCAAGTACCTCGATGGGTGCTGATTTACCACATTCAGAAATTTCCAAACATTTCCAGAAGGATGCTTGGAATCTTCTGAATGTTAATATTGAGAAAGTTGATGTCAATGTGAATAGCAATATATTCATGTACAAAAACGAAATCGCATCTTTATTGACAAATGTGGCTGTTGTAAAATCCACGTCAACCCAGACTCACTGATTGACAGATCACAGGGGGGTGGTGACACGTAGCAGGCAGACAAATGCACGCACAGGTAATCCCAGATCAATCCCACAGATACAGTAGAAAGGAAATGGTCCCAGAACATACGAAATTTGAAAACCTGAACAGGGTCAGCAAAATAACTATCGCAACAAATAAGGCATATCAAAGTGTTATTTAATCACACCTGGATCGAACACATGAATGTGTATGGAAAATCACATTATTCACAAAAGTGCAGGGTGCCACGGGGAAGGGGAGGGAGTGACGAGTTGGGTAGGGTAGTAGGATAAGTGACATACAAATATTCATAACAGTAATACAAATCAATTGCTGGGCACATTAATATCATGCCAAATAGTCAGGATGAAATTCATTCATTAACAAGATTGAATGTTTTGCCAAAAAACCATATACAAGTGAAGATACACAGTGCTCATTGCACTATTGAAGGTACTGGCATAGTTAAATGTCGACGTTTCGACCCCTCTTCCAAGGTAGGTTGATTTGGTCCTTACGGGTGGGGTCTTCCTCAGGACAAAGAGGATGGTGAAACAGGAAGGGTAGGCACCTATAAAAACATTGGGTGGGTATTAAAAGTAGTATCAGGGCCAAGCGGAATTAAACAGCGAGGTTGGATGTGAAAGGGCATTACCATATTTACCAAGTTAGAGAACGGACATCTAATCAGTGTCAGCTTGGCGTCCAAAGGCGCAAGGGCAGGAAGGCTCCAGAAACGGGTGGGAGTGACAAACACCTATGACGAATTTAAGGTGACATTGAGATCATCCAAATAACAATTAAATGGATTTATAGGGTATGACTCGATCTGAATATGAACTTACGGATATTAATAGAATCACAAAGGAGGGATTGATTACTCCATCATAACACGCCGTGACGTAGATCGGTGCGTTGAGTGAAATTAATCACAGGGAAATCGGCCTCTATAAATCAAATGGAAAGAGTGCTCTTTAATGAAAAACCTGGTAGGTGATCCAAACCTAGAGAAATATACAGCAACAGGGACCTGGTCCCCCAGCCTATCATCCACATACTAAAGTACTATCAATGGGGGGATTAAAAACACCGTGAAAAGCTTGGCGGGACGTGCAATTAATCACATAACTATAAATCAATAAAGAACATAAATTGGGATCCTAACAGAGGAAAAGGCACTCAAGAAATTTAAACAATGCCAAGCGTAGAAAGGAGATATCGCTTCCAAAATAAGAATACAAGGGGAGGAAAGTCATCTGCTCAAACGGAAAAAGACTAATCGTGTAAAAGTAAGGAGTGAAGGAGCCACAAATAACATCATAGGTCGATTTACCAAATTGAAAGATCAAACGGAGGGGTTGACAGAGCGGTTCCCCTACCTTTAGACGGCATCCATGAATGCGGTGCTCGAATTCTGACAAAGCACTGGACCCGCGGGGAGACTCCCTCATAAGGAGAACGCCTCGCGCCGCGTGACGTTAAACCGGGCGCAGCCGCTAGATGCTGCCCGCAACGGTATAATAGAAGAAAGACAACCCGAGTAGTTCATGGTGGAATGGAACTAATGATTAATGAAGATGTATTGATAAAATACAATGGTGATGTAGAATTGAGTGGGCAAAGCTAAAAAGTGTATCTCAAAAACACGAGTAGTGTTTATGCATTGTTTGGGTAAAATACAAATCTTAGAGTTTGTCGCTCAGAAGGAGTGATCGAGGACAGATTAATGAACATAATCGACCAAAAGATGGTGTGGAAGAGAAAATATATACATTGAGAAAACACGTACGACTGTATAAGATACGTTACATAGAAAAAACATTTATATTTAAAGGTGCATAGTTTGGAAACACGCATGTGGGTTTATGCAGATAAACATTATCCTAATGACTGAAGAGGATAAGGTGAAAACAAATTGGAATGGTGAATTCGTTGGGAAAAAGACAGTCAAATTATCATATACACATTCGGTACATTGATCATATGCGTCTAATGGTCAGTGTGTCAGAACGTTCAAGAATAACATTGACAACAGGCTAGACTACCAGCTGGATAAAACAGAAAAATATGAACATTATTCCCTAGTTGCTGAGAGTGGCTAATTGAGCATTACCGGGGTCTTGTTCGTTCAAACCCGTTAGAATAGTATCAAATCGAATCATCATTTTGGACTCTCTGATGAGCAAGATAGAGGATATATTGCCTCCCCTGGGTCCCAGTTCGGTTTTTTCCAACACAATCCATTGCATTTCATCAGGGCTGTGTCCCAATTGATGATAGTGTTCAACTAGAGGTGCACCCGTCACATTGCATCTTATCCTGCTTTGGTGTTGAAGAATTCTTGCTTTGACTTTTTGCTGTGTCTGGCCAATATATAGTTGGCCACAGGGGCAAAGAATCCCGTAGATGACGTTACCGGAATTACAGTTTGTATGTGATTGTAATGTAATGGTCTGATGTTTGTATACGAAATTCTTTGATTGGATAGTTGTGGGGCATGCTTTACATGACCCGCATTTGAAATGGCCTATGATTGGTGGTAGATTCCAGAGTGACCGAATGGTCGGTTCAACTGGGTCCTCAAGAAAGGAATGCACCACATGGTCCTTGATGCTCATTGCTTTTTTGAAAAAATGCATCGGTAAGTTTGGTTGGTCAATCTCAGTAGATACAAGGCTCCAATGTTTGTTGATGATCTTTTTCACGGCATTACTTCTAGTGGAGAATGTTGTGACACATATCATCTTGTTATTTTGAAGTGATGTACCAGGATCTTTGGTTGAGAGCAGAATGTCCCGTGGGTTGTACCAAGCCCTCTTCTGGGCCCTCTTCACCAATCGCTTCGGGTAGCCTCTTGAGATTAGTCTGGCACTTAGGTTCTCAGACTCTGTTGTGTAATCTGTTCGCTTCGTGCAGTTCCTGCGAATCCGCAGGAACTGGCCTACTGGGAGATTGTCGCGCAAACCGCGCGGGTGGTAGCTGCTGTACCTCAGTAGGGAATTTCTTTCAGTTGGCTTCCTATATAAGGTGGTAAAGAGTTTATCGTCTTCATTAAAGATTTTCAGATCAAGAAAGGGTATCTCCTGTGTATTGAACTGGATAGTGAACTGAATATCTTGATCACACCGATTAAGCCATTGGTGGAACAGATTGAGTTGAGTAGTTTCGCCATTCCAAATTATTAATATATCGTCGATATATCTCTTCCACATATTAATATGTGCCGAGAAGGGGTTGTTGTTGAGGACGAAACGCTTTTCAAAATTGTCCATGTACAGGATCGCTAGATCTGGAGCAAAGGCAGCCCCCATCGCAACTCCTTTCGTCTGTACGTAATACTTCCCTTGGAAATAGAAGAAATTCTTCGTCATAGCGATGGTCAAAAGAGCTATAATGAAATCAGTAGGTACCCTCATCGGTGCTGGTCTCGAATTCAAAACTTCTCGCATAACCGCCAGTGCTGGTTCCTGCGGAATGCTAGTGTATAGTGAGACAATATCACAGGTGACAAGTATCTGCTCACTGGAGTTGAATGGTTGTTGGTCAATCATTGCAATGACTTGCATAGTATCTCGAAGGTAGGTTTCTGTTTCTTCTGCTATTGGTTTTAGGAAAAAATCTATGTACTTACATAGAGGTTCCAATAGTGAACCGCAGCCGGATACAATAGGGCGCCCGGGTGGATGAAGGATATCCTTATGTATCTTCGGTAGGGTGTAGATGGTAGGTAGTCGTGGGTATTTCTGGTTCAGATAATCAAATTCTAATTTGCTTAGAAAGCCAAAATTCAATGCATCCAGAGTGATTTGGTGGATTTCACCCATCAGGTCCTTGGTGGGATCGGACTTCAGTAAGGAATAGCTGACGCCGTCTTGTAACTGTCTTAGAATCTCCGACTTGTATGTGGTCGTGTCTTGTACCACTATAGCTCCCCCCTTGTCGGCAGACTTGATCACAATGTCCTTGTTATTTTTAAGGGTTAGGAGTGCCGCTTTTTCAGACTTACTGGTGTTAGGTATGGTATGTTTGTATGTCGAAAGTAAGGTGTTGACATCGTTCAGAACCAAGCTCTCGTACGCCAAAATCCTACTACTCATAGCATTGGCGGGCGGAACGAACTTAGATGGAGGCCTTAATCCAGTGAACGACTTGGAAGGAATGTCTTCAGTGTTCCTGAAAAAGTACCTAAGACGGATCTTACGGAAAAAGCCATGGAGTTCAGTCTTAAGGTTAAATGAATTCGGATGAGCAGTTGGGACGAACGACAGACCCTTGGAAAGGACAGCTTGTTCGTCAGTGTTCAGATTATATGAAGAGATGTTGACCACTGGATTGTCGCTGGGCTCTACCATCTGTAGACTTTTCGCCTTGTGGATATCTCTCCGTGGTTCTCTTGTTGGAATCGGACCTGCTTCGGGGTTGTACCTCGGCCTCTGTCCCAATTGGTACTCGGTGGATTCTGCTGGCCTCTCGAAGGTCCTCTTGGCCAGTTGCCACCTCGTCCTCGGGGTGGTCTCCATTGGCCTTCCCCTAAAAAAGGAAAGTAACCTTGGGGAGGGTACCAGTTATCACGGTAGTTGTAGTCGTAGCTCGGGCCAGGGGCCTCTTGATCACTATCTGAGCTCACCGTGGAGTCGGAGAAAGTAGTATAGTTCCTCCTTCCTCTAAAGGCGCCTCTACCTCTCCCTGTGAAACGACCGGAATTGTCCTGTTTGTAATAATCCTCGTTGAGGTAGGGATATGTATTCTTTTTCTCATAGAACCTGATATCCTTAGAGAGTTTGTCTAGTTTTTTATTCTGCGTAGTAGTTTCAAAATATTTTAGTGATTTTGTGAGATTTTCCAAAGCGCTTTTAGCATTAATCAAGGTTGAGTCACCTGCGATTTCTTGTTTGAGGGCGGCTATTTCTCTAGTTAAGACCTGGACCTGTTCAGCCGCGGTTTCTACTCCAAGGACCATCCAATGCCGCGAGGCGTTGTTTGCAATAAAACTGAAGCCTTCTTTGAATTTCGGTAAGTCAACAAAAATGGCAGGTTCATTTTTTATCTGCAGTCCAACAGGTATTATACTAGCCTGTAAATATTTAGTGAGCAAATGACCATGGAGTTTTGTGCGAATTAGTTTCTTTTCTAGACGCTCGAGTTTTGCTATCTTGTCGTTAAGTGTGAAGTCAATATTGGGTGTATCGGATGACAGAAAAAGATTCCTAGGGTCCTGTAGCAGCTGGTTGATGTATTCCTCAGTATAGGAGAGGGTTTCACTCTCCACCATTTTATAGAAGAAGGGAAAAGAAAATTTCACAAGGAATACCTCGCAGGTGTACACCTGCTCGTTTAAGCGTTAAACCAAAGGGCAAACCCAAAAGTCACTGGGACCTGGGTATCAACACAGTAGAAAGGAAATGCTCCCAGAACATACGAAATTTAAAAACCTGAACAGGGTCAGCAAAATAACTATCGCAACAAATAAGGCATATCAAAGTGTTATTTAATCACACCTGGATCGAACACATGAATGTGTATGGAAAATCACATTATTCACAAAAGTGCAGGGTGCCACGGGGAAGGGGAGGGAGTGACGAGTTGGGTAGGGTAGTAGGATAAGTGACATACAAATATTCATAACAGTAATACAAATCAATTGCTGGGCACATTAATATCGTGCCAAATAGTCAGGATGAAATTCATTCATTAACAAGATTGAATGTTTTGCCAAAAAACCATATACAAGTGAAGATACACAGTGCTCATTGCACTATTGAAGGTACTGGCATAGTTAAATGTCGACGTTTCGACCCCTCTTCCAAGGTAGGTTGATTTGGTCCTTACGGGTGGGGTCTTCCTCAGGACAAAGAGGATGGTGAAACAGGAAGGGTAGGCACCTATAAAAACATTGGGTGGGTATTAAAAGTAGTATCAGGGCCAAGCGGAATTAAACAGCGAGGTTGGATGTGAAAGGGCATTACCATATTTACCAAGTTAGAGAACGGACATCTAATCAGTGTCAGCTTGGCGTCCAAAGGCGCAAGGGCAGGAAGGCTGCAGAAACGGGTGGGAGTGACAAACACCTATGACGAATTTAAGGTGACATTGAGATCATCCAAATAACAATTAAATGGATTTATAGGGTATGACTCGATCTGAATATGAACTTACGGATATTAATAGAATCACAAAGGAGGGATTGATTACTCCATCATAACACGCCGTGACGTAGATTGGTGCGTTGAGTGAAATTAATCACAGGGAAATCGGCCTCTATAAATCAAATGGAAAGAGTGCTCTTTAATGAAAAACCTGGTAGGTGATCCAAACCTAGAGAAATATACAGCAACAGGGACCTGGTCCCCCAGCCTATCATCCACATACTAAAGTACTATCAATGGGGGGATTAAAAACACCGTGAAAAGCTTGGCGGGACATGCAATTAATCACATAACTAGAAATCAATAAAGAACATAAATTGGGATCCTAACAGAGGAAAAGGCACTCAAGAAATTTAAACAATGCCAAGCGTAGAAAGGAGATATCGCTTCCAAAATAAGAATACAAGGGGAGGAAAATCATCTGCTCAAACGGAAAAAGACTAATCGTGTAAAAGTAAGGAGTGAAGGAGCCACAAATAACATCATAGGTCGATTTACCAAATTGAAAGATCAAACGGAGGGGTTGACGGAGCGGTTCCCCTACCTTTAGACGGCATCCATGAATGCGGTGCTCGAATTCTGACAAAGCACTGGACCCGCGGGGAGACTCCCTCATAAGGAGAACGCCTCGCGCCGCGTGACGTTAAACCGGGCGCAGCCGCTAGATGCTGCCCGCAACGGTATAATAGAAGAAAGACAACCCGAGTAGTTCATGGTGGAATGGAACTAATGATTAATGAAGATGTATTGATAAAATACAATGGTGATGTAGAATTGAGTGGGCAAAGCTAAAAAGTGTATCTCAAAAACACGAGTAGTGTTTATGCATTGTTTGGGTAAAATACAAATCTTAGAGTTTGTCGCTCAGAAGGAGTGATCGAGGACAGATTAATGAACATAATCGACCAAAAGATGGTGTGGAAGAGAAAATATATACATTGAGAAAACACGTACGACTGTATAAGATACATTACATAGAAAAAACATTTATATTTAAAGGTGCATAGTTTGTAAACACGCATGTGGGTTTATGCAGATAAACATTATCCTAATGACTGAAGAGGATAAGGTGAAAACAAATTGGAATGGTGAATTCGTTGGGAAAAAGACAGTCAAATTATCATATACACATTCGGTACATTGATCATATGCGTCTAATGGTCAGTGTGGCAGAACGTTCAAGAATAACATTGACAACAGGCTAGACTACGAGCTGGATAAAACAGAAAAATATGAACATTATTCCCTAGTTGCTGAGAGTGGCTAATTGAGCATTACTGGGGTCTTGTTCGTTCAAACCCGTTAGAATAGTATCAAATCGAATCATCATTTTGGACTCTCTGATGAGCAAGATAGAGGATATATTGCCTCCCCTGGGTCCCAGTTCGGTTTTTTCCAAAACAATCCATTGCATTTCATCAGGGCTGTGTCCCAATTGATGATAGTGTTCAACTAGAGGTGCACCCCTCACATTGCATTTTATCCTGCTTTGGTGTTGAAGAATTCTTGCTTTGACTTTTTGCTGTGTCTGGCCAATATATAGTTGGCCACAGGGGCAAAGAATCCCGTAGATGACGTTACTGGAATTACAGTTTGTATGTGATTGTAATGTAATGGTCTGATGTTTGTATACGAAATTCTTTGATTGGATAGTTGTGGGGCATGCTTTACATGACCCGCATTTGAAATGGCCTATGATTGGTGGTAGATTCCAGAGTGACCGAATGGTCGGTTCAACTGGGTCCTCAAGAAAGGAATGCACCACATGGTCCTTGATGCTCATTGCTTTTTTGAAAGAATGCATCGGTAAGTTTGGTTGGTCAATCTCAGTAGATACAAGGCTCCAATGTTTGTTGATGATCTTTTTCACGGCATTACTTCTAGTGGAGAATGTTGTGACACATATCATCTTGTTATTTTGAAGTGATGTACCAGGATCTTTGGTTGAGAGCAGAATGTCCCATGGGTTGTACCAAGCCCTCTTCTGGGCCCTCTTCACCAATCGCTTCGGGTAGCCTCTTGAGATTAGTCTGGCACTTAGGTTCTCAGACTCTGTTGTGTAATCTGTTTGCTTCGTGCAGTTCCTGCGAATCCGCAGGAACTGGCCTACTGGGAGATTGTCGCGCAAACCGCGCGGGTGGTAGCTGCTGTACCTCAGTAGGGAATTTCTTTCAGTTGGCTTCCTATATAAGGTGGTAAAGAGTTTATCGTCTTCATTAAAGATTTTCAGATCAAGAAAGGGTATCTCCTGTGTATTGAACTGGATAGTGAACTGAATATCTTGATCACACCGATTAAGCCATTGGTGGAACAGATTGAGTTGAGTAGTTTCGCCATTCCAAATTATTAATATATCGTCGATATATCTCTTCCACATATTAATATGTGCCGAGAAGGGGTTGTTGTTGAGGACGAAACGCTTTTCAAATTTGTCCATGTACAGGATCGCTAGATCTGGAGCAAAGGCAGCCCCCATCGCAACTCCTTTCGTCTGTACGTAATACTTCCCTTGGAAATAGAAGAAATTCTTCTTCATAGCGATGGTAAAAAAGAGCTATAATGAAATCAGTAGGTACCCTCATCGGTGCTGGTCTCGAATTCAAAACTTCTCGCATAACCGCCAGTGCTGGTTCCTGCGGAATGCTAGTGTATAGTGAGACAATATCACAGGTGACAAGTATCTGCTCACTGGAGTTGAATGGTTGTTGGTCAATCATTGCAATGACTTGCATAGTATCTCGAAGGTAGGTTTCTGTTTCTTCTGCTATTGGTTTTAGGCAAAAATCTATGTACTTACATAGAGGTTCCAATAGTGAACCGCAGCCGGATACAATAGGGCGCCCGGGTGGATGAAGGATATCCTTATGTATCTTCGGTAGGGTGTAGATGGTAGGTAGTCGTGGGTATTTCTGGTTCAGATAATCAAATTCTAATTTGCTTAGAAAGCCAAAATTCAATGCATCCAGAGTGATTTGGTGGATTTCACCCATCAGGTCCTTGGTGGGATCGGACTTCAGTAAGGAATAGCTGACGCCGTCTTGTAACTGTCTTAGAATCTCCGACTTGTATGTGGTCGTGTCTTGTACCACTATAGCTCCCCCCTTGTCGGCAGACTTGATCACAATGTCCTTGTTATTTGTAAGGGTTAGGAGTGCCGCTTTTTCAGACTTGCTGGTGTTAGGTATGGTATGTTTGTATGTCGAAAGTAAGGTGTTGACATCGTTCAGAACCAAGCTCTCGTACGCCAAAATCCTACTACTCATAGCATTGGCAGGCGGAACGAACTTAGATGGAGGCCTTAATCCAGTGAACGACTTGGAAGGAATGTCTTCAGTGTTCCTGAAAAAGTACCTTAGACGGATCTTACGGAAAAAGCCATGGAGTTCAGTCTTAAGGTTAAATGAATTCGGATGAGCAGTTGGGACGAACGACAGACCCTTGGAAAGGACAGCTTGTTCGTCAGTGTTCAGATTATATGAAGAGATGTTGACCACTGGATTGTCGCTGGGCTCTACCATCTGTAGACTTTTCGCCTTGTGGATATCTCTCCGTGGTTCTCTTGTTGGAATCGGACCTGCTTCGGGGTTGTACCTCGGCCTCTGTCCCAATTGGTACTCGGTGGATTCTGCTGGCCTCTCGAAGGTCCTCCTGGCCAGTTGCCACCTCGTCCTCGGGGTGGTCTCCATTGGCCTTCCCCTAAAAAAGGAAAGTAACCTTGGGGAGGGTACCAGTTATCACGGTAGTTGTAGTCGTAGCTCGGGCCAGGGGCCTCTTGATCACTATCTGAGCTCACCGTGGAGTCGGAGAAAGTAGTATAGTTCCTCCTTCCTCTAAAGGCGCCTCTACCTCTCCCTGTGAAACGACCGGAATTGTCCTGTTTGTAATAATCCTCGTTGAGGTAGGGATATGTATTCTTTTTCTCATAGAACCTGATATCCTTAGAGAGTTTGTCTAGTTTTTTATTCTGCGTAGTAGTTTCAAAATCTTTTAGTGATTTTGTGAGATTTTCCAAAGCGCTTTTAGCATTAATCAAGGTTGAGTCACCTGCGATTTCTTGTTTGAAGGCGGCTATTTCTCTAGTTAAGACCTGGACCTGTTCAGCCGCGGTTTCTACTCCAAGGACCATCCAATGCCGCGAGGCGTTGTTTGCAATAAAACTGAAGCCTTCTTTGAATTTCGGTAAGTCAACAAAAATGGCAGGTTCATTTTTTATCTGCAGTCCAACAGGTATTATACTAGCCTGTAAATATTTAGTGAGCAAATGACCATGGAGTTTTGTGCGAATTAGTTTCTTTTCTAGACGCTCGAGTTTTGCTATCTTGTCGTTAAGTGTGAAGTCAATATTGGGTGTATCGGATGACAGAAAAATATTCCTAGGGTCCTGTAGCAGCTGGTTGATGTATTCCTCAGTATAGGAGAGGGTTTCACTCTCCACCATTTTATAGAAGAAGGGAAAAGAAAATTTCACAAGGAATACCTCGCAGGTGTACACCTGCTCGTTTAAGCGTTAAACCAAAGGGCAAACCCAAAAGTCACTGGGACCTGGGTATCAACACAGTAGAAAGGAAATGGTCCCAGAACATATGAAATTTGAAAACCTGAACAGGGTCAGCAAAATAACTATCGCAACAAATAAGGCATATCAAAGTGTTATTTAATCACACCTGGATCGAACACATGAATGTGTATGGAAAATCACATTATTCACAAAAGTGCAGGGTGCCACGGGGAAGGGGAGGGAGTGACGAGTTGGGTAGGGTAGTAGGAGAAGTGACATACAAATATTCATAACAGTAATACAAATCAATTGCTGGGCACATTAATATCGTGCCAAATAGTCAGGATGAAATTCATTCATTAACAAGATTGAATGTTTTGCCAAAAAACCATATACAAGTGAAGATACACAGTGCTCATTGCACTATTGAAGGTACTGGCATAGTTAAATGTCGACGTTTCGACCCCTCTTCCAAGGTAGGTTGATTTGGTCCTTACGGGTGGGGTCTTCCTCAGGACAAAGAGGATGGTGAAACAGGAAGGGTAGGCACCTATAAAAACATTGGGTGGGTATTAAAAGTAGTATCAGGGCCAAGCGGAATTAAACAGCGAGGTTGGATGTGAAAGGGCATTACCATATTTACCAAGTTAGAGAACGGACATCTAATCAGTGTCAGCTTGGCGTCCAAAGGCGCAAGGGCAGGAAGGCTCCAGAAACGGGTGGGAGTGACAAACACCTATGACGAATTTAAGGTGACATTGAGATCATCCAAATAACAATTAAATGGATTTATAGGGTATGACTCGATCTGAATATGAACTTACGGATATTAATAGAATCACAAAGGAGGGATTGATTACTCCATCATAACACGCCGTGACGTAGATCGGTGCGTTGAGTGAAATTAATCACAGGGAAATCGGCCTCTATAAATCAAATGGAAAGAGTGCTCTTTAATGAAAAACCTGGTAGGTGATCCAAACCTAGATAAATATACAGCAACAGGGACCTGGTCCCCCAGCCTATCATCCACATACTAAAGTACTATCAATGGGGGGATTAAAAACACCGTGAAAAGCTTGGCGGGACGTGCAATTAATCACATAACTATAAATCAATAAAGAACATAAATTGGGATCCTAACAGAGGAAAAGGCACTCAAGAAATTTAAACAATGCCAAGCGTAGAAAGGAGATATCACTTCCAAAATAAGAATACAAGGGGAGGAAAGTCATCTGCTCAAACGGAAAAAGACTAATCGTGTAAAAGTAAGGAGTGAAGGAGCCACAAATAACATCATAGGTCGATTTACCAAATTGAAAGATCAAACGGAGGGGTTGACGGAGCGGTTCCCCTACCTTTAGACGGCATCCATGAATGCGGTGCTCGAATTCTGACAAAGCACTGGACCCGCGGGGAGACTCCCTCATAAGGAGAACGCCTCGCGCCGCGTGACGTTAAACCGGGCGCAGCCGCTAGATGCTGCCCGCAACGGTATAATAGAAGAAAGACAACCCGAGTAGTTCATGGTGGAATGGAACTAATGATTAATGAAGATGTATTGATAAAATACAATGGTGATGTAGAATTGAGTGGGCAAAGCTAAAAAGTGTATCTCAAAAACACGAGTAGTGTTTATGCATTGTTTGGGTAAAATACAAATCTTAGAGTTTGTCGCTCAGAAGGAGTGATCGAGGACAGATTAATGAACATAATCGACCAAAAGATGGTGTGGAAGAGAAAATATATACATTGAGAAAACACGTACGACTGTATAAGATACATTACATAGAAAAAACATTTATATTTAAAGGTGCATAGTTTGTAAACACGCATGTGGGTTTATGCAGATAAACATTATCCTAATGACTGAAGAGGATAACGTGAAAACAAATTGGAATGGTGAATTCGTTGGGAAAAAGACAGTCAAATTATCATATACACATTCGGTACATTGATCATATGCGTCTAATGGTCAGTGTGGCAGAACTTTCAAGAATAACATTGACAACAGGCTAGACTACGAGCTGGATAAAACAGAAAAATATGAACATTATTCCCTAGTTGCTGAGAGTGGCTAATTGAGCATTACTGGGGTCTTGTTCGTTCAAACCCGTTAGAATAGTATCAAATCGAATCATCATTTTGGACTCTCTGATGAGCAAGATAGAGGATATATTGCCTCCCCTGGGTCCCAGTTCGGTTTTTTCCAACACAATCCATTGCATTTCATCAGGGCTGTGTCCCAATTGATGATAGTGTTCAACTAGAGGTGCACCCGTCACATTGCATCTTATCCTGCTTTGGTGTTGAAGAATTCTTGCTTTGACTTTTTGCTGTGTCTGGCCAATATATAGTTGGCCACAGGGGCAAAGAATCCCGTAGATGACGTTACTGGAATTACAGTTTGTATGTGATTGTAATGTAATGGTCTGATGTTTGTATACAAAATTCTTTGATTGGATAGTTGTGGGGCATGCTTTACATGACCCGCATTTGAAATGGCCTATGATTGGTGGTAGATTCCAGAGTGACCGAATGGTCGGTTCAACTGGGTCCTCAAGAAAGGAATGCACCACATGGTCCTTGATGCTCATTGCTTTTTTGAAAGAATGCATCGGTAAGTTTGGTTGGTCAATCTCAGTAGATACAAGGCTCCAATGTTTGTTGATGATCTTTTTCACGGCATTACTTCTAGTGGAGAATGTTGTGACACATATCATCTTGTTATTTTGAAGTGATGTACCAGGATCTTTGGTTGAGAGCAGAATGTCCCGTGGGTTGTACCAAGCCCTCTTCTGGGCCCTCTTCACCAATCGCTTCGGGTAGCCTCTTGAGATTAGTCTGGCACTTAGGTTCTCAGACTCTGTTGTGTAATCTGTTCGCTTCGTGCAGTTCCTGCGAATCCGCAGGAACTGGCCTACTGGGAGATTGTCGCGCAAACCGCGCGGGTGGTAGCTGCTGTACCTCAGTAGGGAATTTCTTTCAGTTGGCTTCCTATATAAGGTGGTAAAGAGTTTATCGTCTTCATTAAAGATTTTCAGATCAAGAAAGGGTATCTCCTGTGTATTGAACTGGATAGTGAACTGAATATCTTGATCACACCGATTAAGCCATTGGTGGAACAGATTGAGTTGAGTAGTTTCGCCATTCCAAATTATTAATATATCGTCGATATATCTCTTCCACATATTAATATGTGCCGAGAAGGGGTTGTTGTTGAGGACGAAACGCTTTTCAAAATTGTCCATGTACAGGATCGCTAGATTTTGTCTTAAGTTAGTTCTGTGAATCGGGCCCACTATTTTTTCCTGCACCTAATGATAATATAAACCTCTTACGTAAAGAAACATAATAATCACAGAAGAAAAAAAATGAAGAGTATCCAGCTCAGAGAAATTGTCACAAGGACAAGGTTTTAAAGTGCCAGGTTTTGAAAAACCTTGGGGAACAGCAAAGAGCCAGGTAACCAATTGCAGATGAAATCTGGTTAATATAAAGCAATGGAAGGGGTTGCCAACGATGAGTAGATATGGTTGAACTTGGTTATACAAAGATAATGTGACATATCTTCTCACCGTTGGTTTTACCAACTCCTTTTCTTCCCTGAGTCCCTGGCGCTTGACCATGAACTGCTGTTTAATAGTTCTGATTTAAGTTTATCCAAGGGTTTAGGGCTACAAAATAAGTTAGGACAACCTAACCATTTTGTCAAATCCATTAAATACTTTAACCAGGGGATATGCTCAGCTCTATCTAACGCTAGACAGTCAGTAAATATTATTTGATTTAGGTTAATAATAGAAACAAATCACAGGGTGTGAAAGGCAAAATGGCGCTACCAACAGTATTACACAGTATCAAACATATGAGAACCAAATTCACAGCGGTGCCAACAACAGTGGGAACAACACCCAAGATCCCACAAAGCTCAATACAAGATTGATATAGATGCAAAAAATAGAGTAGATGCACACACTTTAAAATAAATGAGTAATTCAATAAATCAGATGCAGCGCAAAGCTTCCGTTCTTCTTAGTTTATTAACGAAATTCTTCCACTCCCCAACGAGTTTCGTCATTTGGAGGGGATTAACCCATACGACTTCCTCAGGGCTGGAAGTGACACAAATAACAAATGTATAGAAAGATGGCGGCAAAAGATACACAGAAAAAATAACACATAGTTCCAATAACTGAGAGCAAAAGGATAAACAGTTCAAAAAACAGGCAAAATTATAAGTCAAAGTTAATACATAGTGTAGAAATAACAGTGTAAGACATAAGTCCAAAACAGCATACTTTTGAGGAGCACAAAACAGTGGTGATATCAGTGAAACAATACCTCTAAAAAAACTACTCACCAACCCGTGTGAGTCTCATACTACGAATAGTTATAAGAGAATTATCTGTACCTTAATTATTTGAAGAACTGCAAACCTACGACAATACAAATGACTCAATATTAGTCACACATGAGGCACGATCAATCATAAGACCCATGAAGTCAAATAAATACCTGTTGAAACTGGATAGTGATCATACGTTCTAATACCACATCTAGATGCAGCCAAATCATAAGATGGCCATCCGAGTAAAAGGTCTAAGTAGAAAGCACCTGAAACAATAATAAATTGAATTTTGTAACACTAAAATAAAGTAAACGCACCTAATCATAAGCTACAAGAAAGCTTCTTTCTGACTTACCCTAATCAGTATTCCCAATATTAGTACCAAAATATCCGATTGCCAATAAATCCTTAACGAGAATCGTCCACTTGACGTAGTAAGTACCCTAAAAATAGAGAATCTTGAATTAGAAACCGTTATAATCCATTGCTGTATAAGCCTAAGAGAAGACGCTCGCGCCAAACGCCGTCCCGCTTACCTCAAACGCGGCTTCTGCGATCCCGAGTACAGGAAGCAGGCGCTGCTGCCGGCCACTTCCGTAATCATATAACAAACACTAGTCATAGAAAAGGTGACTAAAAACATAATTAAAAAGGGCGCCATGTTTGAACAGGTAATTGTATCTGAAAGTATACTAGAGGCGCTGTAACTAAATAGTCAAAAAAATAAGTAGAGCTCATAGTGTGACCACAAACCACAAAATAAGATTCACTAATGCAACAGTAAAACCTTATTAGTAGGTTTGTCTTGATAAATCTAGGCAAAAATTTCATGCGAAGCGATCGGCACCACGACCACATAATATTTGCATAGGTGAAAATAAATCTGTGTGTCTGAGGCTTCGATCTCAAGAGCCAAATAACTTGAACCCTCTATAAAAAATATTTTTATTTTTAAGTCTATTGAAGTAAGGAAATTTGATAATTTGACATCAAGCACTCTAATAGCCCGACAACATCTCATAATAGTCGCCTCGCAACGCGCCTAGCATAACCAACTCTAACATACGCTAATATTCACGGCGATATCTCATAAAAATTGATAATTAAACATGAAAAAAATGAATAACTAACCCATGTGTGACTGAATAGACATGGTGGTAACTACAGAAATTTCAGAGCCGAATTACCCAATCATTACAGCTGCATTACGACAAAAATGGAAATATGGTTAGAATATTCATGGAACCCCAATGCATACCCAATCTTGGAACATATTATTAAAAGATTAATAATACCCATATGTGGTATATACAGCTAACCAAAGTGTCGAGTTGAACAGGGGATAATAATATTATTGATCACCCAAAAAATACTGTAATTCCTGGTCATAATTAAGACCAAATTCTACAGCCTTCATGCGCATGATCCATCGTGCCTCACATCTGCGCAATTTCAACTCCCTGTTGCCGCCACGTGGGTCAAGCTTCACATGTTCGATGCCATAAAATCGAAAAGATTTAATAAGGCCCTGTGCCTTGCACTCATACACATGTTGAGCTATGGGATATCTCATGTCACAGTTTTTTTATGGCTCTAATATGCTCACTCACACGATCCTTTAAGGCTCTAATGGTGCTACCTATATAAATCTTATCACACTTGCAGGTAACAACATAAACCACATATTTAGTACTGCATGTAATATTGGACATGATTCTGTAAACATGACCATCCTTATCCTGAAAATGTAAAGTTCTGTCTTGAGCATGTCTACACATGCCGCAGTGTCCACATTTAAAAAAGCTTTTGTTCAATTTGTCTAGCCAGGTCTCTTGTTTTTTCTCTAAAGGGTAGCTAGGACTCAGAATAGAACCAAGAGTCCTACCCCTACGAAATGTAATTAATGGTCTATCAGATAAGTACCCATGAAGATTTCTATCAGCTTTCAGAACATGCCAGTGTTTGTTCAGACTTTTGCGCAAACCTGTGCTCAATAATGTGTAATCAGTCACCATACGTATTGGCATAGTTTGTGAGCCAGTCACCACGCTTGGCTTAAGTGTAGAGTGGCGTTTGATATTAAAAACCCTGCGTTTGGCTGATCCAATATCATTGTTTGAATAACCCCGTTGGGAAAATCTTTTGCCCATATCATCAATACATTTGAAAAACTCTGCATCTTCACTGCAATTGCGGCGAGCTCTTATCATTTCACCAAATGGTATTGCCCTAATTTGATGCCGGGGATGTGCACTGTTAGCATGCAGAATGGAGTTGCATGACGTTGGTTTGCGATACATTTTGCTGTGAATTTGACTGCCTTTGATGTACAATTCAACATCAAGAAATACAATGTGTAACAAACTTGAACAAGAAGTAAACTTAATATTCAAATCATTACAGTTTAAATAATCAATAAATTCATGTAACATCAATTCGGTGCTAGTCCAAATCATAAGGCAGTCGTCAATGTATCGCCCCCAAAATAAAATGTAATCTTGCCATTTACTGCCTGATGCACCCCAAATGACTTTTTCTTCAAACCAGCCCATGTATAAATGTGCAAATGCTGGCGAAAATTTCGAACCCATGGCCACTCCTTGGGTTTGTTTATACCATTCCTGTTTAAAAAGAAAAAAGTTGTTGTCAAGGATTATTCTGGTCATAGTGAGAAGCATCTGGGTATGCTCCCAAAGGATCGCTGGTCTATTGGACAGAAAATGTTGAACAGCTTGTAAACCCAAATGATTGGGTATACTCGTATAGAGCGACACTACGTCCAGTGTCACTAGCATCATGCCTGTTTCCCAGCTTATATCACCCAATATACTCAAGATGTGCCTAGTGTCCTTAATATAGGAGGGTAAATTAATCACCAAAGGCTGCAAGAATAAATCGACAAACTGTGACATATGCTCGGTTGGTCCCCCTATACCTGACACAATGGGCCTCCCCGGTGGAAAGGGGAGGTCCTTGTCAATTTTAGGCAAAGTGTACAGACAGGGGTAGCGGGGATGGTCAATCTTCAAATATAGAAATTCATCTTGATCCAAAAGATGATTATCATGCCATTGTCTAAGTAATCCATTAATCTGAGTCGTTAGAGAGAAAATGGGGTTGTATGAAATCTTCTGGTAACATTGTTCATTATTTAGTTGGGAAAGAATCTCTTTTTCATAGTCAGTTTTATTCATAACAACCAGATTACCACCTTTGTCTGCTTTTCTTATGATTAAATCAGGATCATCAGCTAAAGATCTAAGGGCTTGTCTTTCTTGCACCGTTAGATTATCATGGTGGTATCTACTGGAAAATGCGGTATTCTTAGCTATTTTGTCAAAGTCATTGAGAACCAAAGTATGAAAAATCTCAATATTATTACCGCTAATAAGATTTGGAGACCACCTAGATTTTTCCTTTAAACCACTGGATATTGAGAGATCAGGTCTAATATCTAGATCTGCTAGGACCTTACCTATTGTGATCGGGTCATCTTCCATTTCAGTAATAGAGAGTAACATCATGGTGTCTTGTATGTCCTTAATTGTAGTCAGATCTGACAAAGGGTTACCCAGTTGTGGAATAGTATCTTTATTTGGTATGGGATTCATAGCAAAATATTTTTTCAATTTTAAGACTCTTACAAATTTGAATAAATCAATTCTAACATCACACAAATCCCCCTGATAAGACGGACAAAATCCCATGCCTTTCTTCAGTAGCATAATCATGTCATTGTTAAGTGTACGATCTGATAAATTGATCACTTCAACCTCTGTATCTTCTATTGTTTCTGATCTTTCTTGTCCCAGGATCGTGTCTTCATCCCTATCCTGTCTCCCTCTCCTACTGCCCCTGCTACCCCTCCTTGTCTTCTGACGTTTTCTGTTCTCCTGTTTAGTTCCCGATTGCCCCTTTCGATTCTGTATACTTCTTGCAAGAAGGATGAATTCCCCAAAGGGAGGGCCTGTCTTCCATTACCACCAGCAGCCCCCTCCACCTCACTATCGCTAGTGGGTACTGTATTCAAAGAGGTATTACTAGAGCTTGTGGATTGTAACAAAGGAATGGTTTTATTAGTACTGACAGGAATGAGATAATCATATTTCTTTGAAAAAGTAAAAACCCTACCCGAGTTATAATCTATCTCATCCCTTTTCAACTTTCTAGCTTTACGCTGTTTAATATCATTTTGATGTTCTGAGAGTACCCCTTTGAGAATATCATAGTTTTTGGATGCAACTTCAGGCAAATTTAAAGAAGCAATCTCGCTCTCCAATTGGGTAATTTCAGCCTGTCGTTTCTGTACCTTTCTCTCTGCATTTTCAATAAGGATTTCCATAAGTTTCATGGAGCTAGATGTGAGCTCCTTTTCCCAAATACCCAGAAGGTCATCGTCCAGGTCATCATATGTTGGCATGATCTGGGAACGTAGGCCTCTGGGTATCCTGTTGAGCTTCATATATTGCTTAAGTGTGGCCCCGTCCCACCATTTCGACATCTCGAAACGTTTAAGTTTCTCGAGTTTGATAAATTTGTCACGTAATCCTTCATTTTTTGGTTTATTAGTGACACTAATTGCCTGTGTGACCGAACTCCCTTTGCTTAGGTTATCAAAAAGTTCTGCCGCCAATCTATCTCTATCAAGATTGTCGCTCATGATGTGAATCACCTTTGTGCCTGTTGTGCCACCTTGCCCAATTAATACAAACAAATCACAGGGTGTGAAAGGCAAAATGGCGCTACCAACAGTATTACACAGTATCAAACATATGAGAACCAAATTCACAGCGGTGCCAACAACAGTGGGAACAACACCCAAGATCCCACAAAGCTCAATACAAGATTGATATAGATACAAAAAATAGAGTTGATGCACACGCTTTAAAATAAATGAGTAATTCAATAAATCAGATGCAGCGCAAAGCTTCCGTTCTTCTTAGTTTATTAGCGAAATTCTTCCACTCCCCTACGCGTTTCGTCGTTTGGAGGGGATTAACCCATACGACTTCCTCAGGGCTGGAAGTGACACAAATAACAAATGTATAGAAAGATGGCGGCAAAAGATACACAGAAAAAATAACACATAGTTCCAATAACTGAGAGCAAAAGGATAAACAGTTAAAAAAACAGGCAAAATTATAAGTCAAAGTTAATACATAGTGTAGAAATAACAGTGTAAGACATAAGTCCAAAACAGCATACTTTTGAGGAGCACAAAACAGTGGTGATATCAGTGAAACAATACCTCTAAAAAAACTACTCACCAACCCGTGTGAGTCTCATACTACGAATAGTTATAAGAGAATTATCTGTACCTTAATTATTTGAAGAACTGCAAACCTACGACAATACAAATGACTCAATATTAGTCGTTGCATCACACATGAGGCACGATCAATCATTAGACCCATGAAGTCAAATAAATACCTGTTGAAACTGGATAGTGATCATACGTTCTAATACCACATCTAGATGCAGCCAAATCATAAGATGGCCATCCGAGTAAAAGGCCTAAGTAGAAAGCACCTGAAACAATAATAAATTGAATTTTGTAACACTAAAATAACGTAAACGCACCTAATCATAACCTACAAGAAAACTTCTTTCTGACTTACCCTAATCAGTATTCCCAATATTAGTACCAAAATATCCGATTGCCAATAAATCCTTAACGAGAATCGTCCACTTGACGTAGTAAGTAACCTAAAAATAGAGAATCTTGAATTAGAAACCGTTATAATCCATTGCTGTATAAGCCTAAGAGAAGACGCTCGCGCCAAACGCCGTCCCGCTTACCTCAAACGCGGCTTCTGCGATCCCGAGTACAGGAAGCAGGCGCTGCTTCCGGCCACTTCCGTAATCATATAACAAACACTAGTCATAGAAAAGGTGACTAACAACATAATTAAAAAGTCGCCATGTTTGAACAGGTAATTGTATCTGAAAGTATACTAGAGGCGCCGTAACTAAATAGTCAAAAAAATAAGTAGAGCTCATAGTGTGACCACAAACCACAAAATAAGATTCACTAATGCAACAGTAAAACCTTATTAGTAGGTTTGTCTTGATAAATCTGGGCAAAAATTTCATGCGAAGCGATCGGCACCGCGACCACATAATATTTGCATAGGTGAAAATAAATCTGTGTGTCTGAGGCTTCGATCTCAAGAGACAAAATATCTTGAAACCTCTATAAAAAATTGTTTTATTTTTAAGTCTATTGAAGTAAGGAAATTCGATAATTTGACATCAAGCACTCTAATAGCCCGACAACATCTCATAATAGTCGCCTCGCAACGCGCCTAGCATAACCAACTCTAACATACGCTAATATTCACGGCGATATCTCACTAACATAAAAATTGATAATTAAACATGAAAAAAATGAATAACTAACCCATGTGTGACTGAATAGACGTGATGGTAATTACAGAAATTTCAGAGCCGAATTACCCAATCATTACAGCTGCATTACGACAAAAATGGAAATATGGTTAGAATATTCATGGAACCCCAATGCATACCCAATCTTGGACCATATTATTAAAAGATTAATAATACCCATATGTGGTATATACAGATAACCAAAGTGTCGAGTTGAACAGGGGATAATAATATTATTGATCACCCAAAAAATACTGTAATTCCTGGTCATAATTAAGACCAAATTCTACAGCCTTCATGCGCATGATCCATCGTGCCTCACATCTGCGCAATTTCAACTCCCTGTTGCCGCCACGTGGGTGGTCAAGCTTCACTTACTACGTCAAGTGGACGATTCTCGTTAAGGATTTATTGGCAATCGGATATTTTGGTACTAATATTGGTCAGAAAGAAGTTTTCTTGTAGCTTATGATTAGGTGCGTTTACGTTATTTTAGTATTACAAAATTCAATTTATTATTGTTTCAGGTGCTTTCTACTTAGGCCTTTTACTCGGATGGCCATCTTATGATTTGGCTGCATCTAGATGTGGTATTAGAACGTATGATCACTATCCAGTTTCAACAGGTATTTATTTGACTTCATGGGTCTTATGATTGATCGTGCCTCATGTGTGACGCAACGACTAATATTGAGTCATTTGTATTGTCGTAGGTTTGCAGTTTTTCAAATAATTAAGGTACAGATAATTATAACTATTCGTAGTATGAGACTCACACGGGTTGGTGAGTAGTTTTTTTAGAGGTATTGTTTCACTGATATCACCACTGTTTTGTGCTCCTCAAAAGTATGCTGTTTTGGCTTATGTCTTACACTGTTATTTCTACACTATGTATTAACTTTGACTTATAATTTTGCCTGTTTTTTGAACTGTTTATCCTTTTTCTCTCAGTTATTGGAACTATATGTTATTTTTTCTGTGTATCTTTTGCCGCCATCTTTCTATACATTTGTTATTTGTGTCACTTCCAGCCCTGAGGAAGTCGTATGGGTTAATCCCCTCCAAACGACAAAACGCGTTGGGGAGTGGAAGAATTTCGTTAATAAACTAAGAAGAACGGAAGCTTTGCACTGCATCTGATTTATTGAATTACTCATTTATTTTAAAGCGTGTGCATCAACTCTATTTTTAGGTTAATAATAGGGCTTGCACAGACTCTCAACGATCCCAGCACGGGGGTACCGCTATCTGATCCTATATATATCCCACACCTACTTCTTCATGTAGTATGTATGCAGGGGTGGAGGGAGGGACTGCCAAGAGCTTACGTAAAAACTTGTCTTCAGCGTCCTGAATGTCCTTTCCTTCCTTATATCCCCAAATGTTGCAGCCGTAAGTTGTCATAGGGATGCATTTTTCTTTGTATATCTTAATCAGGACCGGAATGGGTTTAGGCCCTAGTCTCTTAGCAAAATGTAATGTTGCCCCATCACTCTAATGAGAGTATTCTTTTTTTGTTTAATTTGTGGACACCATGACTCACGCTCATTAAAATGTACCCCCAAATAGGGGAATGTTGGAACCTTTGTTAATTCGACCCCCTTACAGTAAAATTTAGTCTTTTTTTGGGGACTTTCGAGGACTGATAGACATGGTATGTGATTTCTTAAAATTTGTTGAAAGGTCTAAAGAGTCCATAAAAACTATAAAACCATCTAAATGTGATTGGAGGCCCACTGCAGTTCTGGCTAATAGGACCATGTCATCTGCATATAAAAGTGCAGGGATCATCTTGTCACCAAACCTAGGGATGTCTTTACAGCTTGCTATTAGAAAATCCCCTAACTTATTTATGAATAGTGTGAATAGGAGGGGGGCCAGGATACAACCCTGTCGTACCCCTCTCTTCACATCCCCTTCACATCCCCGGGGGTTGTCAGATCACCGTTACTGTTATATCTGACAGCAGCTGTATTATTTTAATGGATAGTGTGTAAAAAGACCACAATCTCTGATTCGAGATCCATATCACTTAAAATTAACCATAACTTTGATCTGTTAACACAGTCGAATGCTTGCGTCAAATCTATGAACGCCATATGTAATATACCCTTTTTAGCAATGGTATACTTTCCTACCACTAGATGTAAATTTAAACATTGGTCCAAAGTCCCTTTACCTGGCCTAAAACCATATTGCAAATTGGAAATAACATTTCGCTGGTCCAGCCATGCCGTTAGGCGGTCAATTATGACTTTTCCCATTATTTTAGCTGCAGAATCTAGGAGTGAGATCGGCCTATAGCATGTAGGCTCGTCCCTCGCGACCTTTTGAAAAATGGGAACAATGACTGCCTTTCCCCAGGATACTGGGAATCCATGTAAACACGCAGCATTAAAACATGTGCTAAAATACTAGCCCAAACATTAGGGTCAGCTTTGTATAAATCTGCGTCAGGGCCTGGGGCCTTTCTACCAGATGTGGATATAATTGCATTATGCACCACCTCTACACTAAAGTGGAGTGGCGTACTGATTTGCCCACCTTCTCTGTACTCATTAAATTCTCCTAGGTTTGCATCACTAAATTTATGGCCAAAATGCAATACCCATTTTTTGGCTGGAATTAGGCAATCAGTGTTAGAGTTTGGAGTTTCGGAAAGGAAAGGACTGTTGACTACCCACCAAAAATTGGAGCTATCTTTCAGCACACTAGTTTGCCCCAGGGTATCCCATTCATGCTCCCTTTGCTGCTTCTTCCTATTCTGAACTGCTAGCTTATAAGCCTTTCTTTTGTCCCTGATTCCAGCTTCGTCTCTAGGGATGGGTCCCTGGCTCACAGTGCCACTGGATTCAAGCTAGCCTGGCTGATGAGGGGTGATACTCTGAAACTGGTCCCAGGATGCTGGTTTCTGGTCCAGGGAGGACCTGACTTGGCAGTTCGGGCTGGACTATTGCTATGAGGTGCAGGGTCAAGACTGATTTGCCTATGGCTTGGTTTAAACTGGGGTGGCATGGTGAGCAAAAGAATGATGAATTTAACCCAGATTTCTTGATTGGAGGTGAATGTTTGATTTGTTCTGCATTCCCTCCATCATTTGGTGTCTTTTGCTGTCTCGCCCTAAATGTGCTGGGTATTCCCAGACGTGGGTCCCAGGCTCACTGTGCCACTGGATTCAAGCTAGCCTGCCTGATTAGTGATGATACAGTGAAATTGGCCCCAGATCTCTTGACTGGGGACGAATGTTTGATTTATTCCGTATTCCGTCCACCACTTGTGTTTCTTTTACTGACAGAATTCTGGCATATTATCGATTTTATATCTCCTAGCTGAGTAGTCGCAAGGCAGCTTCAGAGGCGATCCCGTTAAAGCTGCCTTTTTATAATAGTCAGCATGCTATGAAATGTGAACATTTATTGTATTTATTGTCAGAGTTGACACCTCAATCTTATTTTTTAGTCTAAAATAGTTTCTCAGTGCCACCGGTTTCCAAACACCATTGGCATTTGAAAGAAGTGAGAGATGTTGGTCGCTTGGACCACTGGGCGTAACACAGATGGTACGCTTTGTCCGCTGTATTTGACACAGCTGGTACCGTTGGCATTTGAAAGAAGTGAGAGATGTTGGTCGTTTGCATCACTGGGCGTAACACAGATGGTACGCTTTGTCCACTGTACTTGACACAGCTGGTATGCTTGGACTGCGAGGCGTGATATAGATGGTATGCTTGGCCCCTAGGTGTTATTACAGGGTGTGATTCAGAAATTTAGGGAAAAGATTTGGACCTGGGAGAATAGGTGTAAACAGTGTTTGGCCAAGAGGGGCCTATGGTTCTCTAGTTATGCCTGTTTTTCACAAACTATTTTTATTATCTTTGTCCCGGAGTTGATATTGACAGACTATCAGGCTCACACAGTCCCGTGAGTTCCCCCTGGTCACATGATAGCATGTGCTATGAGCAGGCTAAGGGATTTTTTGACAAAGTCATCATTTGTTTTTCTGAAGGTTTATTTTTGGTGTTGGTCGCTTGGACAACTGGGCTTGATACAGATGGTATGCTTGTCCCCTAGGTGTGATACAAGATGTGATTATTGAGGTGTGATTATTGATATGCGATTATTAAAATGTGATGTTATGGTGCTGTTAATCAATGTAAACTGTGTTTTGTCTTAAGTGTTGAGTTTATGTCGATTTATTATCACACATGAGAGTACTTCTATTTCTCATGCACTGTATTTGATGTCAAGAGTCAATATCGTTCAGATATTGTTTTTATTAAGAACTGCACGTTTTCCAAAGTTGCAACCCTTCATATGCAATGTTGTTTGTGTTTATGAAACGTTCATGTTGAATTGTTGATGCATCTGTAGATATCGCTGAGCTCGTAGTAACATAATTATATGCAGTAAGCCCCCATGTATATACTCCCCACGATTCAGACCGAAACCACAGTCCCTAAAACAAAGAAGCTAAGGTATCTTATCCTCTAAAACTACCAAACTTATATTGGAGACACCATTAAAACACATGCAAACAAGGTTCCCCAGAAAGGCTGAAAAATGTAATCAGGTTTGACAAAAATGGCACGCACACACAAAGGCACATGCATTTTTCTGGCCAAAGGAGGGAACTTCCGACACTAACAGACTTGAACACATGAGAACATACAAACAAACCAAATACACAGGTCAAATGAAAGATAAAAGGGAGGCATTATTAGAATTATGGCCATCTTCAAGAAATCCCAGGTCGACAGTCCTGCATTACAGATAGCAAACAAGGCATCATCACCTCCTCCACCATATCCAGGTATGGAGGTGCTCTTGCCTGCTCTCCCCGCATTGTGGTATTCCAGTCCCCCAATAGTAGAAGCCGGCGGGCCTCCTACCGAACATCTAACGGTTAAACCCAGGCATGAGAGACTAACAGACCAGCAGACCTAATCAGTCACAGAACAACCCCAGTCCGGTACAGGGGCTTTCATAAGCTTGATCACCCGTCCGTCTCGCACAACACATAGAACCCCAGCAGCATGGAGAACATGCACCCCCACTGGTTTAGGCGAACATAAACAGGACAGGGAGATTTGTGGTAGTTCCAGAGAGTGATACAGCTAACGGGAGTGAGGAAGGGTGCCCCAGTACCCCAGGATCTGATTACGAGGGTGGAGCTACAGGACTTGCTCAGGTAGCTGAGGAAACAAAAGAGAGTGATTTTGAGGGCAAACCTTGGTCGAAAAGAACAGAGCATAGCTCAGAGCGAAGAAGGCAACCTACACGGGATGTGAAAGAAAGGCACCAGCTGAGGAGGGAAAGAGAAGGAGCTTGCATCCAGGAAGCACAGCAAGAAAATAGAGCAGCATGCCACCCGCATGAGGAGAAGGGGAGGAGGCACAGGTCACTGATCAGGGTAGAATTAGATGAGAGGCTTCTAGCCGGGATCTGAGCCCCCTCAAATGTTCAACGCAGGAGAGCGGCTGATCGGTAAATTAGAGACCAAGGTAGCCTGGTGCTGACCCAATCAAGACATAGGAAAAACAGGATGCCATGTTTGCACGAGCAAGAGGGAAGCAGCGACAAAGACGTATGCTGCACCACCGGAATACACGGGATAGATGGACTGGCCCCAAGGGAGATAGCAGCCAGAGAGGACCGTGAGACCTTTGCATGGCCGTTCTGCCACTTGCTAGCCCGCTGGACCAAAGGAAAAGACCAGTACAACAGACCTTGACCGGAGGAGGGATCATTAAAACTAGAGGACATGGCCATAGCAGACGAGTGCAACCAACATGGAGGAGGAGATCCCAAGTGGAACTTCCCTTACATGCAGGAATGCCTAAGAAAATGGGAACGTCATGTAGGGGAAAACTTGCCGAATTACCCTAACCAAAAATGTATCTGCTGCTACAGAAGGGCACGTCAGGGACTGTCCATGTGCCTTGGGCTTAAATGGATAAAGAAGGGTTAAGGACAAAGTTACAGCTATTGTTAGAAGGAGCGGGGAAATGGATCTCATGGTTTGAGAAGATCACCACAGGAATAAACCTAGCGATAGGTGATATCAAAAGTTTGCTAAGTAGTCTTATCGGAGAGCAGACTAAGACAGTGTTTGCCCCAGCTTGCATCCCAGCATTTACGCTGACAAACACTGAGTATGACGGGCCGCATTAAATTCATACAGACATCGAATATGGACAGCCCCGAGGGAGATGTTCCCTGACTGCCCTGACTTAGGAGGGCTAATGATAGCGACTATAAAGCCAGGGGAGGTAATAACCGATTTTGTGGATTGGATGAGGGAATGATAAAGACGAGACAAAACAACCATGAACTGACACAAACCCAAAAGTTACATTCTTTTACAATATTCTCAGAAAGGGGCTGCCAAAATACAAAGCGGATTGGACAGCATGGTTGGATTAGACACCAAGCTCTGGTGGGAGATACAAGCCCAGATATTTCATTATCACAAAAAGAAGCATAGGACGGATAGCGAAAAACAGGAGCAAGTCCATGGAGACACTGCTAACTTTATCCAACACAAATTGAAAAAGACTGCCCTTGAGGGGGCCACATTGACCACAAGCAAACAAATGGCACCAGTCTTAAAGGAAGCTTCAGCACAAAATCCAAGAGGGTTTCATCCTAGCAATAGCGGCAGAGGCCAGGAAGCTTGGCAGCAACCAGACAATGGGGAATGTTACTATTGCCACAGGATGGGCCACCTGGCAGACAGATGCCAGTTAAAAGCATACAGTGAACAGAGATTGATGAGCCAGGAATAGCAACCACAAAATCCTAATCCACAAAACCTAGCCCAGGGACACCTGAATATATCTTACATTCAGCCGCAGGGAGGCCAGTCAGCCACCGCTCTATTGCACCAGGCCTCAGGTAGTTGGACTAACACATGGCAACAGGAGCTGCAGAAAGGGAACCCAGCACTTCAGGGACCGGGGCCACAGCCTTGGCAGGGAGGGTGTAACTATCTAAGGAGGAAATGCCTTAACACAAACACAGAGTCCAAATGCACAGTAAGATAAAACCCCAGAAAAAAATACCACCCATACACTCACATTCCAAGAATTAACTGTACCAAAGCCACAAGAAGGTCCAATGAGACAACATTGAGAATACAAACTTTTACTTGCCTCTGGGGCTTTATGGCTATTACATGTGTTCTGCCGATCAGGTATCCTCACTAAAGTTCACCATTAAGGGCGTCTAATGGAGCCAAGGCCCCACTCTGCTGCTGATTCCCCCCAGGCGGGGTTGGCTGGCCACATCCCAGGAGGAGGGCAGTCTGATGAGGAGTGGGGTAGCTCCGAGACCAAGTACTTAAAAAGCAGGCACCCAGGTTCCCACATCCAAAGTCAATGGGATGGGTTCCTATTACCAAATCAAAAGGTCTCCAATCTCTGGCATCTGGCCTGGGACCAAAAGTCCTTCATGGCGTGAATTTCAACAGCGTCCCAAGAAAATAAAGGCCTCCAGCAAATGGAGCACCCACTTTCAATTCTAAAATAAAGCTGTCCTCAAGTTGCGGGAACCAGGATTCCCATACACCTGGGATAGTGAAGATCCCATAACCTCCACAGCACACACACAAGAGCTAATAAGTTGTGATGTGCCCGCATGTCACTGAGTCGATCGGGAGGTGCGCCAGATTAGCCAGACATCCCAGAATTGCGATGCAGTCCTGGTCCAGTCATAATCTCTAGACAAAGTTTCTCAAGGATTCTGAGCCTTGGCCCAGGCTACCAACGTTCTTATGATCTCTGTGATGTTTTCTTTTATTCCCTTCAAGTTAGTCAAATATGCGAAGTTCGGTCACCGTGCCATAACCCTCCGCAGCTTGGAACTGCAGATCCAAACACAACCGAGAAGATGTGGTACAAGCGGAGGGGGATGACTGGGAGGAGGAAGGCAGCAAAGTCCATCACAGCTACAGGCGAGAGTAGAATGCAGTATACGCAGACCCCTGTATCGGACCTAGCAATTAACCAACACACCAGGCCTTACTTACACCATCCGGATAAAGCAGTAAGCAGACCTCGGACAGCACAAGACAGCATGATTACGACATAGGGGATGGTATTCCCAGTGCCTAAACAAGCTTGGAGACTGTAGCCATGAGACCCCCTCCACTTTTGGGATGGGGTCCCCAGGTTCTAAAATGGCTCTGGGGGATGCCATGTGTCATGCATCACCCGCCCTCTCTTTTATTATATTTGGCCTAGGGGGATGAGGTCCCCGGGGGGCTAATAAGGCTTGGGGAGTGGGGCTGCATGCCTCCCTCATGTTCAATGTTTGCTCCAGGGATGAGGTCCCCGAAGCCTAATAAGGCTCAGGGGGAAGTTTATACAGCCATCCTCCCCTTTTAAGCAAAAAATTTGCCTTGGGGGATGGGGTCCCCAGGGCCTAATGAGGGAGCCACTTGCCCCTCCATTTTTTATTTGTATAGCCTGGGGGGATGGGATCCTGGGTACCTAATAAGGCTCAGGGAGGGAGGCTGTGCAGCCCGCTCCCCTTTTTTCTTGTATTCGGCCCGTATATGGTCTCCTGGGCTCAAAGGCCAACCTTAACCTGTGCACGGCAAAGGCCTCACAAAAGGCATGTTCAACGCCGAAACATGTTGGGTTGTTCGGCTATATGGATTAAAAGAATTCTGGATATATCATGCGGAGAAACAACCTTTCTTGGCTGATTTGAAAGGCGAGTGTGCTTCCCGGGCATTGCTGCATTCAAAACCGGAAGAACAGCAAAGCTATTGGAGTGTCATGGCAAGTGCTGAATCGGTGAACCTCTAGACTGCACACCGGGAAGAGGCAGCAATGGTGAGGGGTGTGCAGGGGACGAAGACTGAGTGCAGGGAAGTTGTGTGATTTTCAGCGTTGTTGTTCTGTTTTCAAGCCACTTACCCGTAAACCCTCTCAGAAGGCCGGCTGTAATTTGGTGACTGGGCATCCTGCAAGCATCACTTACATGGTGATTTTCAGTGACAGATTATTTTTGTCATTTATAGGTAGGCCTCCTCAGACTTCGTAAATACAGAAATAACTGTGCTGCCAGAGACGGTGAACTTGTGGAATGAACTGATGGATTATGGGACTAGTATTCTAAAGTCTTCACAGGGAGTGAAGAGGCGGGAATGCTAGATGGATTTATGCTACCCGTCAATCACTTTGGAGTAATAGTGTTAATCTGTCATGTTCCCATATGTACAAGAAGCCATCAATCTGAGGATGAAAGCAGCACGGACTGTGGAGTTTAGCCAGTGGACCTGTGCTGATTTACACGCCGTTTCTCTATTCAATAGAAGTTCCGAAGCTCTGCGTTTCACTCGTACCCGGAATACGCCTCGATTCAGAAGTCCCCAAGCCCTGCGCTTTATTCGCATCTGGAATACGCCTCTATTCAGAATTCCAGCCCACTTGAAGTCCTCCCTGGATGTACGCTTTCACGCGTTCATTCAGATTGTTGAAATCACTCAGCACTGTCTGAATTTCACAATCCGGTCCTGATGATGACCCCAAATCGTGGGGACCAAAACGCCGTCGACCTGTCAGCCTAATTGATGGCACCACCTTGTTATAAGGTTCTATGAAATGGATAAAATTCAATTTCATTGTTATAATTGAGATTAGAACCGCCGACTGTATTATATTGTATATATTCACTTTCACTTCACCTTGCGCCGTCCCCTTGCTGACTTCACTTTGTCACTTGTGTGGCTGTCTTTATGTGTCACGTACACTTCCCAGCACCAAGTACAATTTTCGGATTGTTTTATGCGAATTGATTCTGCCTACAGTGCTGATATAACTGTAACTTTCTTCTTTGAAGATTGGTTTATACCCTTAATCCTCTTCCTTTTGTACAAATCGTATTTAATACATGATTGCTTTTTGCTAAAAAAACTTTTATTGTTTGAGAGTCTTCCTTCTTTGCTTGCAATGTTATTGACATGCATGTATAATTGCCTCTGAATGAGACCTGTTGAGATCTCTTGTTGTTTATTTGTGACATATATCAGCAGCTTGTGAAATATTTTTGAAGTCTGCAATTATTGAGGAAGTGCTTTCTCTTAGTTCACAGGTTTTAGTTTTTAAAGGAAGCACGAATATGGAGGTTTTAGAACTGACAAATGCAGTTGATCTGCCAAATGCGTCTCCAATTTAAATTACCGGGTTGAGGAAGGCCCAACTGAATAAAGACTTGGAGGGATCCCGTGGGTTATGTGTGGGTGCCTTCTTCTTTTGTTGGGAAGCAGGTCGTGTATATGGCTCCACTCGCCTGCCTCAAAATCCTGACAGACTCCAGCATGCTCGGGTTCGCAAAAGAACGGTTTTATTGGCTCACAACAAACAACAGGTAACGCCTTTCAGCAGCCGCAGCTGCCTTTGTCAAACCTTCTGCGGTTGCCATTTTGATTAACATTTATACATGTTCCTGGAGTCTTACAAAGTTAAAGTGACAGAGCAGTATTCAACATAAAGTGACAGGTGCTTCCTGTTGCCATTGATAATTGACTTGAAGGAACAAACCCAATTCGTAGTTCCACCCAAAGACATAACAATGCTGGGTTATTCAGCAAATGGCCAAGGGCTCTCCTAGAGGGGTCGCATTGGCAAATTGATTTTGCATTTCCCCTTTTTTTTACTTAAATGTAATGAGCACCAAGGCAGAATAAAGGGCAAGTGCCCATTGTACCCTGTTGTTTTCAGATGTTCACAAACACCTATATTGAAATCTTATATCACCATTGTGCTGTAAAAACAAAAATACATAAACACATAACAAAGAACGCACATGCTCCAGGTGAAAAAACACAAAAACATTTAAATTCAGCATTCATGGACTGGAATAATTCAAGAAGTAATCATACCTAAAATCCCTGGATACAGACGGAAAACTGAATAAGATTTTTTTTTAAATAAAATGTAAGGAATATTGGAATAGACAGATGAAACACCACTTATCCTTTTAACCAAGGGTATTACAGATGGACATGCAAATCCTCCTCGGTGTTGAGGCCATTAGGGATTTTCGAATTGAATCTCAAGATGTATCTGGATTCCAGTTGCCTCAAATACCTCTCTCTATTTCCTCCTCTAGGTCTTACAGGCACTTGTTCAAGCACAAAATATTCTAAGTTGTTAACATCATTATTATGTGCCTGTTCAAAATGACTAGCCACTGGATATGTTTGATCCTTGTGTTTGATGCCTCTAATGAGTTGCAGGATACGCTGATGTTCATGTAAGATTGTACTTCCTATGTACAACTTATGACAAGTACACCTTAGTGCATATATAGCAAACTCGGTCCTGCAATTGAGGGGTTTCAGTATCTGCCATTTGGTGTCTGAGAATGGCAGAGATACCTCCATCATGTTGACACCATAATTTCATGCTTTGCATTTATGGCATCGTCTAAACCCTTTGCTACCACTGAGCCATATCTCTTGTTAATTAGTCCCTAGACAGTTATTGACTAATTCCTCTCTCATTGATCTTGCTCTCTCGAATGCCAATATTGGTCTATTATGTATCCTGGGAGCTAGGATTGGATCACTGCAAATTAAGTGCCAATGTTTTTGGAAAATGGCACGTATCTTATGGTGTTGCTCATTAAATCCTGTGATGAACCGTATTGCTTGTCCTGTGTCATTCTGGATGTTCCTCCTATTCCCATCGGTGAAAATAAGTTTCTCCCTTGGACTAGTGTTCACCTTTACTCTAGCCGTTTCGAGTGTGGCTTTGCTGTACCCTCTCCTTTCAAATCGCCCTGCTAGTTCCATTTGAGCTTTATGGAGCTGCTCAGTTTCACGACAGTTCCTTCATATGCGGAGATTCTCCGCATAGGGTATACTGTTCTTTAACTTCGTTGGATGGAAACTTCGAGCATGCAGCACTGTGTTGCCGGCAGTGCTCTTCCTGAATGTTTTTGTGTGCAACTTTCCATCCATCACATAAATGGACAAATCTAAGAACTCTACCTCACTCTTGCTGATGTTTGAGGTAAAATATAATTTGAGTTCATTGTGGTTTTATGAAGTCCTCAGCTGAATATTGGTCGCCCCGCCATAAGACAAAAAGTTTGTCTATATAGCGGGACCATAGAACCACATTCCTAGACATCTCAATGGCAAAATCTTCCGCCAGCACCTGCTCCTCTCACCAGCCCATATGCAGATTTGCATAACTGGGGGCGAAGCAGGTGCCCACGGTGGTGCCCCTCATCTGTTGGTACAAATCAAGTCCAAACAGGAATATGTTATTGCGCAAACACCATCCTAGCATATTCAGCAGCATTTCTGTGTGCTTATACAGTGTCAATGGCCTTGAGCTAAGGAAGTATTGGACTGCCCTCATGCCATCTGTGTGTAGAATACTTGTATACAGGGAAGTCACATCAAGCGTGATCATTAGATAATTCTGTTCCCATGCTATAGCATGAATCTTCTTTTGAAAATCCTGTGTCCCTGGTATAGAAATCTAACTTTTTTACCGGGATCTGCAAGAAATAATCCAGATATTTAGAGGTGTTTTCAAAGAGACTGCCTATGGCAAAAAGGATGGGATGACCAGGAGATACACTGATGTTTTTGTTTACCTTTGGTATCAAATATAAAATGGGTGTGATCGGTGTGTCTACTTTAAGGAACTTGAACTCAGACTGTGAAATGAGCCCTACTGCCCTCCAATACATTTAATCTGCATGAAATCTCGTGGTCACCTCCTGCAAGGTGCTTTTCTATACCTTGGCATAGCATTGACGATCGTTTAGCTGACTCATAGCTTTGATACATGATAATCGGCCACAACACAACGTTGCCGCCCTTGTCCGCTTGTCTCACTACTATGTCAGGACGTGAACGCAACTTGTTCACTAAGCTCAAGTAACTAATCTTTGAGGAATCTACTCTTTTATCCCCTTCAAACAGTTAATAACATTTTTTGAGGTCCTGTACTACCAAGTCAATTAATGTATCTATTGAATCTTTTGGAACCATAGGCAAAAAAGTGGACCTAGGTTTGAATGGTGTTTCAGGTCTCCCGTTTACATTTAAGTCTTGCTCCCTGGTTAGGCCTTCATCTGATGTCACATTAGCATCATTCCTACAGAGGCTATCCAAGTCACGTAACAGATTAAGGTCCCCCCATACACTTAGAAGCAACTTTTTAAGGGGACTTACATAGTCCATGAGTATCCCAGGTAACGGTCGATATACACTTACTGACCCTTTTTCAATCCCCTACCTAATTTGTTCATAATACAACTATTAACGTTGATATATATCCCACATTATCACCATCATAAGACTCCAACACCTGACATAGATAGTCATTCTTACTTAAGAAAACCCACTACAAAATGGCGCCCACCGTAACTCTGACAACTTGGAGTTCTAACCGGACTTACATAGTCCATGAATATCCCTGGCAACAGTGGTCGATATACACCTACTGACCTTTTTCAATAATACAATATATCCCACATTATCACCATCATAAGACCCCAACACCTGACATAGATAGTCATTCTTACTTAAGAAAACCCACTACAAAATGGCACCCACCGCAAACTCTGACAACTTGGAGTTCTAACCCGATCACATGATCATGAATTCCAGACCAATCCAGATCAGAGCCCTTTACTACATAAAGGAAGTTGAAAGACACTTGTGTTGTTTCCAGCACTGGCGGTGACGGGTAGGTTACGAACCACCTCAGGCAACATGAAACTGTGAGTATCAATTGGCTGCAAGCGACGATGGTGCAATACTGAATATAACAACCTAACATTAGATTCATATATGTTTATGGGTTAATTAATGGTACTAGAGACCATCTAACACTAGATTTATCCAACATATATCTGTGTGGGGTTTAATAATGATTCTAGAGAGAGGTGTGTTTACAATAAGTTTATCGAATTGCTGACACACGGACGTACTCCAGATTTCCTAATGAGGTTTAAATAAGGACTCGATAAAATAGGGCTCCCGATTATCCTTTGTAACAAGATTCTTAAGCGGTCTGTTTGGCTCGCTATGTGCTAATGCACGCTAGTTGTGCCTCCGCTCAGCCATTAGCAATGGCCACAATACTTGGCGATACCCTAATACATGACTATAACACCTGGCATTACCAATCAGGCTACCTTGGTACATGCAACCACTGTACTGTAGTATAGCTTTTTAATTTTCTTCTTTATTAACTAAGAGAATGTTTGGATGCCTAGTACTCCTTGTTCCATACACAACCTCACACTACAACAAGATATTCCATGTTAGGAACAGCATCCTATACCTGAATAGCCAAATCCTTTGCCGTTTAACACGTGGATTTACGTTTATTTCACTTCACTAATACCCGTCGCTCTAGGTGAGTTTCACCTTAACAAAATCATTTGCTACTTATTCTCCTATGCGATGAATTAAATTGGTGATGAGATGTCTACCACTTAAGGGTCTAATGAATGACTCCACCCCTAGTCTTGATCACCCACTCAGGTGTTCACCTGCACTCTGACATAAACAATAACGGGCACAGAACTAGACTGATGTCATATACCTCATGATGGTTTGGTTGGCTTGAGGTATGCACGGTTGCAACCTTGAACATAAGCAAATATGATTCTGATATGAATTTTGATATTCCCTTCTCCGCAGGTTGCTCCACTGCGACGATTGGCACACCTTAGTGGTGCCAGACCTAGATAGCGATAGTATCACCCTCTGTACACTGTAGATAGAAACACACACAGGTCCTGGCGAAATGCCATGAGGGCATGAAATATGTCGACCACTAGAGTAGGAGACAGTTAGAGACAAATACAAGTCACACTAACTGTCCATCTTCCTCTAACTTTTGAATGAGGTGGACAGCTGTCCTAAATAAACACATTCAACAGACTATCCAACCTTTTTTAACTCACTCTACTCAGCTACACTCCTTCAGGCCCCTCACACCCACGCACTCAACGGCAAGGAACAAAAGATCTCCACTAAAGAGCCCCTTCACGGGTGCCCGTCGGGCATTGCACCGCCGGCCCGACGAGGAGCAGGCCCAGATGATGAAGCATGACACCTAGCTTGCTGGGTGTGTGAGGGCATAAGTTCCGAATATGGGAACTCCCCTTCCCTACCTATAGGTTCTTTGAGTTCAATCAATATCGACGGATTTGAGAATTGACCTCACTAACAAACCATCCCCTTAAGGAACTGCATACCCTTTCTAAATATAGCAGTAAATGATTGACAGTTGAGTCTGAGACCAGGTGTTCTGGCATCTACAAACTCTTAGCATGCACATTGCTTTTAGCTGAGTCAGGAAGTCAACTAAAATAGACAGCATAGCCAGGGAAATAGACGAGCAGCAGAGGATGGGAGAATTACAAAGCCAACAATTACAATGCCAACAAAATGGATGCCACAACCAAGATGGCTTCAGCTTATGCTAACTGAAAATATTTCAGATTTCCACAGACGAACCTTTTAGCATAAGCTAAGACATTTTTATCATGCTTCTAAAGGGGTACGATAAATGTTATATATATCGATTGACATCATATCGCTGACTTCTCGGTCTATTGCTAAACGGGAATTTACATTTTGGACATTTTTTTAGATGGTAGACAAGTAGTACAAGTGGAAATACAGAGGGAACAAAGCATTGGCCCATATTGAATACATAAACAACAAGAGAAGAGAATAGCTATAATTATGAACGAGCCCGACAATATTTTCATTCCCCATACAGAAAATACGCTCCAGAACCATCCAGCCCAAGTCAATTTTCCTGAATCTTGATGTGTCTCAGTGACTGATTTATGCATTTTGGAAATATTCGCATATACAAAAGGTGAATTGTCCGGTGTGAAGACACTACAGCTGGATCCGATGATACACCATGCTCCAGTCTATATTATTCCCATGTGGTCTCTGTCTGGTCGACTACAGAGACATCGATTGCACGTTTCCCCCTACTACCAGCATGGTGATCGAACAATTGCAAATCTTGATGGTAGGTTGGGGAGCTATAAACACAGGTGATAGAAGGAAGGCTATGTAACAGGTACCAGACCAGCCTGGATGTAGGAAGTAGTATGCCTTAGTTCCACAAACAAAATAAGTTTGACGTGATGCAAGGAAGCTGCTTCGGCCTCTCATAGACATCTGCAACACTGTAGTACAGTTACTGTGGTCCACTGGCACATCGCCTGTACTTTGTACACAAAGGGGTCAGTGGTCATGGCAACAGAGATAGCAAGGGGTCCATTTCCTTTAGAATTTGGATACACATATTTTGTTGCTGCACTTCCTTTACTATATTCTTCCATTTCTAAAGCATTCCCTTTTGCTCATGGGTCCCCATCTTCATTGGGGTAACAGACTTTGTTCATTAGAGGCATATAGAATTTTGAACCAAGCTGGCCATGAGTCATTGTGAGAGAATGGCAGCAGTGACAACGGGATTCCTTTTATGTTCTGATGAGGAGGAATCTTGCTACAAACCCAACAATTAGTAGCATTAATTAGCTGGTGTGCCTGATGCAACATTTGAAGAAATGAATTGTTTCTCAGATTTTGCCGGTATCCCTGTTTATGTTGCGGCAAATCAAAATGATAATGCTCTTTTGCAGCAAGTGATGTAACAGTAATGTTAGGTAAGGAGGCTCCAGGGATTACTTCCTCCACATTACAGTAGCGATTATGGCAGCAGTCAAAGTCAGACCAAGGATACAGATTTCCAGCCATTGCACGTTGTTGCAGAGATCTCCTTCTTCTTAGGCAAGCTCATTTTCATCGGCAAACAACAAAATAGATGATGCCCTAAGGTCCTGGGCAAGCGTTGGTTTCTTCACTAACGTTGAGACGAGTAGTCACTAATAGGCTACCCCCTTTGTAGTCAGTCTTTAACCACCCAGGACAGCGGCTCAAACAGTCTCTTTCTGTGCTGAAATGTCTTTCTTCCTGGATTGAAGCAGATATCTAGTACCAGGGATCGTGTGGTCCGGGAAGACTTCCTCAGGTCTTTCAGGTGACACAGCTTGTCCTTTCTCGGTAATCAGGATGTTTCGGTAATCTGTCAACACAGCTGGGCTCACAAGGGCATGCAGCATGGAATCGCCAGGCCGCAGATCGTGGCCTTCTCCCTGCGACCTGTCTGGAAGGGCTTCCTGTCCCTGATGATAGATAGAAGACAAGCTGTCAGTTAATTGGGACAAATAGTCACTGATCAACACATGAGGTATATCATGTATAGGGCGAGGTTTAGGGATTCCCCAAATATTCATGGGCCTGCCAAACACAACCACGTATGGCGTAAGGCCAGATCGTGTATATGGTATTGATCTGATAGAAAGTAGTGCTAGGGGCCGAGCATCAGGCCGTTTCAAAGACGTGGAAGCCTGTATTTTAACCAATTTCAATTTCAGGGTGGAATTGTAACGCTCCACCGAACCTGCTGATTGTGGGTTAAAAGCGGCATGAAATTTCTGCTTGATCCCTAACCCCTTCATGACATATTTGACAACTTGCCAAATGGAATTAGTTCCGTTGTCCATTTGCAGAACTTCAAAAGGTGCAGTTGGTGTCGCAAACCCTCCTGTCGGAGTTTGCGTTCACTTTCCAGGATTATACTGGAGACAGACCAGACAAGACTGGACTATCTTTTTAGCAGTACCGGCAATATCAGGATGATCCAAAACGTGCCTAAGTTGTTTTGCTATTGAGGATGCATCAACATGTGCCGGCCCATGTGCCATGTGAATCAAGGGATATAAGTAGGCTGTGGGTAACTTCCATTTGGTCATATCTTTATTCCTCCAACAGCCCTCATCATCCAGTGTTCCCTCCTTAGACCATTGATCTAGTTAATCAGCAGAGGCAGATTGTTGCATGTACAGCACTTCTTGCCTGGCATCATGCCAACGTTCAGCTTGTGACTTCACCACATACATGGAGGTGGTACTTCGCTGCATTGTGGTCTCACGGGCTGTGTGATCCGCAAATGCATTTACCTGCTCCTATTTTATCAGTCACTTTCTTGTGTGCACTACATTTAACAATTGCTACTTTCTTAGGATAGGTTAGGGCAATAAGAAGATTATACACTAATTCTCCATGCACTATATGCGTCCCATGTGAGGTGAGGAAACCCCTTTCTTTCCATAAGCGACCAAAATTATATGCCACCCCGAATGTCGGTAAAAATATTGACAAGTAAGTCTGTACTAAGCTCACATACTCTTGTTAGTGAGTGTAGTCTGGAGTTCCTAATACTGGTGCAGAACAAAGAGATTGGCATGACTGTTAGAAGGCATTCTGACATTCAGTAGTACATGGGAAAGGCATCGAAGTGTCTTTAGTCAAAAAGGGCTAACAAAGGTTTAATAATGTGTGAAAAACTGCCTACAAAAAGAAATAAAAGGTGAGGCCAATCAGTGCACGAACATCCTTCTGAGTGGGGGGACAGGAGTGTCTAGAATGGTCTGAATGCGGTTTGGTGTGAGTGCATGTCCCCCTCAGGGGGTGACCTAAATAGGTAACCTGCTGTCTACAACATTTTAATTTCTTTCTAGAGACTTTGTGATGATGGGAGGCAAGACATAGTAACAATGACAGAGTTACTTCTTCACACTAGGTAAGGACGCCAGAGCGGCAACCTCATTGATAAGACAGGATCACTCAACCATTGGATAATTGTTAGTTAAAATAACACGCACACCTTCCGGAAAACAAACGTATTGTGGCACGAAAATATTTAAGCATATTGATACCCAAAATATTGTTAGGTGTGGTAGGGGAAAGCAAAAAATGGACATGCTGCAGTGAATTTGTGAAGTCCGAATTCAAGTGACTGTGAAAGTGGGCAAGGTGTGGGTGTCCCATTGAATCTTATCAATATTACTGTGCCGGACAGGGGAGCCCTAGGAACCAATTTTTTAGACAGAGCACTACAGGTAGCCCCTGTATCAAGCAGAAACCAATCAGTAGATCCCAAGACATTTGCATCAACATAAGGACACATTTGATCTATTGGCACCTCAACCGGTTCCTAACCCCATCCTAGGCATCCCCATGCATAATCGGAATCTGCAAGGGCATCAGCAGAATAATCAGACATTTGATATTGATTTTGTTTATCAAAAGTATTAGAGTAATTTTGTCTTTGTTCAACTGCTTTAAATCTAGGGTGAAGTCCTGTAACTCCCCTGTTTCCTGAATTCCTTGGGCGTCCTCTCATACTTCCCCTTCCCCGCTTATACTGCATACCTCGCAAAAGAGGGCATTCAGAACGAATTGGCTCAAGGGAGAGGGGGTACTCCAGGTGTATACATTGCACGTCTGCCTTTCAACCTCCCCTAAATGTTGGACCATATATTTGAGCCAACAGAAATTATGTTTTTAAAGCTTGATCCTTCTTATCCTCCCTGCCTTTCACTTCCTGTTCCTGTCACTCATAATAGTGGGCCATAGTCAAAAGAGAAACTGGGGAAGACGTAGTCCAAGAACTCTCACTGGCCTTTAAATGGCTAGCTATTTCCAGTAACATATAAGCGACAAATTTATTGACAAACAAATGCTGACCCGTATCATCCGCCAATAACTGACCACTAAAATCATGGAATGTTTCCTTAAGCCTTGAAAAGAAGTCAGAAACTAACTCATCCTTTTTCTGTTTACAGGACGCTAACGTAGTCCAATCTATTTTCTTAGGGGGTATGAGAGTTTTTAACTTAGCCACAATAGCTTTAGGAAGATCTAATATCTCCTTCTGAGGTTTCTGCGCAGGCTCCCTTTCCACATCTATTTGTTCTAAATGTTCCCAGGTATCACCATATGCTACATTGTCATCTATGTTACGTATTGTTCTCCACATATCAGGGGGCAAAATAAGTCCAAAGAACATATCAATATCTGGCAAGGTCACAGTGCAGGAGCTAATGGCTCCTTCCGCCTCCTCATAGAAAGCGGCAGGATTTTCCATGGGTTGGGCAAAGCAGCTTGAAGAGCCATCACATCAGCTCTACTCCAAGGAGTATAAACCCAATATATAAAATATCCCTTTTGCTCTAATTTCTGAGAAATTCATTTATAATCAAATATTACCTCCCAAACGAATTTTTCTACAAAATAAAATTGCTCTGCACTGTTCCACTGTTGAACCATAGTTACAATGAGCGATGCTGAGTGAGGCCGGCGAACCTCCTCCCTAGCAGCGGCTTTTAATTTATCTTTTTCTGCTCTAGTCAAAATAGAGTGAGTCTGTGGCCCATCTTGCTTATCTTTATCTTTTTCTTCTGAAGACAAATGCTCCTTATCAAAAACCTCATTCTCAGGGGCACTTGGAGTGGGGAATTTATACGGGGGTGGGGGTTGATCTAAGAGGATGCAGTAATCCTGAGGTTTATTAAATTTGGGATAAATAGGGTGCCCAATAGGCTACTGGCTATTTACCTTTAATCGACGTTCCCTATCTTCTTTTTCTATTTTTTCCTTTTTTTCTTTATTTTATTTTTTTATTCTAGCGCTTTTTGATATATTGTTTTTCGTTGTTCTTTTTCTGCTATAGCTTCTGCTCTTTTCACTCTCTCTCATACTTCTTTTTACCACATATGCACACAATCAAACATATCCTGTCTATTTTTTCTTTCAAATAAACACTACTCTACATATTGAACCTTTTTAAAGTCAAATGACCCATTCACAGGCCACTGTAGATCAGAATCTTTCTTTGTGTATTTGTTCCACAGTGTATACATTATGGAAGGAATACCATATTTGACATATATGTCTTTTTTAGGTGTCCCCTCTGGGGGAGCCGGCTGACATTTTTTTTTTTTCAAATTTACTTTGGTACCACCAGAGCAGCAACACCTCCTCCGGAGTGTGCTGAGAACAGGCATGCTCTACCAATATTATGTCAAACAAATATTTCAAAAGGAGAAAAATCTCCACATTACCTGCCTTCAATTTTTGCAAAAACTGAATAACAAATTCAAGCAAAAAGCAAAGGCTTAACAAATCAAGAGTGTCACTTTAGCGACCTTACCAAATAGAAGGCTCCAACTCCACCTGCTGATCTCTGGTCGACCTAATGGTCACTACAAAAGTGCGCCAAAGAAAACCCAGTTGAGACCGGCACAACCTGGAGGGTCAAATCGGGAAAACCTGAAAAGTCACTTAGGCCTGCAAAGACAAAGGTCTCCTCGTGCAGTGCGCTTCCTCAGTGAAATTCCAATCCTCCATCAAGACCACTCCTTCGGGCGGCCGCGTCTCCAATGGGGTCCCACGACAGGCGTCAACTGTGGAAATATACCTTTTTAGGGCTACACTGGTGCTGGGTCATCCTTTTGTCCACGGGGTCAAAAACCAACAAAGTAGAGATCAGCACTGGAGTTGGGAATAAATTACAAGTTTATTAATCACTCATGAGTGGGACCACGTTCACATAGCACTCTCAATTGCTGCCTGAGGTAGTACATTGAAGTCACAGAACACAGGCCTTATATACAGCTTTTTCTGCACTGGTAAGCATGTGGATACAAATAGAAGGTACAGGCCTACACAGGAATAGTTACCGACAAACATGGGCAGATGGGAGATCACTTAGTCAGCAAAGTGGGAGGGGGAGCAGGAGTACTTATGGCAGCAGTAAATGATTGACAGTTGAGTCTGAGACCAGGTGTTCTGGCATCTACAAACTCTTAGCATGCACATTGCTTTTAGCTGAGTCAGGAAGTCAACTAAAATAGACAGGACAGGCAGGGAAAAAGACGAGCAGCAGAGGACGGGAGAAATACAAAGCCAACAAAATGGATGCCACAACCAAGATGGCTTCAGCTTATGCTAACAGAAATTATTTCAGATTTCCACAGGGGGGTCGCACAGTCCCCCTTCCTACATTTCTTAAAGCCCCATGGAGGTGGTGGTCCCCAGGGCTAGGGGGAGCCCCCGAGTCCCCCCATCCCTTATTTAATAACCCCACATTCCATTTTTGTTTTTATATTCTCGCCCGAGTCGCGCACCCTGTGCGACTTCTATTTTTTTTTTTAAATACAATTTGGGGACCCACAGAGCAGGCCTAGGGGGTCAGGGTGTTCCTACCCTGCCCCCTTTTCTTGTTTTTCATCCTTTTTTTAACAGATTTCTTCTGACTCTGTAACCGAGTCACAAAATGGCTACCGCCAGTTCCTGGTTTGGATTGTTGGCAGCCAATAAGAATGAAGCACATGTTCGGGAGGGTTCGCGAACCCACCGCGCCCACGGATATCTATATATTTTTATTTTTTATTTCTCAGGAACTACTGAACGGATTTACACCATTTAAAAAAAGGGCTCTTTCTGAACCAAGACCTACCTTTCTGCCGTTCAGAAGTTCGGGCTGTAGCTTTGTCTAAAGTTTCCTATGGAAATTAACATGGGCAAAAGTTATTGGGAAAAAGAAAAACGCTTTTTGAATAGAAACGAGGTCCTAACTATAACTACCTACTGGCAACCGCCAGTAGGTTATATAGATATATATATATATATATAGGTAGTTATAATTAGGACTAAGTTTCCATAGGAAGAGCATTTTTTTACTTTGGCGTCGTTTGATAAATCTTCATGAAATTTTCCAAACTAATTCTTTGTTCATATCAGCTCCTTTGTGGGAAGTTTGGGGGTGATTCATCAAGGGGGGGGCCAAGAAAAAAGGGGGTCCCAAAGAGTGTTTTCTCCATGTTAATTTCCATAGGAAACTTTAGACAAGGCTACAGGGCGAACGGGTGAACGGAATTACCCCAAATTTGGCAGGGAGAAGGGTCTTGGTCTAGAAAGCACGATTTTGTTTATTTGGTGTAAATCCGTTTAGTAGTTTTTGAGAAATATCAAAATTTACAGATATCGATATTTGGGAATTCTGCCATCTGATTGGCTGAGGCGTTACGAGCACAAGCTTGCTGCTTATTGGTTGTGAGCACTGCGAGCAGTTGCAACTAGGAACTGTTGCCTGCCATTTTGTGATTCAGTTGAAGCGAGTAAGGGGAAAAAAGGGTGAAAAGTGTAGGAAAGAGGAGGGTAGGAGCGCTGTGAGGTCTGTGGGGTGGTTAGGGTGTGCTACACAGGGAGTGTGAAGCGATGTATTCACCCCTACCGGAGTGAAAGTGTTGTTTTGCCCATAGTGAGATGGTGCTGAGGTGAGGTGCCGGTACACTCGGGGATGAAATCGTGAGCTGATTGCTCTAAACTGATGTGCTCTGGGCGCTGTAAGATACTGGCCGCTGTAGCATAGCTGTGCAAGTGGTGTTAGTATGGGTTCAGAGTATAGCAATGTGAGCTCTGTGGGGTGGTTAGGGTGTGCTATACAGGGAGTGTGAAGTGAAGTATTCACTCCTAGCGGTGTGAAAGTGCTGTTTTGACCAGAGAGAGATGGTGCTGAGGTGAGGTGCCAGTACACTCGGGGATGAAACCGTGAGCTGATTGCTGTAAACTGATGTGCTCCTGGCACTGTAGCATACTGGCCGCTGTAGCATAGCTGTGCAAGTGGTGTTATTATGGGTTTAGACTATAGCGGAAGCGGGAAGCAAACTACTCACCCCTTCTGGTCTGAAGACTCGAATAGAGTGTTTTAGCAAGCAGGAATAAAGAAATAATTGTGAACAATATAATGCAGAATGTTGCAATGCCACAGAAGACAAATGGTGAAATCAGGTGTGTTTAAGAAAGTGGCTGTGTGGGATAAAGCAATGGAGTCTGCAAGTTATATAAAAAGTGTCTTTATGTAAGGGCCATAAATGGAACCACTGGTGCAAGAGCTAAGGCATCCAGCTGAGGCAAACTCCAACCGCTTCTGCGGTATAAAAAGCTAAGCTTCTGCATCAGTCAATTCCACATTACATGTTACAGTTTCATGTGACATAAAAAATACCTGTTAGACATGAATGGCTTCAAATTGTAGAATGAAAATAAAGGTAGGATACGATTACCACACTGTGCCAACCAGTTCCTAAACAATGCCGTGTTTTTTAATCTTGATCGCCAGTTCGTGAGCAGAGGCTGAGGATGAGCTAATTTGTGTGAAAGGGCTTCGTGGATAAGAGGAAGGCAGAGAGACGTGTGTACAAAGAATAGATATGGTTTCAAAATGGATGTCGGGTTTAGGCTAATTTAGCAAGTAAATAGCGTATTTGCATAGGTCATACATCATCCATCCCTGGTTAGTGTGGAGAGGTAAGGGCCAATAATGAAAACAGAGTTCAAATGCCTAAGCATACTTAGAAAGTTATTATATGAAAATAGTTCAATTGAAGTGTATCAAAAAATTTAATAGGAAAAAGTCAAAAAAGTTGGAAAAAATCAATCCAAGAATAAAGTGAATTTCTTACAAGTCTTGGAGATTGCAGTCCGGAAGATCTTCAGTGGCTTGAGATGTGTAAAGTTCCAAGAGGCGATTGTAGCCATAATGTGAGAAAAGCGAAGCGATCCAATTCATATCCTCGAAGGGACATTAATGTTCCTCGAATGTTGGAGCGGCACTTTGAATTGGCAGGCAATCTGCGATGTTGTCAAAGGTCGCACGTTGCAGGAGATCTTTCACAGCTGCGCAGAAATCCCATTCCGCCAGGATACCTTTTTGCGTTGCATCTGCCATTGCTCCATTGCCTGAACAATCAAGTTCATGGTTTTCAAGATACTCCATTACCTGCTGGACATCAGGAGCGTTTGCTGGGATGTTGGCAAGGCATAGATCCATTCGCCAGTCGATTGGGCAAGTTTTGCAATAAAAAGATGGTTGCACGCAGATTGTATATGTGTAAATAAATGTCATGTTGTAGCTGGCTCCGATAATAGATAGAGGCAGGCAGCCGAAAAGTTGTTCCATTTTTTCACGGTATTGCTGTAGCTTCGCGTAGCGGCGTAGTCTGTCGGACATGCTTGTTAACACAGGGAGCTTAGCCATTTTTAACAAGCTAAAGTAGTAGTAGGATGGCCGCAAACAGAGCAAGAATTATGGGCACTGTTGCTGTTATTCCAGAGATGATCGAATGAATGAAGTCTGGTATTAGACTAAAAACAGTTTGAAAGCCTGTGAGAAGGCCGGAGGAGACAATGTTAAAAAAGTGTGCCAGACATTAAATGTCAGATGTGTTGAAAATTGTGTAACAATTCACAAAGTGTAATGGGAGGTTCGTATTTAAATGGGAGTGTATTTTACTTGAAGTTCGTGCTATCTGCAGTCGATAAATTACATTTGGAGAAGTGAGGGACACTTCTGTTTGAAACAAAAACGCTTTCAGTTTGCTCCGTTTAATAAAATCTGTTTTCAAAGTAGGTATTGAAGGCCAAGTTGAACTTTGGGAGTTACTTTATGTGTGTGGGAATAGAGATTGCCAGAGGAAGTTATCCGGTTTGAAACAGTAAGGACATACGGTATGCCAGCTCACATTGCGTAGCAGTCCATGTTATTAAGAAGCAGATAACTGCCGTTAGAAAGCTGTGTGAATGTTGGTCTGATTGTGGGAGTTAGCATGCTTTTAAGAACACGCACGATTGGGGGCTGTAAGCTTAGAAGCGTCGCGCAGTTGGACATTCTTGCATAGTAATGAACGATTGCCATTGTGGTCAGTCTTTTTACCTGTGAGAAAAACTTCGGTATCCTCTTTAAGACTGCGATATGTAAATGGGAGAAACCACTGCTCGTGAATAAACGCACTACCTTATATAATCACATACAACATGACAAACAACATGTACACTTAGCAAACACAACGACACTACGTACTGTGGGAACCGTGGGTAGCCATGTACACAAACCAAACATGGCATGGCACCTCTGCCACACAATGCAGAATGCGGGGAGAGATGTGAGCAAAGTATGTGCGAAGGTGGCAAGTGATTCTTGATTATAAAAGTATACAATACAAAGCGTTAAGGGGATGTGTTGGACAGACTTGAGTATGCAGAGCACAGACATTTACATGTCAACATACACTGATGGTCTATTGAGTGAAGACAGTGGACGAAACCATGATAGTACAGTCAGTAGGGAAGACTACGAAAACATAGCGCGTACGTGCCCCCTCCCCGCCATAATCCTTAGCGTAGTGGGCTGGCTCGGCGTACGCAAGGCTAGCGTAGGGGTATGAATAAAAGGCACGTTTCTCTGGGTGTGGTTCTCTTCCGGGATGGCGAACATGTCTGTCAGGTCTGCGCAGCTTACACCTCCATGAGGCTGATGTTGTGAGCGAAGGTGGATGCGGGAATAATGCTCTCATCCTGCTGCTACCCAGAAACCGTCATGGCCGCTGCGACGCACATATGCCCCACAGTTCACCTTTCGACTCGTCGTATGTGTAAGAGGGCCCACCACGTGCCGGCAGAAGCTTTTGGGCCGAGGTCTGCGAGCTGGGAAGGCTCTTGAGATCAATGCTGGCTACCGCGACACAGGCAGACAGCGCCCAGCCTGAGGCCCAGCACCATGAAGTGCTCTGTATACTACTAACACAGTAGTCGAAGAGGTACCAACAGTGGAACAGTGTCTTGATCCCACAATGGACGATGGTAGAACTGCATCTGAGAGTGCATATGAAGGTACTCCTTTCGACCAGCTGTAACCAACTCTAGGTCCCAACAGTGGAAAGGTGTCTTGATCCCACAATGGACGATGTTAGAACTACATCTGACAGTGGAGATGAAGATACTCCCTTCGACCAGGTGCAAGCAACTCTAGGTCCCAACAGTGGAGCGGTGTCTTTATCCCAGAATGGACGATGTCAGATATTACCTGCTGTTTGTGGGTTTTCACAGAAGTCCCTGCGTTGACGTGCATCAGACTCTGTGCTTACGTAGCTAAGTGCTGTACATGATTATTGTGCTTGGTTGACACCAGTCGGTGGAGTACACCGCGGTACAGCATGTCTGAACAGTGGAACGGTGTCTTGATCCCACAATGGATGATGTTAGAATTGTATCTGAGAGTGGAGATGAAGGTAGTCCCTTTGACCAGGTGCAAGCAACTCTAGGTGCCAACAGTGGAACGGTGTCTTGATCCCAAAATGGACGATGTCCGATATTACTTGCTGCTTGGTTTTGAGAGAACTCCCTCCGTTGAGGTGCATCAGACTCTGTGCTTCCGTAGCTAAATGCTGCACATGATTATTGGGCTTGGTTGACTGCAGTCGGTGGAGTACACCGTGGTACAGCAGGTCAGAACAGTGAAACAGGGTCTTGATTCTGTGATTGAGGATTTCAGAAGTTAAAGTTTGTGATGATTTCTGGGTACCCACTCTGATCAGGTGCAACCAACTGCATGCTTCCGAATCCAAAGGCACATGGCTGTGAGGCATTAATGACCACTGCCTCTGGCCTACAGTGCGGGCAGCAGGGCTCACAATTCAGAGCGAGTGGTGATTGTTTAATTACAGAATCCAGTAGGCAACTAACTACAACGTCTATTGAAATATACACAATAGCCTTTTAGTATACTTGCTTGAAGAAGATTTTTAAGATGACTTATAGGTCTAATACAATGACAAAATTCTTCTTGGTAGTGGTAAAGAACACTGAATAACAGTGTACACAGTGGACAGCAGAGATCACAATTCGAATTGTTTTGATTTATTTATTGCAGAGTTTTGTTTAATTTATGTTGTTGTATTTTGTGACGAGGACGTGAGAAAAAGTTTTCATGGAAGACTGTGCTCACTACTGCCTTCAATTTACACTGCAGACAGCAGTGTTCACAATTCAGATCGAGTCGCTATTGTAGATGACAAGTCCTGTAGGCAAAAGACATTGCCCCAGTGCGCTCTGTCCGCATCACGCATAGGCATCATCACAGGGTCCGCACACGGTTTTTGTTGCTTCGCGTACGGCAAACTGGGCAGCTCAAGTCAATGCCACGTGGCTGTGGGACCTTGCTGACCGCTCTCTGGCCTACACTGCAGACAGCAGTGTTTACAATTCACATCAGTGTCGCTATTGCAGATGATGTAGTGTTATAGGCAACAGACATTGCTCCTAATACGGCCCGCCCGCAGCACGCTGGCTGTGCACATGCTGAATGCTTTTGATGTGGCTATCTAAGTGCACTAGACCTGATGGACCCTTTATGATACAATCTTTTTGTGCATTATTTCAGATCTACTGCCTGTATCTTAGTATACCACAAGTTATGGTTGTTTTATGATATAATCTTTTCTGTATTATTTCACATCTAGTGTCCTCACCTTACTGCAGCACAAACTATTGACCCTTTTATTATTGAATCTCTGTGTGTGATCCAATGATTACTGTTGTAGTTGATGCTAGCAGTAACCATTCCGAGGGCTGGTTTACACTCACCCCACACGCATCCAGCACAGACGTCACTGGATATGTGACCCTGGTAATAAAAAGGAGTCGAGCGCACGTGCCCGTACCTACTTTCAATATCTATCTGTGTCCGTGTGTTCATTATGTATACATGATACTGCCCCTGGGCCGTACCACATTACATTGTGCTGTGGACAGCGTATGCAACCATGTTACCTCTGGCAGTGGGGAAAAGTTCTGTTATGTAGCTTTTAGATGCATGGCTATCACAGGTGGAAGGCTGCTTTACAGAGCATGAATATTGATGAAGATGATGGTTGCATGTTGTGTGTAATGTCAGATATGTGTACATAGCAAAAAGTTTTCAAAAAAGCTCTGTAAGCAGAAGAGGAGTCTCTCATCAAACGCTGTAGAGAGAATGGCAAAAATGGGTGGGGTCCTCCAACTGTTACAATGGGAAATGTTATGAACCAATCAAATGCTTTTCTTTAAGGCCACATGGCAATCGCGCAGCGAGCGCGCAAGGAGGCCGCACCCAACGCGATTTTGAGAACATTTTACCATAATATAAGTTTATTACAGTTACAAATATATAAATGTTTAAAATATTTTAGATTATCGCTTGTTCTCATATACACTTTAAACTTATTTAGATGTAGTTTTGAGCCCAAAAAAAATGAGGGAATTGCATTCCCGGTGCGACATCATACGTCTATGACGTAACACAGGGCCTGGCAGCGTGCACTCGTCGCATATGCAACGCGCAGCGGGCGTGACCCCATACGTACATGACGTAAGGCGCAGCTTGCTGCTGCGTACCCATTGCATACCAAAGTAGCAGCTGGCGCGACCATATACATATATGATGTTACGCGGGACGCGGTGCCATGAACCCGTCGGATACGAAATGCGCATCTTTTACGAGTTTAGCAATATGGCTGATAGGATTCACGTGCTGATGGAGCTTGGTACACTACTGGTACGGGACTTCAGTTTTCTCAACAACAAAAAAACGATATACATACTTTTTTGGGAAGATATAAAACATTACATACTTTTCAAATTAAAAACAAAAAAGGATAATAGAGTTCCAAAATATTACAAAAAAAATATCGGTTTTATAAATATTAAAATATGAAATTAACATTTAAAAAACCTTTGAAATTCACTGAAAAAACCATAGGTTTTACAGACGTTATAGTTAGGAATTTGCATTTAAAAAACCTTAGAAATTCACTGAAAAAACCATAGGTTTTAAAGACGTTATAGTTAGGAATTTGCATTTAAAAAAACTTAGAAATTCACTGAAAAAACCATAGGTTTCAGGGACGCTATAGTTAGTTGGACATTTGACTCCAGAGAAATTCGCCCGTTATAGTTAGTTGAGCTAACTATAACTCGCGCGCCCGCAATGCACTGGTGATGATGTCACATATTACATCACTCATGACATGGTCAGTGACATCACTGATGACATCACTGATGACATCTCAAATGACATCACTGATGACATCACTGATGACATCATCCACCTGATAATCTGATGCACATACTGATGGCCTAATATAAACTTTGATACACGCACTCTAAAATACAGACTACTATTTTGAAACCATACACACAACTGAAACCATACACACAACAATGCCAGATATTACATACCACCCACTATTTCCTAGGTCTACACTCACATCCACTCACTTATACATGCAGTTACTCATCAATACAGTACTATAATATGCACTCATACACCTATACATACAGTCACAGTCCGCCACTCATCCATAGAGTTACTCACACACCTAGTCAGTTATGCAAAGAATCAATCACATACCCATTTACTCATGTATACAGTTATACACACCAACTGAGTTATTTATACACACACCACATCACTTATTTATGCAGATACTAACACATACTTACTGTCTTATACAATCACTGATACAAGCAGACACTTTTATACACCCACTCCTTCAAATAACTTACTCTCACGTATAGTCATTTATATACTCCAACACTCACATATACTGCCTTAAAACATATGTAGTTACTCACACATATACCAGTGAGACATTCATTTACTCACCAACACACCCATACACACACTAACTCACCCATACAGCCCTTCCCAGATGTACTTTTGAATCCATACAACCAGTGAATCACCCACTCAGACATGTATGCACAGAGTCACACCCCCCACACACTCACACAGACACTCAGGCACTCATACAGATACTCAGACAACAAATCAATAACCCATATAGACACTCATGTAGCTACTCACCAACCCATGCAGCCGCTTATACACCAACTGAGACACTAATATAGACTTTCACACAGTTTAGTCACTAACCCATACATTCAGTAACACATGTTCAATCACTCAGTTATACAGTCAGGCACGCACCTACTAAATAATCCATTCAGGGACTTGTAAATTCACTCTTTATTCAATACACCTTGGCATGGATATATATGAAAAATATTTCAACTTTACGGAAACACACTTTCACTGGATGATGTCATCAGTGATGTCATCAGTGATGTCATTTGAGATTTCATCAGTGATGTCATCAGTGTTGTCACTGACCATGTCATGAGTGATGTAATATGTGAGGTTATCACCAGTGCATTGCGGGCGCGCGAGTTATAGTTAGCTCAACTAACTATAACGGGCGCATTTCTCTGGTTTTATATGAGTCAAATGTCCAACTAATTATAACGTCCCTGAAACCTATGGTTTTTTCAGTGAATTTCTAAGGTTTTTTAAATGCTAATTCCTAACTATAACGTCTGTAAAACCTATGTTTTTTTCAGTGAATATATATATATATATATATATATATATATATATATATATATATATATATATTACCTACTGGCGGTCGCCAGTAGGTAGTTATAGTTAGGACCCCTTTTCCATAGGAAATCCGCAACATTCTATTTTGAATAACTTTGGCGCCGGTCGACGAATCCTCGCGAATTTTTCAAAATAGGTGGGGCGCTACGCTCCGCTCCTACCCTGAAAGTCTCGGGGGGATTCGTCAAGCGGGGGCTGAGATAAAAGGGGGGTCCCAAAACGCGTTTTTCCCATGCATTTTTCCATAGGACCTTTAGACAGGGCTACAGCCCGAACGGCTGAACAGATTTACTTGAAATTTGGCAGAGAGGTAGTCCTCAGGTCAAGGAAGTGCCTTTTGTAGGTTTGGTGTAAATCTGTTCAGTATTTCCTGAGAAAATAGCATTTAAAAGCATATATATATGTGGGCGGAGCCTAACCACACATCTCATGCTGAGATCTGATTGGCTGTCAGCACTTCATCCAAGAAGTGTTGGCAGCCATCTTGGGACCAATATACATGATAGCACCTCATTAAAAAGCATTGCAGTTAATAGAAGGTTTTAAGACTTTAGTTACATTATAAATCATTTGTTGATGGTACCATACTCATTTTAGGAATTGTGGTATGTTCTAAGGTGATTTCACCATGTGAAAAAGCCTTCTGCTGGGATATCATAATTGAGAGAAAAATATTTTCTCATGCTTTTACCACAGAGGTTTGGAAGGTGATCTATAAGCTAAACTGAGAGCTTATTTTCTGTAAATTCACATTATCTTTCTCAGTCATGTGAGAATGAAGTCTGACATTCTCAGTAAAACATGTACATCCAACAAGGGCAGAGACTGTCAGTTGATTCCTTTGTGTTCTACTGCAGCTTCCCAGAGTGTTCCAAAGAACTACTAGAGCGCTAACAGTCCTACCTATGATAAACGTATGGCACACCTGAAGCCATCTTGCTTGGAATAAAGTGGTAACTCTTAAAACATTTAATTTCAAAAGGAACAAAATGAGGGGGTTCATTTTTCCATAAAAAGTATGATTAGTGCTGCAGAAAGAAAAATTAGGGCACATTTTGAGTGACTTCTCAAATCCTCTTCTATTTCATTAAAAAATTCTGACATGCAGACTGAAACATGAACTTTCAATACCAGCAGCAGTTTTCCCTGGTGAGCAGTAGCTTTACTACAGTGATCTAATGAGCAAAAAGAGTGCTAACATTCTGAATTTATGGCAAATGTGTGACACATCTGAATGCCTTCTTGATGGAATCAAAGTAAAAAACTGAAAGTATTTCCTACTGAGGAGACTGCAGTAAATGAGGAAATTAGGAAACTTCATAACAAATAAGTCTCCCAAGATGGCCACCAGAGACAAAAGAGCCCAAATGTAGCCCAAATATCACCCAGATGTAGCCCAAGTATAGCCCAATGACAGAATGTCCCAGAATGTTCTTAAAAACAACTAGAGCGCTTACTGTCTTCATTATGACAAAAGTATGGCACACCTGAAGCCATCTTGATTGGAATAAACTGGTAACACTTAAAACATTTAATTTAAAAAGGAACACAATGAGGGGGTTCATTTTGCCATAGAAATTATCATTAATGCTGAAGAAAGAAAATGAGGGCACATTTTGAGTGACTTCTCAAATCCTCTTCTATTTCATTCAAAAATTCTGACATGCAGACTGAAACATGCACTTTTAATACCAGGAGCAGACTTCCATGGTGAACAGTAGTTTCACTACAGTGATCTAATGAGCAACTAGAGTGCTAACATTCAGAATTTATGGCAAATGTGTGACATATCTGAATACCTTCATGATGGAATCAACGTAAAAAACTGAAAGCATTTCCTACTGAGGAGACTGCAGTACATGAGGAAATTAGGAAACTTCATAACAAATAAATCTCCCAAGATGGCCACCGGAGCTAAAAGAGCCCAAATGTAGCCCAAAATCACCCAGATGTAGCCCAAATATAGCCCAATGACAGAAGTGTGCAAAACACTTATTATTTAGTGTTTTTGCAGTGTTATATAGTGCAGACTTGTCAGGTATTGGAGTGCTTTACATGAGCATTGGTTACATCACACAAGCACATATTCATTTTGGTTGTAGACATGGGGAGACTAAGTGATTTGACCAGAATCACAGAATGTCGAGCTGAAGCAGAAACTTCAACCTGGTTCCCCAGTTGCAAAGTCTGCAGTTCTGGAAGTAACACCACATCCTCTCCCCTAAGTGCAACATTTAATCAAGTGGTCAACTGGATAAAAAAACATAAAGATAACAAATAATTTAAAAGTGCTTTGTCGCTATTTGAAAACTCAGACAAAATGTCCTTATTTTAGTCTTTTAGAGCACTAACCATAATTTTGATGCCAATAAGACCCTCTCATATATGTAATTTCTAAAGGAAATGCTCTAGGTATTACAGTTTTGATTACATCAAGATGATGTCAGGCGTTCCACACTTTTGTAATAAATATAGAATGTTAGCAATCTAGTTGTTCATTGGGATACTGTTGAGAGGCAAAGGCCAGGGGCACGGACTCTGAAAATTGAAGGCAGGTAGGAGAGTGCAAAGGCAACAATTTAACCACACTGAGCAGGCAGGAAGGGCCGTGGAAGCACAACAGACTATGGAGGGCAGTGGAAAGGGGGGCAGGGGCAACAAACCAACAATACAGGACTTGCAAGAGAGGCTGTTGGAGGGAAGATCTATTACGGGTCAAGGAAGCTAGAGGCGGTCCCCAGAGCCCCGGGAGCCACCACAGAACTGAGCAGGAGAGTGAGTCAGGGACAAAAGGGGCACCTTAATTTGAGCCGGGGTGCCTAGGAACGCTTGCTCCAAAAATGAAGAAAACAGACATATGAGACATGGAATTGGTGGCAGAATACAATGGCAGTTTAATGAGAAGATACAACTTCAAAGAAACCGCAGAATAGAGACATAAAGTACAAAATACAGAATCCAGATAATCATACAGCTGTCATGATATTCTCTGTGTCTCAATTAATGTACTGACAGAGAGAGAGAGAAAACACATCTATAAATGCATCATGAGAAACAAGTTACACCAAGGAAAATGTTACCTAGGAACACTCACGTTTACTCTTAGAGCAAGCATTCCTGCAATTACAATACAAAATCTTTTAAATGCAAAAGTAAAGAGAACAATGGTTAAACATAACATGACATTTCATATAGGTAAAATAGAATAAGATACTTCAAGCAAAGCAGAGCAAGACATTTTAAGCAAAGGAAGACAAGAGCTCCCAGCTCTTGGGGAAAACCTGCACAGCCTGTTAACCTACATACAGACGGCGAGGTAGTCCGTCGATATCTGTGGGTGCTCCCTTTTTATATCATTTTGTGGGCTCCTTTGCACGCTACATCTACCTACGTATGCTACCCAAAAGCTTCGTCTGCAGATTTTACCAGACATTTCGTCATTTACCCACTTAATGCTGACAATGGACTGGGTGAAAAGGTCAGTCTCTCAGGCCAATCGCTTATCGTAAGTTCCATAGAGCAAGCAGAAAATAATGGGTATTGTACGGGAATTCAATATATTCATGTACAAAATCTCCTCAGTTCTCCTAACTTGACGCTCTGCGGTTGCCACTTCCTTAAAAGCGGGAAACCTGCCCAGGAAGCAAGTACCAGTCCAGGATGCAGCCTACTGTATGTCGACAGTTTCAGTGGGATGTTGAACTTTGATACCGAGCACGGAGCACTCGGGTAGGGTGGGGGCTACTAGTTTGGAGCAGAAGGCCTCGCAGACCTGCCTTCAGACTGCTATACACTAAAATTGCAGAGCTATGGTCAATTTAACAAAGAGGCCTGCATATTGAACAGAAGGGCCTACACAGGGGTTTTATGCTGGCTGAGTGGTAAGGATGTCTCAGGATAATTATATAGCAACACAGGACCCGCTGGTCAATTTAATACGGCCTACAAATGCGGCTGGCAGGGCAAGGACAAGGGTCTCATACTTCAGGTGTGGACAGAACGGGCCAGGGGCCCCCTGTGATACAAAATCTACCCTCCTTCAAGGCTGTGGCAATGTAATAGACCATTGTGGGCAGAAGGAAGAGGCAATGGTAGTACAACCATACATGCCAACAGACCCGATTCAGCCAGGAAACGTCCAATGTTTTTAAGCTCAAATGGGCTTTATTTGATCTGTCTCCTGTCTACAATATCCTCTTTTTCAATGTAACTCAAAGGGGAAAATCAATACCCCAGTTTTTTTTCAAAATCTCCCTCTTACCAAGTTCAAAATGTTCGCAAGTATGGTACATTGGATCATGGAAGGAAATGGGATAGGGACATGGACTTGGATAACAGAGGACAAGAGGGACATGGAGAGGTGCACCAAACTGACCCTGCAGGGCAGGCATCAGGGTTTGCAGCAGCACAATACACCACACAGGGCATGCAGGACGGGAGTGCAGCACAACAATCCATAGAAAGCAAGAGGGAGGGGACAGGACCATGCACATGGACAACAGAGAACAGAGGGGCAAGAGGCAATGGTAGCTAGCTGACCATAATCGACAGACAGGAGAGAAAGCTGCAGCATTACAGACCATAAAGGGCAGTAGGGACGGATCAGGGGCATTACAATGGAACAGACAAGCCAGGAGGGAGGGAGTAGGGGTCTTCACATGTAAACAGAGGGCTGGGGGCAAGGGGGCAGGGCAGGAGCAGCAAGATAGCCATGGAGGTCAGGCAGGATGGGCACTAGAAGCAAGACACACCATGAAGAGCAACAGTGAGACTGTGATGGCATACACACAGACCATGGAGGGAAGGTGGGAGGGGGTCAGGGGCAGCTAACTGACCACACAGGGAAGGTGGGAGGGGCCATGGCAGCACAGAAGACCAATGGCTATGATGGGCAAGAAGGAGGGTGCAGGGGCATGCACAAAGGACGATGGAGGATAGAAGGGAGGGTCAGGACCTGTGCACAGACAAGAAAGTTCAGGGGAAGGGACCTCACAACAGACCACACGGGGCAGGCAGGAGGAGCAGTTGCAGCACAACAGACCAGGGAGGGCAGAAGGGTGTGGCAGTACAATGGACCATGTAGGACAGGAGGAAGAGGATAGGGGCATGGCATGTGGACAGGCAGGGTGGAGGTGGCAGGGACAGGTTACAGTCATCTGACAATGCTAGGCAGGTGGGAGGGGAGTGGCAGCTCAACAGAACACTCAGAGTAGATAGGAGTGGCAGGTCCATGGGACATGGTGGGCAAAAAGGATGGAGCAGGGGCATGCACAAAGACATCGGAGGGCAGGGGGAAGGAGAATAGGGGCAGCAAGCTAAGCACAGAGTTTAAGCAGGAGGTCAATGATGGGGCATAGAATTGGGCAATGGAGGGCAGGAGGAGTGGACTGGTACATCATACTAAATTGAGGGCAGTGGCAGCACATCAGACCATGCATGGCAGGAGGGAGGAGGCTATTCCATGGATTCACACAACAGAGGATAGGGAGGAGGGGGATGGGGCAGCAAGCTAACTGTTCAGAGAAGGCGGGTATTAGGAACTTTATTGTTTTTAAAACATTGAGTCTGTGCGAACTACTTAAAATATGAACAAGTATGCAGCATAATCTCACTTTTATTCAGGAAGAAGAGGACGTTTGTGACTGTGACTCCGGGCTCACTTGGCAGAAACACCCCCTGACCCTCCACCCCCTATCGCAAAATGTAATGCCCGTGAAAAGGGTAGGTGAACACAGTGTTATATAGAACATAGTCCTGAGAGCACGATTGAAAATGAAAACTAGATATAGTGTATGGTATAAACTATGCACCAAAAAGTGTGATATAAGATGAACCGGGCGTGAAATATAATATGCAATACATTGTGCGCAATGACAGATTCATTGGAGAGCGCGAGATAGCACAGGCACTAGCGCGTGCTATGCGATATGCGCCTTGGAGTGTAATATGCACAGGGCAGTGTTGTGTAACCTAACTAGTCTCTAAAGTTGTAATATAAAATATGTGCTGGGGAGTGTAACGTTGCATATGCACTGTGACACAGATATGGATCGCAGATTGTAATATGTATGGCATTGCACTGTGCGTTATAACATAGGCATCGAGGAAGGCACGTTAGATGGGGAAATATAACCCGTGCGAAGACAAGTGTGGCATGACATATTCACGGGGTGGTGTTACAGTGCACATGGGCTAGAGAGTGTCATAGCATATGCACTAGCTAGTGGAATACAACACAGAGGTGTGTGGCACTCGGCAGGCAATGGTGGGTGTAACACAGCATTGGGCTCTGTCAGGAGCGCGCTGTGACTCTCAAGTGATGTTCGTCCCCTTTCCAGAGAGTAAAATAAAAAGTATTACACATCCGGCAGTGGATGTGTGTTTTATTAACCGTGAGGGGGGTTTCTTGCATAGTTTTGGTCGAATTTTTGTCGAATCCCCTTTGAATGGCTTGGTGTGCATGTGTATTAAATGTGCCCGTCAATAGCTACCCATGTTTGTATAAATAAACGACAAGGGTGTCTACCGGGATTAGGCACGGTAGGGCATCAGACATGTCAGAGCTTCACTAGTAGTGTAAATACATTCCACGTGGATTCATTGCATGCATAGTCGCCTTTTAATGAATATCCCGCAAATCGTCATGGTGATAGGTACGTACGGTTTGTCCAGCATGTCCTAGGTGTGTCTATAAATAAATATTTTTTTAAAATAATAAAAAACAGTGGCCGGCCCTAGGGATTGGGGTCAAAAAAATATAATTAGGAGACAGGCCCTGGGAGATGGGGTCATCAGGGCCAATAAATTAGAATAAGAAGGGGAACCACACAGCCCCCCTTCTTAAAAAATTAAAATAAATAAAAGACTGGCATCGTGCCGGAGGCCATGCCCCCTCCGTGCAGCACTCTGCAAACGCGCCCCCAACAGGCATCTCCAGTATGCGCCAGGGAGCTGCGCTGCAGACAGGTGTTCTGAGGCCAAGCCCCTTTTTACACCTCTCTGCAACGCAGCTCTGTGGCGCTTACTGGAGGTACCTAGTGGTCTAGTTTGACCCTAGGGACCCTTAGGATTCAAGGGGACTTAATCTCTCAACTTAGAACAGCCACAGGGCGCGTTTACACAGTGGTGAAGGGAGGGGACGGGGCCTGAGGTGACGTGTGCAAACACGCACTATGGCACGTTTTAAATTGGGGATATAATTTCCCTTCAATACTGAGGGCCCCTGGGGGCTAACTAGCCCACCAAGTGCTTCCAGTAAGCGCCACTGAGCTGCATTGCAAGGAGGTGGTCCAGGCCGTGCCACTTTTTACACCTCTCTGCAACACAGCTCTGTGGCATTTACTGGAGGTACCTAGTGGGCTAGTTGGACCCTAGGGGCCCTCAGGATTCAAATGAACTTAATCTCCCAACTAAAAATGGACACAGGGCGTGTTTACACAGTGGTGAAGGGAGGGGACGGGGCCTGAGTTAACGTGTGCAAAAACGCCCTGTGGCCTGTTTTGAGAGGTAGTTTTAATCCCCATGCCCTATTATGTACTAGGGGCTTACAGAGGAGGTCATGCTAATCACAGGGGGACCCCAACGAACAATGTTCCCTAGTGTATGTAGGTGTTTTCACTGTATTCTAAGTGTCTTTTAACATAGCACTGGCTCTAGGACTGGCTAGTCAGACTCAGTTACCACCAGTATCCGTCTGAAAAAGTTGAGGGTACAGGATGATTTTGCAACAAGGCTTCTTTCTGCTCTTCTTTTTGTTCTTTCTGCACGTTATCCTTCTTCCTGCACTTATCTTCGTATTTGAGGACTTCTGTTGGTCCTTTCTGCACTTCTTTTGTTTCTTTCTGTGCATTTTTTCTTCTTTCTTCACATGTCCTATCTCTGTAGGCATAGTTAGAAATTAGCATTTAAAAAACCTTTGAAATTCACAGAAAAAACCATAGGTTTCAGGCACGTTATAGTTAGGAATTAGCATTTAAAAAACCTCAGAAATTCACTGAAAAAACCATAGGTTTCAGGGGTGTTATAGTTAGCTGGACTTTTCACTTGTACAAAACCATTGAAATTCCCCCGTTATAGTTAGTTCAGCTAACTATAACTCGCGCGCCCGCAATGCACTGCTGATGACGTCACATATTACATCACTCATGATATGGTCAGTGACATCACTCATGACATCACTGATGACATCTCAAATGACATCACTGATGACATCATCCTTGTGATAGAGTGGCAGACCTCCTCTCACCCTAATATAACCTTTGATACACACATTCAAAAATAGAGACTAAAATTTTCAAAACAATGGACATACCAATACCAGTTACAACAACCTCTTCAGTAATTCTAAGATCCACATACACATCCACTCATTCACCAACAGTCCTATACAGTCACTCATACATGTACTCACTCATCATATGTACTCATGCACCTATACATCCTGTTACACAATGCCACTCATCCATAGAGTTACTCACACACATAGTCACTCATGCTAATAAAGAATCAAACATACATTTACTTGCATATACAGTTATACACACACCACCACACTTACTTCTACGGAAACTTACACATACTTAGTCTTTTAAACAATCACTTATAGAAACACATACTTATTCATACAGGAACTCTTTCAATCTCTCACTCTCACATATACTCACATATATACACCAAAAGTCACATATACTAGTTTAAAACATATGTAGTTACTCATAAAGACACTATTGAGACAGTCATTCACTCACTAACACACCCATACACACACTCATCCACCCATACAGTCCTGCACACATGCTGTGTTCAACACATACAAACAGTGAGTCACTCATTCATGCACCTATGCACTACGGAATACCCCTCACCGAACCATGCAGACACTCAGACTGATACTCAAAAAACCAACTAATAACCTATATAGACACCCATGTAGCTACTCACCAACCCATGCAGCCACTTATACACAAAGTGAGAGACTGATACAGATATTTACATATTTAAACATTACTCACTAAGCCATGTATTCACTATGATACACTTAGTCAGTTACACAATCAATTTTTCAAAAACAAATCATCCATTTAGACACTTATATACCCATTTATTCTTCCATCGACCTTGAGATATACATATATAAAACATATTTAATTTTCAGAAAAACACACATTCACTGGATGATGTCATCAGTGATGTCATCAGTGATGTCATTTGAGATGTCATCAGTGATGTCATGAGCAGAGGCGCAACTAGAGCCAAATTTCGGGGGGGGCTGAGCAAAAATTTCGGGGGGGGCTGAACTTTAAGCAATAGGCAGAGTGGAGCTGCAGGGGCTCTTAGAAGGGGCGCGGCTGCTTTTTTGCCCGGGAAGGTGTCTCATCCCGGGCTGCCACACACGACGGGGGGGGGCTGAAGCCCTGTGAGTCCAATGGGTGTTGCGCACCTGGTCATGAGTGATGTCACTGACCATGTCATGAGTGATGTAATATGTGACGTCATCAGCAGTGCATTGCGGGCGCGCGAGTTATAGTTAGCTGAACTAACTATAACGGGGGAATTTCAATGGTTTTGTACAAGTGAAAAGTCCAGCTAACTATAACACCCCTGAAACCTATGGTTTTTTCAGTGAATTTATATATATATATTCAGTGAAAAAACCATAGGTTTCACACATGTTATAGTTAGCTGGACATTTTACTCGTAAAAAACCAATGAAATTCCCCCGTTATAGTTAGTTCAACTAACTATAACTCGCGCGCCCGCAATGCACTGCTGATGACGTCACATATTACATCACTCATGACATGGTCAGTGACATCACTCATGACATCACTGATGACATCTCAAATGACATCACTGATGACCTCACTGATGACATCATCCAGTGAATGTGTGTTTTTCTGAAAATTAAATATGTTTTATATATGTATATCTCAAGGTCGATGGAAGAATAAATGGGTATATTACTGTCTAAATGGATGATTTCTTTTTGAAAAATTGATTGTGTAACTGACTGATTAAGTGTATCATAGTGAATACATGGCTTAGTGAGTAATGTTTAAATATATAAATATCTGTATCAGTCTCTCACTTTGTGTATAAGTGGCTGCATGGGTTGGAGAGTAGCTACATGGGTGTCTATATAGGTTATTAGTTGTTTTTTTGAGTATCAGTATGAGTGTCTGCATGGTTCGGTGGGGGGTATGACGTAGTGCATAGGTGCATGAATGAGTGACTCACTGTTTGTATGTGTTGAACAGAGCATGTGTGCAGGACTGCATGGGTGGATGAGTGTGTGTATGGGTGTGTTAGTGAGTGAATGACTGTCTCAATAGTGTCTTTATGAGTAACTACATATGTTTAAAACTAGTATATGTGACTATTGGTTTATATATGTGAGTATATGTGAGAGTGAGAGATTGAAAGAGTTCCTGTATGAATAAGTATGTGTTTCTATAAGTGATTGTTAAAAAGACTAAGTATGTGTAAGTTTCCGTAGAAGTAAGTGTGGTGGTGTGTGTTTAACTGTATATGCAAGTAAATGGATGTTTGATTCTTTATTGGCATGAGTGACTATGTGTGTGAGTAGCTCTATGGATGAGTGGCGTTGTGTAATAGGATGTATAGGTGTATGAGTACATATGATAAGTGAGTACATGTATGAGTGACTGTATTGGACTGTTGGTGAATGAGTGGATGTGTATGTGGATCTTAGAATTACTGAAGAGGTTGTTGTAACTGTTATTGGTATGTCCATTGTTTTGTAAATTTTAGTCTCTATTTTTGATTGTGTGTATCAAAGGTTTTATTAGGGGAAGAGGAGGTCTGCCACTCTATCACAAGGATGATGTCATCAGTGAGGTCATCAGTGATGTCATTTGAGATGTCATCAGTGATGTCATGAGTGATGTCACTGACCATGTCATGAGTGATGTAATATGTGACGTCATCAGCAGTGCATTGCGGGCGCGCGAGTTATAGTTAGCTGAACTAACTATAACGGGGGAATTTCATTGTTTTTTTACGAGTAAAATGTCCAGCTAACTATAACATGTGTGAAACCTATGGTTTTTTCACTGAATTTGTAAGGTTTTTTAAATGCTAATTCCTAACTATAACGTGTGTGAAACCTATGGTTTTTTCACTGAATTTCTAAGGTTTTTTAAATGCTAATTCCTAACTATAACGTGTGTGAAACCCATGGTTTTTTCAGTGAATTTGCAAGGTTTTTTAAATGCTAATTGTTTTTTTTTTCTTCTATTTTTTTTAACATATTTTTATTTTATTTTTCTTACCTTTTATAAAGACTATGGTTAAATTTTTAAAATTCTTTAATATGTTTTTTTTAATATATTTTTTAAAATAAACATGTAAAATTTATTTGCAGTACTTTTTTTATTTTTTTTTATTATTTTTTTAGTACGCGTACCGTAAGCTTACGGTAAGCGTACGGTTTACGCAACGCCCGTAATTTTTCTACGCTGCTTGCGTATAGTTACGCAATTTGCGTAGCCGCGCGTACTCCGCGTGGGACGCGTGCGCGCGTACGCTACACGCGCACGTTACGCGGAAGTGTCGGGTAGTGTCTGTTATGCGCATGCGCGCAAGCGCGTGTCTTTTTTACGCGCATGCGCACTTTTGCCGTAAGCGTACCGTAAGCGCACCGTAAGCGTACGGTAGGTCATGTGTTCATGAAACACAACTTTTGATTGGTTGAAACTACTTTCAGTTCTAGAACTCTCCTACACCACACCCATTCCTCTCATTTCTGCTTGTGATCCCTTAGGAGAAGGAGCTGGGTTGTCTTTGTGATACGATGGCAGAACAGCAGAGCTCTTCTGAGAGTGAGGCTAGCACTAGCAGCACTGTTTTGAGGCAGAGAGCGAGGAAACAAAAGCCCTCTTATGTATGGGATTATTTTACTTTTCCTGAAGGCCAGCAAAAGGTGAATGCACCCTTAGTAACTTGCAAGCTGTGTCAGCGTGTACTTTCAAGAGGTAATCCTGACAGGAAGTATTCCTTTGGGAATCATACCATGAAGAGACACCTCAAGGATGTACACAGAAGGACACATGGTCATCTTTTTGGAGGTAACTCTTCAGAAAGACAAGCAAGTACATCCACAGCAGCTCAGCCTGGACCATCATCTGCAGAGCTGACTCCTTCTTCTGCAGGTCAGGTGAGCCCTTCATCTGTGGGGGGAGCATCTCCTTTTGCTGGCCCTCTGGAAATGAACCCTCGATTTCGGAGGGTTGATATTCGATGCGCCTTTTGTCAAGATCTAATTTGCCATAGGGAGACCAGTGTTTCCCTAGTGAACAACAAAATAGATCAGCACACTTGTCGCTTTGAATAATTTTCCCATTCTTTCTTTCCTCTGTCCCTGCATGAACACAACGGTTCTTTTAAGAGCCAACCTTATCTTTCATCTTTTTTTTACATATGTTTTTAAAAACTTTTTTTATTTTTTTTTTTTACCGTACGCGTACGGTGCGCGTACTTTTTTTTTTTTTTTTTAAAAACACTAAAAATCAATTATCACATTACAAGGTCCTTGAGAGACTACAATTATTATTATTGACTTACCATACCCACTCAAAAAAATATTTATTCATTTGTTTTTTAAAAAAATAGCTTTAAAAATGGTTCTAGTTTTCGAATTTTTCTATATCAATCTGAAAAAAAAGAACAGAGTCTTCCTCTTGAACCTTAGACTCTGCATCGGTACTTACTTGTAGGTACCACTAAAAAATCATTTCATAAACACAACGGCTCTTTTTAGAGCCCCCTAATATCTAAACACTTAAATCTGAATTTCATTTATTTTTTTATTTTTTTTTTCTACCGTACGCTTACCGTAAGCTTACCGTACGCGTACCCCGTGATTTTTTTAAAAATCAATAAATGTTTTCTTTGTACTTTACAGTCCTTCTTTGACCCCCTCACAAATGTAAGGGGGTCTGTAACTCTCCTCATTGCCCCCTTTTCTTGTTTTCACTCTTTTTTTTCTGAGTGAAACACACAAAATGGCGGCCGCCGCTTCCTGGTTTCGGCCGATTCGAATGTTTACTAAGATCTAACAGCCAATCAGAATCGCGCTCGCGCACGCCACCGTACGCGTACCGTAAGCTTACCGTAAGCGTACGGTAAGCGTACCGTAAGCGGGCTCAGATATATATATTGATTTAAAGGCTATTTTCTCAGAATCTACTGAACAGATTTACACCAAACCTACAAAAGGCACTTCCTTGACATAGGGACTACCTCTCTGCCAAATTTCTAGTAATTCTGTTCAGCCGTTCGGGCTGTAGCTCGTTCTAAAGGTCCTATGGAAAAATGCATGGGAAAAACGCGTTTTGGGACCCCCCTTTTATCTCAGCCCCCGCTTGACGTATCCCCCCGAGACTTTCAGGGTAGGAGCGGAGCGTAGCGCCCCACCTATTTTGAGAAATTCGCGAGGATTCATCGACCGGCGCCAAAGTTATTCAAAATAGAATGTTGCGGATTTCCTATGGAAAAGGGGTCCTAACTATAACTACCTACTGGCGACCGCCAGTAGGTAATATATATATATATATATATATATATATATATTTTATCTACTGGCGGTCGCCAGTAGATAGTTATAGTTACAACCTAGTTTCCATAGGAAATCTCAAAATTCTATTTTGAATAACTTTGGCGCCGGTTGACGAATCCTCGCGAAATTTTCATAACTAATGGGGCGCTCCGCTCAGCTCCTACCCTGAAAGTCTCGGGGTGATTCGTCAAGCGGGGGCCGAGAAAAAAGGGGGGTCCCAAACGCGTTTTCCCCATGTTATTTTCCATAGGACCTTTAGACACAGCTACAGCCCGAACGGCTGAACAGAATTACGTGAAATTTGGCAGAGAGGTAGCCATAAGGTCAAGGAAGTGCCTTTTGCAGGTCTGGTGTAAATCTGTTTAGTATTTCCTGAGAAAATAGCATTTAAAAGCATATAAATATCTATACGCGCGCACCGTGCGCGCACTGTGCGCGCACCCTGCCGTGCGCGAGCACAATTCTGATTGGTTGTTAGATGTCGGTAAACATTCGAATCCGTCGAAACCAGGAAGTGACAGCCGCCATTTTGTCTCTCGCAGTCTGAGGGGGTGAAAAAAAAAGGTGGAGAACGTGAAAAGGGGGCAGAGTGGACAGTTCCTGACCCCCTAGCCTTGGTCAGGGGGTCACAGAAGGACCCCCAAGGGAGGAAAAAACAATCTTTTTTATATTTTAAAAATCGCGAGGTGCGCGCACTCTGCGCGCACGGCACGAACTGCGAACCGTGGGTGCTCGGTGCGCGAAGCGCACTGGGCGCCCACAGCGCGCGCACGGTGCGGGAAGCGCACCGTGCACGCAGGGTGCGCGCACCTCGCGACTTTTAAAAAAATAAAAAATTTCACGGTGCGCGCACGGTGAAAAACCTGAAAAAAATTTTTATAAATACATAACTTAGCATTTAAAAAACCGTACAAATTCACTGAAAAAACCATAGGTTTCACACATGTTATAGTTACGAATTAGCATTTAAAAAACCTTGCAAATTCACTTAAAAAACCATAGGTTTCACACATGTTATAGTTAGCTGGACATTTCACTCGTAAAAAACCAATGAAATTCCCCCGTTATAGTTACTGCAGGCAACTATAACTCACGCGACCGCAATCCTCTGCTGATGACGTCAGATATTACATCACTGATGACATATGTGTCTTTATGAAAAATAAATATTTGTAATATATGTATAGCTAAAGATTAATGGAAGAAGACATGGGTAAATAAGTGTCTAAATACAGTGATGTAATATCTGACGTCATCAGCAGAGGATTGCGGTCGCGTGAGTTATAGTTGCCTGCAGTAACTATAACGGGGGAATTTCATTGGTTTTTTACGAGTGAAATGTCCAGCTAACTATAACATGTGTGAAACCTATGGTTTTTTAAGTGAATTTGCAAGGTTTTTTAAATGCTAATTGGTAACTATAACTATAACCTATGGTTTTTTCAGTGAATATATATATATATTACCTACTGGCGGTCGCCAGTAGGTAGTTATAGTTAGGACCCTGTTTCCATAGGAAATCCGCAACATTCTATTTGGAATAACTTTGGCGCCGGTCGACGAATCCTCGCAAAATTTTCAAAATAGGTGGGGCGCTACGCTCCGCTCCTACCCTGAAAGTCTCGGGGGGATTCGTCAAGCAGGGGCCGAGAAAAAAGGGGGGTCCCAAAACGCGTTTTCCCCATGCATTTTTCCATAGGACCTTTAGACACAGCTACAGTCCGAACGGCTGAACAGAATTACTTGAAATTTGGCAGAGAGGTAGCCATAAGGTCAAGGAAGTGCCTTTTGCAGGTCTGGTGTAAATCTGTTCAGTATCTCCTGAGAAAATAGCATTTAAAAGCATATATATATGTGGGCGGAGCCTAACCACACATCTCATCCTGAGATCTGATTGGCTGTCAGCACTTCATCCAAGAAGTGTTGGCAGCCATCTTGGGACCAATATACATGATAGTACCTCATTAAAAAGCATTGCAGTTAATAGAAGGTTTTAAGACTTTAGTTACATTATAAATCATTTGTTGATGGTACCATACTCATTTTAGGAATTGTGGTATGTTCTAAGGTGATTTCACCATGTGAAAAAGCCTTCTGCTGGGATATCATGATTGAGAGAAAAATATTTTCTCATGCTTTTACCACAGAGGTTTGGAAGGTGATCTATAGGCTAAACTGAGAGCTTATTTTCAGTAAATTCACATTATCTTTCTCAGTCATGTGAGAATGAAGTCTGACATTCTCAGTAAAACATGTACATCCAACAAGGGCAGAGACTGTCAGTTGATTCCTTTGTGTTCTACTGCAGCTTCCCAGAGTGTTCCAAAGAACTACTAGAGCGCTAACAGTCCTACTTATGATAAACGTATGGCACACCTGAAGCCATCTTGCTTGGATTAAAGTGGTAACTCTTAAAACATTTAATTTAAAAAGGAACAAAATGAGGGGGTTCATTTTTCCATAAAAAGTATGATTAGTGCTGCAGAAAGAAAAATTAGGGCACATTTTGAGTGACTTCTCAAATCCTCTTCTATTTCATTAAAAAATTCTGACATGCAGACTGAAACATGCACTTTCAATACCAGCAGCAGTTTTCCCTGGTGAGCAGTAGCTTTACTACAGTGATCTAATGAGCAAAAAGAGTGCTAACATTCTGAATTTAAGGCAAATGTGTGACACATCTGAATGCCTTCTTGATGGAATCAAAGTAAAAAACTGAAAGTATTTCCTACTGAGGAGACTGCAGTAAATGAGGAAATTAGGAAACTTCATAACAAATAAGTCTCCCAAGATGGCCACCAGAGACAAAAGAGCCCAAATGTAGCCCAAATATCACCCAGATGTAGCCCAAGTATAGCCCAATGACAGAATGTCCCAGAATGTTCTTAAAAACAACTAGAGCGCTTACTGTCTTCATTATGACAAACGTATGGCACACCTGAAGCCATCTTGATTGGAATAAACTGGTAACACTTAAAACATTTAATTTAAAAAGAAACACAATGAGGAGGTTCATTTTGCCATAGAAATTATGATTAATGCTGAAGAAAGAAAATGAGGGCACATTTTGAGTGACTTCTCAAATCCTCTTCTATTTCATGAAAAAATTCTGACATGCAGACTGAAACATGCACTTTTAATACCAGGAGCAGACTTCCATGGTGCAGTAGTTTTACTACAGTGATCTAATGAGCAACTAGAGTGCTAACATTCAGAATTTATGGCAAATGTGTGACATATCTGAATACCTTCATGATGGAATCAAAGTAAAAAACTGAAAGCATTTCCTACTGAGGAGACTGCAGTACATGAGGAAATTAGGAAACTTCATAACAAATAAATCTCCCAAGATGGCCACCGGAGACAAAAGAGCCCAAATGTAGCCCAAAATCACCCAGATGTAGCCCAAATATAGCCCAATGACAGAAGTGTGCAAAACACTTATTATTTTGTGTTTTTGCAGTGTTATATAGTGCAGACTTGTCAGGTATTGGTGTGCTTTACATGAGCATTGGTTACATCACACAAGAACAAATTCATTTTGGTTGTAGACATGGGGAGACTAAGTGATTTGACCAGAATCACAGAATGTCGAGCTGAAGCAGAAACTTCAACCTGGTTCCCCAGTTGCAAAGTCTGCAGTTCTGGAAGTAACACCACATCCTCTCCCCTAAGTGCAACATTTAATCAAGTGGTCAACTGGATAAAAAAACATAAAGATAACAAATAATTTAAAAGTGCTTTGTCGCTATTTGAAAACTCAGAAAATATGTCCTTATTTTAGTCTTTTAGAGCACTAACCATAATTTTGAGGCCAATAAGACCCTCTCATATATGTAATTTCTAAAGGAAATGCTCTAGGTATTACAGTTTTGATTACATCAAGATGATGTCAGGCGTTCCACACTTTTGTAATAAATATAGAATGTTGGCAATCTAGTTGTTCATTAGGATACTGTTGAGAGGCAGAGGCCAGGGGCACGGACTCTGAAAATTGAAGGCAGGTAGGAGGGTGCAAAGGCAACAATTTAACCACACTGAGCAGGCAGGAAGGGCCGTGGAAGCACAACAGACTATGGAGGGCAGTGGAAAGGGGGGCAGGGGCAACAAACCAACAATACAGGACTTGCAAGAGAGGCTGTTGGAGGGAAGATCTATTACGGGTCAAGGAAGCTAGGGGCGGTCCCCAGATCCCCGGGAGCCACCACAGAACTGAGCAGGAGAGTGAGTCAGGGACAAAAGGGGCACCTTAATTTGAGCCGGGGTGCCTAGGAACGCTTGCTCCAAAAATGAAGAAAACAGACATATGAGACATGGAATTGGAGGCAGAATACAATGGCAGTTTAATGAGAAGATGCAACTTCAAAGAAACCGCAGAATAGAGACATAAAGTACAAAATACAGAATCCAGATAATCATACAGCTGTCATAATATTCTCTGTATCTCAATTAATGTACTGACAGAGAGAGAGAGAAAACACATCTATAAATGCATCATGGGAAACAAGTTACACCAAGGAAAATGTTACCTAGGAACACTCACGTTTACTCTTAGAGCAAGCATTCCTGCAATTACAATACAAAATCTTTTAAATGCAAAAGTAAAGAGAACAATGGTTAAACATAACATGACATTTCATATAGGTAAAATAGAATAAGATACTTCAAGCAAAGCAGAGCAAGACATTTTAAGCAAAGGAAGACAAGAGCTCCCAGCTCTTGGGGAAAACCTGCACTGCCTGTTAACCTACATACAGACGGCGAGGTAGTCCGTCGATATCTGTGGGTGCTCCCTTTTTATATCATTTTGTGGGCTCCTTTGCACGCTACATCTACCTACGTATGCTACCCAAAAGCTTTGTCTGCAGATTTTACCAGACATTTCGTCATTTACCAACTTAATGCTGACAATGGACTGGGTGAAAAGGTCAGTCTCTCAGGCCAATCGCTTATCGGAAGTTCCATAGAGCAAGCAGAAAATAATGGGTATTGTACGGGAATTCAATATATTCATGTATAAAATCTCCTCAGTTCTCCTAACTTGACGCTCTGCGGTTGCCACTTCCTTAAAAGCGGGAAACCTGCCCAGGAAGCAAGTACCAGTCCAGGATGCAGCCTACTGTATGTCGACAGCTTCAGGGGGATGTTGAACTTTGATACCGAGCACGGAGCACTCGGGTAGGGTGGGGGCTACTAGTTTGGATCAGAAGGCCTCGCAGACCTGCCTTCAGACTACTATACACTAAAATTGCAGAGCTATGGTCAATTTAACAAAGAGGCCTACATATTGAACAGAAGGGCCTACACAGGGGTTTTATGCTGGCTGAGTGGTAAGGATGTCTCAGGATAATTATATAGCAACACAGGACCCGCTGGTCAATTTAATACGGCCTACAAATGCAGCTGGCAGGGCAAGGACAAGGGTCTCATACTTCAGGTGTGGACAGAACGGGCCAGGGGCCCCCTGTGATACAAAATCTACCCTCCTTTAAGGCTGTGGCAATGTAATAGACCATTGTGGGCAGAAGGAAGAGGCAATGGTAGTACAACCATACATGCCAACAGACCCGATTCAGCCAGGAAACGTCCAATGTTTTTAAGCTCAAATGGGCTTTATTTGATCTGTCTCCTGTCTACAATATCCTCTTTTTCAATGTAACTCAAAGGGGAAAATCAATACCCCAGTTTTTTTTCAAAATCTCCCTCTTACCAAGTTCAAAATGTTCGCAAGTATGGTACATTTGATCATGGAAGGAAATGGGATAGGGACATGGACTTGGATAACAGAGGACAGGAGGGACATGGAGAGGTGCACCAAACTGACCCTGCAGGGCAGGCATCAGGGTTTGCAGCAGCACAATACACCACACAGGGCATGCAGGACGGGAGTGCAGCACAACAATCCATAGAAAGCAAGAGGGAGGGGACAGGACCATGCACATGGACAACAGAGAACAGAGGGGCAAGAGGCAATGGTAGCTAGCTGACCATAATGGACAGACAGGAGAGAAAGCTGCAGCATAACAGACCATAAAGGGCAGGAGGGACGGATCAGGGGCATTACAATGGAACAGACAAGCCAGGAGGGAGGGAGTAGGGCTGGGGGCAAGGGGGCAGGGCAGGAGCAGCAAGATAGCCATGGAGGTCAGGCAGGATGGGCACTAGAAGCAAGACACACCATGAAGAGCAACAGTGAGACTGTGATGGCATACACACAGACCATGGAGGGAAGGTGGGAGGGGGTCAGGGGCAGCTAACTGACCACACAGGGAAGGTGGGAGGGGCCATGGCAGCACAGAAGACCATGCATGGCAAGTGGGAGGGTTAGTGGCAGCACAATGGCTATGATGGGCAAGAAGGAGGGTGGAGGGGCATGCACAAAGGACGATGGAGGATAGAAGGGAGGGTCAGGACCTGTGCACAGACAAGAAAGTTCAGGGGAAGGGACGTCACAACAGACCACACGGGGCAGGCAGGAGGAGCAGTTGCAGCACAACAGACCAGGGAGGGCAGAAGGGTGTGGCAGTACAATGGACCATGTAGGACAGGAGGAAGAGGATAGGGGCATGGCATGTGGACAGGCAGGGTGGAGGTGGCAGGGACAGGTTACAGTCATCTGACAATGCTAGGCAGGTGGGAGGGGAGTGGCAGCTCAACAGAACACTCAGAGTAGATAGGAGTGGCAGGTCCATGGGACATGGTGGGCAAAAAGGATGGAGCAGGGGCATGCACAAAGACATCGGAGGGCAGGGGGAAGGAGAATAGGGGCAGCAAGCTAAGCACAGAGTTTAAGCAGGAGGTCAATGATGGGGCATAGAATTGGGCAATGGAGGGCAGGAGGAGTGGACTGGTACATCATACTAAATTGAGGGCAGTGGCAGCACATCAGACCATGCATGGCAGGAGGGAGGAGGCTAGTCCATGGATTCACACAACAGAGGATAGGGAGGAAGGGGATGGGGCAGCAAGCTAACTGTTCAGAGAAGGCGGGTATTAGGAACTTTATTGTTTTTAAAACATTGTGTCTGTGCGAACTACTTAAAATATGAACAAGTATGCAGCATAATCTCACTTTTATTCAGGAAGAAGAGGACGTTTGTGACTGTGACTCCGGGCTCACTTGGCAGAAACACCCCCTGACCCTCCACCCCCTATCGCAAAATGTAATGCCCGTGAAAAGGGTAGGTGAACACAGTGTTATATAGAACATAGTCCTGAGAGCACGATTGAAAATGAAAACTAGATATAGTGTATGGTATAAACTATGCACCAAAAAGTGTGATATAAGATGAACCTGGCGTGAAATATAATATGCAATACATTGTGCGCAATGACAGATTCATTGGAGAGCGCGAGATAGCACAGGCACTAGCGCGTGCTATGCGATATGCGCCTTGGAGTGTAATATGCACAGGGCAGTGTTGTGTAACCTAACTAGTCTCTAAAGTTGTAATATAAAATATGTGCTGGGGAGTGTAACGTTGCATATGCACTGTGACAAAGATATGGATCCCAGATTGTAATATGTATGGCATAGCACTGTGCGTTATAACATAGGCATCGAGAAAGGCACGTTAGATGGGGCAATATAACCCTTGCGAAGACAAGTGTGGCATGACATATTCACGGGGTGGTGTTACAGTTCACATGGGCTAGAGAGTGTCATAGCATATGCACTAGCTAGTGGAATACAACACAGAGGTGTGTGGCACTCGGCAGGCAATGGTGGGTGTAACACAGCATTGGGCTCTGTCAGGAGCACGCTGTGACTCTCAAGTGATGTTCGTCCCCTTTCCAGAGAGTAAAATAAAAAGTATTACACATCCGGCAGTGGATGTGTGTTTTATTAACCGTGAGGGGGGTTTCTTGCATAGTTTTGGTCGAATTTTTGTCGAATCCCCTTTGAATGGCTTGGTGTGCATGTGTATTAAATGTGCCCGTCAATAGCTACCCATGTTTGTATAAATAAACGACAAGGGTGTCTACCAGGATTAGGCACGGTAGGGCATCAGACATGTCAGAGCTTCACTAGTGGTGTAAATACATTCCACGTGGATTCATTGCATGCATAGTCGCCTTTTAATGAATATCACGCAAATCGTCATGGTGATAGGTACGTACGGTTTGTCCAGCATGTCCTAGGTGTGTCTATAAATATATATTTTTTTAAAATAATAAAAAACAGTGGCCGGCCCTGGGGATTGGGGTCAAAAAAATATAATTAGGAGACTGGCCCTGGGGGATGGGGTCATCAGGGCCAATAAATTAGAATAAGAAGGGGAACCAAACAGCCCCCCTTCTTAAAAAACTAAAATAAATAAAAGACTGGCATCGTGCCGGAGGCCATGCCCCCTCCGTGCAGCACTCTGCAAACGCGCCCCCAACAGGCATCTCCAGTATGCGTCAGGGAGCTGCGCTGCAGCCAGGTGTTCTGAGGCCAAGCCCCTTTTTACACCTCTCTGCAACGCAGCTCTGTGGCGCTTACTGGAGGTACCTAGTGGTCTAGTTTGACCCTAGGGACCCTTAGGATTCAAGGGGACTTAATCTCTCAACTTAGAACAGCCACAGGGCGCGTTTACACAGTGGTGAAGGGAGGGGACGGGGCCTGAGGTGACGTGTGCAAACACGCACTATGGCACGTTTTAAATTGGGGATATAATTTCCCTTCAATACTGAGGGCCCCTGGGGGCTAACTAGCCCACCAAGTGCTTCCAGTAAGCGCCACTGAGCTGCATTGCAGAGAGGTGGTCCAGGCCGTGCCACTTTTTACACCTCTCTGCAACGCAGCTCTGTGGCACTTACTGGAGGTACCTAGTGGGCTAGTTGGACCCTAGGGACCCTCAGGATTCAAATGAACTTAATCTCCCAACTAAAAATGGACACAGGGCGTGTTTACACAGTGGTGAATGGAGGGGACGGGGCCTGAGTTAACGTGTGCAAAAACGCCCTGTGGCCTGTTTTAAGAGGTAGTTTTAATCTCCATGCCCTATTATATACTAGGGGCTTACAGAGGAGGTCATGCTAATCACAGGGGGACCCCAACGCATAATGTTCCCTAGTGTATGTAGGTGTTTTCACTGTATTCTAAGTGTCTTTTAACATAGCACTGGCTCTAGGACTGGTTAGTCAGACTCAGTTACCACCAGTATCCGTCTGAAAAAGTTGAGGGTACAGGATGATTTTGCAACAAGGCTTCTTTCTGCTCTTCTTTTTGTTCTTTCTGCACGTTATCCTTCTTCCTGCACTTATCTTAGTATTTGAGGACTTCTGTTGCTTCTTTCTGCACTTCTTTTGTTTCTTTCTGTGCATTTTCTCTTCTTTCTTCACATGTCCTATCTCTGTAGGCATAGTTAGAAATTAGCATTTAAAAAACCTTAGAAATTCACAGAAAAAAACATAGGTTTCAGGCACGTTATAGTTAGGAATTAGCATTTAAAAAACCTCAGAAATTCACTGAAAAAACCATAGGTTTCAGGGGTGTTATAGTTAGCTGGACTTTTCACTTGTACAAAACCATTGAAATTCCCCCGTTATAGTTAGTTCAGCTAACTATAACTCGCGCGCCCGCAATGCACTGCTGATGACGTCACATATTACATCACCCATGACATGGTCAGTGACATCACTCATGACATCACTGATGACATCTCAAATGACATCACTGATGACATCACTGATGACATCATCCAGTGAATGTGTGTTTTTCTGAAAATTAAATATGTTTTATATATGTATATCTCAAGGTCGATGGAAGAATAAATGGGTATATAAGTGTCTAAATGGATGATTTGTTTTTGAAAAATTGATTGTGTAACTGACTGATTAAGTGTATCATAGTGAATACATGGCTTAGTGAGTAATGTTTAAATATGTAAATATCTGTATCAGTCTCTCACTTTGTGTATAAGTGGCTGCATGGGTTGGTGAGTAGCTACATGGGTGTCTATATAGGTTATTAGTTGGTTTTTTGAGTATCAGTCTGAGTGTCTGCATGGTTCGGTGGGGGGTATTACGTAGTGCATAGGTGCATGAATGAGTGGCTCACTGTTTGTATGTGTTGAACACAGCATGTGTGCAGGACTGTATGGGTGGATGAGTGTGTGTATGGGTGTTAGTGAGTGAATGACTGTCTCAATAGTGTCTTTATGAGTAACTACATATGTTTTAAACTAGTATATGTGACTATTGGTGTATATATGTGAGTATATGTGAGAGTGAGAGATTGAAAGAGTTCCTGTATGAATAAGTATGTGTTTCTATAAGTGATTGTTTAAAAGACTAAGTATGTGTAAGTTTCCGTAGAAGTAAGTATGGTGGTGTGTGTATAACTGTATATGCAAGTAAATGTATGTTTGATTCTTTATTAGCATGAGTGACTATGTGTGTGAGTAACTCTATGGATGAGTGGCATTGTGTAACAGGATGTATAGGTGTATGAGTACATATGATGAGTGAGTACATGTTTGAGTGACTGTATAGGACTGTTGGTGAATGAGTGGATGTGTATGTGGATCTTAGAATTACTGAAGAGGTTGTTGTAACTGGTATTGGTATGTCCATTGTTTTGAAAATGTTAGCCTCTATTTTTGAATGTGTGTATCAAAGGTTATATTAGGGTGAGAGGAGGTCTGCCACTCTATCACAAGGATGATGTCATCAGTGATGTCATCAGTGATGTCATTTGAGATGTCATCAGTGATGTCATGAGTGATGTCACTGACCATGTCATGAGTGATGTAATATGTGACGTCATCAGCAGTGCATTGCGGGCGCGCGAGTTATAGTTAGCTGAACTAACTATAACGGGGGAATTTCAATGGTTTTGTACAAGTGAAAAGTCCAGCTAACTATAACACCCCTGAAACCTATGGTTTTTTCAGTGAATTTCTGAGGTTTTTTAAATGCTAATTCCTAACTATAACGTGCCTGAAACCTATGTTTTTTTCTGTGAATATATATATATATATATAGATATATATAGAAAAACGTCCTCTGTGTATAAACTGCCTACTCCACAACGGAAGTCGCTTCGTTACGGGAGGACCCCACAGAAGCGGGTCCTATTAAATTTCAGCAATTCCTTCTAGGTCCTTAGGAGGAAAAACGAAGCCGTGTGTGGTCCTTCAAATTCTTTATTCAGCCACTTCTGCCAAACGCGTTTCGAGTGCGACGCACTCTTGTTCACTGACAAATAAAATCAAAGTGAGCGGCCATTTTTACATTGTTTACCACGTGATTAAACTAAACTACAAAAAATGTGCATTAGAAAACAGACTTGTAGTTTTTTGTTGTTATACTGTTACATGTTGGCAGCACGCGATAGTTAACACTAACGCATTTGTTAAGATTCATTTGATATTGAATAAAACTCACTTTGATTTTATTTGTCAGTGAACAAGAGTGCGTCGCACTCGAAACGCGTTTTGGCAGAAGTGGCTGAATAAAGAATTTGAAGGACCACACACGGCTTCGTTTTTCCTCCTAAGGACCTAAAAGGAATTGCTGAAATATATATATATATATATATATTATCTACTGGCGGTCGCCAGTAGATAGTTATAGTTAGGACCTATTTTCCATAGGAAATCCGCAACATTCTATTCCCAATAAGTCTGGCGCCGGTTGACGAATCTTCGCGAAATTTTCCAAACTTTTGGCCAGCTCCACTCCGCTCCTACCCTGAAAGTTTCGTGGTGATTCGTCAAGCGGGGGCCAAGAAAAAAGGGGGTCCCAAAACACATTTTCCCCATGCAATTTCCCATAGGATCTGTTGTCGCAGCTACAGCCCGAACCGCTGAACGGAATGACACCAAATTTGGCAAAGAGGTAGTCCTCAGTTCAGACTCGTGCCTTTTGCATAAATGGTGTGAATCTGTTCAGTAGTTCCTGAGAAAATTAGGGAAAAAAAGTTAGTGATATCTATGGCCGGGGCGGATCCGTGGACCCTACCCGCACAGTAAGCGCACCCTCCCCGAACTGAGCGTGCAGCCTCCCGATCGCGTGCTGAATGCTAATTGGCTGTCGAGTGTCTTTCTACATTCGAAACCAGGAACTGTTGGCGGCCATTTTCTGCCTCGGTAGAAGCGAGGCTGAAGAAGCAAGGGGAATAAGTGTGTAAAACATATAAAGGGGGCAGAGTGGAAATACTCTGACCCTCTAGAGGTGCTTAGGGGGTCCCAGAAGGACCCCCTGAGGTCCCCTTTTTTTTCTTTTTTAAACGGCGAAATACGCGCACGGTGCGCGCATCCTAACGCATTGCGTGCACGGATTCTCACGTGTTGGGTGCGCGGATCTACGGCAATGTTTTTTTAAAAAAGACAAGAAATCATTGGATTTATGACTACTTTCTACACTGAAAGGTAGGGTGTATATTTCTGTTTTTTAAAGGTATGATTCTTATTGGTTAACAAAAATAGATTGTAAGGAACATTATATATGATAAGCTGATATGTTGAAAAGTCAAGCACACTTCCTGTCTTGTTTAGTAACATCGTGTGCTGAACTTGTGACCAGTGAGCTCAGTGCAATGTTCCATGACCTGTTTCTATGGTAACAGGCAGAAGGCAGATTGGGGGAAGGGTTGAAATGTATTCCAGTTGGAAAGGGTTGAAATGTTTAACCAATAGAAATGTGTGTTTGCTTTTGAGTTTATGTGTGCAGGATTGTGATTTGATGTTTACATGTATATGTGTGGAAAATGAAAAGGAAACGTTTCCATTCTTTGTTTTTGCTGAGAGGTGCACAGTGCAGAGATTCTGTAAAAGAAAATATGGTGAGTGATTGATATACTTCTTAATCTACAAAAGAACTTGAAATATGAGTTATTTAATTGTGAGGGGATGTATGTAGACTATTTTGATTTTAATCAGACTAATGTATTTCTCCTGCTAAAGTGCAGGGAGTACTTTTTTTCTCTACAATGTGTGTGCATGTAGAAACCATTCTGTGATATGCATTTGTGTTTTTCATGTGTTTGTAGACAGATAACTGTGCTGTTTTCATATTTTGGTAGAATTAGAAACCAGTCATTGTTTATGAATTTGTGAAATGAATTATGTTATGTTTCTATACTAAAATGTAGTACTACTTCTAGATGAAGAAATTTGTTTTGGTATAGTGCAAGGGATAGTGTTGTTTGTCTAGAATCACACAGTGAGTCTGTGTGCATTTGGGAACCACGGTGAGAGAAGCATTTAGTAACATTGTGTATTTGCTGACAGATAACTGTTTTAACTTGTCATGTTGTCAAGTTTTAGTAGCATTAGAAGACAGTTATGGCTTATGCTTTCATTAAATGAGTCAGGCATTGACAGTAAATTGCAGTCGTGAAATATGTAGATTGTGTGCAGTTACCTTACCACTTGCACTGTAGTGAATGGGTTTTGGTAAACTCCTAGGGATAGTGTTGCTTGTCTAGAATCACACTGTGAGTTAGTGTGTATTTGGGATCAGTGTGAGAGAAGCATTTGGTAACATCATGTATTTGCTGACAGATAACTGTTTTAAAACCTGTCATGTTGTGAAGTTTTAGTAGCATTAGAATCCAGTCTTTGCTTATGCGTTGATGAAATGAGTCATGCTTTGACACTGATGTGCTGTACTTAAATATGTAGATTTTGTGCAGTACCATTAACTCTTCCAGACTAGTGAATGAGTTTTGGTAAACTCCTAGTATAGTGTTGCTTGTCTAAAATCACACTGCGAGTCTGTGTGCATTTGGGTAAGGATTGTGAGAGAAGCATTTGGTAACATTGTGTATTTGCTGACAGATAACTGTTTTAAAACCGGTCATTTTGTCAAGTTTTAGTAGCATTAGAAGCCAGTCTTTGCTTATGCTTTGATTAAATGAGTCTGGCTTTGACATAAAAGTGCAGTCCTGAAATATGAAGATTGTGTGCACAGTTCCCTTACCACTTCCACAGTAGTGAATGATTTTTGGTAATCTCCTAGGTATAGTGGTTGTTGTCTAGAATCACACTGTGAGTCTGTGTGCATTTGGGAACCACTGTGAGAGAAGCATTTGGTAACATCGTGTATTTGCTGACAGATAACTAATTTAAAACCTCTCATGTTGTCAAGTTTTAGTAGCATTAGAAGCTAGTCTTTGCTTATGCGTTGATAAAATGAGTCAGGGTTTGACACTAAGGTGCAGTACCATGTACTAAACTGTTCACTGTGGCAGAACTGAAAATGTAAAAGTTTTACCTAAGCACTGTCCTAGAAGTAGTCTGATTATTTAGTCAGTTTCTAAGTACCAAATAGATTGCTTCAAATGTCTATGTAGTATGCATGTAGTGTTCTAACATACTATACACTTGTCTTTTACACCTTCAATTCCCTAGTCAGTATCCATACAATTCCAGGAAACATTCTGTCACTTCCTTTGCAGTCCTCTAGAGACCCATTCAACAGCATGTACTAATCCATTCACAGTGCCAAAACCCAAACACTTATAAATTCACCAAGACACTCTCTTTCCAGTACTCTAATGATTCAGTCACTGCCTAAGTATTCATGCACTGAGCCAGGTCTTCGCACATGGACTTCTTCAAACCCCTATCCACTATGCATGCAGTCCTCTAACCACCTACACACTTGTCTTTCACACCTTCAATTCCCCAGTCAGTATCTGTTCACTTCCAGCAAACACCCTGTCACTGCCGTTGCACTCCTCTAGTGACCCATTCAGCATCATGTACTAATCCATTCACTGCGCCAAACCCTAATAAATTCACCCAGGCACTCTCCTTGCAGTACTCTAATCATTCAGTCAGTACCCAAGTACTCATCCAGTGACCCAGGCCTTAGTATATGGACTGCTTCAAACCCTTATCCACTATGCATGCAGTCCTCTAACCACCTACACAATTGTCTTTCACACCTTCAATTCCCTAGTCAGTATCCATACACTTCCAGGAAATACTCTGTCACTCCCTTTGCAGTCCTCTAGTCACCCATTCAGCACCATGTACTAATCCATTCACTGTGCTAAAACCCAAACACTTATAAATTCACCAAGATACTATCTTTGCAGTACTCTAATCATTCAGTCAGTGCCTAAGTATTCATACACTGAGCCAGAAATTAGCACATGGACTGCTTCAAACCCCTATGCACTATGCATGCAGTCTTCTAACCACCTAGACACTTGTCTTTCACACTTTCAATTTCCTAGTCAGTATCCATACAGTCCAGCACTTGTCACTGCCTTTGCACTCCTCTAGTGACCCATTCAGTACCAAGTACTAATCCATTGCCTGTGCGAAAAGCCTAGCACTTATAAATTCACCTAGGCACTCTCCTCGCTGTACTCTAATCATTCAGTCAGTACCCAAGTAGTCAAGCAGTGAGCCAGGCCTTAGCACATGGACTGCTTTAAATGCCTATGCAGTATGGATGCAGTCCTCTAATCACCTACACAGTTGTGTTTCACACCTTCTATTCCCTAGTTAGTATTCATACTCTTCTAGCAAACACCCTGTCACTCACCCAGTGTGTCTCCTTATAGTACTGTAATCATTTAGTCAGTTAGCATGTAGTCTTTTAGTGAGGTAGGCTTTAGGGCATGAACTGCTTCAAAGTACTGTGCACTATGCATGTAGTGTTTTAACGATCGTCACACTTGTGGTTCAGGGCTATAGTTTCTTAGTCAGTTTTTATATAAAATGTGTTTGTACAGTAATGGAATAGTATAAATTTGAAAGTTATTAATATACATTTATTTGTGATTCTTTTTTACAGATACAGAACAGGAGTGTTTCTCATCTGTTTGCACTCTTCTCGCGCACGATTGTTTGGATAAAGGGTCCTTAGGTGTTTCATCATACTTGCTGTGCCGCACGAGTATTTTTTGTTAGGATCCCCTCGTAACAGAACTCTTTGGCAAATCTTGCGAGTGACGAAGGTGGCATTGGTCTTTGTTTGCCCCTTGGGAAAAGTAAAAAAATTCCTCACCACTGAAGAAAAACGTGGGCGTGGTGCTTTCTGCAAAAAAATTTCCTCAGATTCGGTAAATATTTTAAAGCGGCAACATTTACAGTTTTTGTAAGTTAAAGTTATAACATATTGTTAGCTGTATGCATTTTATATATCTGTGATTTGTTTCTTGTGGTAATTTGTTGAGAATACCATGTTGTTTTTTTTTAACAATCTTTCTGATTTTCCAGGTCTGTCGTCGACATCCATGGTCCCCACAGGAGTGTTCCGCCTTGTTGTTTTGTATTATTGTTGTTACATTTTGTTTATTAGTTTATTGTTCATATATATGTTAATAAAAAAATTAAGTTTGAAAATAGTTTATCGTTTATATATTTATTATTATAAAAAATAAAGTTTGAAAAAAAATTAATAACGTTTTTGGTTGTTCTCTTAACTGCTGTGTGACTCTTTCTTGTTCTTATTACTGTTATTTGATGGAGTCCACCATGGTGTTAAATTTTGGGGTACTTATCGCTGGAATACTGGTGATATCTGCAGTTTGCACCAACTTCTGAATAGTGTGTTAGATTTATCTCAACTTTACTTCTGTTAAAGTGCTGATAATGAAATGGAGAGTAGCCGTTCCTGTGCAAAAAGACACGAGGTGCACCTTTCCGATTTATTCTAAATACTAAAATCCTGTATTGAATTGCACTGAGGTATTGGCTGCACTTACAGTGCACACACAAAATCTATTAAGAAATCTCATTGTATTTATATTGATTGGGAATAGTGCGTCAGGTGCTGGATCTTGACGAGATACACTGCTCAGTTCGTATATTGTTCTGCACACGAAAAAAATCACATCACAACTTTTACACCAATTGCAATGCGAAACTAATTCCGGCGATAAGACACGTTGGCACCAGGGATTTTACACCTGCTTTCTGCTGGTGTTAAGCAGGACAACTACCTGCACCATGAAAGGGAACACAGCCAAGAGCCACACCAGAACACCCACAGGTGCCATAGAGTCAATGAGCATGATACAGGGATACCCATGAGGGCCAGAAGACTCATCTCAACAACTCCAGGACCGCCAATGCCCCCCAAACCCACATCTTAGTAAGTGTGTCCCTGTGGGCATTGTCTTAGCATGATAGGCATGAGCCCTGCAACATCACAGTGTGCTGTCACCTCAGCGTTGGCAGTGAGCCTGGATGTGTAGCTACGCACGCATCCTCCTGCATGCACAACTGGTGTGTGCTGGTCTGGGGTTCACAGGTCAGTGCAGGGGTGTGCCTATCCGGCAAGGGGAACAAGGTGTCTCAGACATGTCCGTGTACAGGAAGTGCGGTAAGTGTGTCTCTGTGTTCTGGTGTGGCCTGCTACAAGAGCCGCAGCAGTCGATGTTGTAAAGTGGCATGCACCACCTCCAAACGGCACTGTGATGTTGTAGTTGGAATGTAGCAGGACATGCGCAAATGGGCATTACAAGGGTGTGCCGTACGAGTGCACGAGATACAACAGCGCACCGTACAAAAGTGTGGGGGCTCGTGGGAGGGAGGAGCAGCCGTTTGGCAACATAACACACAGTGAACTCGACCATGTGCCACATGCTGGGCATCTCATCCATGATGACCACGGTTGCAGACATCCCACAACACCAACGACTGGCCTTTGTACACATCCTGTATGAATGCAGCGTGGTTTTCACTTCTATGCTCGTTCAGTGGTGTGATGTTGGCGGGTTGTGTGACTTGTTCTCCTTGTTGGTGTGTTTCATTTTGGCCACTGTTAGTCTATATGTGTGTTGTACTTAATTGTGCATGTGTGCCATTCTGCCCATCTCCCCCCCTCCCCCCACTCCCTGCTTCTTCCTCTTCCTAGTGCTGTTGTGCCTATAATTTTGTTGCTGCACACATAAAAATTATCAAACCTGTAGTAGGCGTCGGGGCATAGATGCAGGCTTAATTAGCATATTGAACACTGTGCTTCTTAGCACACGCCCATTGGGGGCGAGCATGTCAATTGGCACTTATTACTCAGTTGGAGCAAAAAGCAAGCTGCATTTCAATTGCCGGATGGCTGAGCACTGTCGAGTGCTCTCTCAATGCTTGGGGAACTTTGATGGAAAATTTAATGCACGGCATCCCTGCCGTGGAGAGAGCACCATCGTCAGCTGGGAAAGAAGGTTTACAACCAGCTGACTGAGGCTTTTGATTTCGAACTGCTCGATGTCATGGAAGCACAGTGTTCAATATGCTAACTAAGCCTGCATCTATGCCCCGACGCCTACTACAGGTTTGATAATTTGCTTTAAATCAAACGCACATTGAACTTACTAAAAAGGAGACTGTTTGCGCGCTTCTGGGAACTCTATATCCCATCATGCATTATAAAAGAAAGTGCTTTTTAGCACACGCCCATAGGGGGCGAGCATGTCAATAAATGAACTGAAAAACGACAAGGAAAGAATGCGTGCCTCTCTGTGTGTTTGTAGCAGCCCATGAAGAAGCGGCGTGAGGCCGTGAAACGCGTTGGCACTTATTACTCAGTTGGAGCAAAAAGCAAGCTGCATTTCAATTGCCGGATGGCTGAGCACTGTCGAGTGCTCTCTCAATGCTTGGGGAACTTTGATGGAAAAAAAAATATATATATATATAGATATATATATATATATATTTGTTGATATAAAAATCTGTTGAGCAAGAGCAAAATGGCAAATGCACCTGGTAACTTGTTTTTCTCCATGAAGAAAATATTTATCCTTCTGTAGAAACCCATTGTCCACCCCCTAGAAATGTTGGAATGCTTCAATCCACCTCCCACCCTGTAAAATAATTTACTTCTACACTTGACGGCAGATCATTTCTGTCATTTTCCAGGGTAAGAACGTGTTGTAGAGGCATTTGCACAGGAAGACTTATGAAAACTATCACCATGCAATACACTGTCATTGTTTTATGGATGTCTCCCTAATGTTTTTATCACATTTTCTTTAAAAGGCACTAACATTGTAATCAAACATCTGTGTTTTCACTTTTGGCAATGATTTGTGGGGGACAAGGAGTGGAGAGCATATGATGTCACTACTACTTGTCTATTAAATGTTCCTGAATCATCTTCCAGCAGTTGTGCCTGGGCATTTTAGGCTTTAACTGGATATGATTGTCCTGAGAAGATGATGACTCTATCATGGTGCATGATGGCTATACCCCTTGGTGTAGCTCAGTGACATCCAAGTTAAAATATATGTGGTGACTAAAATAGACATTTTGCTACTTTGCAACTGTTTCTTTTATCACCTTTATACTTATTACCGGTATTTAACTACAATGGTGCCACTTCCTGTGATGTCTTCATGGCAAGAGACCCACTTCCTTGGATTACATAGGAATCTAAGGGTGTGTGATGTCATATGTAATTTCCTGTAATTAGGGTCAAAGGATTTGTGATGTCATTTCTGCTACCCCTTGCATTGTTTTTTGGTGAATTGATGTTGAGGACCATCAGTGGTGCCATTGCAAAGTAATTTGCACTCCGTGAACTAACAAACATTGTGCTACTCGTACCGTTAGTAGTGCAATTATTATGATGCTATATTTGATTTTATGCCAGCAGTAAATTCTTGTGGAATTTTGGAATGGGATTCTACTAAATTCTGGAATGTCTCAACACTCTTGTATTTTTGGATATAACCATACTGCCAGATCAAGTATCATATTTTAAGTAAAGTCAATCAAGATTTTAAAGCAACTTTTATATATGTGACATTAATAAATCAAGGAAGATGAAAATTAGGTTGTTGTCCACAGTGAATCAGAGTGTATTAGTCCTGGATAAAAGTTGAGTTTTGTTTCTGTCCAGGATTATGTCAGTGTATAAGTGTTGGACTAGTTATTGCTTGCGTTCCTGGGGATCAGCAAGAATTTTGATTTGGTGGTTCTAAGCTTCAGGTTAGTGCTTGACATCCAGGTGTGGGTAAAATGCAGTCGGGATTTGAGTCATGTAACCCCCAGATCAGACAAGACTTTCAAATACAGTTGTGTACCATCAGTTATGGTTACATTTGGTGCTGTTGTATGTGAATAAAGTGCCACAAAGGAAGCAGTGAGAACAAGATGGATCTTCAGAAGACTTGGCAGGTGATAGGGATCTTCTGGGCGGCACAATAAGTGCTGCAGCCCTTAGGAGCCTTCCCTGGTCACAAGGCCCTGGGTACCTAGTGTACCATTTACCAGGGGCTGACATGTGGCCAGGGTTTGCTAATTTGGGTTTAGGTTTCAGCACAGTTTTTAGGGAAGGAACGTAGGCCCTGGGTACCTGATTTGCAGGAACCCAAGGCACACTCAGTCAAAGTACATTCAGCAATTCTGCAAAAAGTGGGGGCATACCATGCACGAAAGATGGCGCTTTCTCACAACATGTAGCTGAGAAAACAAGATTGTGTACATTAGCGGTGATGTTTGAAGAATACACATGGTAGGACATCACACTATGGTTTATACTTCCAAGTTGTATCTCCCACTTACGAAGAGGATGTGTTATACTTCTCCTTCATCAGAGCCCTCTGCAGAGAAGCTCTTTCACTTAGTACTTTCATCAACATCTTACTGCTTTGAATTTGACAAGTACAGCAAAGCTATGAACTCTCACGTATTCCAGAGATGTAGCAAATATCTTAGACATCTGGGCATAACTTCCTACGTGGTCCATGGTTAGTGGGATACAATGTTGCTGCAGTTGGAACTATGACTTCCTTTGCCAAAGACCAGTTGCTTCTTTTGGATAGCATTGAAGGACATAGGAGGTTTTATGAGACTGAGGGTTTATGCATTTACTTAAGAGTTATTCTGTGAAGGAAATAAAATGACTATTAAGGAAGAACTATGTTGCTTTCATTATACCAACTATCTAGCATGAGGTATTATCATTTAATGTAAACAGACTAGAACTCTAAAATAGAGAATAGCAGAATATTTAACATTGCAGTGCTACATGAGTCAAGTAGACACTATTCCACAGAGAGTGTATAGTGATGAAGCTTAAAGTAATTATTCTGTGCACAAGAAGTTCCTGTGGGCTTACATTTAAGGTGCTCATTATTTGTAGGGATCTGTGGAACTGGCAGATCCACAGAAAAGAGAGGGGGAAAAAAAGGCCAGGGAGAGCAGAGAGTCCACAGGAGGGAGTCAGCAGCGGAGAAAGAGACGAGACATAAGTCTGAGGTATGGCTGGGTAGGTGATGGCCATAGCGGTGTGCCAGAGCCTGTCTCCCCTATAGCTGTTGGGGCAGCTGCACCGGGAATCGGTCATACATTTCGGACTCTACCGGATAAAAATGAGAATCAGGAAGGGACCAAGAGTCAGCAGCGGAGAAAGAGACGAGACATAAGTCCGAGGTCGGGCTGGGTAGGTGACGGTCATAGCGGTATGCCAAAGCCTGTCTCCCCTATAGCTGTCGGGACAGCTCCACTGGGAATCGGTCATACATTTCGGACTCCGTCGGATAAAGATGAGAATCAGGAAGGGACCAAAAGCCTAGAGTCCAGAGACGGGCTGGTGGAGCTGGCGAGGGTGGTAGGATAGGAAGGGGAGTGTAGCTTGCCAGCCATCTTAAGGTCAGGAATCCTTAATGCCTCCTCCAAGTCGGTCCGTGCCTAGATATGTGACTTCGGGGTTTCGCTTCATCAGCCTAGGGCATGCCCTTCAGTGGTCTCCGGGGCCAAGCCGTGCTGTAGGTCCTTGGGTTGTCTCCATTTTTAGCCCCAGAGTCTTCTCGTGGACGGCAGTCAAGCAGCTTGGGAGCGTTTCCCTGCGTCGGCTCACTGTGCTTCCAACAAATACTCAGCTCTTGTGGGGGCTCTTCTTTAGAGCCCCCGGAAACACTCGCGGGTGGCAGGGACGCTTCCCCTGGAATATTATCCACCCTGCTGGTTGGTAAATGTAATGCCTGTTGTCTGAGCTATTAATACCTGGCCTGCTGCGGGGCAACATAGAGTTCACTGGGGACTAAACACAAACGGTTGTTGTCACCTGACATGACATTACTGTTGACTCTGGCTTATCCAAATGAATTTATTTGGCAAAGACAAAAAGCAGACAGCAGAAAACTGTAATTGCTAGGAATTTGAAACAGACCACATAGTACATTTCGTACAACCAAACGACCTTCTTTTTTAGTTGCGATAATGTTCAAAGCAGGTTAAAATGTGATGTTAATTTGTTTTATTTTCTTTGGGGAAAACAGAATATATGGCGCGCTCACCTGGACACTTTCTTTGCCGTGAGGGGAACAGCCACCGATAGCTTTGATCTCCTTTACCCAGCGCCTTGGGGACTACAACCCCCAGAGGCATCACTGCCGCGGCGCCGGCCCTGACAGCATCGTCCGCGCCTGGAGGAGGGATAAGAGCACTGCTGCACTCCCGCTTCGCGGGACGCTCTCACCTGGACAATTTCTTCGCCGTGAGGGGAACAGCCACCGATAGCTTTGATCTCCTTTACCTAGTGCCTTGGGGACTACAACTCCCAGAGGCATCACTGCCGCGGCGCCGGCTGTTACACCATCACATGCGCCTGTTGGTGCGATAAGAGCACTGCTGCACTCCCGCTTCGCGGGACGCGCTCACCTGGACACTTTCTTCACCGTGAGGGGAACGGCCACCGATAGCTTTGATCTCCTTTACCCAGTGCCTTGGGGACTACAACTCCCAGGGGCATCACCGCTGCGGCGCCGGTCGTGACAGCAACGCGGGACGCGCGCGGGCTCGCCCATGCCAAGGGCGGGCCCGTCCTAGCTCGTCGAGGTCCGGAAGAGGCTGGGCTGGGCCACCCCATTAACGCCTGAACTGTAAAACTCTGTAACTCATAAGTATCAAAGGTTTATTGTGCATTTTGTTTGCTATGGGGTGGTAATATGAGTAAGCGCAAAGCAGGTGTGGGGATGGGGGTTGTGGGCACATTGGATGCCTTTGTTTCAAGGGCAGAATCGGCTCTAATGCATGAGATTCAACTGACTGAGCGTAGGCTATCACCTGGGCCACCAACATCTCTGGGTATTATTAGCTCTAATGTTTCCTCTACCCATTCCTTACCCGACGGAACCATTTTGAAGCCCAGCCAGCTGCCTTCAGCACATTTTCCCCACTCTCCTCCCAGCCCGGCCAGTCCACCCAGTATTTCCATGGTCACTACCAGGGGTCAGAAGACCAGCCAGGCAACAAATGGAGAACCACCACAAAATAAAAGGGCCACCAAAGAAAAACCCCTTGCCTCCTAGAGCAGTTAAGTATAAAATAGCTGCAAAAGGCATTATAGGTAGTCCACGGTCTAAAAATATGCCCACCAGTACATGCCCCCTTACCTGCCCCCCCATTGGTATTATAGACTCACCTCACCCCACTAATGTGGACGAACTCTGCACATGGATTGAACAGCAACTTTCAGCTTTGATTGACCCACTATATAAGAGGCTGACCTTGATTGAAGATAGACTCTGTAAAATAGAACAGGTTATTTGCAGTAGTCTCCCTAATAACTTTAACAGGCAGGATGGCGGGCCCTTAACACAACCAGAGCGGGGAGACGTAGCTATGTCAAAGGGTGCCCTGGCTAGGGTATGTCCCCCCCTGCCCTTAGTAGGTACAACCCCAGAGGTAATCCAAACTAACAACTTACCCCAAGTGGGCATATCCTTACCGTTGACCTCGCAGCAAGGGAAGCAGTGTATTCGCACATGGCCCTCGGTGTGTTGTGCCGATGGTACTAAGAACAAACACCATTCTTTACATCTCCCCCCGGAAGCTACACCACACAATATTGTTTTGGCTAATGTTCCAGTGCTGCCTGCTAACGCACGAGAGCACTGGTCTATATTGAGAAACAAAGCACTACATTTGCTTAGTAATAGGACCGGCTTAAAAGAGCATCTCTTCAGTGAATTTAAAATGGTCCGTAGAATTCCCTCGGTCGGAAAATCTCGTAAGTCTCTACCCGGTGACTGTGTGGTCTTGAGTTTAGGTCACCAATGTTGGTTCAGCACATTTTTGAGTGCGCTGGTAATAGTTTTATCAAGGCGGACGATATTAAAATCCTTCCCCTGGGCTTTTTCTATCAACCTAATAGTGTTAGGTACAGTGAGAGTAGATGGTTACCCCAGGTTTACGGCCACATTAGCCTGTTACTACTAGCAATCGTTTTGAGATCCTTTCTTCGTTAGAAGACATAGATTGACTTGCAACATTGGGGTGCAACCCCCCCCTCTGGAACCCAAAGCACTGGGAGTCATCTACGGACTGACCCAGGCCTGTCTATGTATGACCCTGTCGGACCGACAATGTTTGGGGCCACGGACGAGGTGAAGACTGTGTATTCCTGCAGTATAGATATAACTGTGGGAGTGGGCTTAATGGAGGTGGACAAGAGAATTGGCGCGGGGCAGGGGCGATAGGCTCTATTAGTCTCCCGCAAGTAAATACCATTATACCATTTAGTACTTCTGGCTTGATATTACCAGTTAGTGATCACTCATCTGATTTGCATGAGAATAATAGTGATGTAATCCAAGGACCTTCAAATCCATATATGTCTATAGTCTCTTGGAATATAGCAGGTTTAGCATCAAAAACCATCTCGATTGACTGCTCAACTTATATCGACAGCCACGATGTTTGGGTATTTCAAGAAACTTGGTCCCTGGCCCAAATATACCATCCAGGTTTCCTAAATTTTTCCAAAGCAGCAGCAGGGAGACAGAAGGGTAGACCCAAGGGTGGTCTCACCTGTTGGGTCAGACATCAAGCGGGATATATGGTGGAAGAAGTATAAATTGATAGCCAGGACATTATGGTCCTGCGCCTACGGAAGACTCGCAAACTTGATGTCCTGATTGTCAATGTCTACGCCCGAGGGCTGCCTGGGGGGAGGAGATCCAACGTGGTCACCCTCCTTGATAGCTTTCTTGAATACAATCGGGGAAGCAGTAATCTGATATTAGCCGGTGACTTTAACTGCTCCTTTGAGCCACTGGATAATGATGACGGCTTGCTTAGCTCTGAGGAGGATGCTCAATGGAACATCCCGCAATTAGAGTTATGTCCCATTAGTAAATGGACCGAAGCAGTGCTTCAACTAAAAGGGCTGTGCCTGGAAAGGGGACTGAGGGCAACGAACGGGAGGTCACAGTCTGATAGAAAGGGCGCACCTACCTTTAACAATGGCCTGAGAAGTAGCCGTATAGATTATATTTTTTTAAATGTCGAATTCTGGCCCTCTCTCTTAGATATGGTGGTGCAGGAGCAGACAGAAAGTGATCATAATCCGCTGGTACTCCACTTATTGGCGCCAGGTCTAAGAGGTTATAATGATAACGCTGTGGAGTACGTAACAGCTGATACCAGGCTAACAAATGACATGAGGAGAGTTAGATGGGTTAGGATTTCCGACAATGTCAGGGAACAGGAACAGATGAAGGCATTGGCAGTTCGCTCTATAAATATTCTTTATAGATGCGACTCTCAGGAGGGCATTAACCAGACTATTGTTCAGACCCCTAATGAATTGTTTTCCCAATTAAAACAATTTTTTATAAAACCTAACAAACCGAGGAAACATCCCTGTGCTAAGGCAGCTTCCTGGTATAATAAATCCTGCAGAGAGGCCTATGTTATTATCAAGGGCTATTAAATCTAAAGCTATGGGCGACATTAAATTGGCCAGGGAAAGGTATAAGACAACCCAATTGTTAGCCAAAAAGGATTGGCATGAGAAACGTTGGCAAGATTTGCTTGCCGCCAGCGAAGGGAAAAATATGGTTAAAGTTTGGCAACTTGTCAACGGGGGTAGTGGCAAACTAAACCAAACTCCTACCAATCATGTCTCTCCCAAATTGTGGGTTTCTCACTCTGAGGCTCAGTTTAGTACCACTAACCATAGCGATGAACCATTCCAATGGGCCATTCCAAGTACTACTATATGCTTCACCAGTGACGAGGTAGAATCTGTCCTTCATTCGATCCCGAGAAGTAGGGCCCCAGGTCCGGATTGTAGACCAGCGGACCTGTTCATATATGATAGGGAACACTGGGTTTCATACATAAAGTTACTCGCTAACGCTATAGCCAGTGGAGCTCCCATCCCCGACACCTCGGCAGGTGCTGAGATCTTACCTATATATAAAAAGGGCGATCGCTCACTACCAGGCAACTACAGGCCAATAAGCCTTATAGACTCAATTCAGAAGGTAGTTGCCAGGTTGGTTTTAAGTAGAATCCAGGCCTGGGTGGAAGAGATGGATATCCTAACACCATTGCAGGCGGGGTTTCGAGCCCACACAAGTACTATAGACCAGGGGGCAGATTTACAAGAAAGTGACGCATCTGTAGAGATGCGTCACTTTCCCTGCGCCACCATGCAAAACCCTTGCGTCATCGTGGATGCGCCGTATTTACAATACGGCGCACCATGGCGCAAAGATTGACATCTGTTGATGGAAAAGTCACGCATTGCTGGAGTTGTGTCGCAAGCACGGCGCAACTCCAGCAATGCGTGTTGCGGCCTATTCCCAATACACTGCGTCACTCCTTACGCCTGTTTCAAGCAGGCGTAATTTTTGATGCAGTGGCGTCCTAAATGTCACGCAGTGAAATCTTGTAGATTTCACTGCGTCACTTTTATGAGGCTTTCCTGCGTGGGAACGCCTACCCTGCATACATTATACCTGCGCAGGTATAATGTCAAGCAGGGCTTTACAATGTGACGCATCTCCCTAGATGCGTCACGTTGTAAATGGGCTGCAACTTTTACGCTGCCGATGCGTCACAAAAGTGACACAACAACAGCGCAAAACTGACGCAAGGGGCTTGTAAATCTGCCCCCAGGTTTTTAGATTCGTGCTCATTTACTGGAGGGTAGTTATTATTTGAGGGGGCTCAATCTATGCGGCATTTGTTGATCTCAAATCCGCGTTTGATTTAGTCCCTCGTTCCAAAATGTGGAGAACATTTATGGATATGGGGATGCCGTTGGAACTACTGTCCTTCCTAGTAAAACTGCATGAATCAAATTACACGCAGGTTCGCTGGGGAATGCAGGGGAAGGTTACGGATAGGTTTTCTGTCAATAGGGGGCTTAGACATGGGTGCGTTCTAGCACCAACCCTGTTCTCCCTATTTGTAAATAGAGTTGTTCAGGATTATACTACCTATCCCACAGATGCTCCAATGTTAGTGGGTATGAAGATACCACTGCTCATGTTCGCAGATGACACCTTAATTATATCCAAGACCCAACAGGGTCTTCAAGCAGCACTATCCCGCTTTGAGGTGTTCTGTAAACAATTAAATAAATAAAACGAATTTCGTAGCGTGCGCTGCATCGCAAATTCGTTTTATTTATTTAATTGTTTACTTACCTGCAATTATCCATATTCCGGTTTTTAGAAACCCCCACCCTGCCCCTCCCCCGCCCCGCCGTACCGCCCCACGGAACTCCCTCCACGGGCCGCGGCTGCCCACCTGGCCCCACTGCCCCAACGCTCTTACCTGCACGGGCCGCGGCTAGTCACAACTGATAGTGGTTAAGGTGAGAGGCAAGCCTTACTACAAAGACGTAGGTGGCAGATAGAGAAACAGAGCTTTCACCAACCGTCGCTCTGTTCTGTCTACCACAGAACATTTTCCAGGAAAAGGCTGGATCAGAAGATATCCAGAAAAAGAGCGTGCAGCCTTGCAGGGAAACCAGCACGGACATAATGTAGGGGGCTCCCGCCCAGAAGCATAGCAAGAGTCCATGGGCCCTGGTATAAGCATGCAAAATGGCCGCTTTTTCTGCTGCTGTGGTAGTAAAATACAGTGAGTCCCTCTGGGCTCCTGGCCCCGGTGCAACAATGGTAGTAGCTATGCCTGTGCTCATGCCGCGGAAGGGTGGTGACCCTGAAAGGAAAGAGCAAAAAACTCTTCAGCAGATATGTGAACATAGGGATGGGGGGTGATGGGAGGGGGGGTGAGCTTATGTAACGTGGCTGGGTCATTTGAAATGGGGCATGTAAGGCCAACAACAATGGGATTTATAGAATGGTGACAACGTGACGCTGTTATAACCCAGATGACCGGACCCACAGCGCTCTGGAACAAAAAAAAGCTCTTGTCACGAGGAGCAAACTGAAAACATTACCCGAAGCGAATGCAATCCTCTCAGTTTGACTTGTAAAAACAGCAGGATTCCTTAAGAAATGTTTTGACAACAAAACGATTCACAAGAGAATCTGTGCGAACAGAGAGAAAAGGCAAAGAGAGAAATCCCGCTCTGAAAATACAGCCTGGGCCTCAGCACAGCGAGGCCTTGGAGATGAGGGCCGAAATGACGGCAGCAGCGCAGAGATAAAAAAAAAAAACGAGGCTTGTTCCTTTCCTGATAGTGCAGGCAGGTGAAAGGTGAAATGGAGCACGCAGCTGTCGCCCACATAGTGCGATGGAAATAAGATGAAGGGCATTTTAAGATCCGTGAAATAAAAAATAGGCATTCCCTACAGACAAATAGTCGTACATGTTTAGGGACCATTATTCTAAGCCTCTCTGTTTCGTTATTATTACATTTTTACCTAACCGCGACCAGGAGTCCAGCATCGTGCTCTCACAAACCTATAATTTCAAGGGTTTCTGAGCCCGTACATCTATAATATCTGCCAAAGTCTCGATTCTGAAATCAACAGGATAGCAGCAAAACACTGAAGATTTGTGACAACATGTCAAGATACATTAAGGGCTTGTAGCAGCACGCCAGCAGTTAAGACAGTAACAGACGTGCCACAGCACAAAAATATAAAGAACTATGTATAATGACGAATAAAGGATACCCCACGCCGCCCATATGTACGAAGGATACTTCAAGTCACCTTGGAGTGTTTCACGTCTCCTTGATCAGTTGCATTATCCCAATGACGTATGATTGAAGATATCTTTGTCCATATATAGAACTCTACAAGAGGTATTATTATATTCATACCTTCTTAGGAGACATTTGTCAAGAAATCGCAGGTTATAAACATGGATGTCGATTCCCCAAAATGCCAGGGGTAGCGGAAGTGACATAACACAGCTTTTGACATCGATGACATCACAGGAGGTGACATCACATGCCCTTTCACCCTCAATCCCAGGAAAGTGATGCCACATGACCTTGCTCCAATCGCATCACAATAATTGATGTCACTGAATCCTAATGTGTCACTTGAAGAGAAAATATATTGAAATTTACTAGCAAGAGTCACAAAAAAGAGATTGAAAAAACAACAATAATTCTCATGCTCACCAGTATTTATACATGTGAACAGCATATTGAATAAAAGCTAAATAATTGGCTTGAGTTACTACTTCTCATTATTAACAAGTTTTGATTTATGAACACTTGTAAGGAAACATCTCTCCTTAGAAGCATAGAGTTGAATGTTTTTTTAAATACATCATTAACTGTTGCTAAGAAAAAGCTTCCCTCATTTAATGAAACAAAATCATAAACACAAAACCGTAAATACATACATAGATAGAAGGGTTGGGGTCAGCTCTCTTCATTCATTGGCCTGCTCAGGCGCGTAAAGCCCATTGGGCTCAAAGGGCTTCAGCCCCCTGTCGTGTGTGTCAGCCCGGCTGAGACAGCTTCCCGGGCGCGCACACAGCTGCACCCGAGTACTTCACAGGTCTTTAAAAGGCCATTTACTTGCTAAAGAGGCTTTGTTGTGTTTTCACCCCTTCTTAGAGCCCCTGCATCTCCACTCTGCATATTGCTGGAAGAATCAGCCCACCCCGAAATTTGTAGTAGCCCCGCCCCCCGAAATGTGTCTCTAGTTGCGCCTCCGGGCCTGCTCAATAGTATTTAACATTTTGCTTCTACCCGCTACAGCGTACGTCATAGAGCAAGGGTCAGCCCACTTTATCAATTTGTTGCCTTACGCTGCGAGTGTCAGGATTTTGCTGGATGTCAGGGATTTGTTGATTTGCAAGTCTTTTGTCTTTCCATTATTTATGATTTTTATTTTTTAGTGAATCCTTGGTGTCTAAACTAAGTCTTCAGGTTACAATAATTATAATAGTACCTTTTGTCTTCGTGCCAATAAGCATGATATTTTCCTCTGACAGGATTAAAACTAAATGGGGTTCCTTTGCTTATTCTATTCAAATTGTAAGCATTTGTTTTTTCATTTAAAATTATTATTAAAAGCGTATGGTGCCACGTTTAGGGCAAATTTTCTTTTCTTTGTATTTTTGTGGCATAGCAGTGCAATAATAAAAAAACTTCTCACCAGCTTGTCAAGGCCAGAGCTATTGGGTTTGCAAAAAACTTGTTTTTCATGTTGTCACAATAATGAAGCAATGCAGCAAGTTTTAAAAATGTGCATTTTTTCATTTGTTTAATTTTATGTTGCATTGGAGAGTGCTGCACTGTTGAATGATTTGTTTTACCAAACAGAAAGTGTAATGTGCCAGTGGGTGCTGTTGGACGTAAACAGTGCTCATCACCGCACTGTTTGGCTTCTGTTCTTGCAGTGCTTAATTTGTAAAACTAAATGAAAAACAGGTGCCAATCTCAAATATCTTATAGGAAGCTGCCACCATGTCCACCACTGGCACAACCCTATTGCACCACTGGTGCAGGCAACTTTCAACACTGGTGTGGCCTCTGTTTAGTTTGTAAAACAAATAAGTGCTGTTGGTGTTGTCCACAACCACGGCATTAGCTCTGTTTTACTCTGAAAACACTCACTCTGCTATGGTGTGTGGATAGGTGTGAAATTGGAAAAATGGGAATGTACGGATCACCATAGGCTCAGATGATTTTGCTGACTATGTTTCGTTATGCTACTTTTTATGTGGCGCCTTAATACTTGTTGAAAAACCATAAACATTTGTTTGCTCTACTTTAGATATATCCCTCTTACAACTAACTGCCTGTGATTCAATGTTTAGTCAATGGGGAAAATATTTTTTTTCCACCATCTCCCACTTTTTTGTTTCAAAATGTAGGGATGTATGCATCAAGGTTGCCAGAAATTTAAGTTGTCTAGACTTTACTCTACCTCCTTCTGCTTTTATCTACCACCATACACTCCTGCCCCCTTATTTCACTCTTGCAACTTGTTTTTCATGCCTGCTTTCTCCTGTTGACACTGTATTTCTATCTTTTGCTTTCTCCTTCTTCCCTCCTCGATTCTCTCCCTTGCCCTAGGTCAAAGCCTCTTGATGGAAAATAGGTCCTAGACTCCAAAAATGAGTGTCAGTAGGCCCCACTAGCAAACACTGGCTCAAATTAAGAAACTGACGTACATGCACAATAGTGTTATAATATTGTTGTCAAGAGATTTTCATTTTTGATTTGTGATTTTTCTTGTTCGATGTTGATGACCCAAATTTGTCAATTTGCACTGGTATAGGTGTCAAATTTTTGATGCAGGTAAGATCAATTGTTCCACATGTCAATATTCATCTGATTCTCTCACATTCTTTGACAGATAGTTCAATATAACTGTCATAGAGAATGTGCAGTTCTTGCAAGGTGCACACTGACTTTGATATCTGTAGAACAGTCTGAACGACCTCTCCGAAGTTTTGCATGTATGAAATCTTGACCATTCGCAGTTGTGACATATAGTCCACAACATCAGCAGTTTTCAATAAACATATCTTTTTGAATTGAAATTCTTCAGGTGAAAGTTTTTTTTCGAGCTCTTGTATGAGTTTGTGCTTCACTGGTTTGGTTGCAGCATCTTCATCAAGTAATGTGTTTAATGAAGAAGATCCTGCAACAGAATGTCCTTGCTAAATTCAGCCTTTCTTTTGCTACATCCTTCTCTCTATATGCTTGTGAAAGTAGTTTTTTTGTAACCTGTTCTGTAGTGGATAGTTGGATGAAACTCTTACTATGGTAATTATAGCGTGGAAGTTTAGCTTTAGTGATTAACTCAAATAGTTTTTTCTCTTTTAATACAAATCTCTCCTGCTTCAGTACTGCATATAGTTTTGATCCATAATCCAGGACATTTAATAGACGTGTCGTTATATCGTTACCCACATATTGCTTGGTCACAAAGTTGTGGAGTCGCACAGGCTCAGTCATTGCAAAGGGGTTTCCTTAGTGCTGCGTGAAATGAAGAAGGCTGTCAACATATTTATTAAAACATTCTCCTCTCTTTCCCACAAGTTCGTGGTGAGGAACAGTTTCAAGATGGTCCATTAATTTTGAATTTGTCATCTCTCTGAAAACATTGCAAATAGAAAGGACTTCATCGAAACTAGCTGCCATTGAGCAACATAGTCACTTTTACGTGTCTCAACAACAATTATCTTGGAGCTGTTCTATGATCTCTGGATCGCCTGTTCCAGTTTCATATCTGGAGCCACAGCATTACAACTTCTCTCTCTGTCTTTCACCACAAAATGTCTTTGGAAGAATTTTCTGTAGAGGTATGGTTTTTCCATCTCTAGCTTTTTGACTCTTTACAAATACCAGGACCCATTCTCAGGTCATTTATGCAATCGAATTCACAAAACACAGTATTCAGTGACTCCACAGTCTTCACGTGCAGCTCCCAATCATCGTTCTGATCAGCACGTACCAAGTTTTTCACTAGAGCTATCATGTGTAAAACATTTCCCCAGTGGTTGCAAAGTTCTGATTTTTCTTCACATGCTTTGACAAACTATACAAACTTGGTTTTCTGATTTTGAACTGTGTGTATTAAATATTGCCTGGCTTTGCATGTCTTTTGAATGAAGTGCACCCTGTGCCTTTTTAACTTCTAAGATAAGAGATGCAAAACCTAAGTTGCCATTCTTGTTCCAGAAAGCATTCCAACACAATGTTTCTATAACCGCAGATATGATGAGCATACCTTGTAACGAACAAACATAATGAGTTCTAATCGAACTGACTGGACAGCTTTGCTTCCAAAGATTTCAGCCTCAATAAGTGCATTGTCTATGCCACATCCACTGAGATAACTTCCTGCACACCGCAATGCAACTTGTGTCATGTGGAAAACGCCCATCATTGGATAAAAATCATCACATTCTACTGGATTGTTCATAAAATGTCAGCAACAATACGGAAAAACCTTGATCACAGACAATTGGCCCCCCGATAGGCTGGTCTTCAAGCTGAGCATGCACATTTTGGAAAGTTTTTAGAGCTGTGTATACTGTTGCATAGTTTGTGACTGGACATAGTAATACTGGTAAAAACCCAGCCTTCTTTAGTGGGACTGTATTCTGGGAGATCAGAGCATGAATTTCAGCCCATGGAGGAACTGGCTTCTCTTCATCCATCAGTCCACACTAAATAAGCGATATGATAAATTCAGTTAAATCAGCTTTGCAGACCGCAGCATCAGGTAGAAGAAGATCCACATTCTCAGCCCTTTGAAATTTTCTGTTAGACTGGGACGTGTTGATGGTTTGTAGTGATGGTGCACACAGTGGCAAGTCAGTTGGGTAATAAGTTTGCAGCTTCATTTGTTTACGCCTACAGCTGACACAGCTGTTTTCCCATCAGCTACTTCATTGGTACAGACTTGAAAAAGCACCATGGCAGTAACATGTGTGCTGGTTGTTCCAGACAAAGAAGAGCTGTCTTCAAAATCAAAATTATCAAGAGTAGCACTTGTAAATCCTTTCCTGGTAAAGTGACTTGGAAGTGGTGTGCTGTCAGGTTCACAGGAATTTACAGCATGAGCTGCTAACAAGTTAATGCTCCGTACTATGTCATTATAACTTGTTGATACACCAATCCTATTCATTGAATAGATTAGCTCTCTACTTTTGCATATGTCATAGATTGTGTGGGAAGTCATTATGTGTAGTGGAGTTTTCTTTTTGCCATAATGTAATTCATAAAACATGATTTGGAAAAGACAGCGTATTTGCACAGCATAAGCCTGTCGATTCATGGGATTGCCTTCTACTTCTTTGCTTATATCTTCAAAGCCGTCATCAATGTTGTCGGCTTCTGTTCCATAACAAGAACTTTAGTCCGTAACAGTTTTGCTTTGCTGATATTAAAACATGTTGTAAAAAAAGTTAAGATAACATGAGGCATTCTTGTTGACTCCCATGATTTGCGGAGCTCTGAGGTATCCCAAAATGTAAAACTAGCAGCCGTATTGTCGGATTATTGCTCCCGCATCGTCGGATTCTCCCACAAAGCACACAGAAAGGTCAATGGGAGGTATAAAGCCCAGCAGGAGTTATCTCCCCAAATACTTATAATAACCACAAAGTAAACACCTGTATATAATCAAGAGAGCAGAAGGAGGGATAATTAGTGAGAATTGGTGTTTTCTCACCCACCAGAGGTGGCATGCCTCGTCATAGGGAAACTCCTCGCACTGTGATGCCTAGTCACGGTGCGGGCTATGATCCCCTCACTAAAGGGAGAAGCTCAGGGATGTTTTCAGAGGTATGATAAATACCTTTCTAATGAGTGAAAAGTAGTGAGAGGACGCAGAGCAGAAATGAAAGAATCTGATCTAAAATTGGCTACAAGGTACACTACAGGATTAATTCATGCATCCTTGGGTCAGTATTAAAACCAAGCAGTAAACCAGACAGGCGTGATTACGTCCGCTGGATTTTTTCAAAGCAGTAGGTCGACATGTTTCTGCCTCTGACACTCCTCAGAGGTGTCGCAGTATTCCTCAGGACCTATGTAACAAATGCTCCTGCTTAAGTGCTCAAAGTGAAATGACAGAAATTTGGATACAACACCAGTGGTCCAAAAATATGTCCAGAGTAGGGATCCACTGCTAGTCTCCCGCTAACATCAGGATTAATGCCTCGCCTCAAGCCCAGGCATGAGGCTCAGGGTACATTCTCCCCAGCTGTGACAGCTCATCAGCAGTGGTGTCACGCCGAGTCAAAGGCATCACAAGATTTGTCATTAAGTCCAAAATCTAAATCTTTCAGGATGTTTCCTAAAATGGTTTCTGCTGATTTTACTGCATCCTGTGATCTTATTTTGGCAGCAAGAACGTCATGAGTCTAATCAGCTGAGAATACTACAAGTGGCTCCTTCTGTTTGTTAGACTGACAAAAACAAATTCTGTCATTTTACATTCTCACCAGAAAAATCTTAATTTTATTTTTATGGATTAACACAGTTTCATCAATGTTGACCAATATTTCTCTGATTTCACTGAGTCAGCACTCAAGAGTGGATTTAAAACTTGATTTGCTTTTTCAAAGAGTGCAAACTTAACTAAAGGAAGGTGGTTACAGTGTCGCTGGGAGCTCATTGTACATTCAGATTTTCGAATGTATGTACGCACACGCAGTTCAGGTGGACATGCAAATCCACTGCAAATACACTCACCTCGCTGTTTAGATCAGCTACTCTGCTTAAATCTTCATCTTGGAAGAAACTAGCTGCAGATAAAAACATGTTTGCTCTTTGAGACTCACATACTCTGTGCTTTGTTCTTTTGGCAATCCCTTGGCCCTTGTTCTGGCTAAACCACTGATAACATATTGAAGATCCTCAGCTTTCTAATCAGTTTTTGGAGGTACATGAGGGGTAGCCATCAATCCTCTAAGTGGATGAGCATTGGGTTTGGTTGTCATCGCTTTCTCAGGAGACTCAGATTCTTGTTGTGATTCACTGGTGTCTGCTATTATTTTTTTCCAGGCTTTTTGCCGTTGTTTATGACTTGTATCACTTGTTGTTACAATGATAAAATATTTGATCCTCTACACCCATCCGTTTCAATATTTTGTAAACCTCGTCTTGCCGCATTTCAACAGCATCTCAAATTCTCTTCTTTCCAGCTGCAGTTGATGTTAGCTTTTCTTTTTGATTAGTTTGGCATATGACACATTTTTCTTTGACCTCAGATTTTGCAGGTAGCAACACTCTTCAAATAATATTAAAATAAATTATAATATGATGGCTAAAATACATCATTATTGAGACGCCATTTTGGAAAATGGCGAAAGGGTTTCTCTGAGGAGTTAGTCTCTGTCTCTAAAAGACTACTTGACCCCCAAAACCCATGTTTTGACACCAAAATTAAGTCCACATCCACTGAGATAACTTCCTGCACACCGCAATGCAACTTGTGTCATGTGGAAAACGCCCATCATTGGATAAAGATCATCAAATTCTACTGGATTGTTCATAAAATGTCAGCAACAATACGGAAAAACCTTGATCACAGACAATTGGCCCCCCGATAGGCTGGTCTTCAAGCTGAGCATGCACATTTTGGAAAGTTTTTAGAGCTGTGTATACTGTTGCATAGTTTGTGACTGAACATAGTAATACTGGTAAAAACCCAGCCTTCTTTAGTGGGACTGTATTCTGGGAGATCAAAGCATGAATTTCAGCCCATGGAGGAACTGGCTTCTCTTCATCCATCAGTCCACACTAAATAAGCGATATGATAAATTCAGTTAAATCAGCTTTGCAGACCGCAGCATCAGGTAGAAGAAGATCCACATTCTCAGCCCTTTGAAATTTTCTGTTAGACTGGGACGTGTTGATGGTTTGTAGTGATGTTGCACACAGTGGCAAGTCAGTTGGGTAATAAGTTTGCAGCTTCATTTGTTTACGCCTACAGCTGACACAGCTGTTTTCCCATCAGCTACTTCATTGGTACAGACTTGAAAAAGCACCATGGCAGTAACATGTGTGCTGGTTGTTCCAGACAAAGAAGAGCTGTCTTCAAAATCAAAATTATCAAGAGTAGCACTTGTAAATCCTTTCCTGGTAAAGTGACTTGGAAGTGGTGTGCTGTCAGGTTCACAGGAATTTACAGCATGAGCTGCTAACAAGTTAATGCTCCGTACTATGTCATTATAACTTGTTGATACACCAATCCTATTCATTGAATAGATTAGCTCTCTACTTTTGCATATGTCATAGATTGTGTGGGAAGTCATTATGTGTAGTGGAGTTTTCTTTTTGCCATAATGTAATTCATAAAACATGATTTGGAAAAGACAGCGTATTTGCACAGCATAAGCCTGTCGGTTCATGGGATTGCCTTCTACATCTTTGCTTATATCTTCAAAGCCATCATCAATGTTGTCGGCTTCTGTTCCATAACAAGAACTTTAGTCCGTAACAGTTTTGCTTTGCTGATATTAAAACATGTTGTAAAAAAAGTTAAGATAACATGAGGCATTCTTGTTGACTCCCATGATTTGCGGAGCTCTGAGATATCCCAAAATGTAAAACTAGCAGCCGTATTGTCGGATTATTGCTCCCGCATCGTCGGATTCTCCCACTATCGTACTAACTCCGTAACCCCTACCAAGTTCCGCTGACCCTTGTCCTTCGATCCAAGACGAGGAATATATTACAATATCCTAGCCCATCGGCCACGACTCTCTTTTCATACTAAAAATATCGTCTCTGATACAACCGCGGCTGCGGTTATTCAGGTTGTACCTTACAGGCATTATTGTCCTCTGTCCTGATGATGATCCTTGCATTTACTTAGTAGGATCGAAACGCCATCGACACTCACAAATACCCGATATGTTGTAAAAACCGTGATTTTGACACATAAGGGTGTTGTTTATAATGTTTGTTTCTCCATTATTTATGCTATCTATAACAAACTATGTTTCATGCCTGAACCTTTTTGCCTCTTTCACCTAATGTATGTACTGGACGCAGGCTTGTGTCCCACTTTATGAATCCTCTAATTGTTTGGTCATCTGTCCGGCTGGAAAAGTCTCTCAAATTATAAGTACTGATTGGGTCCTTATTTATCACTAATGCTACTCTTTCTATGTCTAGGGACGATTGTTGCTTAGAATTAAAATGTAAATCAAAGCACACAGAAAGGTCAATGGGAGGTATAAAGCCCAGCAGGAGTTATCTCCCCAAATACTTATAATAACCACAAAGTAAACACCTGTATATAATCAAGGGAGCAGAAGGAGGGATAATTAGTGAGAATTGGTGTTTTCTCACCCACCAGAGGTGGCATGCCTCGTCATAGGGAAACTCCTCGCACTGTGATGCCTAGTCACGGTGCGGGCTATGATCCCCTCACTAAAGGGAGAAGCTCAGGGATGTTTTCAGAGGTATGATAAATACCTTTCTAATGAGTGAAAAGTAGTGAGAGGACGCAGAGCAGAAATGAAAGAATCTGATCTAAAATTGGCTACAAGGTACACTACAGGATTTATTCATGCATCCTTGGGTCAGTATTAAAACCAAGCAGTAAACCAGACAGGCGTGATTACGTCCGCTGGATTTTTTCAAAGCAGTAGGTCGACATGTTTCTGCCTCTGACACTCCTCAGAGGTGTCGCAGTATTCCTCAGGACCTATGTAACAAATGCTCCTGCTTAAGTGCTCAAAGTGAAATGACAGAAATTTGGATACAACACCAGTGGTCCAAAAATATGTCCAGAGTAGGGATCCACTGCTAGTCTCCCGCTAACATCAGGATTAATGCTTCGCCTCAAGCCCAGGCATGAGGCTCAGGGTACATTCTCCCCAGCTGTGACAGCTCATCAGCAGTGGTGTCACGCCGAGTCAAAGGCATCACAAGATTTGTCATTAAGTCCAAAATCTAAATCTTTCAGGATGTTTCCTAAAATGGTTTCTGCTGATTTTACTGCATCCTGTGATCTTATTTTGGCAGCAAGAATGTCATGAGTCTAATCAGCTGAGAATACTACAAGTGGCTCCTTCTGTTTGTTAGACTGACAAAAACAAATTCTGTCATTTTACATTCTCACCAGAAAAATCTTAATTTTATTTTTATGGATTAACACAGTTTCATCAATGTTGACCAATATTTCTCTGATTTCACTGAGTCAGCACTCAAGAGTGGATTTAAAACTTGATTTGCTTTTTCAAAGAGTGCAAACTTAACTAAAGGAAGGTGGTTACAGTGTCGCTGGGAGCTCATTGTACATTCAGATTTTCGAATGTATGTACGCACACGCAGTTCAGGTGGACATGCAAATCCACTGCAAATACACTCACCTCGCTGTTTAGATCAGCTACTCTGCTTAAATCTTCATCTTGGAAGAAACTAGCTGCAGATAAAAACATGTTTGCTCTTTGAGACTCACATACTCTGTGCTTTGTTCTTTTGGCAATCCCTTGGCCCTTGTTCTGGCTAAACCACTGATAACATATTGAAGATCCTCAGCTTTCTAATCAGTTTTTGGAGGTACATGAGGGGTAGCCATCAATCCTCTAAGTGGATGAGCATTGGGTTTGGTTGTCATCGCTTTCTCAGGAGACTCAGATTCTTGTTGTGATTCACTGGTGTCTGCTATTATTTTTTTCCAGGCTTTTTGCCGTTGTATATGACTTGTATCACTTGTTGTTACAATGATAAAATATTTGATCCTCTACACCCATCCGTTTCAATATTTTGTAAACCTCGTCTTGCCGCATTTCTACAGCATCTCAAATTCTCTTCTTTCCAGCTGCAGTTGATGTTAGCTTTTCTTTTTGATTAGTTTGGCATATGACACATTTTTCTTTGACCTCAGATTTTGCAGGTAGCAACACTCTTCAAATAATATTAAAATAAATTATAATATGATGGCTAAAATACATCATTATTGAGACGCCATTTTGGAAAATGGCGAAAGGGTTTCTCTGAGGAGTTAGTCTCTGTCTCTAAAAGACTACTTGACCCCCAAAACCCATGTTTTGACACCAAAATTAAGTCCACATCCACTGAGATAACTTCCTGCACACCGCAATGCAACTTGTGTCATGTGGAAAACACCCATCATTGGATAAAGATCATCAAATTCTACTGGATTGTTCATAAAATGTCAGCAACAATACGGAAAAACCTTGATCACAGACAATTGGCCCCCCGATAGGCTGGTCTTCAAGCTGAGCATGCACATTTTGGAAAGTTTTTAGAGCTGTGTATACTGTTGCATAGTTTGTGACTGGACATAGTAATACTGGTAAAAACCCAGCCTTCTTTAGTGGGACTGTATTCTGGGAGATCAGAGCATGAATTTCAGCCCATGGAGGAACTGGCTTCTCTTCATCCATCAGTCCACACTAAATAAGCGATATGATAAATTCAGTTAAATCAGCTTTGCAGACCGCAGCATCAGGTAGAAGAAGATCCACATTCTCAGCCCTTTGAAATTTTCTGTTAGACTGGGACGTGTTGATGGTTTGTAGTGATGTTGCACACAGTGGCAAGTCAGTTGGGTAATAAGTTTGCAGCTTCATTTGTTTACGCCTACAGCTGACACAGCTGTTTTCCCATCAGCTACTTCATTGGTACAGACTTGAAAAAGCACCATGGCAGTAACATGTGTGCTGGTTGTTCCAGACAAAGAAGAGCTGTCTTCAAAATCAAAATTATCAAGAGTAGCACTTGTAAATCCTTTCCTGGTAAAGTGACTTGGAAGTGGTGTGCTGTCAGGTTCACAGGAATTTACAGCATGAGCTGCTAACAAGTTAATGCTCCGTACTATGTCATTATAACTTGTTGATACACCAATCCTATTCATTGAATAGATTAGCTCTCTACTTTTGCATATGTCATAGATTGTGTGGGAAGTCATTATGTGTAGTGGAGTTTTCTTTTTGCCATAATGTAATTCATAAAACATGATTTGGAAAAGACAGCGTATTTGCACAGCATAAGCCTGTCGGTTCATGGGATTGCCTTCTACTTCTTTGCTTATATCTTCAAAGCCGTCATCAATGTTGTCGGCTTCTGTTCCATAACAAGAACTTTAGTCCGTAACAGTTTTGCTTTGCTGATCTTAAAACATGTTGTAAAAAAAGTTAAGATAACATGAGGCATTCTTGTTGACTCCCATGATTTGCGGAGCTCTGAGGTATCCCAAAATGTAAAACTAGCAGCCGTATTGTCGGATTATTGCTCCCGCATCGTCGGATTCTCCCACTATCGTACTAACTCCGTAACCCCTACCAAGTTCCGCTGACCCTTGTCCTTCGATCCAAGACGAGGAATATATTACAATATCCTAGCCCATCGGCCACGACTCTCTTTTCATACTAAAAATATCGTCTCTGATACAACCGCGGCTGCGGTTATTCAGGTTGTACCTTACAGGCATTATTGTCCTCTGTCCTGATGATGATCCTTGCATTTACTTAGTAGGATCGAAACGCCGTCGACACTCACAAATACCCGATATGTTGTAAAAACCGTGATTTTGACACATAAGGGTGTTGTTTATAATGTTTGTTTCTCCATTATTTATGCTATCTATAACAAACTATGTTTCATGCCTGAACCTTTTTGCCTCTTTCACCTAATGTATGTACTGGACGCAGGCTTGTGTCCCACTTTATGAATCCTCTAATTGTTTGGTCATTTTTCTACATTAGTAAAACTCATGACCTCTGTCCGGCTGGACAAGTCTCTCAAATTATAAGTACTGATTGGGTCCTTATTTATCACTAATGCTACTCTTTCTATGTCTAGGGACGATTGTTGCTTAGAATTAAAATGTAAATCAAAGCACACAGAAAGGTCAATGGGAGGTATAAAGCCCAGCAGGAGTTATCTCCCCAAATACTTATAATAACCACAAAGTAAACACCTGTATATAATCAAGAGAGCAGAAGGAGGGATAATTAGTGAGAATTGGTGTTTTCTCACCCACCAGAGGTGGCATGCCTCGTCATAGGGAACCTCCTCGCACTGTGATGCCTAGTCACGGTGCGGGCTATGATCCCCTCACTAAAGGGAGAAGCTCAGGGATGTTTTCAGAGGTATGATAAATACCTTTCTAATGAGTGAAAAGTAGTGAGAGGACGCAGAGCAGAAATGAAAGAATCTGATCTAAAATTGGCTACAAGGTACACTACAGGATTTATTCATGCATCCTTGAGTCAGTATTAAAACCAAGCAGTAAACCAGACAGGCGTGATTACGTCCGCTGGATTTTTTCAAAGCAGTAGGTCGACATGTTTCTGCCTCTGACACTCCTCAGAGGTGTCGCAGTATTCCTCAGGACCTATGTAACAAATGCTCCTGCTTAAGTGCTCAAAGTGAAATGACAGAAATTTGGATACAACACCAGTGGTCCAAAAATATGTCCAGAGTAGGGATCCACTGCTAGTCTCCCGCTAACATCAGGATTAATGCCTCGCCTCAAGCCCAGGCATGAGGCTCAGGGTACATTCTCCCCAGCTGTGACAGCTCATCAGCAGTGGTGTCACGCCGAGTCAAAGGCATCACAAGATTTGTCATTAAGTCCAAAATCTAAATCTTTCAGGATGTTTCCTAAAATGGTTTCTGCTGATTTTACTGCATCCTGTGATCTTATTTTGGCAGCAAGAACGTCATGAGTCTAATCAGCTGAGAATACTACAAGTGGCTCCTTCTGTTTGTTAGACTGACAAAAACAAATTCTGTCATTTTACATTCTCACCAGAAAAATCTTAATTTTATTTTTATGGATTAACACAGTTTCATCAATGTTGACCAATATTTCTCTGATTTCACTGAGTCAGCACTCAAGAGTGGATTTAAAACTTGATTTGCTTTTTCAAAGAGTGCAAACTTAACTAAAGGAAGGTGGTTACAGTGTCGCTGGGAGCTCATTGTACATTCAGATTTTCGAATGTATGTACGCACACGCAGTTCAGGTGGACATGCAAATCCACTGCAAATACACTCACCTCGCTGTTTAGATCAGCTACTCTGCTTAAATCTTCATCTTGGAAGAAACTAGCTGCAGATAAAAACATGTTTGCTCTTTGAGACTCACATACTCTGTGCTTTGTTCTTTTGGCAATCCCTTGGCCCTTGTTCTGGCTAAACCACTGATAACATATTGAAGATCCTCAGCTTTCTAATCAGTTTTTGGAGGTACATGAGGGGTAGCCATCAATCCTCTAAGTGGATGAGCATTGGGTTTGGTTGTCATCGCTTTCTCAGGAGACTCAGATTCTTGTTGTGATTTACTGGTGTCTGCTATTATTTTTTTCCAGGCTTTTTGCCGTTGTATATGACTTGTATCACTTGTTGTTACAATGATAAAATATTTGATCCTCTACACCCATCCGTTTCAATATTTTGTAAACCTCGTCTTGCCGCATTTCTACAGCATCTCAAATTCTCTTCTTTCCAGCTGCAGTTGATGTTAGCTTTTCTTTTTGATTAGTTTGGCATATGACACATTTTTCTTTGACCTCAGATTTTGCAGGTAGCAACACTCTTCAAATAATATTAAAATAAATTATAATATGATGGCTAAAATACATCATTATTGAGACGCCATTTTGGAAAATGGCGAAAGGGTTTCTCTGAGGAGTTAGTCTCTGTCTCTAAAAGACTACTTGACCCCCAAAACCCATGTTTTGACACCAAAATTAAGTATTTAGGACTCATGGTTCCTAAAATATTACATCATCACTGCAACATATCCCCCATTTTTAAAAATGTCGTTCAGAAAAATTAGCAAGGATTAGCATTTTCCACACAATCTAAATGACTTCTCTAATGATCCAAAAACACAAACCAAAAATGAAAATCGCTGGTCAACAATTTTTTTATGGAGGTATATCAAGGGGCCAGGACTACTAGCAGACTCAGCATGTTTTGACAGGCTTCTCAGCTACCCTCTTATGCACAGGATTTCCAAACAGTACATGGGTGGCAGAAGTGGGGTGTATAAGCAGGTATAAGAGGTGAGCATGTCATGTTTGCCGAAAAACATGGGATGTACACTCAATACCTAACACCCTACAGAGGAGACCAAAGAACTAATAAAAGACTTAACACTACCATTCAAGGTGCCATGTGGTATGAGCAAGCAACCATTGAGCAATGTACAGTGAGCTGCAGGTACTTCCTGCTGTGCAGTTATCAGTATGCACTGGCCTGTGAGAGATGCACAACAGGAAGTGCACCATGAAAATAATGCACTGAGCAATCAGCAGTCAGGAATGTGGAATTCATATAGCCTGACGTTTTGAACATATTGTTTGGGGCCCAGGACAACACGTTTTATGGTTGTTTTGTACTTGAGACGAGTAGGCTCAACCCCCTGCAGCACTGACCCTTTGGCTGCCAGATTACAGTACCATGTTATGAATCAGGAAAGGGCATTGTCTGCAGTTAAGGTAATATTGATGTCCATGTGTTAAAACAGTTTGAACTTGTCTTTATAGTTCATTAATAAAAGCCTTTATTATTTGGGTTACCGCTTTAAGGAAATGTTGCAAGCTCAGACTGCACTACTGACAGTGGTTCCAGTATAAAAATGTGTACACATGTTTGCAAAGTTTAACAATTTGTGGCTATGTACAAGACTTCCAGGATGCTCTCTGATTAGATGAAAATATATTCAAGAGCTTGAAAGCAAGATTGATGACTCTTTGCTTTCAAAATAAAAAATGCAACTATGAAAACATTTTTTTTGCTAAACTACTTAAGTAATTTTAGGTACCATTTCTTTGAAGTATCATTTAGTAAAATGTGTTGAATCATGCTACTATTTCCCAAAAATATTCATAATGGAAAATTAGTGTAATCAGTTTCAAAAAAATTATATGAAACATGAAAATAAACAAGCCTTGGCAAAGCCTATAGGTATGACATGGGTGGTCAACCTTTTGGTTTTGTCAATGCGTGTCGTGTTTAGACATGATTTTTGTAAAACTTTATTGATGTGGGAGCTACCGGTCCCTCATTATTACAACAAACATTTGCAAAAGCAAAGATATTTTGGTCTAAAAAAAAACATTGCTACAGTAGTCAGTTCCTGGCACTGAACAAAACTACTTTGTGTGCTGATATGCTCCTTGTGAAAAATCAGAATGCTGTCACTCACAGTGAATCCAGCCGGTAGACTGCGATAGAGAGATATAATTTAAATAAAAACAAAAGGTCCTGGTTAACGTCAGACCTAAATAGGGGCCCAATTCTTAAAGAAAGTCACAAAAGTGCATCCATGGCATATGTCCTTGCATTATTGCAGATGTGCAGTTTTCATGCATTAACAAGAATTTACAGAAGTAGGTCAGGAAATCGCACTCCTAGAACATTTTTGTGAACTGCATTTTAGCACGAGCAAATATGCATGTGTAGATCTACCTATGTTGAAATCTGTTGAGCTGTAATAAATTCACATTCCGACCAACCACTTTTTTCCGCCAACCCTGGAAGAAGTTTTACTTCTGCCCTTGTCATGAGTAAATTTAAACCTTTCTCTGTATAGGAAAATGTTAGAGACAAGCTGATGAAAACCCATTAAACATGCAAGTTAGTAGGTTTGCAGACTCAAAAGGGCATTCCAACCATGGTAAACTATTGCATACCGCTACCTCTAGCCCAGAATATAGATATGCGGAGAGGTGGCAAAATAAGGGAATTGCAAACATTCAAACCCTACTATTGTATGGGCTCTGGGATGTATGACAGAACCACGCAAGTCATTACCATGCATGGCTTTACAACGCAGTCATCACACCGACTGCAACACTACCATGCAAGTCTTTACCAAGAATGTACCTGTAACACGCATGTCTTTACAACAAAATGTGCGTTGTTAAGATATGTAAGTTAAAGGCACATGCATGGTAAAAACTTACCAGGTAAGTATAACCCCAGTGTAAATCGGAGCTGGGCACCATGACATTAGCCGTGCGGTGGGGGATGGAATCTCACACATGTTTGGGCGATTAGAACACACTGGAGTTTAGCACAAATTACAGCATGCAGCCTTAGTGACTAAAGCAGTGAAGAACGGAAGGAGTATCTGTCCTGACAGCCATGCAATATAAATGAGGATTATATGGTCAGCATTATACAGGGAGGTAAAATAAAATGACTAATCAAATGACTTGGTTTTTGGGAATGAAGAAATTGAGAAAACATGACATTTCTATTTCCATACATGAAAGGTTGCAAGGATTGTCCAAATTCTTTCTATTTTAGCATGACAGATAATTATGTTAAAGCACTAACTTCTTATGTGCAACAGTATGTCAGAATTCAAGTTTTGCAGGGATTATAACATTGTTTTGAATTTATCCAATGACCTCGAGGTGTTTAAAGAGAAGTGTGTGCAAGAAACCTATAAGTATTTTGCTTATGTTCCTGTAAAATAAGAGTATAATAGGGGTTTCAAAATGACGCTCATTAGGTGACAAACGCCGTTGTGTACAGCCGAAACGTGTCCTGTTCGGAGAGGCCTGATGGAATAAACTGAGTCTCTTTCATCCCAGCGTGCAGCTTCTTTCTTTCTTTTACTGGGAAGGAGTTGTGGTGATATTTATAAAACCTACTGCCGGTCACCAGTAAGTAAATATAGTTAAAACAATGTTATGATAGGAAAAGTGTTTTTTTTTTTGCTTGACAATATCTTTGGCGCAGTTTGACGAATATTCACAAAACTTTCCCCCAAAAGTGATCCGGTGAATCTTGTTGCACACAGAGTTGTGGGGTGATTCATTGAACATGGGCTCGAGAAATAATGGGGGTGAAAAAAAGGTGCGTTTCCCATGTTAATTCCAGTAGGACCTGTCAGCACGCCTATAGTCCAAACCACTGAACGACATTACACCAAATTTGGCAGGACACTAGCTTTTGGTTTGCAGATTGTGTTTTTCGTTATTTGGTGTAAATCCATTCAGTCGTTGTTGAGAAATTTAAGAAAACACTGTTAGTGATATCTCTGGCCAAGACAACTTCGTGAAACATAACATGCTTGTGGAGGGAAATGCAAAGCTCTGATTGAAGTTTGGCACCCATCTTCGGAAGAAGAGGGGGCAGGGTAGGAGTAGCCTGACCGCATAAAGTGGATTAACAGGCCAAAAAAGCATTTTTAAAAAAAGAAACTTTCAGCAAAATCATGACATTCATGACATTTAAAAAAGCACCAGCGTACTCCTGTGCTTGCTTTTAAATAACCCCGGGTGGGCCAAGTCCCGGAGCATATCATAAAAATACAAGGGGGTCCACGGGAATCCCCTCCTAGGACTTAAGAATGATCCGGGGACCGCTACCTCCCGAGGCACTTTGTAAAATGTGCGTGGGCGAGCTCACTTGGCCTGCCGGCAGCCCCGGGGACCTCCCAGAGGCGTATGTAAATGAATGTGAGGGGCCTGTGTGCCCCCCCACAGCCCCAGGGATCGCCACCTCCCTGGGGCACTTTGTAAAATGTGTGCCTGCCTGCAGCCCTGGGGACTGCCACACCCCCAGGGCATATGTAAGTGGATGCGGGGGGCCCTCGTGGCTACCCCGCAGCCCCGGGAACCGTCACCTTCCTAGGGCACTTTGTACAAAGGCAAACATTGTAAAATGTGCGCGGGCAAGCCCACTGAGCCTGGCCACAGCCCTGGGAACCGTCACCTTCCTGGGGAATATGTAAATGAATGCAGGGGGGCCTACGTGGCCCCCAACACAGTCCAGGGAAATGCCACTTCTCCAGGGCACTTTGTATAATGCAACAGGGGCGAGTCTACTGGGCCCGCCTGCAGCCCCAGGTACGGCCTCCTCCCTGGAGCATATGCAAATAAATGTGGGGGGACCGAGGGGCCACCACCTCTCTGGGACACTTTCTAAAATGTGTTTGGGCGAGTCCACTGGGCCTGCCAGCAGACCACCACCTCCCTCGGGTCATATGTAAATGAATGAGGGGGCCTGTGTGGCTACCCCTGCAGCCCCGGAGACCGCCACCTCCCCAGGGCACTTTGTAAAATATGTACTGGGCCCGCATGCAGCCCCGGGTACCACCACCTCCCCGGGGCATAGGTAAATGAATGAGGAGGGGCCCTTGCAGCCCCCACGCAGCCCTGGGGATCGCCACCTCCCTGGGGCATAAGTAAATTAATGTAGGGGACCGCCACCTCCCCAGGGCACTTTGTAAAATGTGCGCGGGTGAGCCCACTGGGCCCGGACACCGCCCTGGGTACCGTAAATCCCCCGGGGCATATATATGTGATGTTGAAATCTCCTGCAACTATCAGGGGCCCGTAACTTAGCTTCCCTCTAGTATTGTCTCCAGCTGACCTTTGGTTTGTAGATAAAAATTCCCATGGAGTAAGAAAAAGTTTATTATTATCAGTGCATTTTTGCCAGAGTTAGGATACATTCATGGGCATCTGATGTGGTCTTGCTCATTTGTCGAGGTAAGGTTTCATGAATTCTTGTGCTTCTTCCTGGGGAATACTTTTATTTTAGGATTTTACTTTGAGTGTGACTAGAATTTGTGTCTCCTCATTATATGGCATATCTTTAATATGATTAATAAAGACAGTCATGTCCTGAATGTATGAATTTGTAGTTCCTGGGAATGGGTAATGGAAGAAGTCAACATAATTGGATAATTCTTCCAGGATACAGTCACATCCACAGATGATTGGTCTTCCTGATCCCTTTTCATAGTCATGTATTTTTGGAAGTAGATAGTTGTTCTAAGTGTTTTGTTAAATAGGAATTCAAATAATTTTTTTCCTATCCATCCCTTAATTCTTACTTGTTCAAATACACCTGAAATATCTTCCATTAGTTGTCTGCTCAGGTTCTTGTCAAGTTTTCTGAAGTGATTAGGATCAGAAACGCGTGGTTATCCTTCAGGGATGTATTCAAACAACTATGGCTCCCCCTTTTTTGGCAGATTTTATGATTAACACGTTGTTGTCTTGTAGTTGCAAAGGGGCTCATGCTTGTAGTTTTAAGAGATTCGGTTTGTAATATTTTGATATCATCTCAATTTGGTTGATAGCTGATAAAATCTTTCAAACATGATCATTTCTTCTAGCATTTCGAAACTGAAAGGTAGACATCCTGTGCAAACCAGTTACTTCTTGCATGATAGCTTCTCTTTTCAGTTGTACAAAGTCTGTAAGCCTGGATGGGAAAACAAACGACCCTTGGATAATACTGCAAATTGGACATCAATTTGGACAGAATTTAATATACTGTGGACCAGACTAAGGGCCTGAATTAGATCTTGGTGGACTGGTTACTCTGTCACAATGGTGACAGATATCCCATCTGCCAAAATGTAAATCCCATGTGATATAATAGGATTTTTATTTTGCAGGATGGGATATCCGTCACTGTTGTGATGGAGTAACCATCCTCCAAGATCTAAATCAGGCCCTCTGTCCTATTTCTTGTAGAACCGGTGCTGAGTTCTCATTTCCCATGGTTCCCTCCTTCCTCTTTACCTTACTCTGCATAAAAAAGACTGTGGAATGTTTCACCTGTTATTGTTGTTGCCTGATGAGCCTTCTCCTGGGTCTTGGCCATTAGTGTAGTCTGATGAAAATGTCTCTGAGAATGTAATGAATCACTGTGGGAAACAGCCTCTGACATCTGTCAGTGACCATGCTGCTTACGGTCTGGAGTAAAAATCTTCTTTGAAAAAGGGATAATCCACTCTTTTATTTTTCCCCGTAAGTTTGGACAGCATTCATGTGGCACTGTAATAAGTAAAGTGCTCTATGTTAAATGTTGTGGAATCCAAAGAGGGCTGTTTGATAGATAGCTACTGTCCTATGATGATCCCCAAGTTGTGACGGTATGTGGGATATAACCTTAATTCTAAAGATTACTATTGAGCCCACCCAGTTACATTTACAGCTTTGTATGAACCTTCTAGTAAGCCAGAACCAAGGTATTTGCCACCCTGAACTTCCTAGTGAGTATAATTTTATAATAATAAAATTCAAATGATGTTTTCTCATTTGGTGCTTTCTAAATATAAACCATATAACCAATAATAATGGATTAACTTTATCTACACTGGTCTGCAATGTATTCCTTTCAATTTAGAGGATTCTTGCCGCATTTCTACAGCATCTCAAATTCTCTTCTTTCCAGCTGCAGTTGATGTTAGCTTTTCTTTTTGATTAGTTTGGCATATGACACATTTTTCTTTGACCTCAGATTTTGCAGGTAGCAACACTCTTCAAATAATATTAAAATAAATTATAATATGATGGCTAAAATACATCATTATTGAGACGCCATTTTGGAAAATGGCGAAAGGGTTTCTCTGAGGAGTTGGTCTCTGTCTCTAAAAGACTACTTGACCCCCAAAACCCATGTTTTGACACCAAAATTAAGTATTTAGGACTCATGGTTCCTAAAATATTACATCATCACTGCAACATATCCCCCATTTTTAAAAATGTCGTTCAGAAAAATTAGCAAGGATTAGCATTTTCCACACAATCTAAATGACTTCTCTAATGATCCAAAAACACAAACCAAAAATGAAAATCGCTGGTCAACAATTTTTTTATGGAGGTATATCAAGGGGCCAGGACTACTAGCAGACTCAGCATGTTTTGACAGGCTTCTCAGCTACCCTCTTATGCACAGGATTTCCAAACAGTACATGGGTGGCAGAAGTGGGGTGTATAAGCAGGTATAAGAGGTGAGCATGTCATGTTTGCCGAAGAACATGGGATGTACACTCAATACCTAACACCCTACAGAGGAGACCAAAGAACTAATAAAAGACTTAACACTACCATTCAAGGTGCCATGTGGTATGAGCAAGCAACCATTGAGCAATGTACAGTGAGCTGCAGGTACTTCCTGCTGTGCAGTTATCAGTATGCACTGGCCTGTGAGAGATGCACAACAGGAAGTGCACCATGAAAATAATGCACTGAGCAATCAGCAGTCAGGAATGTGGAATTCATATAGCCTGACGTTTTGAACATATTGTTTGGGGCCCAGGACAACACGTTTTATGGTTGTTTTGTACTTGAGACGAGTAGGCTCAACCCCCTGCAGCACTGACCCTTTGGCTGCCAGATTACAGTACCATGTTATGAATCAGGAAAGGGCATTGTCTGCAGTTAAGGTAATATTGATGTCCATGTGTTAAAACAGTTTGAACTTGTCTTTATAGTTCATTAATAAAAGCCTTTATTATTTGGGTTACCGCTTTAAGGAAACGTTGCAAGCTCAGACTGCACTACTGACAGTGGTTCCAGTATAAAAATGTGTACACATGTTTGCAAAGTTTAACAATTTGTGGCTATGTACAAGACTTCCAGGATGCTCTCTGATTAGATGAAAATATATTCAAGAGCTTGAAAGCAAGATTGATGACTCTTTGCTTTCAAAATAAAAAATGCAACTATGAAAACATTTTTTTTGCTAAACTACTTAAGTAATTTTAGGTACCATTTCTTTGAAGTATCATTTAGTAAAATGTGTTGAATCATGCTACTATTTCCCAAAAATATTCATAATGGAAAATTAGTGTAATCAGTTTCAAAAAAATTATATGAAACATGAAAATAAACAAGCCTTGGCAAAGCCTATAGGTATGACATGGGTGGTCAACCTTTTGGTTTTGTCAATGCGTGTCGTGTTTAGACATGATTTTTGTAAAACTTTATTGATGTGGGAGCTACCGGTCCCTCATTATTACAACAAACATTTGCAAAAGCAAAGATATTTTGGTCTAAAAAAAAACATTGCTACAGTAGTCAGTTCCTGGCACTGAACAAAACTACTTTGTGTGCTGATATGCTCCTTGTGAGAAATCAGAATGCTGTCACTCACAGTGAATCCAGCCGGTAGACTGCGATAGAGAGATATAATTTAAATAAAAACAAAAGGTCCTGCTTAACGTCAGACCTAAATAGGGGCCCAATTCTTAAAGAAAGTCACAAAAGTGCATCCATGGCATTATTGCAGATGTGCAGTTTTCATGCATTAACAAGAATTTACAGAAGTAGGTCAGGAAATCGCACTCCTAGAACATTTTTGTGAACTGCATTTTAGCACGAGCAAATATGCATGTGTAGATCTACCTATGTTGAAATCTGTTGAGCTGTAATAAATTCACATTCCGACCAACCACTTTTTTCCGCCAACCCTGGAAGAAGTTTTACTTCTGCCCTTGTCATGAGTAAATTTAAACCTTTCTCTGTATAGGAAAATGTTAGAGACAAGCTGATGAAAACCCATTAAACATGCAAGTTAGTAGGTTTGCAGACTCAAAAGGGCATTCCAACCATGGTGAACTATTGCATACCGCTACCTCTAGCCCAGAATATAGATATGCGGAAAGGTGGCAAAATAAGGGAATTGCAAACATTCAACCTCTACTATTGTATGGGCTCTGGGATGTATGACAGAACCACGCAAGTCATTACCATGCATGGCTTTACAACGCAGTCATCGCAACGACTGCAACACTACCATGCAAGTCTTTACCAAGAATGTACCTGTAACACGCATGTCTTTACAACAAAATGTGCGTTGTTAAGATATGTATGTTAAAGGCACATGCATGGTAAAAACTTACCAGGTAAGTATAACCCCAGTGTAAATTGGAGCTGGGCACCATGACATTAGCCGTGCGGTGGGGGATGGAATCTCACACATGTTTGGGCGATTAGAACACACTGGAGTTTAGCACAAATTACAGCATGCAGCCTTAGTGACTAAAGCAGTGAAGAACGGAAGGAGTATCTGTCCTGACAGCCATGGAATATGAGTGAGGATTATATGGCCAGCATTCTACAGGGAGGTAAAATAAAATGACTAATCAAATGACTTGGTTTTTGGGAATGAAGAAATTGAGAAAACATGACATTTCTATTTCCGTACATGAAAGGTTGCAAGGATTGTCCAAATTCTTTCTATTTTAGCATGACAGATAATTAAGTTAAAGCACTAACTTCTTATGTGCAACAGTATGTCAGAATTCAAGTTTTGCAGGGATTATATCATTGTTTTGAATTTATCCAATGACCTCGAGGTGTTTAAAGAGAAGTGTGTGCAAGAAACCTATAAGTATTTTGCTTATGTTCCTGTAAAATAAGAGTATAATAGGGGTTTCAAAATGACGCTCATTAGGTGACAAACGCCGTTGTGTACAGCCGAAACGCGTCCTGTTCGGAGAGGCCTGATGGTATAAACTGAGTCTCTTTCATCCCAGCGTGCAGCTTCTTTCTTTCTTTTACTGGGAAGGAGTTGTGGTGATATTTATAAAACCTACTGCCGGTCACCAGTAAGTAAATATAGTTAAAACAATGTTATGATAGGAAAAGTGTTTTTTTTTTTTTGCTTGACAATATCTTTGGCGCAGTTTGACGAATATTCACAAAACTTTCCCCCAAAAGTGCTCCGGTGAATCTTATTGCACACAGAGTTGTGGGGTGATTCATTGAACATGGGCTCGAGAAATAATGGGGGTGAAAAAAAGGTGCGTTTCCCATGTTAATTCCAGTAGGACCTGTCAGCACGCCTATAGTCCAAACCACTGAACGACATTACACCAAATTTGGCAGGACACTAGCTTTTGGTTTGCAGATTGTGTTTTTCGTTATTTGGTGTAAATCCATTCAGTAGTTGTTGAGAAATTTAAGAAAACACTGTTAGTGATATCTCTGGCCAAGACAACTTCGTGAAACATAACATGCTTGTGGAGGGAAATGCAAAGCTCTGATTGAAGTTTGGCACCCATCTTGGGAAGAAGAGGGGGCAGGGTAGGAGTAGCCTGACCGCATAAAGTGGATTAACAGGCCAAAAAAGCATTTTTAAAAAAAGAAACTTTCAGCAAAATCATGACATTCATGACATTTAAAAAAGCACCAGCGTACTCCTGTGCTTGCTTTTAAATAACCCCGGGTGGGCCAAGTCCCGGAGCATATCATAAAAATACAAGGGGGTCCATGGGAATCCCCTCCTAGGACTTAAGAATGATCCGGGGACCGCTACCTCCCGAGGCACTTTGTAAAATGTGCGTGGGCGAGCTCACTTGGCCTGCCGGCAGCCCCGGGGACCTCCCAGAGGCGTATGTAAATGAATGTGAGGGGCCTGTGTGCCCCCCCACAGCCCCAGGGATCGCCACCTCCCTGGGGCACTTTGTAAAATGTGTGCCTGCCTGCAGCCCTGGGGACTGCCACACCCCCAGGGCATATGTAAGTGGATGCGGGGGGCCCTCGTGGCTACCCCGCAGCCCCGGGAACCGTCACCTTCCTAGGGCACTTTGTACAAAGGCAAACATTGTAAAATGTGCGCGGGCAAGCCCACTGAGCCTGGCCACAGCCCTGGGAACCGTCACCTTCCTGGGGGATATGTAAATGAATGCAGGGGGGCCTACGTGGCCCCCAACACAGTCCAGGGAAATGCCACTTCTCCAGGGCACTTTGTATAATGCAACAGGGGCGAGTCTACTGGGCCCGCCTGCAGCCCCAGGTACGGCCTCCTCCCTGGAGCATATGCAAATAAATGTGGGGGGACCGAGGGGCCACCACCTCTCTGGGACACTTTCTAAAATGTGTTCGGGCGAGTCCACTGGGCCTGCCAGCAGACCACCACCTCCCTCGGGTCATATGTAAATGAATGAGGGGGCCTGTGTGGCTACCCCTGCAGCCCCGGAGACCGCCACCTCCCCAGGGCACTTTGTAAAATATGTACTGGGCCCGCAAGCAGCCCCGGGTACCACCACCTCCCCGGGGCATAGGTAAATGAATGAGGAGGGGCCCTTGCAGCCCCCACGCAGCCCTGGGGATCGCCACCTCCCTGGGGCATAAGTAAATTAATGTAGGGGACCGCCACCTCCCCAGGGCACTTTGTAAAATGTGCGCGGGTGAGCCCACTGGGCCCGGACACCGCCCTGGGTACCGTAAATCCCCCGGGGCATATATATGTGATGTTGAAATCTCCTGCAACTATCAGGGGCCCGTAACTTAGCTTCCCTCTAGTATTGTCTCCAGCTGACCTTTGGTTTGTAGATAAAAATTCCCATGGAGTAAGAAAAAGTTTATTATTATCAGTGCATTTTTGCCAGAGTTAGGATACATTCATGGGCATCTGATGTGGTCTTGCTCATTTGTCGAGGTAAGGTTTCATGAATTCTTGTGCTTCTTCCTGGGGAATACTTTTATTTTAGGATTTTACTTTGAGTGTGACTAGAATTTGTGTCTCCTCATTATATGGCATATCTTTAATATGATTAATAAAGACAGTCATGTCCTGAATGTATGAATTTGTAGTTCCTGGGAATGGGTAATGGAAGAAGTCAACATAATTGGATAATTCTTCCAGGATACAGTCACATCCACAGATGATTGGTCTTCCTGATCCCTTTTCATAGTCATGTATTTTTGGAAGTAGATAGTTGTTCTAAGTGTTTTGTTAAATAGGAATTCAAATAATTTTTTTCCTATCCATCCCTTAATTCTTACTTGTTCAAATACACCTGAAATATCTTCCATTAGTTGTCTGCTCAGGTTCTTGTCAAGTTTTCTGAAGTGATTAGGATCAGAAATGCGTGGTTATCCTTCAGGGATGTATTCAAACAACTATGGCTCCCCCTTTTTTGGCAGATTTTATGATTAACACGTTGTTGTCTTGTAGTTGCAAAGGGGCTCATGCTTGTAGTTTTAAGAGATTCGGTTTGTAATATTTTGATATCATCTCAATTTGGTTGATAGCTGATAAAATCTTTCAAACATGATCATTTCTTCTAGCATTTCGAAACTGAAAGGTAGACATCCTGTGCAAACCAGTTACTTCTTGCATGATAGCTTCTCTTTTCAGTTGTACAAAGTCTGTAAGCCTGGATGGGAAAACAAACGACCCTTGGATAATACTGCAAATTGGACATCAATTTGGACAGAATTTAATATACTGTGGACCAGACTAAGGGCCTGAATTGGATCTTGGTGGACTGGTTACTCTGTCACAATGGTGACAGATATCCCATCTGCCAAAATGTAAATCCCATGTGATATAATAGGATTTATATTTAGCAGGATGGGATATCCGTCACTGTTGTGATGGAGTAACCATCCTCCAAGATCTAAATCAGGCCCTCTGTCCTATTTCTTGTAGAACCGGTGCTGAGTTCTCATTTCCCATGGTTCCCTCCTTCCTCTTTACCTTACTCTGCATAAAAAAGACTGTGGAATGTTTCACCTGTTATTGTTGTTGCCTGATGAGCCTTCTCCTGGGTCTTGGCCATTAGTGTAGTCTGATGAAAATGTCTCTGAGAATGTAATGAATCACTGTGGGAAACAGCCTCTGACATCTGTCAGTGACCATGCTGCTTACGGTCTGGAGTAAAAATCTTCTTTGAAAAAGGGATAATCCACTCTTTTATTTTTCCCCGTAAGTTTGGACAGCATTCATGTGGCACTGTAATAAGTAAAGTGCTCTATGTTAAATGTTGTGGAATCCAAAGAGGGCTGTTTGATAGATAGCTACTGTCCTATGATGATCCCCAAGTTGTGACGGTATGTGGGATATAACCTTAATTCTAAAGATTACTATTGAGCCCACCCAGTTACATTTACAGCTTTGTATGAACCTTCTAGTAAGCCAGAACCAAGGTATTTGCCACCCTGAACTTCCTAGTGAGTATAATTTTATAATAATAAAATTCAAATGATGTTTTCTCATTTGGTGCTTTCTAAATATAAACCATATAACCAATAATAATGGATTAACTTTATCTACACTGGTCTGCAATGTATTCCTTTCAATTTAGAGGATTCTATGGCTTTCTTTGCATTATATATAATATTTCCGCTGGCCAAGGAAACGTTTTTTAATCCCCTTGTTGAAATCTTTGGATCTGAAACAAGTTAGGACAGCTTTGATGTATCTTCAGACACTTCCCACCGAGTATGTGATTTTTACTGTTTTATCCTTTTTATGAGAAGCTTGGGAGTCGAGGAGAACGAGACCTGACTAACTGTTTTATTGCCCACAGTTTTATGAGTAATTATACTTTTTGTACTTATTAACTATGAATTTGATATTAATGTCTTTGATCTGCATCCTTTTATGGTGATTTTATCTACCGAATAAAGATTTATAATAATAATAATAATACATCGTAAGTGCATTAAATGGACTAAAATGTCCAGCGCTTTATGATTAGCATATGATTAATATCACAAATCATTGGTGGACAATGCTTTTTGGCTCGTTCTGTCATGGAACTGAGTACCTGAAAGCATTTGCCCTTAATGAATTGCTCTGTTATGCCTTATACCCACTACCTTAATAAAAAAAACGTATACAATAAGAGGAACTAAAAAATGGTTAATAAATCCAAACCATCGAGCATACAGTTAGGTAACACCTTCTAGCACTGGAGTACACTTTTGGACCTAAAATGAGGAATGCTTTAAATTGGCAAAGATGTTTGACATCACCAGAAAACACAAATGATTGTATAACAAATAATAACACCCTTGTGTTGGACAGCTCATAAAGGTAATTAAATTAGCCTTTCTTATGTTCGTTTTTTAACAACGCTTTCTTACAAAATTGCCACTTATTACTACATTAATGAGGTAGGTCGCAATTTGCGACCCATTAGGAATGGCAGCCATCACAGGGATGGTGGCCTGCTAAGCTCAGCAGACCACCGTGTCTGTGATTGCTTAATAATAAGGCCAGTGGCAGCTGCCTCAGAACAGGGAGGATGAAAAAATAAATAAATATATTTACCGCCGCACACCTCTCCTCTGTCCTCCGCTGCATGCCTCTCCTCTGTCCCCACTTTGCTGGCAGCATGAAGCACCCAGGCTCCCGGACTCTCCCAGCCAATCACGACACTGTATGAACAGCGTCGAGATTGGTCTGTGCAGCATGTTTGGCCGCTCAGGCAATGCCTGAGAATGGGCATGTTCTTCACTGGGTTGTGGAGAACATGCTAAGTGCGCATCAAGCTGCCTTGTGCAGTTAGGAAGTGCAAACCAGTCCTAATTCCTCTGACGGGGGCGAGCCCAGCCCCGCACCACCCTAACATTGCTTTGAGCGACACAAAAAAAAAAATTACATTTCTTAATTTTATGTTTTATTTTTTTGCCCTGCTCAAAGAGCACTGGGGCGACATTCCTCAGCCTTAGCGGAGGGGCCGCCACTAAATAAAGCAATGTTTTTTTTATGCAGCCCATTTTCCTTAAAGGAAAACGGGATGTATTTAAAAAGAATAGAATGAAACTTTGAAGTTTCATATTTTAAGTGTAAAAATATTTTTTCCATTCTCAAAGGGGAAGGGAACCTATTGTGACCCCTTCCTTCCTTCAAAGAGTCGGTAAAATATTAAAGTTTTGCAACCAGAAGTCGGTCACAAACATTAATACATTCCAGTCAGATTCGGTATTTGGTAGGGACAAACAAAACACGGCCCTTCCAAATCCCAAATTCACATTGTGATTCTGTAATGTGTTACTAAATCACAATTTGTGCTTTGAACATATGTAAAAGCATTTGTACGGTCACATACAGCCCGATCGGGCTGTTTCCAACGCAAAAGAGCTTTGTACATATGGCCCTAAATGTGTTACATTGCTTAGTATTTACAGTGGGACAGATCCACAATAATGTGCATTAATTTCACTTTGTTCACTTTACAGGAAATGTAAATTAGTAATGTGTGAGCCTCCATTTTGTGTTGGGATGATGAAAGCCATATTGTGATTTGGTTATAACGCATAGACTCCAGTTCTAATCAGATTGGAATGTAATGTTAGGAAGAAAGCAAGATAAGAGAAGATACTATAAGACAATGAATACTCTATTGCGGCTCTTGTTTCTTTGGGTTAAACTTTCCATCCATGATTTTCATGGAGGACCTAAAAGCTATTGCTGTTATCTAACACTGACAGTTTGGTTCCAGTTAGTCCTTTGATTACTTTCTGCAAAGGGCTGACATCTGTCATTAGCATTGTATTCAAGTCTGCTAGGCATCCAGCATGGTGAAACGCTACTGAACATCTACTAGCGCTAAAACAGAGGGCTGTATAAAGCGGGACATACTGTTTGCAGAGCAGGCACCATTGTCGCTCCTTCTGGCCTTTTGTGTCAAGTTTAGGACATTAGTCTTATGAGAATTGAAGAAGATACAATTGAACTATTCCTAAATCTTGTTGTTCCGTTACAAAACAAGAAAAGAATGCTCTGCAAAGTTTAAGAAATAATGAAGAAATTACAATTAAAGTTGCTGATAAGGGTAGATTAATGGTCATAATGGACAGATAAATTGTAAGAAAAGAAAATGAAGGAACATTTACTAGATTCAAATACATACAAAAATGTGAGAAAGATACTACAAAGCTGTATTCAGGATTTGCACATTCTGCAGTTGGCATTTGGACAGGGTTTGATCTTTCTTTGTTTCCAAATAAAAGGGAAAACAAAAGAAACATTCAAACTCAGAATAAGAAGTCACTGGTTGCTCCATATAGTCTTGAAAATTATCACTACAACACAATCAACTATGGTCAAACTTTAGGAAATAGTTCATCAATTTTCTAGAAAACAATTACTCTAAAAAGGTACTATAGTAAAACAAATGCAGATGGATTGACAGTCCCAGTGTGTCAATGAAATCACAGAATAATGTTACTCTTAACAAGTGACAATTTTACAAACTACTATTAAGAGAGGAAACTACTAAGAGCATGTGATATTAATGAACAAATGAGAACAACAAAGACACTACTTCTTTGCCAATCCTCAAGACTGTAAGACTTGACTTAGATTAGTATATAGGTTTGGACTTATTTTTATTTTTGAATGTTTTGTATACAAAGGCCCTGCACAGTGCTGGTGGGCTTCACATGGGTTGTACACAGGGTCCGGGAGCACCCCAGGCCCTGCAGCCACCCCTGTGCAGCAAGAGATTAAGAGCATAGCTTGCAACCAACCTCCACTTTGCATGACCAATGACGTGGGCAGCAGGGATTTTTTGCACTAGATGCGGGCATTTGTCAAATCTGCACAAAAAGAGTAGGGGATTCAAGTTTGGCCTGTCTTATTCCATGCAGCTCTTCCAGGTGGAGAAAAATAAATGGGGTTGTCTTAAAAAACACTGCCCTTCCATAGAAAATGTTGCTTTCTTCTGTAGCAAAACCCACTGGATGGGATTATGTCAATCTTGGCATGCAAATAGAACTCTCCTCCAAGGAGTACCTTTGATTGGTTTGTTGTAATTCTGTTTAGTATTTTTTAGAAATCTGTGTTACAAAAAGGCATTGGGTGAGCTTCAAATGATTAATGTAAGAGAGGGATACTTTGACCGTTAATTCATGTATCCGTTGATACTCCAGGACCCAAATAAGGATGAACTTGAAAAATTGACAAATGCGATTTGAGTGAGAAGCTATTTTTCTCTTTGCCCCAATATGGGACTGGCAAAACCTGAGAGCATTAGAAAGATCCAGGCAGTGATCTGATTAGCTGAAAGCAGCTGAAAGATTTTATTGCATGGATATTTACAGGATACCAGGCCTTGAAACTTGGGCCCTGAAAAACGTGACAGAGTTGTATATGGGGTACCGGGGAGCATCCAGGCAATATGTGAAGGTAGACCCAAAAGTTAAAATTCCACTTGTTTCTTCTTGTGCAAATCAGTGCAACAGATTCTGGGTAGAATCCAAAATTGTTGTACAAGTTCCATATTCTTTTTTCTTGCAAATCTTCTAAAAAGAAAGGTAAAACAACAAAAATGTAAGTGCATGCAGGTTTAGCCCTATTGGCCCCGAGGATGGCCGAGCTGCAGTCATTGTTAAGCATGCAAATAGGATTGACCGCAGTGCCTCTACATAGGCCAGGCCTTGCAGTCAACACCTGCTGCAAACTGCATTCTTCTTTTGAGCATAACATCATAAGTTATGCTTAAAAGAACCAGTGACACCTCTGGAAATCCATTAAAAAAATCACTGTTAAAGTTCAATCATGGTTACAAAATAAAAGTAAAAGCCCTCCTGAAATTGTCTCGTTTTGGTTAATTACGACACTTGCCCACCAAATGCACTACTTACATCCTCACAATATTTGTACCAATAGATAACAGACATATACAACCTAGCCATGTTAATTAACAACACTTCTACAAACAAATTATACTGCATTTATAGTGACATCAACCATATGCCACCAATGGGGCGCCAATGGCCTAGGATAGTAATGAGCTGCAATGGCCACAGGTAGTGTAAATATGAATGGCCCCAGTCTGTCATAGCCATCAACAACACTAGGCAGGAATGAGTATCAATGGTTCCAGGCAGTAATGAGACTCAATACAGGTAATGAGCATTAAATGTCCCAAGAGGAGAATCAAGAGGCCCTGGCAATAATATATCTTAATGGGGCCATATAATAACAAGTATCAATAAACCCTGGGAAAAATGAGCATTAAATGCTCAGAACAGTATCAAGCATTACTGTGGCTTTTTATTTTGCACAAGAACTACATCATTGGTTATTTCAGGTTTGATGATGTTTCTAGGCACTCTAGACACAGTGGATAATTAAGAACTCGAATTTAAAAATTTACCCCCAAAATGAACACATTCACATTCCATGAAGCAATCTAAATTATTGTCCTCAAATTTGCCCTACCATCTTTGCGACCCTGACTGAGGAGATTCGCATGGAGAGAGCAGCATTGCATTAGGTCAAGTAGTTACAGAAATTCTCAGCCTTTGTACAGAGACACACACCAATGCATTTCCCATATATGCCCAACTGGTACAGCCTGTTTTACAACTGAAAAGAACAGCAATGTAAAGGAGTCAAAAGACCCCAACAAGATAGCAGAGTCCACCGAATTGATATCACATGGCACTGAGAAACATCACTGGCCAAAGACAATACATTTTGTTTTGGAAAATTAGTTCTTGTACATTGCCTGTTGGTGCACCTCACATGCTCGCCTGAAAACTGTCCAAATCCACATGCTCTTTATAAGTCATATCATGATTGAAAACAAACACGTTGTTTCCTGGGAAATGAGTAATTCTTCACGTTCTCTGTACACATATCAAAATAGGGTGTACTTCATTTGGCGTTTGTCTTACATTGAGTCTTTGTGTTACTTATAAATTACATTTCTATTGAACTCACAAATATGTCCCTTTGAACTGAGTAAGTCTTTAGTTTTTTTGTAAATCTCATCAACTTGGAGAGCCTCACAGATATTTACCTAGCAAATGAGTATCTCTCAATGTTCCTCAATAAATCACATCTGGGGTGAACCCAGCTACAGATAGAAACTTGATGATTCACTATGGGCCTTATGTACTATTGCCGTTTGCAAACCCAGGATGTGTAAATTGCACCAACTCATTTGGGAATGGGGATATCATTTGTGCTCTGATCTATGTATCAATAGTTCACATTGAGAACTGTACATAGTCAGGGGTCAGGAAATGCCTGTTGAATATTAATAATGTATGTAAAATTCTTTGACACATTGTGAATGGCTGCAAATGCAGTGATGGAGACCTGAAAGAGATAGCAGACCTCAATCTCAGCATTTGCTTTGTCTAGTAGAATTTCTTTTGAAGCAGCCTGTGTCCATTACAAATGTTTCCTGTTTAGAAAAACATTAGGTTGCAGGCAGTGGTCCCCTGAATACTGACTGCTCATCCCATCCAGGCTGCCCAACATGATTCCTAAATAGGAAGCTGTCCCACAGGGACAGTTTCCATTTTGCAAATAAATTACTACCCCATCTTGGCCTGAGATGTTTCAATGGTTTGGAGCCATAATGAACAAGTTACTTACCTTGGGTAACGATGTATCAGGTAAAGACACAGTTTAGCTGCAGATTCCTCATCTTAGAATATCCCCAGGCGTCAGACTGGATCTGGAGAATCTTCATCAGAATCCTCTGCGCGCCGGTAGACGGCGCCGCATGGCTCCATCCTGACGTTGTCCACAGATATGATGTCAATGGAGCCATATAAGTCCCACCCGGTGCGCTGACATCAGTTTTTCTACTGTGAAGCTTTCCCACGCCACAACACGGAGCCACTACCAAAACCATGAGAGTGTGGGAACAGTGTGCTAAAAAAGATAACAAATCTGTGAAACAATGACAAGAAATCATAGAATGATGAGAAACATTACCATGTATATCAATGAAAGAGTACTATATACTGTAAGGGACTGAAGGGGGAGAGCAGAGCGCTCGCCCCTAGAAACAGTGTTGCAGAAGCGAAGAGCCATGCCCTCCTATGAGGCAAAACGGCATTGAGGATAAATGACATGGCAAACGATAGGCAGCCTGCAATCACAGAATGTAACTGTAACGGCAACAAGACTGGAACGACATGACAGTAATTGACCACATTTCTGCATCAACACAGAATGTACAATCATACACCCCATAAATGATCTATTGAGTGTAGCACATTCAAATAGACCCTAAAGTAATTGACAGCAACACAGTCAAGGAGACCCCAAGTCACGGTTAAAAAATAGAAGAGGGTGGAAGGGAGGGTATAAGAACATGATCAGACCCACAATGGAAGAACCAGGGTGGAGGAGCGTGGAAGGACATTGAACTCACCACCCAATGATGAGAAAGGGCGGAGAAGCAACAGTTAAAAGAGCATGAGACATCCTACCCTGGAGGGAGGTGAAACATACCATCCCCCAGGAAGACAAAGGCCAACTTAAGGATGCAAGTGGGTAGAACCCACCCTAAAAAAAACCCTTGCAGAGCAGTGAGGATGGATGGGCGTTAAGGAATCCGCGGCTAGACTGTGTCTCTACCACATACATCGTTACCGAAGGTAAGTAACTCGTTCATCTGATAGAGACATCTAGCCACAGATTCCTTATCTTAGAACAGATACCAAAGCTATACCCCATTGGAGAAGTGTCTGCGACTGAAAACCACCAAGTTCCAAAGAGAACTCACCCATCAATAACATTGACCAAAACACGGTGAGAACAGCATTGCCAGTGTGGCCAACACTAGACCCATTAAGCTCTGTAAGGGAGTATTAACAAGGGGAAGCAAAGGCACCGCAATCCGTCAGAAGACGGAAAAAGACCTCTCTTGTCCAGACAGGGATGAAAGGGAAGGACATAACTAGAATGGCCAGTGCAGAATGGAAGAAAGTCCTCAACTTTTGCAAGAAGAAGGTACACCGAGCACAAGTCCCATGGATCTGCAAGAAACAAGGTCCCAGAAAGGAACAAAACAGTATGACATAGTCAGAGCATACAAATTGAGCATGCACAACAGTGGATGTCAAACATGATATGTGGAGGGACAGATGTCACCACGTAGAGTATACAGAACCATGACTATCAGGAGATACATGTATGAGGATGACAGGGATGCACATTAGCAGACAGTGTGGACTGTGAGAACTACACCACACATATGCAAAATCTCAATGAAATTTGGCATCAACAGCACATATGCATCGGCAGAAAGAGGCGGTAGCACCACCAGGTACTCAACCGGCCAGCCGTACCCAGCGGTACAACGGTTAATGGAGACTGGCCCGGTCGGGCACACACATAAGGGTCGCTCCCAGGAGGGAGGGAGAGAGGGATAGAGAGAGAGAGAGAGAGAGAGAGAGAGAGAGAGAGAGAGAGAGAGAGACAGGATTTGGGACAAAAAACCCAGATACCACAGCAAGGACTAACCTAGCATGCCTGCCTTCTCGCTGTGTGGATATCCCATGACATATATACATATAGACATATACGTGTATATGAAAAAGAGCACACTCTACATAATATAGGAGGCAGCACGATTGGTACCAACCACACTGATGCAAACCAGAACAGGATACAAACACATGTCAGGACACTTAAAGGCAACATCATCAGCCCTGTTGGGGAAGGGACCCTGGTCTCCCGCATGACAGGCGGAGACATTGACCACCACACTAACTATGAAAATAGTTAGTAATACACATACATAGAAGCAGAAAAATGTATATACATATATATATATATATTCACTGAAAAAACCATAGGTTTCACACACGTTATAGTTAGGAATTATCATTTACAAAACCTTGCAAATTCACTTAAAAAACCATAGGTTTCACACATGTTATAGTTAGCTGTACATTTCACTCGTAAAAAACCAATGAAATTCCACGTTATAGTTAGATCAGGTAACTATAACTTGCGCGCCCACAATAAACTGCTGATGATGTCACATAGTACATCACTCATGACATGGTCAGTGACATCACTCATGACATCAATGATGACATCTGAAATTACACATTGTGGATTGCGGTCGCGCAAGTTATAGTTACCGGATCTAACTATAACGTGGAATTTCATTGTTTTTTTACGAGTGAAATGTACAGCTAACTATAACATGTGTGAAACCTATGGTTTTTTAAGTGAATTTGCAAGGTTTTGTAAATGATAATTCCTAACTATAACGTGTGTGAAACCTATAGTTTTTTCAGTGAATTTGTACGGTTTTTTAAATGCTAAGTTATGTATTTATTTACTTTTTTTTTCTGGTTTTTCACTATGCGCACAACCTGCGCGCACGGTGCGCTTCGCGCACCGAGCGCCCACGTTGCGCAGTCCATGCCGTGCGCGCCTCGCCTAATTTTACGCAGTAATCTTTGGTTTTTTCTCCCTTGTGGGTCCTTTAATTTATTTAATAAATGTGATTGTTACTTCTTTATTTATTTTTATTTTTTTTCTTGCCGTGCGCGTACGGTAAGCTTACCGTACGCGTACCCCGCGATTTTTTTTTTTAAATTATTAAATTTATTTTTCGTACTTTTGGGTCCTTCTTGGACCCCCTGACAAACACTAGGGGGTCTGCAACTCTCTTCGTTGCCCCCGTTTCACGTTCCCCACCTTTGTTTCTCAGTGCGAGAGACAGAAAATGGCGGCCGACACTTCCTGATTTCGACCGATTCGAATGTTTACAGTCATGTAACCACCAATCAGAATAGAGCTCGCGCACGGCACCGTACGCGTACGGTAAGCGCACGGTAAGCGCACGGAGCGCGCTTACAGATATATATATAGATTTAAATGCTATTTTCTCAGGACCTACTGAACAGATTTACACCAGACCTACAAAAGGCACATCCTTGACCTGAGGACTACCTCTCTGCCAAATTTCAAGTAATTCTGTTCAGCCGTTCGGGCTGTAGCTGTGTCTAAAGGTCCTATGGAAAAATGCATGGGGAAAACGCGTTTTGGGACCCCCCTTTTTTCTCAGCTCCCGCTTGACGAATCCCCCCGAGACTTTCAGGGTAGGAGCGGAGCGTAGCGCCCCCTTAGTTTTGAAAATTTCGCGAGGATTCGCCGACCGGCGCCAAAGTTATTCCAAATAGAATGTTGCGGATTTCCTATGGAAACACGGTCCTAACTATAACTATCTACTGGCGACCGCCAGTAGATAATATATATATATATATATATATATTATCTACTGGCGGTCGCCAGTAGATAGTTATAGTTAGGACCCTGTTTCCATAGGAAATCCGCAACATTCTATTTGGAATAACTTTGGCGCCGGTCGATGAATCCTCGCGAAATTTTCAAAATAGGTGGGGCGCTACGCTCCGCTCCTACCCTGAAAGTCTCAGGGGGATTCGTCAAGCGGGGGCTGAGAAAAAAGGGGGGTCCCAAAACGCGTTTTTCCCATGCATTTTTCCATAGGACCTTTAGACACAGCTACAGCCCGAACGGCTGAACAGAGTTACTTGAAATTTGGCAGAGAGGTAGTCCTCAGGTCAAGGAAGTGCCTTTTGTAGGTCTGGTGTAAATCTGTTCAGTAGTTCCTGAGAAAATAGCATTTAAATCAATATATATATGTGGGCGGAGCCTAACCACACATCTCATCCTGAGATCTGATTGGCTGTCAGCACTTCATCCAAGAAGTGTTGGCAGCCATCTTGGGACCAATATACATGATAGCACCTCATTAAAAAGCATTGCAGTTAATAGAAGATTTTAAGACTTTAGTTACATTATAAATCATTTGTTGATGGTACCATACTCATTTTAGGAATTGTGGTATGTTCTAAGGTGATTTCACCATGTGAAAAAGCCTTCTGCTGGGATATCATGATTGAGAGAAAAATATTTTCTCATGCTTTTACCACAGAGGTTTGGAAGGTGATCTATAAGCTAAACTGAGAGCTTATTTTCTGTAAATTCACATTATCTTTCTCAGTCATGTGAGAATGAAGTCTGACATTCTCAGTAAAACATGTACATCCAACAAGGGCAGAGACTGTCAGTTGATTCCTTTGTGTTCTACTGCAGCTTTCCAGAGTGTTCCAAAGAACTACTAGAGCGCTAACCGTCCTACTTATGATAAATGTATGGCACACCTGAAGCCATCTTGCTTGGATTAAAGTGGTAACTCTTAAAACATTTAATTTAAAAAGGAACAAAATGAGGTGGTTCATTTTTCCATAAAAAGTATGATTAGTGCTGCATAAAGAAAAATTAGGGCACATTTTGAGTGACTTCTCAAATCCTGGCATGCAGACTGAAACATGCACTTTCAATACCAGCAGCAGTTTTCCCTGGTGAGCAGTAGCTTTACTACAGTGATCTAATGAGCAAAAAGAGTGCTAACATTCTGATTTTATGGCAAATGTGTGACACATTTGAATGCCTTCTTGATGGAATCAAAGTAAAAAACTGAAAGTATTTCCTACTGAGGAGACTGCAGTAAATGAGGAAATTAGGAAACTTTATAACAAATAAGTCTCCCAAGATGGCCACCAGAGACAAAAGAGCCCAAATGTAGCCCAAATATCACCCAGATGTAGCCCAAGTATAGCCCAATGACAGAATGTCCATAAAAACAACTAGAGCACTTACTGTCTTCATTATGACAAAAGTATGGCACACCTGAAGCCATCTTGATTGGAATAAACTGGTAACACTTAAAACATTTAATTTAAAAAGGAACACAATGAGGGGGTTCATTTTGCCATAGAAATTATGATTAATGCTGAAGAAAGAAAATGAGGGCACATTTTGAGTGACTTCTCAAATCCTCTTCTATTTCATTAAAAAATTCTGACATGCAGACTGAAACATGCACTTTTAATACCAGGAGCAGACTTCCATGGTGAGCAGTAGTTTTACTACAGTGATCTAATGAGCAACTAGAGTGCTAACATTCAGAATTCATGGCAAATGTGTGACATATCTGAATACCTTCATGATGGAATCAAAGTAAAAAACTGAAAGCATTTCCGACTGAGGAGACTGCAGTACATGAGGAAATTAGGAAACTTCATAACAAATAAATCTCCCAAGATGGCCACCGGAGACAAAAGAGCCCAAATGTAGCCCAAAATCACCCAGATATAGCCCAAATATAGCCCAATGACAGAAGTGTGCAAAACACTTATTATTTTGTGTTTTTGCAGTGTTATATAGTGCAGACTTGTCAGGTATTGGAGTGCTTTACATGAGCATTGGTTACATCACACAAGAACAAATTCATTTTGGTTGTAGACATGGGGAGACTAAGTGATTTGACCAGAATCACAGAATGTCGAGCTGAAGCAGAAACTTCAACCTGGTTCCCCAGTTGCAAAGTCTGCAGTTCTGGAAGTAACACCACATCCTCTCCCCTAAGTGCAACATTTAATCAAGTTGTCAACTAGATAAAAAAACATAAAGATAACAAATAATTTAAAAGTGCTTTGTCGCTATTTGAAAACTCAGAAAATATGTCCTTATTTTAGTCTTTTAGAGCACTAACCATAATTTTGATGCCAATAAGACCCTCTCATATATGTAATTTCTAAAGGAATGCTCTAGGTATTACAGTTTTGATTACATCAAGATGATGTCAGGCGCTCCACACTTTTGTAATAAATATAGAATGTTAGCAATCTAGTTGTTCATTAGGATACTGTTGAGAGGCAGAGGCCAGGGGCACGGACTCTGAAAATTGAAGGCAGGTAGGAGGGTGCAAAGGCAACAATTTAACCACACTGAGCAGGCAGGAAGGGCCGTGGAAGCACAACAGACTATGGAGGGCAGTGGAAAGGGGGGCAGGGGCAACAAACCAACAATACAGGACTTGCAAGAGAGGCTGTTGGAGGGAAGATCTATTACGGGTCAAGGAAGCTAGGGGCGGTCCCCAGAGCCCCGGGAGCCACCACAGAACTGAGCAGGAGAGTGAGTCAGGGACAAAAGGGGCACCTTAGTTTGAGCCGGGGTGCCTAGGAACGCTTGCTCCAAAAATGAAGAAAACAGACATATGAGACATGGAATTGGAGGCAGAATACAATGGCAGTTTAATGAGAAGATGCAACTTCAAAGAAACCGCAGAATAGAGACCTAAAGTACAAAATACAGAATCCAGATAATCATACAGCTGTCATGATATTCTCTGTATCTCAATTAATGGGCTGACAGAGAGAGAGAGAAAACACATCTATAAATGCATCATGAGAAACAAGTTACACCAAGGAAAATGTTACCTAGGGACACTCACATTTACTCTTAGAGCAAGCATTCCTGCAATTACAATACAACATCTTTTAAATGCAAAAGTAAAGAGAACAATGGTTAAACATAACATGACATTTCATATAGGTAAAATAGAATAAGATACTTCAAGCAAAGCCGAGCAAGACATTTTAAGCAAAGGAAGACAAGAGCTCCCAGTTCTTGGGGAAAACCTGCACAGCCTGTTAACCTGCATACAGACGGCGAGGTTGTCCGTCGATATCTGTGGGTGCTCCCTTTTTATATCATTTTGTGGGCTCCTTTGCACGCTACATCTACCTACGTATGCTACCCAAAAGCTTCGTCTGCAGATTTTACCAGACATTTCGTCATTTACCCACTTAATGCTGACAATGGACTGGGTGAAAAGGTCAGTCTCTCAGGCCAATCGCTTATCGTAAGTTCCATAGAGCAAGCAGAAAATAATGGGTATTGTACAGGAATTCAATATATTCATGTATAAAATCTCCTCAGTTCTCCTAACTTGACGCTCTGCGGTTGCCACTTCCTTAAAAGCGGGAAACCTGCCAAGGAAGCAAGTACCAGTCCAGGATGCAGCCTACTGTATGTCGACAGCTTCAGGGGGATGTTGAACTTTGATACCGAGCACGGAGCACTCGGGTAGGGTGGGGGCTACTAGTTTGGAGCAGAAGGCCTCGCAGACCTGCCTTCAGACTGCTATACACTAAAATTGCAGAGCTATGGTCAATTTAACAAAGAGGCCTACATATTGAACAGAAGGGCCTACACAGGGGTTTTATGCTGGCTGAGTGGTAAGGATGTCTCAGGATAATTATATAGCAACACAGGACCCGCTGGTCAATTTAATACGGCCTACAAATGCGGCTGGCAGGGCAAGGACAAGGGTCTCATACTTCAGGTGTGGACAGAACGGGCCAGGGGCCCCCTGTGATACAAAATCTACCCTCCTTCAAGGCTGTGGCAATGTAATAGACCATTGTGGGCAGAAGGAAGAGGCAATGGTAGTACAACCATACATGCCAACAGACCCGATTCAGCCAGGAAACGTCCAATGTTTTTAAGCTCAAATGGGCTTTATTTGATCTGTCTCCTGTCTACAATATCCTCTTTTTCAATGTAACTCAAAGGGGAAAATCAATACCCCAGTTTTTTTTCAAAATCTCCCTCTTACCAAGTTCAAAATGTTCGCAAGTATGGTACATTGGATCATGGAAGGAAATGGGATAGGGACATGGACTTGGATAACAGAGGACAGGAGAGACATGGAGAGGTGCACCAAACTGACCCTGCAGGGCAGGCATCAGGGTTTGCAGCAGCACAATACACCACACAGGGCATGCAGGACGGGAGTGCAGCACAACAATCCATAGAAAGCAAGAGGGAGGGGACAGGACCATGCACATGGACAACAGAGAACAGAGGGGCAAGAGGCAATGGTAGCTAGCTGACCATAATGGACAGACAGGAGAGAAGGCTGCAGCATAACAGACCATAAAGGGCAGGAGGGACGGATCAGGGGCATTACAATGGAACAGACAAGCCAGGAGGGAGGGAGTAGGGGTCTGCACATGTAAAGAGAGGGCTGGGGGCAAGGGGGCAGGGCAGGAGCAGCAAGATGGCCATGGAGGTCAGGCAGGATGGGCACTAGAAGCAAGACACAACATGAAGAGCAACAGTGAGACTGTGATGGCATACACACAGACCCTGGAGGGAAGGTGGGAGGGGGTCAGGGGCAGCTAACTGACCACACAGGGAAGGTGGGAGGGGCCATGGCAGCACAGAAGACCATGCATGGCAAGTGGGAGGGTTAGTGGCAGCACAATGGCTATGATGGGCAAGAAGGAGGGTGCAGGGGCATGCACAAAGGACGATGGAGGATAGAAGGGAGGGTCAGGACCTGTGCACAGACAAGAAAGTTCAGGGGAAGGGGCCTCACAACAGACCACACGGGGCAGGCAGGAGGAGCAGTTGCAGCACAACAGACCAGGGAGGGCAGAAGGGTGTGGCAGTACAATGGACCATGTAGGACAGGAGGAAGAGGATAGAGGCATGGCATGTGGACAGGCAGGGTGGAGGTGGCAGGGACAGGTTACAGTCATCTGACAATGCTAGGCAGGTGGGAGGGGAGTGGCAGCTCAACAGAACACTCAGAGTAGATAGGAGTGGCAGGTCCATGGGACATGGTGGGCAAAAAGGATGGAGCAGGGGCATGCACAAAGACATCGGAGGGCAGGGGGAAGGAGAATAGGGGCAGCAAGCTAAGCACAGAGTTTAAGCAGGAGGTCAATGATGGGGCATAGAATTGGGCAATGGAGGGCAGGAGGAGTGGACTGGTACATCATACTAAATTGAGGGCAGTGGCAGCACATCAGACCATGCATGGCAGGAGGGAGGAGGCTAGTCCATGGATTCACACAACAGAGGATAGGGAGGAGGGGGATGGGGCAGCAAGCTAACTGTTCAGAGAAGGCGGGTATTAGAAACTTTATTGTTTTTAAAACATTTTGTCTGTGCAAACTACTTAAAATATGAACAAGTATGCAGCATAATCTCACTTTTATTCAGGAAGAAGAGGACATTTGTGACTGTGACTCCGGGCTCACTTGGCAGAAACACCCCCTGACCCTCCACCCCCTATCGCAAAATGTAATGCCCGTGAAAAGGGTAGGTGAACACAGTGTTATATAGAACATAGTCCTGAGAGCACGATTGAAAATGAAAACTAGATATAGTGTATGGTATAAACTATGCACCAAAAAGTGTGATATAAGATGAACCAGGCGTGAAATATAATATGCAATACATTGTGCGCAATGACAGATTCATTGGAGAGCGCGAGATAGCACAGGCACTAGCGTGTGCTATGCGATATGCGCCTTGGAGTGTAATATGCACAGGGCAGTGTTGTGTAACCTAACTAGTCTCTAAAGTTGTAATATAAAATATGTGCTGGGGAGTGTAACGTTGCATATGCACTGTGACAAAGATATGGATCCCAAATTGTAATATGTATGGCATAGCACTGTGCGTTATAACATAGGCATCGAGGAAGGCACGTTAGATGGGGCAATATAACCCGTGCGAAGACAAGTGTGGCATGACATTTTCACGGGGTGGTGTTACAGTGCACATGGGCTAGAGAGTGTCATAGCATATGCACTAGCTAGTGGAATAAAATACAGAGGTGTGTGGCACTCGGCAGGCAATGGTGGGTGTAACACAGCATTGGGCTCTGTCAGGAGCGCGCTGTGACTCGCAAGTGATGTTCGTCCCCTTTCCAGAGAGTAAAATAAAAAGTATTACACATCCGGCAGTGGATGTGTGTTTTATTAACTGTGAGGGGGGTTTCTTGCATAGTTTTGGTCGAATTTTTGTCGAATCCCCTTTGAATGGCTTGGTGTGCATGTGTATTAAATGTGCCCGTCAATAGCTACCCATGTTTGTATAAATAAACGACAAGGGTGTCTACCGGGATTAGGCACGGTAGAGCATCAGACATGTCAGAGCTTCACTAGTGGTGTAAATACATTCCACGTGGATTAATTGCATGCATAGTCGCCTTTTAATGAATATCACGCAAATCGTCATGGTGATAGGTACGTACGGTTTGTCCAGCATGTCCTAGGTGTGTCTATAAATATATATTTTTTAAAAATAATAAAAAACAGTGGCCGGCCCTGGGGATTGGGGTCAAAAAAATATAATTAGGAGACAGGCCCTGGGGGATGGGGTCATCAGGGCCAATAAATTAGAATAAGAAGGGGAACCACACAGCCCCCCTTCTTAAAAAAATAAAATAAATAAAAGACTGGCATCGTGCCGGAGGCCATGCCCCCTCCATGCAGCACTCTGCAAACGCGCCCCCAGCAGGCATCTCCAGTATGCGCCAGGGAGCTGCGCTGCAGACAGGTGTTCTGAGGCCAAGCCCCTTTTTACACCTCTCTGCAACGCAGCTCTGTGGCGCTTACTGGAGGTACCTAGTGGTCTAGTGTGACCCTAGGGACCCTTAGGATTCAAGGGGACTTAATCTCTCAACTTAGAACAGCCACAGGGCGCGTTTACACAGTGGTGAAGGGAGGGGACGGGGCCTGAGGTGACGTGTGCAAACACGCACCATGGCACGTTTTAAATTGGGGATATAATTTCCCTTCAATACTGAGGGCCCCTGGGGGCTAACTAGCCCACCAAGTGCTTCCAGTAAGCGCCACTGAGCTGCATTGCAGAGAGGTGGTCCAGGCCGTGCCACTTGTTACACCTCTCTGCAACGCAGCTCTGTGGCACTTACTGGAGGTACCTAGTGGGCTAGTTGGACCCTAGGGACCCTCAGGACTCAAATGAACTTAATCTCCCAACTAAAAACGGACACAGGGCGTGTTTACACAATGGTGAAAGGAGGGGACGGGGCCTGAGTTAACGTGTGCAAAAACGCCCTGTGGCCTGTTTTAAGAGGTAGTTTTAATCCCCATGCCCTATTATATACTAGGGGCTTAGAGAGGAGGTAAGGCTAATCACAGGGGGACCCCAACGCATAATGTTCCCTAGTGTATGTAGGTGTTTTCACTGTATTCTAAGTGTCTTTTAACATAGCACTGGCTCTAGGACTGGTTAGTCAGACTCAGTTACCACCAGTATCCGTCTGAAAAAGTTGAGGGTACAGGATGATTTTGCAACAAGGCTTCTTTCTGCTCTTCTTTTTGTTCTTTCTGCACGTTATCCTTCTTCCTGCACTTATCTTCGTATTTGAGGACTTCTGTTGCTTCTTTCTGCACTTCTTTTGTTTCTTTCTGTGCATTTTTTCTTTTTTCTTCACATGTCCTATCTCTGTAGGCATAGTTAGAAATTAGCATTTAAAAAACCTTTGAAATTAACAGAAAAAACCATAGGTTTCAGGCAAGTTATAGTTAGGAATTAGCATTTAAAAAACCTCAGAAATTCACTGAAAAAACCATAGGTTTCAGGGGTGTTATAGTTAGCTGGACTTTTCACTTGTACAAAACCATTGAAATTCCCCCGTTATAGTTAGTTCAGCTAACTATAACTCGCGCGCCCGCAATGCACTGCTGATGACGTCACATATTACATCACTCATGACATGGTCAGTGACATCACTCATGACATCACTGATGACATCTCAAATGACATCACTGATGACATCACTGATGACATCATCCTTGTGATAGAGTGGCAGACCTCCTCTCACCCTAATATAACCTTTGATACACACATTCAAAAATAGAGACTAAAATTTTCAAAACAATGGACATACCAATACCAGTTACAACAACCTCTTCAGTAATTCTAAGATCCACATACACATCCACTCATTCACCAACAGTCCAATACAGTCACTCATACATGTACTCACTCATCATATGTACTCATACACCTATACATCCTGTTACACAATGCCACTCATCCATAGCTACTCACACACATAGTCACTCATGCTAATAAAGAATCAAACATACATTTACTTGCATATACAGTTATACACACACCACCACACTTACTTCTACGGAAACTTACACATACTTAGTCTTTTAAACAATCACTTATAGAAACACATACTTATTCATACAGGAACTCTTTCAATCTCTCACTCTCACATATACTCACATATATACACCAATAGTCACATATACTAGTTTAAAACATATGTAGTTACTCATAAAGACACTATTGAGACAGTCATTCACTCCCTAACACACCCATACACACACTCATCCACCCATACAGTCCTGCACACATACTGTGTTCAACACATACAAACAGTGAGTCACTCATTCATGCACCTATGCACTACGTAATACCCCCACCGAACCATGCAGACACTCAGACTGATACTCAAAAAACCAACTAATAACCTATATAGACACCCATGTAGCTACTCACCAACCCATGCAGCCACTTATACACAAAGTGAGAGACTGATACAGATATTTACATATTTAAAGATTACTCACTAAGCCATGTATTCACTATGATACACTTAATCAGTCAGTTACACAATCAATTTTTCAAAAACAAATCATCCATTTAGACACTTATATACCCATTTATTCTTCCATCGACCTTGAGATATACATATATAAAACATATTTAATTTTCAGAATAACACACATTCACTGGATGATGTCATCAGTGATGTCATCAGTGATGTCATTTGAGATGTCATCAGTGATGTCAGGAGTGATGTCACTGACCATGTCATGAGTGATGTAATATGTGACGTCATCAGCAGTGCATTGCGGGCGCGCGAGTTATAGTTAGCTGAACTAACTATAACGGGGGAATTTCAATGGTTTTGTACAAGTGAAAAGTCCAGCTAACTATAACACCCCTGAAACCTATGGTTTTTTCAGTGAATGTATATATATATATATATATATTCACAGAAAAAAACATAGGTTTCAGGCACGTTATAGTTAGGAATTAGCATTTAAAAAACCTCAGAAATTCACTGAAAAAACCATAGGTTTCAGGGGTGTTATAGTTAGCTGGACTTTTCACTTGTACAAAACCATTGAAATTCCCCCGTTATAGTTAGTTCAGCTAACTATAACTCGCGCGCCCGCAATGCACTGCTGATGACGTCACATATTACATCACTCATGACATGGTCAGTGACATCACTCATGACATCACTGATGACATCTCAAATGACATCACTGATGACATCATCCAGTGAATGTGTGTTTTTCTGAAAATGAAATATGTTTTATATATGTATATCTCAAGGTCGACGGAAGAATAAATGGGTATATAAGTGTCTAAATGGATGATTTGTTTTTGAAAAATTGATTGTGTAACTGACTGATTAAGTGTATCATAGTGAATACATGGCTTAGTGAGTAATGTTTAAATATGTAAATATCTGTATCAGTCTCTCACTTTGTGTATAAGTGGCTGCATGGGTTGGTGAGTAGCTACATGGGTGTCTATATAGGTTATTAGTTGGTTTTTTGAGTATCAGTCTGAGTGTCTGCATGGTTCGGTGGCGGTATTACGTAGTGCATAGGTGCATGAATGAGTGACTCACTCTTTGTATGTGTTGAAGACAGCATGTGTGCAGGACGTATGGGTGGATGAGTGTGTGTATGGGTGTGTTAGTGAGTGAATGACTGTCTCAATAGTGTCTTTATGAGTAACTACATATGTTTTAAACTAGTATATGTGACTATTGGTGTATATAAGTGAGTATATGTGAGAGTGAGAGATTGAAAGAGTTCCTGTATGAATAAGTATGTGTTTCTATAAGTGATTGTTTAAAAGACTAAGTATGTGTAAGTTTCCGTAGAAGTAAGTGTGGTGGTGTGTGTATAACTGTATATGCAAATGAATGTATGTTTGATTCTTTATTAGCATGAGTGACTATGTGTGTGAGTAACTCTATGGATGAGTGGCATTGTGTAACAGGATGTATAGGTGTATGAGTACATATGATGAGTGAATACATGTATGAGTGACTGTATAGGACTGTTGGTGAATGAGTGGATGTGTATGTGGATCTTAGAATTACTGAAGAGGTTGTTGTAACTGGTATTGGTATGTCCATTGTTTTGAAAAGTTTAGTCTCTATTTTTGAATGTGTGTATCAAAGGTTATATTAGGGTGAGAGGAGGTCTGCCACTCTATCACAAGGATGATGTCATCAGTGATGTCATCAGTGATGTCATTTGAGATGTCATCAGTGATGTCATGAGTGATGTCACTGACCATGTCATGAGTGATGTAATATGTGACGTCATCAGCAGTGCATTGCGGGCGCGCGAGTTATAGTTAGCTGAACTAACTATAACGGGGGAATTTCAATGGTTTTGTACATGTGAAAAGTCCAGCTAACTATAACACCCCTGAAACCTATGGTTTTTTCAGTGAATTTCTGAGGTTTTTTAAATGCTAATTCCTAACTATAACTTGCCTGAAACCTATGGTTTTTTCTGTGAATTTCAAAGGTTTTTTAAATGCTAATTTCTAACTATGCCTACAGAGATAGGACATGTGAAGAAAGAAGAAAAAATGCACAGAAAGAAAAAAAAGAAGTGCAGAAAGAAGCAACAGAAGTCCTCAAAGACGAAGAAAAGTGCAGGAAGAAGGATAACGTGCAGAAAGAACAAAAAGAAGAGCAGAAAGAAGCCTTGTTGCAAAATCATCCTGTACCCTCAACTTTTTCAGACGGATACTGGTGGTAACTTAGTCTGACTAACCAGTCCTAGAGCCAGTGCTATGTTAAAAGACACTTAGAATACAGTGAAAACACCTACATACACTAGGGAACATTATGCGTTGGGGTCCCCCTGTGATTAGCATGACCTCCTCTGTAAGCCCCTAGTATATAATAGGGCAGGGGGATTAAAACTACCTCTTAAAACAGGCCACAGGGTGTTTTTGCACACGTTAACTCAGGCCCCGTCCCCTCCCTTCACCACTGTGTAAACACGCCCTGTGTCCGTTTTTAGTTGGGAGATTAAGTTCATTTGAATCCTGAGGGTCCCTAGGGTCCAACTAGCCCACTAGGTACCTCCAGTAAGTGCCACAGAGCTGCGTTGCAGAGAGATGTAAAAAGTGGCACGGCCTGGACCACCTCTCTGCAATGCAGCTCAGTGGCGCTTACTGGAAGCACTTGGTGGGCTAGTTAGCCCCCCAGGGGCCCTCAGTATTGAAGGAAAATTATATCCCCAATTTAAAAGGTGCCATAGTGCGAGTTTGCACACGTCACCTCAGGCCCCGTCCCCTTCCTTCACCACTGTGTAAAAGCGCCCTGTGGCTGTTCTAAGTTGAGAGATTAAGTCCCCTTGAATCCTAAGGGTCCCTAGGGTCAAACTAGACCACTAGGTACCTCCAGTAAGCGCCACAGAGCTGCGTTGCAGAGAGGTGTAAAAAGGGGCTTGGCCTGAGAACACCTGTATGCAGCGCAGCTCCCTGGTGCATACTGGAGATGCCTGTTGGGCTAGTTGGCCCTCAGGGACCCTCAGTATTGAAGAGGAATTAATTCCCCAACTTACAACTCGCCAGGGGGCGCGTTTGCAGAGTGCTGAAAGGAGGGGGCGTGGCCTCTGGCACGATGCCAGTCTTTTATTTATTTTAATTTTTTAAGAAGGGGGGCTGTGTGGTTCCCCTTCTTATTCTAATTTATTGGCCCTGATGACCCCATCCCCCAGGGCCTGTCTCCTAATTATATTTTTTTGACCCCAATCCCCAGGGCCGGCCACTGTTTTTTATTATTTTTAAAAAATATATATTTATAGACACACCTAGGACATGCTGGACAAACCGTACGTACCTATCACCATGACGATTTGCGTGATATTCATTAAAAGGCGACTATGCATACAATGAATCCACGTGGAATGTATTTACACCACTAGTGAAGCTCTGACATGTCTGATGCCCTACCGTGCCTAATCCCGGTAGACACCCTTGTCGTTTATTTATACAAACATGGGTAGCTATTGACAGGCACATTTAATACACATGCACACCAAGCCATTCAAAGGGGATTCGACTACAATTCGACCAAAACTATGCAAGAAACCCCCCTCACAGTTAATAAAACACACATCCACTGCCGGATGTGTAATACTTTTTATTTTACTCTCTGGAAAGGGGACGAACATCACTTGAGAGTCACAGCGCGCTCCTGGCAGAGCCCAATGCTGTGTTACACCCACCATTGCCTGCTGAGTGCCACACACCTCTGTGTTGTATTCCACTAGCTAGTGCATATGCTATGACACTTTCTAGCCCATGTGCACTGTAACACCACCCCGTGAATATGTCATGCCACACTTGTCTTCGCACGGGTTATATTGCCCCATCTAACGTGCCTTCCTCGATGCCTATGTTATAACGCACAGTGCTATGCCATACATATTACAATCTGGGATCCATATCTTTGTCACAGTGCATATGCAATGTTACACTCCCCAGCACATATTTTATATTACAACTTTAGAGACTAGTTAGGTTACACAACACTGCCCTGTGCATATTACACTCCAAGGCGCATATCGCATAGCACGCGCTAGTGCCTGTGCTATCTCGCACTCTCCAATGAATCTGTCATTGCGCACAATGTATTGCATATTATATTTCACGCCCGGTTCATCTTATATCACACTTTTTGGTGCATAGTTTATACCATACACTATATCTAGTTTTCATTTTCAATCGTGCTCTCAGGACTATGTTCTATATAACACTGTGTTCACCTACCCTTTTCACGGGCATTACATTTTGCGATAGGGGGTGGAGGGTCAGGGGGTGTTTCTGCCAAGTGAGCCCGGAGTCACAGTCACAAACGTCCTCTTCTTCCTGAATAAAAGTGAGATTATGCTGCATACTTGTTCATATTTTGAGTAGTTCGCACAGACACACGTTTTAAAAACAATAAAGTTCCTAATACCCGCCTTCTCTGAACAGTTAGCTTGCTGCCCCATCCCCCTCCTCCCTATCCTCTGTTGTGTGAATCCATGGACTAGCCTCCTTCCTCCTGCCATGCATGGTCTGATGTGCTGCCACTGCCCTCAATTTAGTATGATGTACCAGTCCACTCCTCCTGCCCTCCATTGCCCAATTCTACGCCCCATCATTGACCTCCTGCTTAAACTCTGTGCTGAGCTTGCTGCCCCTATTCTCCTTCCCCCTGCCCTCCGATGTCTTTGTGTATGCCCCTGCTCCATCCTTTTTGCCCACCATGTTCCATGGACCTGCCACTCCTATCTACTCTGAGTGTTCTGTTGAGCTGCCACTCCCCTCCCACCTGCCTTGCATTGTCAGATGACTGTAACCTCTCCCTGCCACCTCCACCCTGCCTGTCCACATGCCATGCCCCTATCCTCTTCCTCCTGTCCTACATGGTCCATTGTACTGCCACACCCTTCTACCCTCCCTGGTCTGTTGTGCTGCAACTGCTCCTCCTGCCTGCCCCGTGCGGTCTGTTGTGAGGCCCCTTCCCCTGAACTTTCTTGTCTGTGCACAGGTCCTGACCCTCCCTTCTATCCTCCATCGTCCTTTGTGCATGACCCTGCACCCTCCTTCTTGCCCATCATAGCCATTGTGCTACCACTAACCCTCCCACTTGCCATGCATGGTCTTCTGTGCTGCCATGGCCCCTCCCACCTTCCCTGTGTGGTCAGTTAGCTGCCCCTGAACCCCTCCCACCTTCCCTCCATGGTCTGTGTGTATGCCATCACAGTCTCACTGTTGCTCTTCATGGTGTGTCTTGCTTCTAGTGCCCATCCTGCCTGACCTCCTTGGCTATCTTGCTGCTCCTGCCCTGCCCCCTTGCCCCCAGCCCTCTGTTTACATTTCAGACCCCTACTCCCTCCCTCCTGGCTTGTCTGTTCCATTGTAATGCCCCTGATCCATCCCTCCTGCCCTTTATGGTCTGTTATGCTGCAGCTTTCTCTCCTGTCTGTCCATTATGGTCCTGCCTCTTGCCCCTCTGTTCTCTGTTGTCCATGTGCATGGTCCTGTCCCCTCCCTCTTGCTTTCTATGGATTGTTGTGCTGCACTCCCGTCCCGCATGCCCTGTGTGGTGTATTGTGCTGCTGCAAACCCTGATGCCTGCCCTGCAGGGTCAGTTTGGTGCACCTCTCCATGTCCCTCCTGTCCTCTGTTATCCAAGTCCATGTCCCTACCCCATTTCCTTCCATGATCCAATGTACCATACTTGCGAACATTTTGAACTTGGTAAGAGTGAGATTTTGAAAAAAAACTGGGGTATTGATTTTCCCCTTTGAGTTACATTGAAAAAGAGGAGATTGTAGACAGGAGACAGATAAAATAAAGCCCATTTGAGCTTAAAAACATTGGACGTTTCCTGGCTGAATCGGGTCTGTTGGCATGTATGGTTGTACTACCATTGCCTCTTCCTTCTGCCCACAATGGTCTATTACATTGCCACAGCCTCTCTTGCAAGTCCTGTATTGTTGGTTTGTTGCCCCTGCCCCCCTTTCCACTGCCCTCCATAGTCTGTTGTACTGCCACGGCCCTTCCTGCCTGCTCAGTGTGGTTAAATTGTTGCCTTTGCACCCTCCTACCTGCCTTCAATTTTCAGAGTCCGTGCCCCTGGCCTCTGCCTCTCAACAGTATCCTAATGAACAACTAGATTGCTAACATTCTATATTTATTACAAAAGTGTGGAACGCCTGACGTCATCTTGATGTAATCAAAACTGTAATACCTAGAGCATTTCCTTTAGAAATTACATATATGAGAGGGTCTTATTGGCATCAAAATTATGGTTAGTGCTCTGAAAGACTAAAATAAGGACATATTTTCTGAGTTTTCAAATAGCGAGAAAGCACTTTTAAATTATTTGTTACCTTTATGTTTTTTTATCCAGTTGACCACTTGATTAAATGTTGCACTTAGGGGAGAGGATGTGGTGTTACTTCCAGAACTGCAGACTTTGCAACTGGGGAACCAGGTTGGAGTTTCTGCTTCAGCTCGACATTCTGTGATTCTGGTCAAATCACTTAGTCTCCCCACTTAGTTTTGCACACTTCTGTCATTGGGCTATATTTGGGCTACATCTGGGTGATTTTGGGCTACATTTGGGCTCTTTTGTCTCCGGTGGCCATCTTGGGAGATTTATTTGTTATGAAGTTTCCTAATTTCCTCATGTACTGCAGTCTCCTCAGTAGGAAATGCTTTCAGTTTTTTACTTTGATTCCATCATGAAGGTATTCAGATATGTCACACATTTGCCATAAATTCTGAATGTTAGCACTCTAGTTGCTCATTAGATCACTGTAGTAAAACTACTGTTCACCATGGAAGTCTGCTCCTGGTATTAAAAGTGCATGTTTCAGTCTGCATGTCAGAATTTTTTAATGAAATAGAAGAGGATTTGAGAAGTCACTCAAAATGTGCCCTCATTTTCTTTCTTCAGCATTAATCATAATTTCTATGGCAAAATGAACTCCCTCATTGTGTTCCTTTTTAAATTAAATGTTTTAAGTGTTACCAGTTTATTCCAATCAAGATGGCTTCAGGTGTGCCATACTTTTGTCATAATGAAGACAGTAAGCGCTCTAGTTGTTTTTAAGAACACTCTGGGACATTCTGTCATTGGGATATACTTGGGCTACATCTGGGTGATATTTGGGCTACATTTGGGCTCTTTTGTCTCTGGTGGCCATCTTGGCAGACTTATTTGTTATGAAGTTTCCTAATTTCCTCATTTACTGCAGTCTCCTCAGTAGGAAATACTTTCAGTTTTTTACTTTGATTCCAAAGGCATTCAGATGTGTCACACATTTGCCATAAATTCAGAATGTTAGCACTCTTTTTGCTCATTAGATCACTGTAGTAAAGCTACTGCTCACCAGGGAAAACTGCTGCTGCTATTGAAAGTGCATGTTTCAGTCTGCATGTCAGAATTTTTTAATGAAATAGAAGAGGATTTGAGAAGTCACTCAAAATATGCCCTATTTTTTCTTTCTGCAGCACTAATCATACTTTTTATGGAAAAATGAACCCCCTCATTTTGTTCCTTTTTAAATTAAATGTTTTGAGAGTTACCACTTTAATCCAAGCAAGATGGCTTCAGGTGTGCCATACGTTTATCATAAGTAGGACTGTTAGCGCTCTAGTTGTTCTTTGGAACACTCTGGGAAGCTGCAGTAGAACACAAAGGAATCAACTGACAGTCTCTGCCCTTGTTGGATGTACATGTTTTACTGAGAATGTCAGACTTCATTCTCACATGACTGAGAAAGATAATGTGAATTTACAGAAAATAAGCTCTCAGTTTAGCTTATAGATCACCTTCCAAACCTCTGTGGGAAAAGCATGAGTAAATGTTTTTCTCTCAATCATGATATCCCAGCATAAGGCTTTTTCACATGGTGAAATCACCTTAGAACATACCACAATTCCTAAACTGAGTATGGTACCATCAACAAATGATTTATAATGTAACTAAAGTCTTAAAACCTTCTATTAACTGCAATGCTTTTTAATGAGGTGCTATCATGTATATTGGTCCCAAGATGGCTGCCAACACTTCTTGGATGAAGTGCTGACAGCCAATCAGATCTCAGGATGAGATGTGTGGTTAGGCTCCGCCCACATATATATATGATTTTACTTTTGATTTTCTCAGGAACTACTGAACAGATTGACACCAGACCTGCAAAAGGCACATCCCTGACCTGAGGACTACCTCTCTGCCAAATTTCAAGTAATTCTGTTCAGCCGTTCGGGCTGTACCTTGGACTAAAGGTCCCTATGGAAAATTGCATGGGGAAAACGCGTTTTGGGACCCCCCTTTTTTCTCAGCCCCCGCTTGACGAATCCCCCCGAGACTTTCAGGGTAGGAGCGGAGCGGAGCGCCCCACCTATTTTGAAAATTTCGCGAGGATTCGTCAACCGGCGCCAAAGTTATTCCAAATAGAATGTTGCGGATTTCCTATGGAAACACGGTCCTAACTATAACTATCTACTGGCGACCGCCAGTAGATTATATATATATATATATATATATATATATGCACCGTGACCGCGGGATATTGGAGATTGAGTGTCACGACCCACTGGGATTACTTCGCCGTGGTCTGACAGACGGCTGAGATAACTTCGAGCCCGGTAAGGTGCCGCTGGCACGTACACTCCATTTATTCTCCGCGATATTCACTGAACGAGGGGGAGAGAGGGCACGAACATTTTAGTTGTGTACACAACTATCGAAAGAACTTGTATGATGTTCTGCGAAACGGAACGCAGAGAAGCGGCTGCAAGCATTTTCAAAAAGCAAAATGGAACAAACAGAAATGCTAGAAGTAATAACGGAACGCCTGTAACGCCAAATCTTGCCTCTAAATTCACCAATCTAGAGCGTCTCTATGAGCGAGAGATCCGGAAGTGGTGGGAGGCCACCTCCCTGCAGAATTACTTGGAGGTAGACAGGGTTCCGAGAGGCCTTCGAATCTATACAGTACCGGCCTATGGAAACCCGGACCCGTTGTTGTTGGATGCATGGGCGGAACATACGGCCAAATCCTGCAAGGGGATGCTGGAAATACTTGTACGGTTCGCATGGAGCGACCGAGAGAAGGCCCTAATATTAATTAAAGAACTAGAGGATGATTTACTCAAGGAAGAAGACCAAACCAACGTGGAAACGAAACGTGAACAAATGAAAAAAAGATTGAAAACATATGAACAGAAAATCAAGCAGCGTAAAGAAGAAAAGTTCGACCGGGACGAAAGAGACTATAGTCAAGGCAGAATACTAACATTTGCCAAGAAATATGATAACCCAAGGAGAGAACTACGACAAAAACCTAATCAACCGTTGACAGTGGCCCCAGACACTTCAGAATCGGAGGTGACAGGAGATGAATCCTCCAATGAAGATGTAGCGAGTGGGATGCCAATTGATGCACCTCCTTTTCACGAGGAGTTTCGACTCATCAGAAAACAGCAATTACAGGGAGGCAGAGGCAAGCCTCCAGAACAGGCAGCAAGAGGAAGACGAGGCGGGGGGTGGGGGTCAAAAAATTCGAAGGCTCTCCACCCATGACCCGCAGCAGGAAATATTTCAACAAACGGAAGTAAATGAACAAAATTTGACGATAATCAATTTGACCCCCAGAGTGTTAACCAAGGAAGAGGAATCGGTTCTGAAACTTGGTCTCTCGTTTTGTCCGCAGAGGAGTATCGAATTTACCCAGACCAGGATTGACCTGTTTAAATTTACTCGTAAGCTGAAGCTTCATAAGTACTTTAAAATGAAACCTTCCATTAGGCCAAGTACGAATCCCAGTCAGAGAACCACTGCACCTGATGCTTTAACTGGCAGAGACATTATAACTTTGCAAGCATTGGAAAATTTGAGAAATGAAACAACTGAGAATGAGAATATTGATATCAATCCTACACAACTCATGGCCCACTATGAAATACAACAAAGTGGAGGTTTGAGTCCGTTCAAACCAGCATCGGTATTCCTACCTCAAATGGCTAATGATTCAATCGATACATTCTCTGATGCTGTGATCAAAGACCTTACTCGCTTACGCCAAGACAAAAAGTACATAAAGAACACCACGAACTTCTCGAAAAAGCAACAGAAGGTGTTGGAGAATCTATCCAAAGACACTTCTCTGGTTTGCAAACCATCAGACAAAGGAGGCAATATAGTTCTACTGACTAAAACCCAGTATGAAATGGAAGCCTTTCATCAATTGAACAACTCAGTTTGTTATGAAAGAACTAGTACACAGATGTATAATCAGAGTATCACTGATTATCATGAGTTGATTTCCTCTTGGTACAAAAAGAATAAATTAAATCTAGAGGAACACCTGTTTTTGAGATGTTTAAATCCTATTATTCCCACCTTCTACTACCTGCCTAAGGTGCATAAGGACATCAAGAACCCTCCAGGGAGACCTATTATTGCCTCCCAAGGCAGTCTTACTGAACACCTTTCTATGTATGTTGACTTCTTTATTTCCCAACATGTGGTTACATTGAAATCATATTTGAGAGATACGAAAGATTTTTTAACACACATTGATGAAATTGAATGGCAACCTAGTTACTGTCTTATGGTTCTTGATATAACAAGTCTCTACACATGCATTGCGCACACTGATGGTTTAGAAGCTATACGCTTCTTTTTAGAGACTCGTGAACTGAGATATTATGAACATAACAAGATGATTTTGGAATTTGTCAATTTTTGCCTAACTCACAACATTTTTTTGTTCCAAAACCAGATGTTTAGACAGATGTTGGGGACCGCCATGGGAACCTGCTTCGCCCCCAGCTACGCGAACTTGTTCGTTGGCTGGTGGGAGGAGCGGGTGGCCTGGGCGGAGCCTAATGCATTTTGGAACTTGAGGATAAAGGCTTGGTACCGCTATATTGATGATTTGTTCATTATATTCGATGGCCCACCTGACTTGGCTGAATCATATATTGAGGTTTTAAACTGTAACAATGTGAATCTGAAATTTTCAGGTGAAGTGAGCACCAAGGAGGTAAATTATTTGGACCTTACTGTTTATGTAAACAATGGACAACTACAAACTAAACTCTATCGGAAAAGTACCGCAGGGAATTCCACCCTTTTTGCCACTAGTAGCCATCCCAAAAAATTGGTTGAAAGTATTCCATATGGGGAGCTACTTAGGCTGAAAAGGAACAACACCAACCATATGGAATTTGAAAAGGCAGCAGCACTGAGCTTGAAACGCTTTAGAGTGAGAGGCTATAGCGAAGCGGTTTTGGGTAGTGCCCTAGATAGAGTTAAAAAAATCCCGAGGAAAGATCTTCTCGTAGAGAAAGCGGTCAATAAGTCCAAAAATGGTGCTTTCCGCCTGATTACAACTTTCTCTGAAAATGCCGATCAATTGAAGAGGATATTACGTAAGAATTGGCATATCCTCCTCACTGATCACATCATTAAAGAGGACTTACCAACTAATCCTCTAGTCACGTTCAGGAAAGCTAGATCACTTAGAGATCATTTGGTCCATAGCTATCATGACGTGGAACCCACTAGGACATCTTTTAAAACACTTAACGGTTTTTTTCCCTGTGGTAAGTGCAAAGCCTGTAAGAAGAGCAAACGCACTTTAACGTATGATGTACCTGGGCTTATCACACCCAAAAAGATCACCAAGTTCCTCACATGTACTACTCCCTATGCTATATATTGTCTAGTGTGCCCTTGTGGGCTCCGTTATATCGGGAGCACTATTCATCCGGCTAAGATTCGGATTCTCGAACACATGAGGGCAATTAATAACGTAGACGAATCCTACCCAGTAGCGAGACACTATAATAAGATGCATCGCAACAACAAGGATCTTCTTTCTTACTTTTGCTTAGATCATGTACCACAAAGCCCTAGGGGTGGTGACAGGATACAGAAGCTCAGGCGTTTAGAATCACGCTATATTATTGACCTACAAAGTAAGAATCCGCAGGGCCTTAATAGTAGTGAAGAACTTGCTGTGCATCTAGGATGAAACGATTCACATTGTCATACTATGATGAATTTTCCCTCTGATTTCTCTATTTCTTGTATATAATCTGCATTTTTAGTACTGGACATTAACTGCACGACTTGTATATGTATATAAGGTGTGTCTTTATGAATATCATAGGAAGGATAATATGAGCCCATCTGTGGGCAGGATATACGTATGATTCCCCTATGTTGTTGTGTCCTTCATAGTTCTGGTGTATATTTTGAGACAGTACATGCATGCCCATCTGTGGGCTAAATCAAATCAATTATATATTGTGATAAGAATGTATTTACATATCTACATGAAATACTGGCAGAATTACTGCATTATTTCCTTTTCTTTGAGACATTCAAAGATGGCGCTATGATTTGTTGACAAACTAAGCTTAGTCTGTTTTCTGTCTCTACACCGGAAACATCGAAAATGCTTTTAAATGTGTAATGGCTGCCGCGTTTCATTGCAGAAATTGACGAAGGCTGAGTGCCGAAACGCGTCTTTGCCCAGGGTTCCAATAATAAATTCTTTTTGAACTCTCCCCCGTGAGTGCTGTCGTCCGTGATGGGTACGATTACCTAATGGAACTGGGAGCTTGATATATATATATATATATATATATATATATATATATATATATATATATATATATATATATATATATATATATATATATATTTATATTTATATATATATATATATCTACAGACTCTGCAGAAATGACAATGAGTATCCTGAAGAAGAATACTCCCACTGAGAACGACAGCCGGGGCCAGGAACAGGAGTACCTGAGCTCCGGCGCAGCAAGGAGCAGAGGGACTAGAGCCCCTGCCTGGAAAGTGCATAGGGAAAGAAGGGCACAAGGCAACGTGCAGCAGTGACGTGTCTGGCATAAACTCTACTGCCCATAAGCGAAAACCAGACAAGGTCTGAGCTGCGAAAGAAGACCTAAGCATGTCCCAACTCCAGAGAATGAGGTGTATACAATACCACATGAAGATAACGCAGACAAGACAGTGGGTTAAGGCGTACCGCAGGCCCGTGACTGTGAACATACCCAGTGCATACTCACAAATCGTGTCCGTATAGAACACGGAATGAAAACGCTCCGGAGCGGAACAGGACAACATGTCCACAAGGGACACTTGCTTACGTCTAAGACAGCCAATGTAGGCAAAAAGAGCACAGCGAAAAGGTGAAGAACACGCCGGGATGAGCCAAGTGTGGCAGAAAACCAAAATTACTCTGGAGCAGTCTGCCTCCATAGAGGAAGAAGAGAGCTACAGGCCAACCGTAGACCACAACTCATAAGCTCCAGGAGAGAGCCACGCCAATATTGCGGGTCTCACCAGAGGGGATGTCCTACAACAGTAGGAAGAGCGAAAAAGGGAGGAGCCTACAGTATGCACTATAGGACAATCCCCCAGAGGGAAAGAAAAAGCCATCCTAAGAAGTCTCCGCGGGAACCTTCAAAGCTTCATGTGCAAGGAAGAGCAGCTATACAATAGCCAACGAATACCCCACATAGGGTATGTCTTATCCCCGTAAAAAGCCAGGGGCACCTCGTGAGACTAGCTCGTAGACAGGGGACTCAAAAAGAAAAGCAGAAACATCTGGCTAGCTGTACCAAATATGGACAAAAATGGCTGATTAGCTGTACAGTCCGTCCGGGCAATAATGTCTTGAACCAATAGACGGATACCAGAAAAAACTGTGACAATACTCCAACCAAAGTAAAAGTCCAAAACAAGGACTAAAAACCACGGGATTTCTGGAAACTCAGACATGAGACGTTGGACCGCTGAGTAAGCATGACTCTCAAAAAGGGAGACCCCATCAAAGGGCAAATCCCGAAGAAGCTCCTGAACATTTGCAGGAAATCTGCCATTGTGCAGCCAGGCATGGCGAAGAAGAGCAGCTGACCGGGCCATAGCCCGACCCACAGAGTCAGTGGTGTCCATGGCTGACCGAATGGAAAACTGTGCCAGTTCCCGGCCATCATGAAGCAGCTGATCCAGGTCAGCCTGAGAGCCCTCCAGAAGAGATGGAAGGAGACGCTCGACCAAGTCCCGAAGGGCAAAAGTAGCCCGTGCAAACACACACGACGTGTTCAAAGACCGAAGGGCCGAGCTGGTGGACGCAAAGACATGGCAGCCAAAGCCTCAAACCAGCGAGACTCCATAGTGGGAGGGAGCACCGGAAGAGGGGTGGAGCATAGCGAAACAGAGGCTGCCTGGACTACCAGCCCTTGAGCCCTAGGATGGATGGACAAACAGAGAGGGTCATTTGGAGTCGGGCGATGACAATGTGCAATAGCACAACCCACATGGTCTCCCTATGAGGGTCTCACCCAAGTACAAAGAAGAATGTCATATAATGATCCCCGTGCTTAATTTGAGCTGGGGCTTTCCTGTGCTGAGCACCGACACTGAATTGGTTTCTGGTGCTCGGTACCGACACCTAATTGTCAATACCACACTTGGGGCAATCTGCCACAAGGTGGCGCTGCTCATGTAATTTAGAGATGAGCAGTATAACAATTGTTTAGGAAAACAATATGCATTAAAAAAATACTAATACCTGCCTCTCCAACCAGTCCTTTTGCTTTGGGGACCTGGAATAATCTAAACCGTTGCATTTACATGCAAGAGAGATGGTTAATAGTTGTTTTGGCAGTGATGACAGGGGCAATGGGTGGTGCAAGCTGTGGCCTCCTGGTTTAGAGCCCTGGCACTTAATATTTTACAAATTAAGCACTGGATTATCCACCAAAAGGCAGCAAGGATTCCACCTCCACGTCGCCCTGGTAGAGTAGATCCAACAAGGGATCAGAAGGCAGAGAGACTGATGGAGGCTGCATCTATAAGATATCCGCAGCTTTGCAAACTGCTCTTGCAAATGCTGCACTAGCCTCCGTAGCCATTCTGGGTGGTGACAATAAGCCATCTGTAGGGGACAGTTGTAGGCTAACCCGTCCACCAAAAGGCAGAGGCTCTGCAGCCCGAGGATGACCAAAAGCATGCCAGTGCCCCATGGGCACCTGCTCCGAGGAGCATCGAAACAACCCTGGGGGTGGGGAACCCTCAGGGGCCTCATCCTCCTCGACCAACAGAGGAACAGCAGGGGACAGCACCAGCGTCGACCGACGTCGAGACAGCATCGCATCGACGACCACCTAAGAGGACTCGTCCGCCCGGCGTATGACCGGCATCGACTCGACCTTCACCAAGATAGGAAACTGCGGTGAAGAACGGCATCGACTCGGAGTCTAGCTCCGCACTGCAGCCGCCTCCGGTGACAGCGCAGGGAGCCCCACAGGGCTGTGAGGTGGCGCCACAGAAGGTCCGTACATCTGACTGGGATGCCCCTCCAGACCATGTCCCAAAGTCGCAGCAACACCGAAACCAGAGTCAGTGTACTCGATCGGCGCTGAGGACGAACTCCCGATCTGTGCCCCTACCCCCTCTGTGACGCCCGAAGGCACACCAGGGAGACGAGGTGACCCAAAGATGGCCTGCAGAGCCCGAGAATAGGCTTCCATTGGGGATCTAGTCACCCCAACCACAGGAAATGGTGGGCAGGTGGGGGTCAACTCCTGGGGGCCAATGTCCAGTGAAGACTGGGAGCAGCGAGCCCCGTCATCACGTTTGTGGGAGGTCGATGTCCTCCCTGACTTCTTCCTGTGTTTACCTGCATCAGGCAAGCGATGTCCATGGGAACGTGACCTGTCCCGAACTAAAGCCCCAGTTCGAGAGGGAGACTGGCGACACGAGGACTCCAAACGAGACATCCCGGCGGACAGCAACTTCATCCGACGTTCCCACACGGACTTCAGCTTCAGCTGCCGGCAGGCATCGCACTCCTCTGAGTTGTGGTGCTCTCCCAAGCACCACATGCAGATCTCGTGTGGATCCGTTGCCGACATCTGCCGCGTACAGGTCTCACATGACTTGAAGCCCTCAGGCATCGCACACTGTTCCCGGAGGCTAAAAGACGTCGATAAGGCCAGAAAACAAAAACAGGCCAGAGGAACTGCTTCTCCTGGATCCGCGTTGTGACACAGAAAAGAAGGAAACTGACATCAGCGTGCTGGGTGCGACTCATTTGGCTCCATTGATGTCATATCCGTGGATGACGTCAGGATGGAGCCATGCAACGCAGTCCCCTGGCATGCACAGGAACTGCTGAAGATTCTCCGGATCCAGTCTGATGCCTGGGGATATTCAAAGTTAAGGAATCTGTGGCTAGATGTCTCAATCAGATTGAGATCACAATGCATTGATAAATTCCTTTCAGACTCAGAAAGAGGAGAGGAATTTCTCTTTCATGCCTCTGCCTGTTTGCAATTGGGAAAGTGTTACAAAACCACTTTTACACCACTGAAAGATTTCTGTGACTCGTGAAAGTGTTGTTGTGCACTGTGAAAGGTATCTTGAAGTTGTGAAGCCTGATTCACGGGCTTTAGGACTGCAAAACTTCCTTATAAATGACATCCACTTGAAATAGTACAATTTCTTGGCAACTGAGTAATTCCCACCATTGCTTGCACATTGCATCTGTGCACTCCCCACAAATATTGTCGTAGCAACGGTGTAATTGACTATGATCCTTCTATATCACATTTAGGGGGTCTCATTGGGGTTGAATCAATAAATACTTTCATGGTATCTGGCTAATACACTTAGGGCCATATCTACATAATTTAGGGATTGCAAGTTCCTAATTGTGAATCGCAATTAGGAAATTGCAATTTCTAGTGTACAAAAACGTAGAGATTGGAAACAGGGATTCCAGATGGGGTCCTAGAATGACCTACCTCATGAATATTAATGAGGTAGGTCACAGTTTGGCCCATCAGGAATTGCAGCTATTACTGGTAAGGTAGCCTGCTGGGCTTACCAGGCCTATGATTGCTTTTTAATCAAGCAATCTTTTGAAACATTTACGCTTCATTTTTTAAGAGTATGTATTTGTCCATGGGACCACTGACTGCTTTAAAAAAATATTTATATCAGATTTCACAATCTTTGCGAATGGTTTCACCACCCTTAAGGAATTAGTAAAAAATGTATGTTTTGAGACCGCAATTTGGTGGTAAAACGTTCATGCATACCACTTTAACAGGTAACCGAATTGCAAATGGACTTTTGAACATTTTGAAAACATTTTAGTGGTCACAAACAGCCCGATTCTGAGAATTGGGCCATTTGCAACCTCAACAAGGTTTTGATTTGAACTATCAAGTATTATTAGACAACTGGGTCATTCTCAATGATTCATTCTGAACTGCTCTGGGAGCAGACCTCACAATATTCTTCCTAGCAGTGAGTAAGGATCTACAATCTTGATTCACAAAGTTTTTGTCTCTGTGCAGTTGTGTCTTACTCCTGTCATAGATGTGAATTTGACAAGAATAACCAGCCTGAATCATTAAGCGTTTTGGTGAGGGGTGCTTCCTATCCCAGTCTTAGGGTTCACTTACTCATAGATTTTCAAGAGTTGGAAACTCTTTCTGAATCATAAAACTCTTTTTTGCACATACTCCTGAAATAAGACAACAGCTCACAAAAATACACTGTGAAACAGGTCCGGGTATTCAGGTGTAGTTCACATAGAAGACAGACGACACAACTACTTAGAGAAAAATCCTTTTGAAACGGGCCCTTAATACAGTACTCACACTTCAGAGTCTTCATTAACCTGGGAAACAGCCACTCAGACCTCATATAATTCACATACATTGACCCTACTTGTGCACAGAATTACTTACTATCCAGCTAAATAATCGATGAAACATTTTAGTTCACAGTCACCATCTCTTCCAAGCTCGTGCACAACCTCTCCATTTCAGTGAGTCATTTAAGCAACTTAAAACACCTACATCTGTGGTAGTTTACTAAACACAGAACCTAGTCAAAAATACATTTTAGAGTAACTAAAGTAGTTCTTCTGTGGCACTCTTTCACGTTCTCTTATATAGTTTTGTGAATTTTCCCCAAAACATATAAAATGAAATATATGGGAATATTCAACAAAAGAATAGGGAATGCCTTTGTGGCCACGAAATTCATGATATTTCCTATGCTGAGGGAGTTAACGCTGCCATTTACCATGCTTTAGCAGGTGGTAAATGGGAGCAATGGCTTCTACGTTGAACTGGTGTGCGGTTGAAATGACATAGATTAGGATGGGGAAGGGACGGTACAGAAGGCTAGTGGAAAAAGTGCCCATGCAGGGTAGAACTTTGGTCGAGCAGGGATGGAGATGGTGGCCTGTGTGAAGCAATTTTATTTGCTGGAATATCTGGCTGGTAAAATTAAGTCTGGTGTTTCTGCGTCCTGGAAAAACAGGGGTGGGACCACCGGGCCAGTCGTGAGTATGGAATACTACATCACTTTGCAATAAATTTGACACATACAAACATCCAACACACCACATTCCACAGAACTTTGTATCGATCTACAACACAGATGTGCTATATAGGTGACTATCACCATGCTCACTAGAGAACCTCTCACCATAATATACTGATACATCATATAGCTTATGTACCGCACTATATGATTCAAAAAGACATCTTAGACAGAACTCCTCATATATACACAATCTGGTATGCCATTGGGTTGACAATATATTTCCCCAATAGTACTTGCCACCCACAAAATGCCACACATGTATGTGTCAATGGAGCAGCAGCATTGTCTACAAGGTTAGATAATGTGTAAACAAGTGGTTCAAACCTCCAACTTACACATGACAACCGTTGCGGATCGGGAAGTGACCGACCCCAGGTCAGCGGTTCCAACCGCCTTATTTGGACGCGATGTGGTGCGGTCAGAAACATCCATGTTCCAATGGGAGCTTTGCGGCGGGTGGAAACCACCCGCAGTACAAACTACCATCGAAAAATGGAAATTTGTAAACATCCCTGCACTGTGTGGCAGGCACACAGTGCAGGGATGTTGAGGGGGGCAGGCGCAAATGCGGAGGCAAGCTCAATTTATCAGACATAGCCACCTATAGGAAAATAGAACTAGAAGGGCTTCTAGGATTAGGAGAACTTCATCCCAAACTGATTCAGACTCTGATGTATATGTATAGCTGTAGATGCAAAAAGCGCTAAGAAGCCCAATCAATAGCAGAACGCGTTCTACACAAAAAAATTAAGACAACCTGTGCAGCAAAAGTTTAAACGAAAAGCCAAACAATTATGAGCCACTACTGCTCCCGAGTTCCACGTGGTACAGCAGTAAACCAATTGCCATAGCATTGTCCTGCTAACTGAACACTGCTACGGTTGAGCCGGTACCTTGAGTAGTGCATGGCCTGGTGACCTGCAATGTGGAAGTAGAAGTCTGTGGTGTGCTTCATCTCATTGGTGTGGCCTGTTGTCTCAATCCAGTGCCCCAGCGGGTGGCAGTGTACTCCATCAACCAGGTTTTTCTCATTATAGACACTGCAGCGGTCATGGTGGGGCCCACTGCCTGCGAAGAAAACAAGAGGGCATTAACTGACCAAGTGACTTTTCATCTGAAAACTAGGAAAGGCCCTTTTTCGTCATTTACTTTTAAATCCAAATCAGAGAAGATTATTTCCAGTACCTGCCGTCGTTTTTATCGAGTATTACAATTAAAAAATCACTGTGTAAATGTAGCACAAATACATCATCTCGGCTGGGTACAGTCATCAATTAATGTCGTCTGTAATTGGAGTGCAGCTACTTTTATCTTCTGCGGATGTCAAGTCTATTCTTAAACAGGTTCATTTGTATCTTGAATGTATCTAGTTGTCAGAGCTGTAGCATTGTGAATTGATTTGCCGCCATTTTCAGATGCGTGTTAATTATAGAAATACATTCCCAACTGCTCTCTTTGGCCGATTATAGCTGAAAATCAAAGGTTCAGGACTTTAAAGCAGTGCAAGAGTAGCAAAAAATAGGAAATGTAATTGTGTTCGTTCTTAACACATAATTTATTATTACAAAGAGAAATGGAAAGCATAGTCAGAACTATAAACAGCCAAAGTCATCTGAGGAAGTGGCAGTAGGTGTCCTGCACTGGTTGAATATGAGGCAGTGTCCTGTGACCCCGGAAGTGGCTGGATTCTGCTGGGTACAGTCTGCTCTGGAGGTGACATTCCCAGAGTTTGGGTCTGGGCTCTGGTATACAGACTAAAGGAGCCCCAAACCGATTTTGGGAACAGGCGTTATAGCGCTACACTGATAGAAAGGGGAAAGGAAAGTTGGACAAAGCTTTCGGAAAGAGGTGTGCAAGAGAGAAGACAACGCAGGCCACTTTTCCTTGACTGAGACAAAAGAAATAATGCAGATTAAGACAATAAATCAAGATTGAGAAAATAAACACTCTAGCACAGCAGCAAAATGTAAATGGCTACTTACTAAGCTTCCTCATAGAGACAAAATTCGATTAGGCAACAAATGTACAGTGAAGTGGCCTTGTCTGGTAAACACTGCAGAACTTGTACCACGACGATTGTCATTACACATAGCGCACTTGGACAAAACATTTGAAAAAAATCTGCACTTTGGTACGTTTTATGTTCTTGGGTAATTGTGCACAGGGGAGTGGCCTCCATTGGTGCAACAGGTGCAGTGGCACCGTGGCCCAGAGGCCTAAGAGACACAATGAATCCTGCTCATTGCTGTATTTTTCAGTTCAAACATCAGCCAGGAGGCCCACTTTCTTTCTTGCACTAGGGCCCATGACACAGTGGCTACACGGCTAATTGTGCGATACTGACAGACCGTTGCTGAAGATAAAACATGATGAAGATGTTTACGCGCAGTAAGGGTGAAGTGAGGATGGATAAGGCAGGTTCCACGTGCATATTCATCGCGTCAGCTCTCTCTGCTGAAGGAACAGGCCTGCTTTGGCAGTGGTAAACGTTTTATTATCTATGGATCCATCGCCATGAGCAACAGTAAGCCAAAGGGTTTTGGCAGGATGAGGAAGATGCCGCACTTTAAAACAGCCACTGAGCTCAAAAAATGCCTTAAATGCAAGAATTTGGGACATCCAACCACACCAGTAGCTAATTCTACTTCGTATAAACAAAGAAAAAAAATGATCTTTAAGGACAAAAGTTCAAATAGAGTTAACTAACGATGCCCTCAGGTAGAAACCTCATAATTAATATTTCAGAGAGGCATTTTAACTGATCCATCCATTAGCACAAAAACCTATCTGACTCTTGAATGGCAGGCGGCCAATCTCCCAGGCAAATGTCCTCACAGTGTCTATCCTAAATAGAAGTTTGAAGCATAGTTTTTTTGGACACCCTAATCTTTATCACATTACCATCAAACATTTTCTATGAATGCGGCGGAGACGCTTTATGATATGTCTGGACCAGTTCCTAAATTCCTGGGCTCCTTCCCATCTATCACTGTGGTTGTTTCTAACGGGAGTCAAGAATGGCCCCCAACTTCAGGGGTGTAAATCTAGCAATGAAGTCTCGGTTAATGAGAGACTCCTTTAGGAAACACTAAACAGCACAAACAGGTTAGACTCTACTGTGCCCTGCATCTCCTCAGTGGGGGGTTGCTCTCTGATTATGTAAGGTAAGGTGGACATGAGTGATCGAACAATATCCCTGTTGCTGGTTTCTTCACAACCTGACTAACAAGTGCCGGTGATGGGTCACCTTAAACTTCTATAGCTCTTCATTATGGTCCCTCAACTGAGATGAGACAGATGTGTGAAACAGCTATAAAAAGTTAACATCACAAAGTTTAAACGTGTGAGGACGGGGGAAAGAGCCTTCAGTTCAGTGGCCTCACGAATGTGGAATGAACTTCCAAATGACATTAGGCAAAGTGAGAACCTGATGCAATTCAGGAAGAAGCTTAAGACTTGGCTATTCCAGAGGGAGGAATAAGTCATAAACGCAGTGTCACCAACCTGTTCAGATATCCGCCCGTAGGTCATCTTTTTGGGTGAAGGATTAACCACACTGTATAACAACATGTACTTTCTCAGAGCCAGGATACCCGTTGGGTGACAGTGCGCTATATAAGTTCAGTTTACATTACATTACATTACAAAAGACCGAAGTAGTCCAAAAAGTCCTAAAACTGTATGAGAGAAGGCATCTATTAGGTTGCACTTAGTTTTTCTCTGCAAAATATTGAAGTAATTCAACATGTTTCACTCAACTAAAATGTTTAGCAGATTTATCAGGACTAAAAAAAAAATGATATGCCTGACCCTGCAGCAGTGGAAGTGCCGTCAATTGAATACATGAGTGTTCCATGTGTGGAAAACGAAAAGCTCCACACCAACGTGGAGCTGCTGCGTGCTACAATTCGTAGCTTAGAGAGCATAACCACAGATGGAATTTTCTCAGTTCTACACCTAGAATAGTTCCCACTCTTCCTCAAGCACAAATATTGAAACTCAACACACGCAGGCTTAAAACCGTCCATAGCACACAAAAACACTGAGGATTCAGGTTTCAACGCTTGTAAAAGCCTCAAGGCTTAAACACATCATACATTAGGCAGCCACCTATGACGCCGGAATGCACTAGAGCCATGGCAGCCGCTGTCTTTAGTCCTGATGAATCTTTTAACATTTGAGAGCAATGTAAGATGTTGACCTACATAAAAAAGGTAAATACATGTCCAGATATTTTAGTCCTGTGCATTTACAGAATGTAACTTAAGAGGTGCCTTTTCTGATACAGTTTTCGAAAGTTATCAACTTGTTCAGTCTTTTTATAGCAATAGCCTCACGATTTACACATCTGAAGGCCAAACATCTTACATTGATCTCAAATGTTAGAAGATGCATCAGGACTAAACACAGCGGCTGCCATGGTTCTTGTGCATGCCGGCGTCGTAGGTGGCTGCCTAATGTATGATTTGTTTAAGCCTTGAGGCTTTTGCAAGTGTTGAAACCTGAATCCTCTGTGTTTTTGTGTAATATGGACTGTTTGAAGGGGAAACAGCGTTTACAACGCTGCCATTACATCGCGTTCCTATTACAACGCGGTCGTTATAAAGACCACGTTGTTAGAACGCGATGCCTTTACATCGCATGTCATTAGATCGACTTGTTGTAGGGGGCGCTCTAGCCTAAAGAATAGTATAATTTACTATTCCAACACCTTCCCTACTGTTGCACAGGGTGGAGTTGGGATAGTAAATTATACTATTCCTAAGTCCAGCGCGCTGCCTACACTAATTCGATCTAATGACTTGCGATGTAAAGGTATCGTGTTCTAACAATGCGGTCGGTGTAACACAACGCTATGTTATAGCATGTGATGTAACATGCTATATTCGTTTTAAGGCCGATCATCACTGTCACATATTAGTCAGGGTGAGAAGAAGGAGCAGGAATAGTAGCTTATCTCTTGTTTCCACCTTAGACAATCAGAGAGAGAAAAACACCACTGAAGAGATGCGAGTGGTGTAGTAGTTTAACCTACCTACCCATGTTGGTGTTTCCATGAAGTGCCTCAGTTAGAAATTGGGTTCTTGGTTAACTGGGGTGAGAGCCCTGGTCAAGCACGAACCACAATCCTATTCTGGGTAAGGCACAAGCAAAACCAACATTATCTTGTGCTTACCCTGTGGTAGATTGGAACAAGGCAGTCAGGCTTAACTTGAAGGCAATGTGTAAAGTATTTGTGCAACACTTCAAACAGTAAAAACAGTGAAAACACCACAAAAAAAGATCCCACACCAAGTTTAGAAAACCAGAGGAGCTTTTAATAAATAAAACAAGACCAAAACAACAAAAATCTAATCAGCAAAACCGGAGATATTAAGTTTTAAGCTTTAGGGTAAAATAGAGCCAAAAAGCACAAGTTGCCAACAAGGGATAACTGGTCGCGATGGACCGGGACAGAGTCACTACTTCCGGCTCACCGCGATGGAGCACCGGCCGGCTACAGGAACCAGATTAGGCCTGCTGAACAAAGTACCTTAAATTCTGGTTGCGGAGAATTGAATGGACCCAAGGCAAAGAAGGGTAACGCAGTCGAAGAGATGCGCTGGTTCAAAGATGCAGAGTGGCTGCGGTGCGTGGTCCTGTTGCATCAAAGTTGAGGATCCCATCGACGGGGCTTGAGTTGTGAAGTCCGGGCATTGAGGATGCAGTGTGCAGCTGAGGCAATGCATCGGTTACAATGAGCAGTGAAACTAGGATGTGGAGTTTAATCGTCGTCATCGAGGTGCCATCGATGAGAGATGCGCGGAATTGGGTCGGAGATGCACCACGCCGTCGGTGATGTATCAGTTCCAAAGCTGCGAGGGAGATGTGGGCCTTCCTCACCATGTCCAATCCGTGCAGCGGCGGCGATGCATCAGGTCTGCCAAAGGATGCCCTGTTGAGCCAAGGAGATGCATCAATTCGGCTCCAGGAGGCACTGCTTCGGAGAGAAAAGCGTTGATTCCACTGGTAAGCACCTTAGGCCAACTTCCAAAGGTCCAGGACTGGGGTGGCACCACTTGGCAGGGTGGACTCACAGACAGCGGAGTCCAGGTGCAGGTGCAAGGTAATTGGAAGCCTGTTATGTCCCTGAGGCTTCAGATCGGAAGACCAGCCAACTAGCCCTTTGTGTCACTCTGGGTTCTGGGTTCAAGAGATGCAGGTCCAGTCTTTCTCACCCAGGCAAGAAGGCAGAAGGCAAACCAGGCGTACAGCAGATGCCCAGCAGAGTGGTTGTCCTTTCAGCAGCACAGCAGTCCTTCTTCCTGGCAGAGTATCCACAGGTCCAGAAGTGTACAGAAGTGGTGGTGTCTGAGGACCTTCTTTTATATGGTTTAAGGTTGTCAACAAACGTTGCAATGGAAACATACCTACATGTATGCACATTCACAAATGAGAAGCACAACACCTTCTCCTCCACAAAAGAGTCCCTTACTCCTGGAAGATACATGTGAGACAACCGATAAAGAGTTCTAGGATTGCTCACTTTTGTCTTATATGGTAAAAATCGCAGCATGTCCTGTTATGTCAACTGCACCAACACAAAGAGGAAGAGTTCATGTGCATGAGGGTCTTGGCCAAACATATAAGCTCCTCTCAGGCTAAAAATAAGCTAACGCAGCTGCAAATGAAGGTTTTCAGTGCTTTTTCACCAGTTGTAGATTCTATAACTGAGCCTACAGTCTCGCAGCTCTTTAGAATCTGCACTTCATGTGCAGTCAAGCAGTCAACATAATGAAAGGGCTTAATTATCTGAGCTATTCATGATATTGCAAAATTAATTGTTTTCAAAAAGATATGTTTTCTTTTCTATTTGGCCACATTGTGTTAAGCTTGGCAGCTACAAATTTTTATTACTTACATTTCAATATTAGTATTTACATGCTTTACCTTATGTTTTTTAATGGGTATGATCTGAAGTTGTAATTGGCATCTTCAGATTCACATGTAGTAAGTGCCAAGCAACAGGCAAATCATCTTCTGATACTTCTTATTATGATCTAAAACATATATGCACAGAGTGGCCCCTTTATTTCCAAATCGTTTTTTATTTCGGAAAATAATCATCTTAATTTCATATAAACGCACAGTGTGGCTAAACGCCACAGCGAGTGGAAACACTATCTAATAGCTTGCAAAATCATCTTAAAATTTCTTCGCATATGGCTTCTAGCTATTAGAATAATTTTTTAAGATTAGGTCACCAATTGTCCGCCATCTTGCACTGCATCGGTAAGCATCCTTGCCCAGCACTTTGTGGGAAGCCCGCACGCCCCCTGTCCTACATTAAACCATGAGACATCCGGCACAATGGAACCAGAAAGACCCAAGAAGAACTATGGGCACTGTTTAATTTGGATCTGCGAATTTAGAAAGCATGGGCCAAGGAACTAAGCCTTTGTGAATCTGCTGTGTGAGAGTGAGAGGCCAAGACAACAGTGTGAGAGCCACATACATAAAACAAAATGCAGAATGATGCTGGATAGGGGGCTAAGTGTGCAGCAAAGCCTCACCTGTGATAATGCATATGAAAGACATCATCATGTGGAGCAGTGCCACGGAGAAAATGTACAAGTAACTAGTCTGAGCTGATGATTCCCTCTCACCACCAGAAATGATCACACACAAGATGTAAGCATGTGTAGAGTACGGTGAAAGATACAGTTCTAACAATGGGAATAAGCGCTAAGTGATCTGCAATGCCACAATACCACATCAACTAAACAATAACCCAGGAATCTGCTATATGTCCTTGAAGTGTCTTGGCTTTCTGGCGCCCTTGATCTCTCATTGAATTAGTCTATATATGCACAATTGCTGTGGAATCTGGGAGTGGGCATGGGACTAAGAAGGTGGGTGAATCAGATGTTTGCAACAGGATCATAAAACAGCACACACGTATGTCCAACTGGTTAGGTAACAGTTAAGGGGAGAGAGTTAGCCCAGTACCCCTGTAATTCCAACACCCCTCTTGGCTCAATGAGGGTCATACCCAAGAAGGAGTACTATCTCTAAGACTCAGTCTATTCCCTATGATCAATACCAAAATGTATAATTGTGTATAATTTTTAAGATGTAATAGCATCTAAAATAGGCTTTTTCTGCAAACATAATTTGAAACGTAATTTGGAATTCCTAATATATGGAATACCTGTTTTCATACGTGTCTCAAATGGTAATGGACTCCAAAAATATGTATTGCAATTTGATTATGTCCACCTAATTGCTCATAGATAATATCTATGGATGTAACCAAGCACATCTAAGTACACGATATTCGATCTAATATGAAATCTTTCACTTCCTAGTCTTACCCAACTTACTCTATTACCTACTCTCCTCGAGTATCACGCCACTCCAACATAGTCCTTGGACTCCAATAATGGTTCAGTGGGGGCCCCAGAACCCAGTAATGAATAAGTGGAGGTCCACAGAAGTGTAAAGGTTAGGACCCAATGCTTTACTGTCTTGCTAACATTCCAAACTACTGTCGTTCCTTCTCTTTCTCATCCTGCACATTTTACTCTGTTCTAAGTTTTCCACTATTTTAACAGAACTTTACTTTTGTATAACATAGATTGCCTTATATGGCCATGCAGCTCCCTACTAATCCTTTACCCTAACTTCCCAGAACCCTGCACTGACTTAACATCTATTTGTCTTCTTTCAACTCTTCAGCCTTCTAACACGTACAACCGCCATTCTCACCCACCGTACAAAACATAGGAGGCTGTTTAACCTTGCCTCTGCTACTTCTGTCCATTTCTTGGCCCACCTCTCCCCAAATTTCTCCTAGTTCACTACTCACCCACACATATCTCCTTCTCATGTGCATTTCTGCTAATCTGCAGACCACTAATAAAACACGGGGTTTCACAGATGCCAACTCACCTTTAACCATTTAAATCTCTGCATCTGACAGCAAGAAAACTCTTATATTTACTCAACTCATCACTATGCCCAAACTCACAACTAGTAACACCCTGGACACATTTTTCCCAAACTGGAGTCATCTTGGTTAAAGGAAACGTACCTGTCAATTGGAGTGATAACCATGAAGCTGGTCACAAGAACAAGTGCTAGAACCACTTTGACCTCAACTACTTACAGGCAGACTAAACCACTACACACTTTTTTCTCTCTAAGGTCACCACCCAATCAAATTATAAACGTAGATCAACTGTACGATTACCTCTCTAAAGCCTTCAACATACTTTTTCCTCCTGAGACCCTGAAGTGTCTAAACTGTCAGCATAAGACCCCATAGCTCAATGAACAGACATAAAAGATGCAAACAGGTATCATTGTACTTCCATGCCTATGGAAAAGATCAAACAATTCACAGAACAAAACCGATCTTCTGAACCAAATGTGTCTCAATGAAGTCCATTAGATCCTCACTGACTTCTGCAATCCAGAGTGAACCAAAAAAATTATTCTAAAGTTTCAAGCTTTTTGTCAATCCATCGCATACCATCATATAGACAAGCAAAGATGGTAGAACTCCACTTCACAAACAAGATGACGGCCATTAACCCTTGCAATGCCAAGACTAAGATGGCTATGCCATCTGACACAACACTCTGTCACTGTCGAACAATTCTCAGCCTTACAAAACAATCATCTAGTTAAATTCACTTGAGAGTTCAGCTACTGAGCCCTGTCTGCCGGAAACCTTAACGAACATACAACTCTCAATGGCTGCTGCAAACTCAGTTATGAATATTGTAAACAATTTCCTAACTTCAAGCAGTGTCCTCTCTGACTTTAAGATATCCTACCACTTTTCAAGAATAATGCCACTTTTCAAGAATGAGATTCTAGATCCAGTAGACCTGGTTTCCACACCCCAATCTCAAATGGCACATTCTAGGGAAACTGATTTAAAGTGTTGCTTTTACTAAGACTTGTGATACACAGAACGACAACATCTTATTCGCTGATCCACAAATTATGTTTTAACCAAGGAGAAGCACATAATCCCTGTTTGATGACTAGCTGAAATGATTTGAAGACCATGGTAGATGGCAATACGGTCACTGCCCTTCTACACGATGACCTGACTGCTGATTTTGGCACAGTGAAACACGACTCCCTTTTAGAGAAAATACAAGAATTTGGTATCAAGGGAATTATCCTAGTCTGGATCGCATCATACCTCTCCAACAGATAAGTAGCATCTCGCTGTCCCCATTCACCCCATCACATTTTAGCATCAATGCTTGTGTGTCTCAGTTACCTCACCATTTTATTCCAATGCCAACCTGAGCCCATTACTGGATATCAACATCTCCTTTTAACTGACTTGCTGCAAGCAAAATTATGGCACCTAGATCATCTTAAAGCTAAGATGTTGGAGGGAGCTTGACAACAAAGAATGGACCCTTGTGTACAAGTCATTGAGCAATGGATGGTCAAGAAGTAAAATTAAACTTTACTCATCCAAATCAAAGATTGAGATATGTCGATATTGAAAAAACTAATATTTGATGACCATTTGGCCCCAAGATATTGGTGCACAATGTGTGTCATCGAAAGAACTGAGAAGCCTACGACTGACTATGGATTCCAATCTATCCCTGTTCACCCAGGTTATAAAAGGCTCTTTCTACAGGAAGTGCATGCTTTAGCTCTGTAAAATTACAATGCCTCTTTATGCTCTAAAGACCGCCATAGCAAGAAATGTGCGACCTATCAATCCACGTGACCATATATCCCCAGCCCTTCAAGTGCTCCACTGGCTCCCGTTGCAAGACTCAAACTTCTCTGCATCAATGTAGGGCCTCATCCTTCATGTACGTAAAGCTGCATCGCTACTCAAGAAAGAAAACCTTCACTCCAAACTGGCACACCATAGGGAAATCACAGCTTTCAAGAAGAATCAGTGGAACGCCTTTTTGACTTTGAGGCAGAAAAGTTTTGGAATTCTTTCCTGGAAAAGACCAAAAACATCCAGGACCACCTGGAAATCATAAAGTTAGTAAACTCGGTGCATCCCAAGATGACCGCACTACGACTAGACAGAAACACCTGCAACTCTAAGAAGGGATGACAATGCTGAACCCAAGATAATATTCAACAAATGAAACAAATCACCCAAAGGATAGTAGCTGCAAGCACATACACAGATACTGCTCGTTCTTCGGTTCACTCCAAGCAAAAGTGCAGCTACATGTTTTGCAGCAACAGCGCATGATGGTCCTCATACACACACATCTCCAATGGAGATTGTGAGCCACTTGTTAGTTCTTCCCAAGATAGGGTCATTCTGACCAAAATGATACTGAGTGTGGATGACATTTTAGATTGTAATACTCTCAGAGAAAGATCAAACATATATGCAAATTCGGAGGAGATCCACAACATCCCTTGCACATGTATTTCCAGACCAGGACTGGCCTTTTAACCAATTGAGCACTTCATGGAGGGATTAGAGCCATTGGAGGCAAGCTTGTTAGCATCCAGGACTTCCAGAAGACTCTCTAACTCCCCTGGTTTTATTACAGCAGGCAATGCAAGGGTGAAAAAAAAGAAAGGAAACAAGCAATGAAGTAAAGCAAGCAAGGAAGAAAGTGCAGGAGGGAGGAAGCAAAGAAGTGTGGGATCTGAGTTATTGCTTTAGCACAACTGTTGCACCATGTTTGCTTGCCCAATGTTAATGATACTTAGAGGAAGTTCCCAGTACATTACATTTTAGACCCTCTCTTTCACAACTTGCCTCCCAAGACGAAAATGTGTTAAGTACCCTAGTCAGCCAAAAATGTTTAAATTATTGTTACAACTGTGAGTCATCTCCTTCCTTTCTCATTATCCCAGGCTCAGACACATGCATACTCCCTTTGTTCTACAAAGTCACGTGATGAGAGAGAGGGGAGGTCGCAAAGAAATAGCTCGACAAAGGGAGAAATCAAGAATAAGAGCTGAAGAAGGAAATATCAAGAGAAAGGGAGAGAGGGAAAAAAAGGTGAGAGGAAGGTAGGTTACTTGTTTGCTTGGTTTGAACATTTTTGCCCAGGCTGTTTTTAGTTCCCAGTCCGGCTCTGAATATTTCATCACATCGAATGGACTTGCAGCAGTACAGAAACCGTGCAAATAGATCACACTGAACTAAAAGAACAGCAACAATTCTTAACCGGCATTCAAATAAAACAGTGACATTTTGAAAATTAATGTGCCTTATAAAACTCATTTAAAAGTTGCTGGTGAAATTAAGATTGATGGAGAAAAGTCAACTTGTGTGGTAACAATACTCTGTAGTGTGAAGAAAGCATTTAGAAGCATAAATGATAATTTGCTGTAATGTTTCCTGGGCTTCGGCAGAATTTCTTCACCCACGCAATGTCTTGTTGAAGCCACGGCTCCCAATTATCTCCAGCTAGAGCATATATCCCAGTGACGCCTCTGTCAGAAAACTGTGTGGGTAGACAGCTCAAATGTTCTGAAGCGTACTTGGCCTTTGGCTGGTCTTATTTCACAGTGGGCAGTTTAACAATTGATCAGGGGACAATTGCAGCACGAATATGACAAAAGGAGGACTTTATCTGAAGTCTGCGCCTTTGTGAAATCAAAAGTTAGGACGCGCGTCCGCCGCTTCGCGTAAAACCGCTAGTGAGCGTGCGCAAGCGGAGCTAACCTCTCCTTTGTGTGGAGAGCAGTGCTTTAAATGGGGAAAAGTAAGGGCAGGTACTCATTAATATGAGCTATAGGTGTGGCTAGTGGGCGGGGTTAGGGGTGGGGCTAAGGGCAAGATATGTTGATACATAATGACTTCTGTACCAGTTGCAGCACATATCAAAACATATCAGAAATGCATTTATGTACAGGTTAACTCATTACACAAAATGAAAGCCAAACAGGTTGATATGTTAACAGTTCCTTGTTTTGTAATATTTGCTGCTTCTTATTGCCACACTGTTATCTGCTGTTGTTTGGCACAGTACTATATAGTCTCAAGCGTGCACACACAGAAACAAGCAGACATGTACACAAAAGCATTCCACACATTCCCTTTAAAATATCTCCTGAGAGTGTCCTGATTCACTTCCTCTTTCTCTCACTTTTCTCACACATAAAAACAGGCACACACAGGTTGGCAAGCATAGAGACATAAGCAAACACTCACACAAAGTCTCTGGTGGGGTTAAAGCCATTTTAAACTCCTTGCCTCCCATGGCTTTCTAAATTGCCACTGTCCATGTGCTGCCTCCATACCTGTGTTTGTCCAAATGCACACAATAGTGTGAATGGAATTAACAGCATAGGGCCTGAATGGGCCCTTCACTGTCAAATACAGTGTGATGGTGAACACAAGGACATCATGCAAATGATACCACGCTGAATAGTTCAGCAGCCGCTCAGCTCACGACTACAGAAGCTCCTTGGCTGTCAGAGATAGGTTCCACTTTCAGCTGAATGGTTGTTGTGTCCCTGATCGACAGTGCAGGGTCTGTTTAGACCCTGTTAATCACAGCATGACACAAGGCAAGTCCTCTCAGACCCCTGCAGTCTCAAAGCATTCAAATGGTCGCTGCGGAAATCTCCAGCAGGGACTCTGCAAAATGCTACTGCGCTTACGAGCTTCTGAGAAGTAGAGCGGCATCTACCCTGTGCTAGATGAGATACCTAACCGAAGCCTGCAGTGCCATCTATTAGCGTACCAGTGCTCTCCCTGGCTAAAGAGAAGTGTCGGTACTGACGGCCAGAAAATTCGTAAGTGCAGGTACTCAGTACCGGTGAGTACCGGCCCATTTAAAGCACTGGACTGGAGAGTGAAATGAACGGAGAGGGTTCAGACAAAACTGTCTATTTGTAACTAAGTTCCTTGTTTCATCAGCAAAATCGTACACTCGAGTAATGGCCTTAATTTTGTTTGGATCAAAGCAGGATCGAACTGGAACCCAAATGCAGCCCTGGCAAATTTTCTGGCACATTTTGTCCGACCAGCCTCCACACTGCATGTAGCAAGCGAGTGCAGAGAGCGAGCCTGACTAATGCGGCGAGTTTTGGTAGTTCTACTCCAAGAAATCTTTAGAGAAAAGTTCAAATGTCGTCCCTTCTAGAACACATTTTTCTTTATCGAACATTTTCCAATCATTGGATGGATGGAGATTGGTGGCAGGTTGCATAGCTCAATTAATGAATAGTTGCATGGTGAGGAGTGGGTGGTGAATTAATTAAAGAATGGATGACAATGAAAAAAGATTTTTACCTAGGTGGAGAAAATGATCTCAGTGGACTGACTGGGGGTGTGTGTAGGGTTCTGGTTTCCTGTTTATCTTCCACATTAAAGATTCACCCTGCCCTAACGCTACTACCACCATTCCCTATGAAACCTGCATAGCCAGAGACGTTATAAGGCATGGGAAAAGAGGCCTATGGTTCAGGTCCCCCCTTTTCAAAGACCCACCCCCCTCTTAAGATTTTGTAACAGTCCCAGACTGTGTAGGGATTTCAAATAATGAATGTTTTCTTACTTTCTTTTTTTAGCCAGGCCAGGCTTATTCTGGTTGGAATCAGCAAGCACTATAACCTTTTAGAGTTCATAGACTGCTGGTGGGCACTGGTTTTATACCTGAGGATGGGCAGACTGCATTTCCTGCTTGTAGCGCTTCAGCGGTTTAATAATAAATAATGAAAAACAAATTAATTTAAAACATGCTTTAAAACTATTTGTTTTTGTGTTTTTGTGTCTCCTGCAGGGTCGCCGCGAGCAGCATTGACCTTCAGGTTTAGAGGGCAAAGGGTGGAGTCGGCTGTTGCTTGGCTTTGAGAGTCCAGTATATATATGATGGAGACGCTTCTTAATTTCAAGTTGTAGTTTAATGTGACCCTTACCATGTATTTCAGTAGTATATTACATTCATTGCACTGAATGGCAATTGTTAGGAGTGATCGATTCTAATCGTACTTTGAAATGTTCATGAACCACCCCTATTGTCCCGAAGACGGTGCTATTAGTGACCCAGTAGGAAAGCTGTCTTTAGTCCCTTATACATGGCCTAAAGTGTTACTATGGATGGAGTTACATTATAGGCTTTTTTTTTTTGGTATATGTTTATTGAGAAGTACATGTCAGTTTATAAACAATACATAAAAAAGGAGTATAAACAAATCAAATTATGGCCACACAATAAATTACTATGAAATGTTACCTTCTCAGATTTTTAAATATAAAAGGATAATACAGATATCAAAAGATACAATAGTTAAGGTATTCATACAACCTAGAAAGGAAGAAATAGGAAAGGTGGACTATGGAGGAGATTATAAAGATAGTATACAGTATGTAGTAAACCATGTATTATAGACAGTTGGGATACAGTAGCGATGATATCATACAAATATAATATTTCAAGTGAAGATATTCCCACTAACATTATAGGCTTTTGTTTTTCTGTAGCAGCCACCCCAAACTGATGTATTTCAAGGTGCTCTCATCTGATGATTAATGAAAAGAAGGCAATGTGAAAAAACGTAATTGCTTAAGATCAGACAATGAGGTCTAGGGGTGGCCTCACATGCATGGTTTGTGTGCAATGAGGCTGCTACATGGTTTGCATTCTCTCTTCCAATTTGGATCAAAGCTTAATGATTTGTGATTAATTATTTGAAGCACCAAATCAGTGCACTACTTTAAATACAACCAGGCTATGCACAGAGACATCTTAAGGATCTCGGGGGCCCTAGGTCAAACATATTTTGGGGACCCCTTCAAAAATAATAGTGACAAACACTCTCATCTCTCTCTCCCTCTCTCTCTCTCTCTCTCTCTCTCCCCCACTCCCGCCTCCCCTCCTCCCAGCAACAGAGAAGCAGAAAGACTAAATGTGTGAATAAGACAGCTGCATAGGGACTGGTGTCACTTTTGAGATGGTGCATACAGAGGGTGTTTTTTATGTTGACTTCACTCCTGTCTCAGTTCTATTAGCAACAGGGACTCTGAGTCAGGTGGCACTAGACTGCTATCACAGCAATTCAGCAGCAACACCAGATGGGCAGCGCAAATAAGGAGAAAGTTTATAATGTCACTCTGCACTGCTCACTCAGGCACTACCTTGGTGAAGCGGTCTCTAGCTGGACTGCACCAGAAAAGCAGACATACTAGTCCCATCAAAAAACAGCCAACGCCTGGTGCCCGGTAGCACCAGTCAGGTTCTGGAGCTAAGCCTGGTGAAAATACATTAAGAGATGCTAAAATGAATATTTCATTGATTTCAATCTAACAAGTTTAGGTGACAGTATAATTTGCACTCGTTTCTTTTTTCCCTTTGCCCTGCCCACGCGTTTATTTTATGGTAGGTAATGCACTTGGTAAGTTTGGCCATGAGGGCCATGCGCAGCAGTACTGCTTTAGTGTGGCTACTGAGTTGAATACAGTGTGTATGAAGGTGCGCGAGTTATAATAATTTAATGGGGTTGCATAAATTATAAATTAAATGTATAACTTTAACAATCCAAATTAAGGCCTTTGTGTAGTATAAGTTTGATTTTGAAGAAATACATTTATATTAATTTAAAGGTCATTTGCAATTTATAAATTTAAGGTATAACTGTAACTTTGGATAAACCATAACTTTTCAAAACATAATCTTTGTGTAGCTTAAGTTTGGTTTGTATATAAAGAATAAATAAAGTTATATGAATTTAAAAGTGGTGCGTAATTTATCAATTTAAGGTATAACTTTAGGTTTTGTGATGCTTGTGTATTTTAAGTTTGATTTGTAAAGAAAGAATAAAGTTTTTCTAACGATACCAAAGCTTTAACCTTTGGTTGTTTCTTTCAATTTCAGTGTTTTTTTTAATACAAATGTGCACAGCTGAACGGTCAGCATGTAACTCGCCTATTGGGTAACCAAGCCTTTGGACAGTAAAAACAACAGTTTCACATTTTTACTTTCAGAACATGTAAAATACATGTTCTGCCCGTGAGAAATGTTAAACTCTGCCTTAGGACTCGATAGGCCTGCCATAGGGTGACTTGTTTGTATACCAGAGTGTTGGACTCGGCCCTCTCTGCAGGGTCACCCCCAAACCTTTTTTGACGACAGAGGGAACAGACATGGTGGCGTTTCTTGGGAGCTGCCCTGTTAAGGAGGTTGCCCCACAAGGGCTGTCAATGTTCTTTGTCCTAGAGAGGGTTCACAGGATCCCTGTGAGACCCCTGCCTCCCAGGGCTCCCACCCACTCCCAAGACTTGTGGTGTCTCACTTGCTGAATTACCAGGACAGAGACTTGATAATGTGTATAGTCTGTGAGGTGCGCAACTTTCGAACAGGACAGGCCTTGTGGCTACATAATAGTCCAGCAGCGATGCGCTTCATTCCTTGCTGTTGCAAAAGTGATGAGGGAAGCCTGAATTAAGTACATGCTTTTGCTTCCTGCCCGCCTAAAAGTCATGTTGTATGGTAAATCACAGTTTTTTAATGAACTGCCGATGGCATGAGACTGGCCGGAATCCTACAAAGCTGGACTAAACAGAGGGCAGGGTAGGAGCACACAGCGAGCGAGACGCCAGGTACACCATGAGGCTACTGGGAATACACGGCCAAACCAAAAACAAGCTGAGAAGGAGAGAGTAGGGGTGAACAACACAGCCTCTTCTCTGGGGATGTCACAGAGGAGGTCAGCTGATGATGGCAACACCTTGGCCTCCTCTGACCACTTAGAATCGCATGCTGCGCTGGAGGAACTCACTGGGGGCCACCACATCAATCCTTTATCAGCGGATGACCTCTAATGTAAGGGCAGCCTCCCATGTGTTTGCTGCTCCCAACACCTGTACTAAAGCATGCCTTGGGGGAGCCCCCAGCTCGGGGGACCTCCTAGAAAACTGTCCTCTGCTGCTGCTCGCTTAACAACTGCGAAGGGAAATTAACCCATGCTCCACAGGAGTGGGCCAGCAACTGTTCGTACGCAGCATTTATATAGGGGAGTCAGAGGTGGTGAAGCGTCTATAACAGCTGCAACAATGTCCTCCCTATGTTGGAAATCTCCTTACATTAGGCTGGTATTGGGGGTTTGGTATTCAGACCTATATTTGCTTTTTCGTTTTGGCTGGAGAGACGTTGCTACTTTGACACCGGAGTGGAGAAATATGGGGAATGTTTTACTGTTTTAGCTCAGTGGGTGTGAACGGCTGCGTTATTGACTCTAGAAGAAGGGGGCAGGTTGGTCAGACAGGACTACATCAGTTGATTCCATCATGATTATAATTGTAATTGTGGCATTTCTAGAGCGGGTTAAACCAGAAGCCTTCAAAGCGCTAAAACGGAGGAGACTGTGTGAGAAGTGAGGACCCAAAGCAGAGAAAACCTCAACTATCCAACAACTTTGAAGGAGGACTAGTTCGCAAATGACCATGTTTTCACCTGCTTATGAAAAATCAGTGTTGGACCCGGCCCTTCTGGCAGGTTCACCCCCGAAACCTTTTGCTTTTATTGGTGACCTGGTTTAGTGATTTTTTGACTTCTGCGCACTTTACCACTGTGTCCCAGGGTAAAGTGCATGCGTGTAGTGAGGTTGGCCTGCCCTCCCATAGGAATGCATGGGGGAATGTATGTGTCCTGGTAGTTCCTGATGCGTGGGGTGTGCAGGCCCGAGTTTGGTATGTGCGGACTCGTGTGATTGAAGGCTGCGCGATGATGTGTGCGGCGTGCATGTACCTAGTGTGGAAGTGCCACTTCTAGAAGTGGGCACTTCGGTGTGCAGTATGAAATGTGTGGCTTGTCTGGCGATTGGCTGGTTGAGGTCATGTGACGGGCTAGGGATTCCCCAGGGTCAGGAGGAGTCACCCAGCGGTGAATAGGGAGCTTAGCATACTGATGGCTGGGGAGGAGTACACCTGGGTCCTGAATAGGGCAGGGCTTTCCCCACACAATGCTGGCTCCGGCCCCTGTGGTGCGACTGATGACCCTGGCCTGTCCACTGAATAGGGAGAGGGGCTGAGCAAAACAAAGTGCTCAGGAACCTGTTGTAACTGGTTCGCCCCTTCCCTGCACCTTCAGACAAAGGGTTTTTACTGTATAAAAATGGGGCTGTGTCCCCACAGAAACTGTTCTCTTCCAGGATCCAACTTGAGGGGGGCCTGCTGCTGCTGGGCCAAAAGAAAAAGAGTACCTGCCACGGATTGATAATAAATAAGGCCCTAAACAGGGTCCAGATGGTTAGAAACCACAACCAATAGGCAAACCAAAACAAGAAAAGAACAACAAGACAAAGTCTAAAAGAATTTGAGTATTTTAGAAAAGAGTCTTTTTATTTCATCATTATTATTTGTATAGATGTGAGAATAATTTTTTTAGAGGTTTAACAATGTAGATTAAAGAAAGTAATAAAGAAATATATCAAAATAATACAATTTCTAAATAACAAATTGCTAACAGTCCCACAAACGCTCCTTCAAACAAACATTCACTCATACTATCTCACATCCAACAGCAGCATAAGACAACACATGGCATGAATACATACTAACAAAAACATGTACAAGTTGAAATGGTCATTTGACAAATCAAATTAGAAGGAATGGACTTTGAACAGCCCGTACGGCTAAAAAGCACCAATAAGCACGTTTACAGTAGCCAGAGATACGGTAAAAACGTGCTTATTGGTGCTTTTTAGCCGTACGGGCTGTTCAAAGTCCATTCCTTCTAATTTGATTTGTCAAATGACCATTTCAACTTGTTCTTTTCTTGTTTTGGTTTGCCTATTGGTTGTGGTTTCTAACCATCTGGACCCTGTTTAGGGCCTTATTTATTATCAATCCGTGGCAGGTACTCTTTTTCTTTTGGTACTTGTTGATTCCCCTGGTATACCTGCCCGTATCTTTGTTCAGGGGTCCCCCTTCTTAGTGGCTGCTGCTGCTGGGCGCCAGGAGAGACCGCCACTGGGACTGCCTCCCTGCTGGAGGGCCCTGTGAGCTGGCCCCTGGGCCCAGTCTTGCCCCCTGCTCTTAGAAGACTTTATTGCTGGACCTATTTTTGGCTTTATAGCGCTGGGAGCGCTTCTACCTTGATAGCGCTAGGAGCGCCATATTTCTGGAAGCCGGTGCCCACCCGGCATTGTTATCGCCATAGCGGGTGCCTACCCCGCTTATTTGCGTGCCTTTGGCCGTGAGACCGACCGCGGGTGCCCACCCCGCATTGGGGTGTGCTGGCGGGTGCCCACCCCGCTTATTGCCTGTTTAAGCTGCGGGAGCCGACCCCGTAATGCCGCCGAGAAGAGCCCTGGCCCGTCGTGCTGCCTGCGGCGACCCGGAAGCGGAAAGAAGTCACGCCTGGTGGTGGGCGGGACCTCGAAGCTGTGTGCTGACTGTTGGAAGCGGACGGGAGCCTACCCCGCGCTTCCCGGAGCAAAGAGAGAGAGAAGGCGACGCGGGAGTCCCCCGAGCAACAGCCCGGTGAGTGCGGAAGGGCTGGGGGGGGACTCCGTGTGCGTGCTGGCTGAGCGCGTGAGTGCGCTCCGAAGACGAGAGCCCCGAGCGTGCTGCTGCCTCGATGAGCGAGACACCCCTGCAGGACTCCCGGTGAGTGGGGCTCCAATCCAACTGTTGGGGGGCCTTGTGTGCTTGCTGGGAGCGCTAGTGCGCTCCAAACAACGGGACCGCACTGTGTGTTATCGAGCCCCGTGAGGCTCCAACGTAGAGGGGGTGCATCCTGGTATTCAGAGCCCCGTGGTTCCAACGACGGGGAAAATATTTGTTCAGAGCCGGTTGAGGCTCCAACGAGGGGGCCAGTGTTGGCAGCGGCGCCGCAGTAGCGGGCCACTGTAATTAAGGGGGCATTTCTTGAGTGACAGAGCGCGAGTACGCTCCGGTGTTCCAGGGGCATTTCTAAAGCGACTGAGAGGGCTCCAGAGGCACGCCAGTGCCTGAGTTCGTCCCACAGCTGCCCAGCACTTAGTGGGCAGCTGCCACGTTTAGGTTGGGACCTTTTACGCTTTTTGCTTGCGCAGCTGGCGCAGCTTGACGGGGACAGGGCGTCCTAGCCTGGACAAGGCCAGTTGGCCTAGGGACTGCCACAGGTGGTGGCTTATGAGTTCTTGCGCAATTGTTCCTTTCCTGCACCTCTGAATGTGTGTTTATGCATCATGTGCCTTGCTTTACACAGCTGAATGTATTTCTATGCATCATGTGTTTTCCTTCCTTACACCTCTGGATGTTTTTATGCATCATGTGTTCTCCTTCCCTACACCTCTGAATGTTTTATGCATCATGTGTAATGTGCGTTTACCCCTACAGGTATTGTGATACTTAGGTGGTTGTTTGTTTTCTCCTAGTACAGGTGGTGCTAGTGAGGTCCGAGTTCCCTGCGTGACATTTTCCTAAGGTGGTTAGGGTTGCGTAGGTGGTACTTACATGTTACCAGTGGTTACTGGTTGTGTGCTATATGTTATTTTGTGCTACAGTAATTTTATATTCTAAATTCTAAAAGTGCTAATTCCTGACAGTGGTCCATGTGGCCCTGTCCACTGTACATATAATCCCTTGTAAATTCTGCCCGTGCCGGTTGGCACATTGTAAAGTGTGTGTTTTTATCTAATGTGTTTTATAATACAAAGGCTATTTTTATAGAATACCTTGTGTGGAGTTTCCTTTGTGGTGGGCCTTGGGTGTTGTTGCTGGGTGCGCGCGCAAACGCTTTACACCTTGCCTCAGAGACAAGCCTGACTGCTCGTGCCAAGCTACCAAGGGGGTGAGCAGGGGTTATCTTTGGCGTGTAACTTCCTTGCCCTGACTAGAGTGGTGGTTTCTGCCTGGCTTTGGCGCAAGCCCTAGCCAACCAGAAATCATCATTTCTAACATTGGTGATCAGCGGTGGGATTTGGACTTGCATTTGCGCTGTACCGCAGCAACGACTGGCTACACCACAAAACTCTGCATTTTAGATAATCACATTTTGGGGATTATTGTTTTTGAAGTTCCATTATTTCTTCTCCTAAAGGTGTCCTTTGTGAATTATGTACTCCTGTGTTAGCTCAGACACCCAGGTTCCTTGTGTTAAACTCTTCTCGAGAACGTCCGCTAAAATGGAGCCTGCTTTTAATTTCTGTGGTCTGTTTAGATACAGTAGGTTGGAGTTGGTAAGGTTCTGTGAAGAGAGAGACATGGAGGTGAGTGTGTCAGACTCCCAGTCAAAACTCAGGGAAAACTTGATCAATTGGCAGAAGGATGAATGGGAACGTGAGCGCAGTGAGGAGGATAGGGTCCGGGCCGCACGCCAAGAGGGTGGTGGGTCTGAGGGGAGCCCTGAGGAATCTGAAGAGGAGGAAGGTTACCTGACAGGGACGCCAGTAGAAAGTGAAGACCCCATAAATAGGGAGTCCCTTGCTGGGTCCAGTGTCAGGAGCAGCACCCCATCCCTTTCCCTGTCCCCATAGGAGTGGATAGATTGGAGGGAGGAAAGGGAGCATCAGCTGGCCATGGAGAAGCTCAGGTTAGAGCATGCCAAGGAGATGGCGCAGCTGGGGGTGGAGGAGAGGATGGCGGAGGCTGAGAGGGCCTTCACCAGGGAGAGGTTAGCTCTGGAGGGTAAGTTGTCCTCTGAGCGCAGTTTTAATTTTCTGGGCTCCCCTGGGAGGGTTGAGTCCAGTGGTGGCAGCAGTAGAGAGCCCAGTGCAGAGAGTCCCATTCCCCATTCCCAGAGTATGGTACCTGTTTTCCAAGAGAAGGAATGTAGGTTGAAATTCAGGGGCAGTAAGAAACTGCCTCACCAGTCTTGGGACACGTTTGTGGGTGAATGTGCAGATGCACTGGATGATTGGTTAAGGGTAAACACGAAACGGGATTTTGACAGACTGTATGCTCTGGTTATCAAAGAGCAGCTGCTCGGTAGTTGTTATCCCGGGTTGCACCAGCACCTGGTGAGGTATGGCTCTTTTTGCCCATGGGAGCTGGCAGAGGAAGCAGACCGTTGGGAGAGTGCCCAAGGTCCTGATGAGGTATGGGAGAGTACTTCCAACAGCAGTGGCTCAGGTATCTTCCCGTCCTGGATGGGGGTAGAGGTTCAGAGTAGCCCAGCTAGGTCCCAGCGTAGTGAGAGGGGTGTAGGGGCTCACGGCCTATCTCAGTGGAGTAGGAGTGAGTGGGTGACTGCGAGTTCCCAGAGGCCCGAAACCCAGTCTCAGAGCCTGGATGGTTTCTTCAGGGAACACCAGGTTGGGGGCCTAGGCTGTCCTGTTAGGCCACTTGAGGAGGATCGCCTAGTGTATGGCGAACCTGGAGTCTCTGTAAATAGAGCTCCAGTGGTTCTGGTGTCAGGCAGTACCGCCCCAGTAGGGAGGGTACGGAAGTCCAGCGAGAGGGGTGGCATGGGGCTGTGTTCCCCGGTGGAGGAGCCAGTAGGTCAGGGACCAGCCGGGAGGGCTGGGTCTCCTAGAGGTGACCCTGGTGACTACACGTCTGTCCTGGGGGATCTTCGCGCACTGTCAGGTGGACAGGGGACGGGAGATCTGTGCCAGGCAGACTGTCACGTAACATATGAGGAATATGTTACTCTTGGGGGGATACTGTGTGAGTCCCCAGAAGTCCTGGAGTGCTAGGCAATTATTCCACCAAAGATTCTAGACCCGAGGTTGGGAGGCCAGGTTTAGGATCAGCCTGACCTGAAGGGTAGGACTACTGTAACAACTGTCCTGACCGGTTCTTCTTCCGGAGGTACCGCCCCAGTTGGTAGGGAGCAGGACTCTGGAAGGGGGTGCAGAGGGTGGGAGAGCCCACCTCTGACCCCGGTGCAACCTGAGGGGTTAAACCCTAGGTTGGGAGACCAGTTCTCAGGGAGAGGTCCTGAGCTGGTGGGAAAGTTGATTTCTGAGGGTGCCTCTCAGAGGAAGAGGGGACGGAACCCTAGAAGAAGAGGTAGGGGGAGGAGAGCCTCACCCGTGACTGTTGGTCGGCTTGAGGGTACGGACCCTGGGCTGGAAGATCAGTGGATGTTTAGAACAGCCCTGATGAGGGGAAGAGTGGAAAATGGTCACTATGTGCCAGGGGTTACTACCCCCCACTCTGTGGTTAGGCAAGGACCAGTGGCATCTAGATGGCCTAGGGCCTGGTCCTGGCCGCGGACAGCTAAGGAGTACCAGTGGGGTAGCCCAGTTGGTCCGCCGGGTTTTTCCAGAGGGAACCACGTGGGTTCAGAGTGGCGTAAAACGGAGAGTGTCCCTGCCGTTGCGGGCCTGCATCCGTGTTTTATCGCCCAAAGCAGGGAAGACCTTCACGGTGGTGATTGGTCTACCCTGCGTTTTGGCTGGAAGGGGGTTGTGTTGGACCCGGCCCTTCTGGCAGGTTCATCCCCCGAAACTTTTTGCTTTTTATTGGTGACCTGGTTTAGTGATTTTTTGACTTCTGCGCACTTTACCACTGTGTCCCAGGGTAAAGTGCATGCGTGTAGTGAGGTTGGCCTGCCCTCCCATAGGAATGCATGGGGGAATGTATGTGTCCTGGTAGTTCCTGATGCGTGGGGTGTGCAGGCCCGAGTTTGGTATGTGCGGACTCGTGTGATTGAAGGCTGCGCGATGATGTGTGCGGCGTGCATGTACCTAGTGTGGAAGTTCCACTTCTAGAAGTGGGCACTTCGGTGTGCAGTATGAAATGTGTGGCTTGTCTGGCGATTGGCTGGTTGAGGTCATGTGACGGGCTAGGGATTCCCCAGGGTCAGGAGGAGTCACCCAGCGGTGAATAGGGAGCTTAGCATACTGATGGCTGGGGAGGAGTACACCTGGGTCCTGAATAGGGCAGGGCTTTCCCCACACGATGCTGGCTCCGGCCCCTGTGGTGCGACTGATGACCCTGGCCTGTCCACTGAATAGGGAGAGGGGCTGAGCAAAACAAAGTGCTCAGGAACCTGTTGTAACTGGTTCGCCCCTTCCCTGCACCTTCAGACAAAGGGTTTTTACTGTATAAAAATGGGGCTGTGTCCCCACAGAAACTGTTCTCTTCCAGGATCCAACTTGAGGGGGGCCTGCTGCTGCTGGGCGCCAGGAGAGGCCGCCATTGGGACTGCCTCCCTGCTGGAGGGCCCTGTGAGCTGGCCCCTGGGCCCAGTTTTGCCCCCTGCTCTTGGAAGACTTTATTGCTGGACCTATTTTTGGCTTTATAGCGCTGGGAGCGCTTCTACCTTGATAGCGCTAGGAGTATTTCTGGAAGCCGGTGCCCACCCGGCATTGTTATCGCCATAGCGGGTGCCTACCCCGCTTATTTGCGTGCCTTTGGCCGTGAGACCGACCGCGGGTGCCCACCCCGCATTGGGGTGTGCTGGCGGGTGCCCACCCCGCTTATTGCCTGTTTAAGTTGCGGGAGCCGACCCTGTACTGCCGCCGAGAAGAGCCCTGGCCTGCCGCGCTGCCTGCGGCGACCCGGAAGCGGAAAGAAGTCACGCCTGGTGGTGGGCGGGACCTCGAAGCTGTGTGCTGGCTGTTGGAGGCAGACGGGAGTCTACCCCGTGCTTCCCGGAGCAAAGAGAGAGAGAAGGCGACGCGGGAGTCCCCCACGCAACAGCCCGGGTGAGTGCGGAAGGGCTGGGGGGGGACTCCGTGTGCGTGCTGGCTGAGCGCGTGAGTGCGCTCCGAAGACGAGAGCCCCGAGCGTGCTGCTGCCTCGATGAGCGAGACACCCCTGCAGGACTCCCGGTGAGTGGGGCTCCAATCCAACTGTTGGGGGGCCTTGTGTGTTTGCTGGGAGCGCTAGTGCGCTCCAAAACAACGGGACCGCACTGTGTGTTATCGAGCCCCGTGAGGCTCCAACGTAGAGGGGGTGCATCCTGGTATTCAGAGCCCCGTGGTTCCAACGACGGGGCAAATATTTGTTCAGAGCCGGTTGAGGCTCCAACGAGGGGGCCAGTGTTGGCAGCGGCACCGCCGTAGCGGGCACTGTAATTAAGGGGGCATTTCTTGAGTGACAGAGCGCGCGTACGCTCCGGTGTTCCAGGGGCATTTCTAAAGCGACTGAGAGGGCTCCAGAGGCACGCCAGTGCCTGGGTTCGTCCCACAGCTACCCAGCACTTAGTGGGCAGCTGCTACGTTTAGGTTGGGACCTTTTACGCTTTTTGCTTGCGCAGCTGGCGCAGCTTGACGGGGACAGGGCGTCCTAGCCTGGACAAGGCCAGTTGGCCTAGGGACTGCCACAGGTGGTGGCTTATGAGTTCTTGCGCAATTGTTCCTTTCCTGCACCTCTGAATGTGTGTTTATGCATCATGTGCCTTGCTTTACACCGCTGAATGTATTTCTATGCATCATGTGTTTTCCTTCCTTACACCTCTGGATGTTTTTATGCATCATGTGTTTTCCTTCCCTACACCTCTGAATGTTTTATGCATCATGTGTAATGTGCGTTTACCCCTACAGGTATTGTGATACTTAGGTGGTTGTTTGTTTTCTCCTAGTACAGGTGGTGCTAGTGAGGTCCGAGTTCCCTGCGTGACATTTTCCTAAGGTGGTTAGGGTTGCGTAGGTGGTACTTACATGTTACCAGTGGTTACTGGTTGTGTGCTATATGTTATTTTGTGCTACAGTAATTTTATATTCTAAATTCTAAAAGTGCTAATTCCTGACAGTGGTCCATGTGGCCCTGTCCCCTGTACATATAATCCCTTGTAAATTCTGCCTGTGCCGGTGGTCACATTGTAAAGTGTGTGTTTTTATCTAATGTGTTTTATAATACAAAGGCTATTTTTATAGAATACCTTGTGTGGAGTTTCCTTTGTGGTGGGCCTTGGGTGTTGTTGCTGGGTGCGCGCGCAAACGCTTTACACCTTGCCTCAGAGATAAGCCTGACTGCTCGTGCCAAGCTACCAAGGGGGTGAGCAGGGGTTATCTTTGGCGTGTAACTTCCTTGCCCTGACTAGAGTGGTGGTTTCTGCCTGGCTTTGGCGCAAGCCCTAGCCAACCAGAAATCATCATTTCTAATAATCAGGTACAATTTTAAGCTCCTGGTTTGTTCTGGGAGGGAGTTCCACAGCCTGGCAACAGCCACGGTAGAGTCTTGTTCCCCCACGTGGCTTTCTTCAACCGGGGAACGACCACCTTACATCGTCCAGCTCATCTCAGAAGACTCATCGGAATATCACAGTTAAAGGCCTTCTTCAAATAAATTGACCCCTGAGAATGGAGAGCTTTGTGAGTCAAGCAAAGAGCTTTAAAATACACCTGTTTTTTGTACTTGCAACCAGTGAAGGGATCTCAATCCTTCCTTGACAGAGGAATATTTAGGTAATCCCAGTAACAAACGTGCAGCCACGTTGTGAATGGTTAGGTCCTTGTTTAATGACTACTGATTGGCATTGAGATACAGGAAATTAAAGTAGTCTAAGCAAGAGGTGATAAGTGCAATAACCATTGACACCCTGAGCTCTCTCGGGAGAGGAGGCAATATATTTTTCAAGATCTTAATTATCCAGAAGCAGGAGGTCACTATTCTGTTAACCTAAGTGTCAAAAGTCAAGGAGGTATCAAAAACCACACCCAAGTTTTTGGCCGAAGCCACCGAAACAGGTAGAGAACCACATGTTTCTGGCCAAGAACAGTTGGTCCAGATTGAGCTATCTATTCCTAACGCCATGATCTCAGTTTTCTCCCCGTTCATTTTGAGCCAGTTATCCCTCATCCACCTGCTGCTCTCCAGCATACAAGCCCTCAACCTGTCAGCCACCTCTTCCCAGTCATCGGAGATGGAAATGATTTGGGTGTCATCCGCATATGAAGAACACCTGGAATCCAAAAGAACGCACCGGTTTGGATAGAAGGGCGAAATACAAATGAAATAATGTAGTGCTTAGGGAGGACCATTGAGGAACTGCACAGGGGAGCTGAAAGGGTTCAGCTCTGAAGTTACCACCAACTGACTGTGAGCGTCCTATTCTGCAGAAAGGACTCCAGCAACTTAAGAGCCATGTCCTTAGCCTTTGCACCAGCAGAGATAGTGAAATAGTTTCAAAGGGTGCAGAAAGGTCTAGCAGTAAAAGGATAGAGGTGCCTCCCTGGTCTACTTGAGTGCAAAAGGAATCAGCAGTCGCTACAAGCACAGATTTGGTGCTGTGAATCCTCCTGAACCCGTTTTGAGAAGGATCCAGGAGTTGTTGATCTAGGAGATACTGAGCTCCATGGTTAATATGCTTTTCCAAGATCTTAGCTAGAGCAGGCAACAAAGAGATCGGGTGCAAATGTTTCAAATTGCTAGTGTCTCCTTCCACTTCTTCAGACGAATGACCACTGCCTCCTTCCAGCTCTGCGGGTATACCACAGACTCCAAAACCTGTGAATTGACTTTTCCAGGGCCTCAGCCATAAGACCAACTGCAGGACTTTGGGCTGGCAAGGCTCATCCGGTAAACTCGCTAGATGATACCACCAGTCATCGGAGAAGGAAATGATTTGGGTGTCATCCGCGTAGGAAGAACACCTGGAATCCAAAAGAACGCACCAGTTTTGATAGAAGGGCAAAATACAAATTAAATAATGTAGTGCTTAGGGAGGACCATTGAGGAACTGCACAGGGGAGCTGAAAGGGTTCAGCTCTGAAGTTACCACCAACTGACTGTGAGCGTCCTATTCTGCAGAAAGGACTCCAGCAACTTAAGAGCCATGTCCTTCAGCCCGGCATGCCGTAGCCTTTGCACCAGCAGAGATAGTGAAATGGTGTCAAAGGGTGCAGAGAGGTCTAGCAGTAAAAGGATAGACGTGCCTCCCTGGTCTACTTGAGTGCAAATGGAACCAGCAGTCGCTACAAGCACAGATTTGGTGCTGTGAATCCTCCTGAACCCATTTTGAGAAGGGTCCAGGAGTTCTTGATCTAGGAGATACTTAGCTAAATCCTGGTTAATATGCTTTTCCAGGATCTTAGCTGGAGCAGGCAACAAAGAGATTGGGTGCAAATTTTTCAAATTGCTAGTGTCTCCTCCCACTTCTTCAGAGGAATGACCACTGCCTCCTTCCAGCTCTGCGGGAATACCACAGACTCCAAAACCTGTGAATTGACTTTCTCCAGGGCCTCAGCCATAGGACCAACTGCAGGACTTTGGGCTGGCAAGGGTCATCCGGTAAGCCCGAGGTGATACCAACTAACAGAGACTTGATTGTTGATGCAGGCAATGGGGGGAACTTAGCTAAGCAACTGGGTTTAGGCAGTTCTGGAGTCAATGCCCCATTAATTTCTCACATGGAATGTTCGGGGATGGGCTCCATCAACAAACGAGATAAATTATTTTCTTTCCTTTCCCATGCTTTTCAATTTATAAGTTAGTCCTTTAGCAGAGATCTAGCTATTCTTTGATCTCATTTGTTGACGATATGAAATTGTAACATAGACCAATTAGAGATATTAAAAGGTGTATGAATCGTTTGGGTTTGAAACTTAATTGTGATAAAACAGAGCTGCTAGTGGTTAGTAACAATATGAACTGCTGGACTTCAGTTCACTGGCCAGGATCTCTAAATAGCCACCTCCCACTTAAACCAACAATTAAAATCAGGGTGTCTGGATGGATGAAAACCTCACTTTTGAGATCCAAGCCTTTAAACTGCTTTCCACATGTTTTGGTATCATGAGGATGCTTAGAAGGATTTTAGAGCACCTCCTACTGCCCTCTCACTAGATTGCGGTGATTTCCTCTACCTTGGATGCCCAGTTCATGTGTTGAATAGTCTTCAGGGAGCCCAGATTATAGCAGTGAGGCTGATACTGAATATACCGAAATATCAATCAGTGTCCGACTCCCTGCCTAACTTGCACTGGCTTCCACTCAAATGCAGAATTCTATTCAAATTGCTATGTATTGCCCACAGAGTCTCCCATAAAAAAGACTCTCAAATTTTGTTTCCTTTGACCTGCCCAAAAGACCGTTGAGGTAATCCTCCATAAAGTTAGCCAGATTGCCGATAGTTATGAAAAGTTAAGAGTGGGGGTCGACTTTTCTCCTTCTTTGCTTCAAAACTATGCAATGATTTACCTAGTATGTTGAGGATGATATTAAAAAACCTGACTGTTGATTATGACTAAATAGTGCTCTGGTGCTTTACAGTTCTGCGTGGCCCTCGGAGGGTAGCTGTGAGCAAAAGTAATTTTGAATTGAACTGAATTTCCTAAACCATAGAAATACTGATGTGACCCTCTTCCAGGAAACTCACTTTATGAGCCCTGAGATACCCCAGCTGCAGAGAAGGTGGAGAGGGCTGGTTGTTTAGACAGGGTGTTCAGCTTTTTCCAGAGGAACATTGGTCTGGATCAGGCCGAGAACCTCCTAGAGTTTAAACATATGTATATTGACAGGGAGGGACATTATGCAGTCGTGGTGGGGAGGCTTAATGGGCTCGAGCTACTGGTGGCCCGTATGTGGGCCAAGCGCAATATTTCACAGAGCTTTACAGGGTCCTCTCATGTCACGCGGAAATACCGATGTTACTGGGGGTGATTAGAACAGGGTGGTGACACAGTACAAGATAGGTCCACTCCCCTTAAAGATCTGACTGATCCCATGATAGACGAAGAAGCCCAGGAAAGCCTGTTTAACCCTTTCCATGCTGCGCGAATTTTCGCGCTGTGCGGGCGTTTTATTGAGTGGGCAGAGTTCGGACGGCCCCCGACCGTCCTCCGCACACGCCCTCCGTGACGTCGGACGGCCGTGGGCCTTCCGAAGCACACAAGGGGTTAAAAAAGTACAGGAAGTAAAAGCTAAGCTGCCAGTAATTATACAAGAAAGGGTAAGAAAGAAATGGGATGCCAGAAGATTGGCTCATTTCGAATATAGTGAAGGCTGCAGCAAGCTGCTGGTCTGGAAGGTCAAAAAGGAGCAGGTGAGAAGCAGGATAGACCAGGTTAAATGTGAAAAAACTGGAGATCTTATTAGTGATAACAGGGAGATTGAGCATGCTTTCCATAGCTATTACAGCAGGGTATACCAAGTAGATCTAAAACCCACCCAAGATGAAGTTGAAGTTTGGCTGGGACAGGGCTCAAGTAGTACCCTTTCAGCAGAGAAGAGCAGGCAGCTGAATCGGGAGATTGGGGAAGGGGAAGAAGACACTGCATTAAGACAAGGTAAGAAAGGAAAAGACCCTGCCCCGACGGTCAACCTCTTGAGGTATACAAAGTACTGGCCTGTGTACTAAAACCTATCCTTGCAGAATTCTTTAATGAGTTCTTTTTGAAGGGGGCTAATTTGCCAGCCTCATGGGATGAAGCTAACATCTCCCTAATCTTGAAGCCAGGTAAAAGCCCAAAAAAACTGTGATTCGTATCGGCCAATATCTTTGCTGAATTGTGACTATAAGATCTTTGCAAAGATACTGGCCGAAAGATTAAATGGATCAATGGCGGAGCTGATCCATACGGATCAAAAAGGGTTTTTTCGGGGCAGGTCTTTGAAAGAGCTGACCTTCTCGTTGATAGGTTCGATTGACCTGGCATCCGCTTATGAGCTTCCACTTGCGGTAATAGCTTTAGACGCCACTAAAGCCTTCGACCGGGTAAATTGGGCCTTTTTGCGGACTGTGGCAGAATCTGTAAATCTTGGCCAAAATGTTTGCAGATCATTGGAGGCTATCTACAGGACCCCAAGAGCTAGAGTGCTAGTTAATGGCTCCCTGACAGATCCGGTTCTTATCAGCAGGGGAACGAGACAGGGGTGCCCCCTATTGCCACTCCTATTCAGCCTATAAATTGAGCCCCTTGCCAGGAAAATAAGGAAGGATTTGGAGATTGTACCTTTTCAGTATGAGGGCTGGTGCAAGAAATTGGGCCTCTATGCTGATGATATTCTCATTTTCTCGAATAACCTACAAAACACCTTAAGCCGTATTACAGCACTAACAACAGACTTTGGAAAAATATCGGGCTATGGAATAAATGGGAATAAGACGGAGGTCATGACTTGGAACTTGGAAGCAGGGGAAGCACCCAACAGGGAGGCAATGAGGTATCTGGGAGTCATGATTCCACAAGACATCTCAAAATTAACCAAAGTTAATCTGGAGAAGGCAATGAAAGAGATCAGTGGGCTCTTAAAAATCTGGGCACACCTCCAGCTTACCTTACTAGACCGGAAAAACCTAGTAAAAATGATGATCCTTCCAAAATTAACTTTCTTGTTTGACACCATTCCCCTCCTGTTTGAAAAGGAGGCGCTTAAAAAGCTGCAAGGTCAAATAGGTAGCTTTATATGGTCAAGCAAGGGGCCCAAAATAGCCTGGAAGAAATTGAGGAGGAGGGTGGAGAAAGGGGGTGCAGCATTACCAGATCTGCTATTTTATTCATGGGCCTTTTTATTAAAAAATGGGGAAATGTTGCTGAACACCGACAAATTCAGATATTGGGAGACTGCTGGGAGTAATGGCAAGGCAGGAGCCAGGGGGTAGTGTCAGGTTTATGTTTAAATATGCAGACCCTACATTCTTTAAGAAAGTCAGGCTAAAGATTTTGAGAGGGTTGGCTGAGACCTGGTAGAGGGTCAGAAAAGCCTTAAAAATACCATACTTCAGTCAAATGGCCCCTATATGGTACTCACCTGGCTCACCGGTCTGGAAAAAAGATGCACTAGCTCGACGTTTGAGAGAGGCTGGCTTAACAAGATGGAACTATATCATACAGGATGGTTTTTAGGTCTCGCCATCTGCGTTGCACTGCGCAGCAGTGCTCGCGCAGGCGAGAGTCCTTTTGTCCGAGGTTCAGAAATGGACCCTGGAATCACACACGCTTGTGTGTGTGTTTTTTGTCTCCTCTTCTGTGATTGGGCTTTGAGTGTGTGTATTTTGTTAACAGAGCATGCAATAGGCCAAAGGCGGGCACGTTGCTCCGCCCACGGCCTATTGGTGTCTGCTACGCGCACCAAAGCCCATATGTTTTCAATTATCGTGCCCAGACATGGGCGCGATAATTGAAAACATATGCCTCGCAGTGGCGTGCGCGCATGCAACACTCGCGGGCGTTTTTTTTTTTTTTACTTTTCACTGCCGCTTGTTTTCTTAGCATGTGCTGCTTCGTATTATGGTACCTGCAGCTCTCTGCATTTGCAATTGGAAACTAAAATTACGTAATAAAAGGCGAAAGCACAGAGTCGCTCTGAGTGAAAGTTTCGAACTGGACAAAGGACTCTGGCCATGTTTTTATTTTGTAGCGGAGAAAGCCCAGCTGCCTGTCTTTACTTAAAGTTTTGTATACTGAAGGGCAGCTCTGGTCTGCAGAGAATGTTCCAGAGCTATGTAACACGAGAGCTCTTCTCTCCACCTGCCCCCTCGGGAGTTACTATGAGCGATGTAGGGGTCGACAAACGTCACTTCGTCTTATTACTGACAGATCTATATCGCAATAGGTTACTCTGCATCTGCCCGGGTTATCAGCACAGTGCTTCACATACTTTACAAGACCCAAGGCTCTTCTTTGTGATAGGGTAAGGTTTGTGCATGCTTACATTACTGAGGTTGGTAGAACTGCAGATACAACAGTGCAGGAAAACGGATGGCGATTTGTGGTGTCTCATTTACAACTGGGGGCTAACACAAGTATTTTTAATATTGAGTGTGCTTTATTGCCTTGTGAACTCAAACGTAGTACTTTTTAATGATTTTAGGATTCGTACTCTTTGTGTTTTTTTATGATTACACATTCCTGAGCAACATATAAAACAGTGTGTGATGGATCATTCTTGGCCCGGCCTACAAAGTGATGAAGTGTGGTTAGGAGATAGCTTGCGGCACCGCACACAATACACACATACTCACGCACACACACACACATGCAAATGCACACATGCACACACACACACCCACACACATACACCCAAGCATGAACACACACACACTCACACACATACACACACGTGCGCACACGTGCATGCACATACTCATACACACACCTACACAGACACACTCGCACACACACACATGCACACACACATGCACACACACACACAAATGCACAGACACACGCAAGTGCATGCATATGCCTGCACACACGCAAATGCGGACGCGGAATGCAGAGGAGACTCATTTATGTGGCATGAGATCTCTCCTCGTGAAGCGACTCTTGGGACCCCAGAGCAGGGGACCTGCATTACTGAGGTTGGTAGAACTGCAGATACAACAGTGCAGGAAAACGGATGGCTATTTGTGGTGTCTCATTTACAAATGGGGGCTAACACGAGCATTTTTAATATTGAGTGTGCTTTATTGCCTTATAAACTCAAGCGGAGTACTTTTTAATGATTTAAGGGTTCGTAGCCTTTGTGATTTTTTTATGATTGCACATTCCTGAGCAACAGATAAAACAGTGTGTGATGGATCATTCTTGGCCTGGCCGACAAAGGGATGAAGTGTGGTTAGGAGATAGCTCGCGGCATCGCACACAATACACACATACTCACGCACACACACACACATACAAATGCACACATGTGCACACACACACCCACCCAAGCATGAACACACACACACACTCACGCACACACACATACGTGCATGCACATACTCATACACACACCTACACAGACACACTTTCATGCACACACACACACACATGCACACACACATGCACACACACACAAATGCACAGACATGCGCAAGTACATGCACATGCATGCACACACACAAATGTGAACGCGGACTGCAGAGGAGACTTGTTTATGTGGCGTGAAATCTCTCCTCGTGGAGCGACTCTTGGGACCCCAGAGCAGGGGACCTGGATGAAACACTGCACATTTCTGCATCTTAAATGTAGAGTTTTATTAACCCCCCCCTCCGATTTATACATGCTAAGTGACAGAACACGAGACAGAGGGGGCATGGGTGCTGGCAACTCTGGGGGAGAAGGCGTGGGAAGGTTTAACAGGTGGCAGAAGGAGTGGGGGGTAGACCAAACTAGTGCCTTGGTTGGTTTAATGCACTGGGATCCGCCCATCTATCCACAGACTGGAAGCTGCTGGCACAGTCCCGATACGTGGGCTATGTCAAAGGGGTAGGTGAAAGTGCTTATCTCCCGTTTGTCTGCAGTCCATTCAATGAGATATGAGGAACAAGCATTTGCAATGCAATAGGTCTCGCATTTGTGAGAGTTTAAGCTATTGGCATTGTAAATAACAATGCATTTTATTTATGTTTTAAAAATCAACAAGTAAATAAAAGGCATTTTCATTTACAATGGCAATAGCTCAAACTCTAGTAAATGCGAGACCTATTGCATTGAAAATGCTTGTTTAATAAGTTGGGAATCGTGTAACCTTCTCTCGGAACAACAAATGTCCAGATTTAAATACATGCAAATACACAGTTGGTTTCAGGACCCAGGTACAGTGATAGGAAGTTCAAACGAACTGGAGGACAGACTTCTGGATGAGACTGTACTTAAAAAGGAGCTTGCAACAATATACTGGCTGTTGGTGGAACTGGAAGATGGGGCCTTCACACTACCAACGGAACTGTGGGGAAGATGCTTGCCAGAGTCTTCGCTGGAAAATAAGTGGCAAGTATCAATGGCTATGTTATTTAAAATAGTTAAACCAGCATACCTAAGAAGAAACCACCTTCTATCCATTCATAGAGCCTATTGGACGCCCCAGAGGTTGTCAAAGTTCGGGAGCAGAGGAGATGTGGTCTGTCCTAGGTGCGGCAGTCCAAAAGAGGACGACGTACATATGTTTGTGGAGTGTCCGGAGATTCAGCCTTTCTGGAATGATGTGAGTACTGTGATGTCTACTGTGCTGGATATGGACATTAAGGTAAGCGCCTTGTTGGTTATTTTCGGATGCGTAGACTCCCCCGCAAGTATAACCGATAACAAAGCAAGGCTGCTTTTTTACTCCTCCAAAGCTCATTGATTGGCCAATTTCTATTAAGTATGTTGCTAGCCTGGACATGAAGGCCTTCAAAAAGCATGATTTTTGGTCTCCCTTAATAGAGTGGTGTGAGCAATAAATGAATAACGAAGTCCGATGATTATGCCTTCCTTGCCTCGTCTGGGTATTTGGTCCCCCCCTTGCTTCCCATTCTACATTTTGGCGCATGAGGGAGAGCAGGGGGGAGATAACAAGGGAACATAGGATGGAAGATGGTGCTTCAAATAAACAAAGGCGCAAAAGGTTTAAGCCAGTATCCTCTCTTTCCTATCTCTGTCTCCCTGTTTCCAGCACAAAGGGCACGACACTCTATTTACGGGTGCAAATGGAATGGAGCTTTTTTAGAGGCAAATGAGGACCAAAAAAAAAAGGATAGGTCCACTCCCCCCACCCTACTTGCAGACTCACCAGTGGTGAGACTTGCCCAAAAAATCCATGCATGGCAAAACAACTGGACCCTCAGTAAAGTGGGGAAGGATCGCAACGCAGAGCTGAGGGAATACTTCTTTTATTCCCACATGCATGACCGGCATGTGCTATTAAACACTGTACTATGCACAATGGAACTGGCGGTCCAGGTTGACTGAGTTGAATGCTTGGGATGCACACTGTCATACCGCAATTCCTTGCAAGTTGGACTGGACTGGGGTAGGTGCTTATTACCTATACCCACCTGGCAGCTCAACCCTACCTAATTGAGTGAGCCTACCTTCGGAGACACTCTGGCTGATGTAATTGTGGATTACTTTGCCAACAGTGCAAATACAGCCACACATGCCAACACTGAATGAGATGTCTTTAAGGCAGTTGGAAGGGATCACTGCCTTTGTCAGTCGGTTGGGGTGGATGACTTGCTGCAAGCAGAGTTGACCCTGCAGGGGGGGGAACATTCAGTCATTTGTAAATGAGACAGTGCATCATCTTGAGACCCTCCGGATCCTGACAGAGGAGCGCCAGAAGCACTTCGAAGTGCAGAGCAGTCTTAGCTCCCTAAGACACAGAGAATATCTTAATACAGCACATGTAGAGGGGGGATGGACCGGGCAGGTGCCGGCGAGGCTCACACAGACAGGAAAAAGTAGAGGCCTATTGCACAACAGACTGCCCCAAACAGGAGAGCGGTACACTCCCAAACAACTATGCATGCTGCGTTCACGACACATTATAATGAACTGCACGGAGTCAACGCTCCGGTGAAGGGGGAGATGCTTAATGACTTCTTAGACTAGGTGACTCTTCCGCAACTGTCACCTGAGGGGCGAAAGGCGCTGGGTGCCACAATCACAGAACCAAAAATTAGAGCTGCCATGAAGGGCCTGCCCGGTGGTAAGACATCTGGAGCAGACGGCCTCCTGGCTGAATTCTATCAGTCATACACTGTCCACTTGGCCCTGTGGTTGGCTGAGATGTACGCTGAGGCATTGGATTGTGGGTGCCCTGCAGTGGATGTACTGGTGTATTGCCCCTTATCAATCCTCATCATGGACTATAAAATTCTTAGTAAGGTCCTGGCGACCATACTCCAGTTTCATCTGGCAGTCTTGGTGCACGAGGACCACAATGGATTCAATCTACCTGCAACACTTCACACAGTATTAGGGCTCTTTACGGAGCATTAGATGAGGCTGATGTCAAACAATTTCCAGAGGCATTGGTGTTCTTAGTGGACATTAAGAAGGCATTTGACTAGTTGCATTGGAACTACCTTTAGGTAATCATGACCCGGATGCTTTTGGGAAAGGGATGGGCTCGATGGGTGCACGGGTGCACACTGGTAGATGTATCTTGGACTCATTTGGGGTCCACCATGGTACATGGCAAGGCTGCCCCCTGTCCCCCATGCTGTTCACAGTTGTGGTCGATTGATTTGCATGCTTGGTGCGGGAGGGGGGTTAGGAGAGGGGATTCCCCTGCATTTCAGGGAACATGTAGTTTTGTTTTGGACAATATGCTCCTCTTTTGGAGAGACGCGGGTACAGGTATTATGTGGGGCACGACCCTTATGGAGGAGTTAGGTCGCATCACTGGGCTTTAACCAAATCGGAGAAAATCATGCACTTTCCCTGTGACACCTAGACTGGCTGGAGCCCCCAGAGGCAGTGTTAAATATTGGAATCCAGTAGGAACCGAGAGCTCTCAAATATCTGGGTGTGTGGATCTCTCACACAGTTAATGATATCCAAAACGGCACCCCTGGGAGAGTACTCTGGGCTCTCTGAGGTACTGTAGAATTCATGGAAGAGGCTGAAGCTTCCCATCATGTCTCAGGTTGCCCTGATGAAAATGGTCATGTTGCCCAAAGTCCTTTATTACTTTGTAAATCTACCCTTTTGGATGCCACGGGCATGGGTCTAAGCATTTGATGGATGGATTTCTCTGGGAGATGATATGGGCAGGATAGCGTAGTCAGGTGTCCGTGCGTACACGCCGGAGACCAACTAATAGGGGAATAGGGGGGTCTCGTACTTTGAACTTTATTACTTTGCGGGGCTTCTGCAGTGGGTTGCTTGCTGGATGGCAGGGCTTAATATGGCCGAGCTGGGAGAATTTGGATCAACCCGCAATGAAGGGGCATTGCGGGAAATGCTACTGTGGGTCAAATTGGTCCCAAGCACTGAGCATCGGCTTCTGCATATAGTGCTTAAGTGCTGGAGGGGGGCTTGCTGATGAGCGGGATCGGGTCCACTCTACATTCCGGCAATACCACTGGTAGGGTTCCCGGTTGCAAAGGAAGGATACTTTACAGCCCGAAGATTGGAAGGGTGGAGAGTACCCGGTGTGGAGACCTTCAGGTACTGTTACTCCAGCAGCTCCTTTAGAACTCTAGAAGAGCTGAAGGTAGACAGCAGCCTCCTGGGCACTCAATTTCTGATATAAGGGGCACTAGTTAGAGCGTTACTGCAGTGGTATCGTGCCATGGACCTGGAACCCCCTGTCAATGAGATACTGCAGACTTTGCTGAAGTTTGGCAGGGGACACCACTGAGTCTCCCGACTGTAAAAGATGGAAATTACTATGGGGGTGGATGACTTACCAGTACAGAGGGATTAATGGGAGAACCTGCTTGGTGGAGCCTTCATGGGGAAGTAATGGGACCAAACTTTAGAGCACTCATAGAAGTTCACCCGAAACACAAGTTTCAAATTGACCCAATTCAAATATCTGCATTATACATATCTAACTTCACATAGACTGAATGCCATGTTCAAGGGCAATGGCATAAGCTGCGCTTGGTGCACCGTAGCAGATGCAGGTTTTTCACATATGGTATGGTGTTGACAAGATTCAGAGCACTTTTGGCCACACATGGTGACAGATCTAGAGAGTACCCTCAGTCGTTGACAAACCGATACAGTGGTTATTCTCCTACTTAGTCTATATGAAAGGTGGCCAGAGATAAAAATGGGTGACAGGTTCCCAGACCTTGCTCTGAGAATAGCTCGTAGAGACATAGCACACCAATGGAAATCATCACATGGCCCGCCTCATGGTAGATTGCGGACAGAAGTAGGAACATGGGCTGCAGCAGAAGGGACTGCACTGTGGACTGAAGAATCAAGGGGTCTGCGCAGAAAACCAATTGCAGAGCTATGGCAGATGGTGTTAGCTGGCTTCCTGTTATGTGACACTCAGGTTGAGACAAACAGGGGCAGGGGGTGAATGTGCATGTGAAGGATGATTGGCACCCTCCTCCTCGAACCCTCTGGTGTTCCCCATAATTCCTGTACCACACCGTGCCAATCAAGGTAAAATAATGATATTGCTGCACTTGATACAGATATTTGTTGCCAGGGAGACTGTCAATGAGCATCTTTTCTTTCTTAAACTGTTATAGTCTTGTTAAAGGCATATTGTGGAAGGCCTGCTTTATCTTTATATACAACAGGCATGGGGACAAAGGAAAAACGCTTAGTATCACAGAGCTGAGCTGTCTGCTGATACAGCATTGAAGGATATGCAGGACCAATCATATCAAATTCTTGGATAACATGTGTTTTCCAAGTAAATGTTGATTTTCCTTGTAATGAGATTGCAATACTGCCTACTGCTGTAACACTCTTTTATTCAAAACTCAATCACGAAATAAATAAAAACAACTAAACAAGGGTCTTTGACTGTGACCAGATGCACCTCAACCCCTTCATGGACCTCTGTCGATAGCATCGCACCTACAGCATCCTTGAGTGGTGTAGACTGGAGTGGCCTAGACTGGAATACCATAGAGTAGAGTGGCCTAGATTGGAATACTGTAGAGTGGAGTGGTGTCTGTACAGTGGAGTTGTGTACAATGGAATAGAGTACAGTGGAGTGCCATATATTGCCATAAAAAGTTTTTCCTATGGAAAGTAGGTGTAGTGGTTTATGCAGGTGACGTTTGAGATCTGTGGAATGCTCATGGCTGATGTTTCCCTATGCGTGTGTGCATTCCATATAGAATTAAGAATACACCTTTGTGTTCTCCAGTGACAGTTGGATTTGCCTTGTCCTGTGTTGGCTTCTGTGCAGCCTCTGCAAGTAAATAAACTTGACTTTACACTTACCTCGTTAATTGTAGTATGTCCTTACTACAATTACTATGGCGACAATTGGCAGAGGACTGCAGAACCCACGGAAGCGATGCAGCACCTCGTATTGAAACCTTGTGAAACATCCCTCAGATTCATATGTCCGTTCGTCAATTTCGTACAACGGGGAGGACTGGACACTGCAGTGTCCCCAACGAAGACACAGAGGCACTCTGTAAGTTTGTGTTACTTATTTCATTCCCCGGAGGAAAAGCCTGACGGTACGTCCATTGCACATGCACAATCAGTTCACTGCTGTTTTTTCCACTTTGGCAGCAGTCCAACGTACGGCGACGCCATTACAAGGACAGGCGCTCTTTCAGAGACAAGGGCAGGTGTGCTGCACATAACGTCAAGGCATGCAGTACGCACCAAGGATACACGATTTCTAGACAGGCGCATCTTCAGAGACCGGGGCAGGTGCACGACGCTTGTGCACGCAGCGTGTTCACTGTGGTGATGCCTTTCCAAGGTCAGGCGCATGCAGTGGACACCATTTTGGCAGCAGGCATGTAGGTTTCAGGGCGTTTCATAGTTCATAGACCTTTTTCTCTTGACAGTTGCTTTCAAGTTTCCCCGTGGCCATTTGAGAAGTTAACCTGCTACATCGGTCAGTGACTTTTATTTCTATTTCCACATTTTTGCCCCAACATCGTTCTACATCATTTGAACTTGTTGGTCACAACTTTTTCATGTAATTGATGGTATTCAGTGGCATGCACACTCCTGTTTGTGACTCCATTCAGGTGCGTCCATTACAACGGTGGCACGCACACCTTATCAAGTCGAATTCTAGTGCGTGTGTAATTGGAAGTCTTCAGTGGCACGCACACTCCTGTCTGTGGCCCCGTTCTGGTGTGTTCATTACAAGGGTGGCACGCACACCTCATCAAGTCAAATACAAGTGCGTATGTTTTAATTGTGGCACGCACCCCTTGCCTACACTTATGAGGGAACGTTTTACAGCTTTTGGTTTTTTAAGCTGCATTTTTTGGTTCATGTTAATTGCTATATGTAATGCCTTTGCTATATGTTTAGCTGATTAATATAGTTCTGTGGTTTGTTTTTTTTGCCTCAGTTTTTTTTTTTTGCTGTTCATTTAGTGAGTTTGCTCTGTTCTTGTAGTTACTCGCGCTTTTCTTTTCATTGTTTGTCCACCACCACCTTTTCTCAAGGTGCCTTGTAATCCACCTATAGCATGGAAAAACTGGTATGATGCTTTTGTAACATATTTGGGAGCTATAGGAGCTTCTCATTCTAAAGCTGAGAGGAGAAATGCCTCTTTAAGATTTGCAGGAAGATCAGTATTAAAACTCTTGCCACCTTTGTTACGAGCTGAGGGAGATGAAGAAATTGACGATTATGTGGAAGCTGTAAAGAAATTGGAGTTGCGTTTTGATGTTCTGCCAAGCTTAGTTAGTTGTCATCACACATAAGTTCTTCAACAGAGAGCAAAGATCTGGTGAGGATGTTGACGCTTTTGTTTCTGCCCTCAGGAAATTGAGTGCAGATTGTAAATTTGAAGGTTTCACAGAGTGAGGAAGAATGGAGAAACAAATTAGATAAGGATGTGTTACGCGGTCATGTCATGAAATGTATGAGCTGTGGTTGGCCCAAGGAGACAAATGTACCATATTCTTTGCGAACGTTTGTGAAAGTGTCTCCTGAACTTTCTGTTGAAGATGGAATCCTGATGTGTGGAGGTAGATTGATTCCTCCTGAGAGGCTAAGACCAAGGTTGTTCTGGGGTGCTCATGAAGGGCATTTGGGGAAAACTCTGCAGATTGTGTGACGCTTTCTGGTGGCCTTTTATGGATAAAGATGTGGATGCTTTTTGTGGATGAGGGTGTAGTGTGTTTGAGTGTGAAGAAAAGTTTTAAGGTAAGGACACCACCCCTACTACCTATTGAACTTCAGGCTAGGCTTGGGAGAAGGTCAGCATTGATTTAGTTGGACCATTTAATCTGTTACCTCCCACTTTACGCTATGCTGTGGTTGTCATTGACTATTGTTCTAAGTGGCCAAAGGATTGTTTTTTAGGTGAACCGAATTCCAAGAATGTTATGGATTTCTTGAAAGACATATTTTTGTGGGAGGGTTTCCCCACCACGATTGTGTCTGACAATCTGGTGCAATTTGTCAGTCATGAATTTCAAGAATTCTTGGTACAAGGAGGTATTTTCCACTTTAAAAGCTCACTATATCACCCATAAACAAATGGGCTTGTGGAACGAATTAAGAGGGTGTTGAACAATTATGTTCAATAGGCCATTGCAAGTAAATGTGTAATACAGAATGCTGTGCGCTCCGTGTTGTGGTTTTACTGCACCACTCCACATTCCTCAACCAAAGTCTCACCATTTGAATTGTTGAGGGGAAGGAAGTCTTCTTCTAAGGTGTGTCCTGGTTGGATGTCAAAATGGGTGAAGATGAAATCTATTGAGGGTGTGGATGAGCTTGTCATGGAAAATGTTGGTAAAGCACAGCAACGTCAAAAGAGTTATTTTGATTCAAGGAAAAGGACTGTACCACAGAAATGTACTATTGGTGAAGTGGTACGTATGAAGAGTCCTGTTCATTGCAAGAATGGTGATGTGAAATACTCTGAGCCCATGGTTGTGGACAAGGTTTGTGGAAATGCTATTAGGGTAAACAACAAGAATTGGTGGAACATGTCCAGAGTTGTTAAAATAAGTGGTCAAGCTAATGGCAAAAAGAGTGACAATTCTGCTTAATTGCTTAATGGTAATGGTTCTGACATGCATATGCATGTGCCAACAAAGCTGCGTAGAAGCAGTCAACGTTGTTCACTTCCTGTGAGGTTTCCCTAGTTGTCTCGAAACCCTGGTTTTTTTTGTTCTTTTCTTTCATCTGTTGATCCCAGGTACCACCCAATTTCGCAATGTGATCCTGTGTGTGTACTTGGCTACAAATATCGACCGGAACTAGTAGAGCAAAAAATATTTCAATATCAGCAAGTGTCATCACAGTTGAAGAGGCAGCTTCAGTTAATTCCTTATAATAAGCGGTAGGATTTTTCCTAGGGTCAGGTAACTGAGTCTTAAGAGACAAAACTTCAATCCTTTTCCATGGAGTATAAACCCATTACTCTTGGAAACGGGCCTCTACCCTTGGCCTAGTAACATGATCATGCTGATCCCTTAGCTCTGGTATCTCAGGATGGTAGATAGGATAAACCTCCCGCATCGGAAACAGAGTTACCGGGGTGGGGCTCTTCGCAAGCAGTCTACCGCGATCAGCAACTAACGTTGCAATGTTACAGAAGACATGGGCAAGCTCCATATCAGTAACATACACATGATTGCTAATATCATTTATGATCTGCGGTGCTGCACCATTGAAACACTGCTCCAGGCTCATACTCTTTCATCATACTCCACACATCTTCCACATTATAAATGGGGTTTCGGGCCCACTGCGCAGCCTGATTAGCCACCACCTTTTTCTCTTCATCTCCCATATCAGATCGGACTAACGTCCGCCCCATACACTCTTTAAATTTCATCCAGTCTCTATCCTCAAATCCACATACTGGTGTCCCACTATTCTGCAATGTCGGGGATTGGAAGAACACTGTGGGAGTGATGGCAGAGGCAGAAGGCACTAATGTCGCTGCTGGCTGCGTCGCAGGTGTAAGTGCTGGCAAAAGAGATGCCAAAGCAATAGGCATTGCAGGAGTACTAACAGTCACAGTTGCCACAGAAGGTGAGGGCAAGGAAAGGACAGGAGGTGCCGTGGCCAAGGCAATATGACCAACACTAATATGAAGATGTAATGCTGATGTCTCTGATCTACGCAAACAATGACAATGCAATTTGATTCATCATGTTATTATCCCTGTGCTTGTAAATTCTTCATTCATACATTGCAGGATGTCTGCTATGTATATGAGAGTACTTTGGCCATGCTCAAAAGAGGAAACCTTCTTTTATTTGTAGGCCACTGTTATAACTAGAATAGCGATAGCAAATGGCGTCTGGTTCACTATCTATGACAAAGACCTACTGCTGAATCGCATCTGTTAAATTGTGCGGCAATAAACTGGTTAACATCAACCCCCCCATGAGTGCCTGTTTTTTGTTCCTGGGAAGGAAACTCATAACAGTAGATACGTGAGTATTCATTCCCTTAAAAAAACAAAGGTTACAAGCACGTTATAGTTAGGGTCAGATTTTACTCAGAAAAAAACAGAGAAATTCAGCTGTTATAGTTACCAGAGTTAACTTATAGCTCGTGCCCCCGCAATGCACTGCTTATGACCTCACATATTACATCACTAATTACATGGTCAGTGACATCACTGATGACATCCCAAATGACATCCCAAATGACATCACTGATGACATCATCCAGTGACTGTTTTTAAAACGTTTATGTGTGCTAAATATATAAACTAAGGAGTACAGGTGAATCAGTGGGTGTATGAGTGTCTGTATGGATGACGCAGTGGGGGCTTGACTGACTGTATAAGTGAGTGATTAGGTCTCTCAGTGAATGTATAGGTGAGTGACTGGTTGTGTAAATGAATGTGTCTGTCAGTTGATGTCTAAGTCAGTGTATGAGTGCGTTAGTAGGTACATGAATGGCTATATGGGTGATTGATTGGTTGGCTGACTACCTCTATGGTTGTCTGGGTGACTGTGTGTGTGTGTGGGTGCGGAGGTGTGTGACTGCCAGTATGGATGTGATTGGGTGAGTCAGTGGCTGTATGGGGTACTGTGTGTGTGTCTCAGAAGCTGTATGGGTAAGTGAGTGTCTGGATTTTAGACATGACTACAATCTGAACCATTGGATGGAATCACACCAAATTTGGCAGAAAGCTAGATCTTAGGCCAGAAACATCTCTTTTTGTAATTTGGTGTAAATCTGTAGCTTAGGAGATATAAAAGAAAAAAAAGCGTACATTTAAAGACGCGTAGGGTCCATGGATCAAACAGATCTCATGATGAGATCTGATTAGCTGTCAAAACTTCAACCAGGAAGTGGTGGCAGCAATCTTGGGACTCAGACTCGGCAGAGTCCCAAGGAAATAAGCATTAAAAAACGCAAGAGGCAAGGGTAGGAATACCCTTACCCTCTAGGCCTGGTGGTGGGGAACACAGGCACCCCACCTGGGGCTAAAAACATTTTTTTCCCTGCACCTCCATTTTCATGGCCTCCTTGGTGGGCCAGGTCCCGGGAGGGGGGAAATACATATATTTGGAGGGAGGGTGCACGTGGTCCCCTTCCCCAAGTCGATTTAGGCCCAGGCACCCCATCCACCGGAGCCTGGCCTTTTAAATAATTGGGAGATGGGGTCCCCAGGGATAAAACTGGCCCATGGAGAGGGGATATGCGCCCTCTTGCCGATAAATCCATTTGTGGGCCCTGGGGGATGGGATCCCTGGGCCAATAATAGCCAGGGGAGGGGGACATGTGCCTCCCTGCCCCACAGAATGTGTAAGGCCCTGGGGTAATCAGGGTTGAAATCTGCTTTGGGAGGTGGACTGCATGCCCCCTTCCTGGATTGGCTGCCTTTTGGGGGTTGGCCACAGGACCTAGCCGCAGGCCAGGCTTTGTGGCTACCCCCTCCAACTGTGCACAGCCTTCAGCCATGTGTGGCATGGGGTTGGCTGCATGCAGGGGGTTGGCTGCTGGGCCTGGCCACAGGCCAGGTCCTGTAACCAATCGCCCGCTGGCTGTGCGTGGTATGGGGTTGGTTGCATGCAGGTGGTTTGATGCAGGCCCCCTGGCCAACCCCTACCATGCACAGCTGAAGGGTTGACTGAATGCGGGGTGTTGGTTGCAGCTGCCAGGACTTGCACCCACCGTGCACGGCTGTGGGGTTGGGCGCATGTGGGGGGAGCTTGAGCACGGGGCCTGGCCACAGGCAGTTGGATTAGAATATAATAATGAAATATTACTTCACGTTAAAAAACCCTACAAATTCACAGAACAAACAAAGTTTATAGAGACGTTATAGTTAGGAAAAATAATTTTAAAAAGATAGAAATTTGCTAAAAAAAACATTAGAGGGACTTTATAGTTAGGTTCACATTTTACACACTCAAAACCATAGAAATTCAGCAGTTATAGTTAGAGTTATCTCAAGTAACTATAACTCGTAACCTCAGGTAACTACAACTGGCGCCCTCGCCATGCACTGCTAATGACCCAACATATTACATCACTAATAACTAAGGCTCCCTGTTTTCCGTTTTTACTGATTTTGACAGATAAATACAGACAGAAATTATTTATTTTCTTGTCTGTATTTATTTTTAAATACGGATAAAAACAGAAATTGGGTAGCTTTTTTTGTATTTCTAACTGCCAGGCCAATATATGTGTAGATTGATAGATAAGGGGGTTACAAAAAAAGGACTTTTAGTAAAGAGGCTTTAACAGCAGTAGATATGTAAAAGGTTGATACTGAAATGTGCATATTTTCATATAAGTGCACTGATTTATATTCTACCGGTGATCACAGAACTGAAATCTGGCAGACATTCAAGCATGAGTGCATATTTATCGGTTGAATAAATATGGAAATATACTAATTTCAGCTTAATTTTTCCACAAAACCCAAAATAAATATGAATAAATACAGATAAAATTAGCAAAAAATAAATATGGATAAATACAGATGGAAATGGCAAAAAAATAAATACCATAAAACCGGGAGCCCTACTAATAACATCTTCTATGACATCATTTGCTGTAAAATTATTGATGAGAAAACTGCATGATGGGGGCACGAGTTATAGTTAACTTAGGGCATGCCTGGTAAAGGCCTATGAAATTTGGGTGGTAAAGGAATATGTGTGGCAATGGATGCATGGTAAAGGGATTGCGTGGTAACGACCGCATTGTAAAGCTTCCTTCCCCCTTCAGAGTCAAATTCAGTCTGAAAGGCAGAACACGGAATTGAAAATATTGATTCTAGAGCACAAATCAAATATATTTCCGGGGATTTTCTCAAGATTGGGGCATGAGGATAGGCATCGTGTAGGTTGAGTTTTACCATACATTCCCCAGGCTTGACTAGAGGGATTATCCCTTAGAGGCAATCCATCATGAAATGGATTATCACCATGCTTTTGTTTACTGACTGTACAATAACATTATCTTGCCTTCTTGACACAAAAAAAAGAATGGAATAAGTACCTTTGTTTATCTTTTGGCACTAGTACTGTTGCTCTTTTTGTCAGCATATCTTTTATTTCTTGCTAGAGAGCTTGTATCTTGCAAGAGTTCTTTGGGACAGACGTAGGAGTGAATACTGGATCTGGAGGCCGGGATGTGAATTCACTCGCATACTCTTGATGCATGATATTCAACACCCACAAATCTGAAACATGCTTTTCATGAGTGTGAAGAAAGTTTTGGATACATCCTCCAACAGGACCCTCTGAAATGGTCCCTGTTATATAGTAATGAATACTAGTCCTTTTGGTTTGAAGGCAGTGAAGACAAAGAGATGTTTTTGGAAGAACCTCGAGGCTGGGAACACTTTCTCCACTATGGTTGCTTACAAGTGCCACGTGATAAGGTTCCTGAAAAACATGATTTCTATCTTTGAAATCCTTTGAGCAACATTGCTTCTAACTGGACTCCAAACAATTTCAATCCAGAGAAAGGAATTTTTAACACCTACTCCTTCTCTCAATCAATCAATCAGGTGTTTGTTAAGTGCGACTACTCACCCGTGAGGGTCTCAAGGCGCTGGGGGAGGGGGGTTTCGCAGGTTCCAGTCCATCAAGGAGGGGGTCTGTTGAAGAGCCAGGTTTTGAGGTTTCTTGTGAAGATGGGGAGAGATGTTGTCTTTCTGAGGTGGAGAGGGAGGGCGTTCCAGGCTCTGGCCGCGAGGAAAGGAAAGGAGCGGCCGCCTGATCTGGTCTTTCTGGTGCGGGGGGACTATCGGGGGAATTATCTTTCTACTAGTTAATAAGCCATAGCCGACATCTGGCTAAAACTGCTTCAGCAGCCAAAGAAGAAGCCAGCTATCTGTCATAAGAAATGCCAGCAAGGAACCTAGGTTGCTGTCCTATATCAGCCAAGAGCTTTAAGCAATATTTACATTCTGGATCTGAACACATCTAGACTCGATTCTGCCGCAGGTACTCTGAATGAGCTCCACTGGCTACCAGTCAGAGAAAGAAGTACTTTTAAAGCTATGTGCTTGGTTCATAAAGCTGTGAATGGCATGGGGTCAATGTTAATACAAAAGTAATGTTGTTCTTATAGACCTCAACGACCCTTACGCACTTCATCAGCCAAAGTTGTGTGTGTGCCAAGCTTTAAGAAAGCAATATCTGGTGGGAGGTCCTTTCAAATCACGGCATCTCAGCTGTGGACCAGTCTGCCAAACTCCCTAGGAGCTAATAAAAATTTGATGAGCTTTAGGAAGAACCTAAAAACCTGGCTCTTCCCTAAGTAGAGGTTTTCTAAACCAGCAACCTCCTCTGTTTGCAATTTCCAGTTAGGAAGGTTGCTTTGTGTTAAGGTGGTTTGCTAGCGCATGCGAGGTGAACAATGGGCTTAACGAATTGCTTATAATAATAATAATTTGATTTCTCCTGCTAATGACAAAGTCTTTAACTAATGACTCGGCTCTCATCACTAAATTAATGGCTGAATAAGTTTTCTTCAGAGAAGTTTCTGTTTTCTTAACAATGACATCACAAAGACAAGAATCCTCCGGACTCACTAAAGTCCTACTTGACAGCTTTGCCTGCATGGTGTCCACTTTTGACAGCATGAGGCAAAACCATCTCTCCTTATTCCAACAAATACATTATAAGCATGAGTCTTGGAGTGCTCAAATGATCGAGGTCCTTCATTCCTTCAGGATCTAAGATCAAAATTATTCACGTAGGGTTGGGCGATAAATTCTGTTCCACCGGCGGAGTTGGTAGAGTTTTGGCCACGCGCATAATGCATGTAAAGCAGAGTTACAACCAAATTCCACCAACCACCACGTGGTGGCGTTTTTTCTTGTGCACGACTCGCCAAGGTTAAGTTGGCACCTGCAAGTGAGATTCTGCGTCCCTAGCGAGATTTTCAGTCACTAGAAGAGCACCGGCAAGATTTCCCCAATAAAGGCTTTCGCGACCGATCGCAATCAGAAAGCTGCTGCTCGAGTAGGAAATGTACTTGAGCCGCAGCAAAATCAACTCGAGAAGCAACTCTGGCGGACTACATGTACTTTGATCTAGTCATAATTATTTCTCACACGAGCAAGCATTTCATCCACCTCTTACCTTCAAACATAATTTTGCCCTTAGAAGAAATCCCTGCTTCTGGGGCAGAGAGGAACGAGAAGAGAATGTTTCCTCTTTTTCCATCTGTGTGTTTTTCGTAACTCTCTCAGCTGCCAGGACCTTCTCTACACCCTTCTGAACTATCCTTTCAACACCAGCTTTACTTTATTATTTAGCTGCATGCACAAAACAAATAGACTGCCTCCTATCTCCCGAATATGCTTCTCTCAGTCTTCATTATCAGACACGGTTCTCACATATTTTCTCTTCTCAGCAGTCCTTGAAATGGAAGAATAGAAGTGCAGATACTCTGTACCACAGTATCTGCTTGTTTCTGAGAAGTACCGGTACTCTCCAATTAAAAGTATTACCTCTCTCTTTAGAAGTGCTGGTACTCTCCCTCTCAAAATAAAAAGGTGCCGGTACTCCATGCCGGGCAGTACCAGCCCATTTAAAGCATTGCTCTCAGTCGTCTTGCACACATAACGTGAAGTGGGGCCATGTGCGACCACACCTCTTTAATTTGGGATTAGGTCATTTCGCCCTCCAAACCTTCCCTCCATGCTGTCGGACGCGAGGTAAAGGAGAAATGCGTAAAGGAGACCACATCCTTAGGGAAGAGGATGTGGTCCCTCCTCTAGACTGCCGACTTTGGTGCTGGAAACCAGGGTTCGAGCCTCGGGGTCGCGTCCACATCCTGTGATTCTGGGCAAATCACTTAATCTCCCCGTGCCTGAATGTGTGATGTAAATACAATGCTCATGTAAAGTGCTCCAATACCTTCGGGTCGAGTTCGCGCTATATAAATATGCAAACAAAAAAAAGGAGACACTGCACTACCTGTGAGCTTTAAATATGTAATGGGAATTAAAACCTGTCTGCATTGCAGGACAGAATTCCTCTGCCGGCCTGGCAGAGTCTGGGAAAAGGTGCATTCTGGCCCCATCCCCCTCAGCCTGAGACTGCACCATCCAGAACGCACCCCGCCCACCTTTCCACCCCCACATCCAGAGAAAACTACACACTGATCTTGCACTCTCTCTGGAATTGAGTAAAGTAGTCTTCTTGACAAGGTGCTGATAAGTACAGTCGACATTTTTAAATATGTTTTCAATGTATGAAAAAGAACGTAACTATAACGCAGTAATATATTTCTTTCTGAGAGGTATCCAAATTACCCAACTAAAAAAGCATGAGGAATTGTGTGTGCAAAATGTATATTATACTTATTTTTAGCTTCTGTTATTAATACATAATTTTCTTCATTTGCATTTTCTGTCAGTTTTATTAAAATGGTGCCATCTTACAGTTTGCCTTGCTATGATGAAAGGGAACTACGCTTTTTCTGTGACTTATTCTGGGACTAGCAATCTTTGATCAAATTCCTAAAGGATGCCTTTCTTCATTCCTTTCCTTGACTGGCCTCCGCCAATCAGTTCTCAGTTGCCATTTAGACATAAGGCTGTGATTCACTAGTGCAGACCGGTATTCCACATATATTTGTCAATGCCCCCCAGTCTTTGTGCATGCACGTTGAAGTGTTCCTAAATGTACTATCTCATGTGTCGAAAGTATGGCAAGGCCAGAAAACAAACACTTAGCCATATTCGCGAACTTGGGAAATATAATTCTGTTCTCTGTACTGCCCCGACACAGTAGGGGGTCTTAGTGTTTCTTTCACATCTTTGCACATTACATTAATATGAAATACCCCAAAATTAGTGTATCTTTTGCTGACAAATTAACAATGCATTGATTCCAACATTTAAAAAAAAAATCCAGGTACAATTTGCAGCACAGCTATCAATTACTTACTTGAAAATTTACCACACCTCCTGACCCAAAGCTCTGCCCCATCCGCCCAACCCACATAATTAGCACAATTTAACTCCACCTACTTATCAGAGTGCAGATTTTAGGGTCTACTCAATAAAGAGAGAATTGCAGGGAATTAAGCCAGGAATTTCAAATTTAAGGCCAAAGTAGCTGAGTTAGAAAAATGCTCCCAATCAACTGAATTGTAGAATTTTTCCAATTCGGCTACTTTGTCCTAAAGTTTGAAATGCCCATCACAATTCCCTGCAATTTTTTCCGAAGTGAAATTGCCAGGACTGTCCCGGGTTAGTGAATTACCCGGGATAGTCTCCAACTTGCAAAAACGGGACAGTTGGCAGCTATGACAATACAAAAACAAATGGTTTAAAACTGCTTAAAGTGTACTTTAAAACTATTTGTTTTTGCATTGTTTATTTAGATGCTCTCAAGACAAACGTGGCCGACAGGTCCCAAGCAACAAAACAGGCCCCAACAGCCGTGAAACTGGCCTGACCCTGCCAGCCCTCCAAAACATCCAGTGCCTGATAGGCCAGTCAAGCCATCGTGCAGAAGAAGCAAAATAGAAAGACAAATACCCCTTCAGAAAAAAGGATCAGGATACAGCCCTGGGAGTTAGAATCACAAATCATTCTCTACTTAAATATTTTGGATGGGCATCATGGTCTCTTTCTGGGGAAGCAAACATATAATAAAAAGCAATTCCAGGAGGAATGGACAGATGGGTGCTGGAACTACAGGCATGGATTTCACGTGATGGGCTAGATTAGACCGCGGACACATGATTAGGAACCTGTGAGAGCCAAGAAAGCATTGGGTAGACAACTGCAGCCCCACAAAGCCATGAAGTAGGGGACACACCCTCAGTGTTCCTGCAGTGTAGCACCCAGAACTTGGACAAGAGGACTGTTGGACTTGGCCCTCTCTGCAGTGTCATCTCCAAACGTTTTGCCTTTACCCCTCCATGTTTCTGAACCCGTTTGTTGGCTTTTAGAACTCTGTGTACTTCATCACTGATAAGCAGTGCTAAAGTGCTTGTGCTCTCCCCCAAAACATGGTACAATTAGCTTACCCCTGATTGGCACATTCAATTTACTTGTAAGCCCCTCGTATATGGTACCCAGGACCAGTAAAATAAATGCTACTAATGGGCAACAGCACTCATTCTGACACGCACTAAAAGCTGAATTTTAAAGCATGTCCCAGGACTGTCATTGCAGCCTGTAGTGCAATTTTAACCTGCCAAATCGACCAGCCAAAATAAACCATTTACTAGGCCTAAACCTTCCTTTTTAATACATATAAGCCACTCCTAAAGTATGCCATAAACAGCCCATAGGGCAGGGTGCATTGTATTTAAGAAGTAGGACGTGTTTCTAAGTTTTACATGTCCTGGTAGTGAAAAACATTTGTTTTTTGCAACTGTAAAACCTACCTCTTCCATAGAATACCATTTTGTACCTTTTTACAATTATTAAGTGCTAACATTTGATTGAGAGTAGGGAGAAATATCCTGTTTAGACTCAAATGAATTGTAATTCGAAATTAGCTTTAATAGACCTAATAATGTCTCCTCCATCAGGAATGCATATTAGGCCCAGACAGTGAACAATAGAGCCTGAGTATAGCTGAAAGAGGGCTATTCTAGGACGGGAGGGCTGGAGCTGTTCCCTGCCCCACTTACATTTCAAAGGGCTACCTCCAGTAATCTCACAAAGGAAATTGATACCAATCTTTTGTCATCCTAGGCCTACTGGAGCCTGGGCTGGGGAAGAAAGGAACTTTCCAGAACCAAATGTGGGCTGGACTAGATCTTTTCCCCACTTCAAAAAGTGGCACCAGGTATAAATATTGGACCTCCTGAGCCACTCATCAGTACACTCCTGGACTTGTGGATATTGGAGAAGAAGGATTGCCTTGTTCCCCAGAAGACTGCCCTACTACTTGATGCTTGCCTTGTTCATCAGAGGACTTCCCTGCTGCATGAGGTATTCCCTGCTCTTGGAGAAGGATCACTTGACCTGCTCCTTTCATGCCAGGCTAACCTGAGTGACTCAAAGGATCAGTTCGCTGACCGCCTGTTCTGAGCTACAGGGACACAACTAACTCCAGAGGCCTCCCCTGTAACTGCCCATCTGACCTGCTAAAACCGGCCCATCCTGGGCCTGCAACTGGACCTGCTTGGACCTGCAACTGGACCTGCCTAAGTCCTACTGGCCTGAGTTTGTGATCCCTAAGAGGTGCCTCCCCGGGGGGCCTTTGTTTGGCATCAGTTGAGCTCCTCCTGTAAAATCTTGAAGGTCTGAACTCTGCACACAAGACTTTGAGAAGGTAACTTTTCCAGCGGGACTAACCAGGTTCCTGTATCCGGCCCACACTTCATCGTGGTCTGTCTGAACTTGTGACTTTGTCCTGGTCTTTTGCGACCAGATACCCACAGTTAATGCTTTTTGCTTCTTGGCACTATTTTTATTTAAACCTTTAATTTGCATATCTCCTGTTCTCTTGATTGGATTTTATTTTTTAGAATTTTACTCTTTATTTCTAAATTGATGTGGGATTTTGTCTTGTGTTGTCTTTTCACTTTACTGTTTGTATGCTGCATAAATAGGTAACAAAGTGCCTCTAAGTTAGGCATGACTGCTTTCGTGTCAAGCTACAAGAGGGATAAGCACAGGTTAATTCAGTGACTTTTGTGGTTCAGTCTGAGAAGGATTGTGGTTGTTGCTTAGGAAGCGTTTACATGTCTCTCAACCAATAACCCAGTTTCTTACAAGAACGCATAACAATTCAGCGCTGATTATCTTTTTCAGTGCTGGATTCCCCCACACCAGTGGAATCTCATTGAGTCATATTCCTTCGGTGATCACAGATGCAAACAGACCATCTAAATCGACCAAGTCAGATTATAATCAGCATCCTCTATACCATACATTCTTTGCATGAAAATCTCAGCAGACTTGTTAAATTCTTCAGCTCATCCCACAAGCCATCACAATATGGCTGATGCAGCAGTAGAGCAGATTTAAATATCAGCTAGTATTGGTGAAAGAAGTCTGGTAATGTGGAAGGTATCTCATCTGGAGCAAAATCCAAAGTTTCATAGAGATGCTGCAGAAAGCCCCTGCAATATTTCTGGAGATAAAACTGCTTTTTGCCCCTATTCTGGCAAAGAGGGATATGAAGAAGAAGAATCAGCTTGCTTATTTTAATGGGAAGAGTCAGGAGCAACAGACAGTTCTTTTGCTAGATTTTTAAACTGTTCCTGCGAGGCACTCATGACTGGCATGCTGTGATTTAAGGTGGCGGAGAAGTGTTGCACATTAACCAGTTATAGCAAATCATGCACTAAACACACACTATCCTATCTATCGAAGCAACCTTTATATTTATTTGTCTTCCAGGTATGGCCAAAGTAGAATGATAAAACCAGCACAATTGATATTCTTCATGCCCAGGCGTCTCTGCATCAAGTGGGAAATCCTGTAAATGTCATGCACTGGATTCAGACCTGGCACCTTTTATTCCTCTAGCACATCAGCAGAACATTACAAGTGGTCCCTCACAGAGTACTGCAGGAGAACTTCCAGACTTACCACCACACTGCAATCCATTCCCAAGATGGCTGACACTACACATCTATCCGGCAGTCAAGTATACTCGGTGCTCATCATGGTGGTAATAAATATTATGCCCCAGTATTCCAAAGTGGGCCTTCGTTCTGTGCAAAAGGGGCGCTAAAGTGCAGACAATGGGCCTCCCGCAGTGTCGCTGAATGGACATACCTGCAAAATGTGTCTCCGTGCAAATGGGACACCATCCCTAAGAGGGTCAGGGAGGGCCCCCTCCCCTCCCTCTCATGGGCCCAATTGCAAAGAGAGGCCTTTCTTTCACTTGAATCAGCAGGAGTACAAGAGGGCTGGTGGTGTGTTGAACTGGTGTGGGCCCCATGCTGGTGGACTGAGTGCGAGGCCCTGGGCAGCTGCCCACACTGCCCATGCCTAGCGCCGGCCCTGACTGTTGAATTGCGATCCTTGTGCGACCACCGGCTTGTGCAGGGTTTGTAATTAAAAGAGGCACGGTGTGTATTGCACCCGGCGGTAATTATCAAGTGTAAAAATGTTCACACCCTTGATTAAATTTAGCTGGTCACACCAACTGAATCTTAACAGGGTGGAAAAGGCCCGCTTTTAGCAGGAGATGCAGTTTTTGGGGCAGTAAGCATCAAAATCCCCTGTTATTCCTCAAAAAGTCAGAGTGGGTGATAAATATTGCATCCGATAAATTCTGAACACCTTGTTGTCAGATTTAGTCAGATGAACTCATTATCACATCTGACATGCACCACTCATAAGCAGGCCCTTAGATTATAGCAGGTGATGCCTGATGAAATGTATTAGGGAAAAGGGTCAGGAAAACAAAAGGCAAACATGCAGAATCTGGTGCACTGAAAACTGGTTCTGCATATTTTGCCTCAAATTCATGTTGAAAACACAAAATAGGAGCTATATACCATGAACGGTAAATACCTCACTGTTAGCAATTGGGTTTCTGGTTGGCAGAGGTATGCACCCTGTCCAAGCAGGAACCACAATCTCAGTCAAGGTACGTCACTACACACCCTAAATTAACCTGCGCTCACCCTCTGGGAGCTTGGCACAGAGCAGTCAGGCTTAACTTAAGAGGCAGGATGTAAAGTATTTGTGCCACACTTCAAACAGTAACACAGTGAAAACACCACAAAAAGACTCCAAACCAACTTACATAAATAGTTTATATTTTTATGAACAAAACAAAACCAAAAAGCAAACATCTAAGAAGTATAACCAAAGTTATGAATTTTTAAAGATTAGATGAAATTGTAGTGCTTAAAAGCATAGAGCGCCAACCGGGGCTATCTGGTCGCTCTAGAACAGGTCAAATACAAAAGTTCAGGCCAACCATGATGGAGCGTGGATCGGATACAGGGACCAACCCAGGCCTGCTATAAAATACCTTAGATGTGTTGTTGATGGAGCTAAAATGCGGGAAGAAAAGAGGCAATGCATTGTCGTGGAAGCACAGGACTGAAGGCGATGCATTGAAACCAATCCATGCAAATTCGAAGATGCATCGGAATCTGGATATGATGTGCTGCACAGTCGTTCATGTGATGCCTGTGGTCTTCTCAGACGCGGCGATGCATAGTGTCGATGGAGATACTTCGGTTCAGAGCAGCGCAACAGCGTCAATGTGTGGATTTTGGCAGAAGCAGCACTTTTTACCCACTTCCAGAGGCCCAGGACTGGGTGGCACCACTTGACAGAGTAAGACTTGCAACAAGCAAGGTCCAGGTGCTGTGGCAGGATGATTTCAAGTATTTGATGTCCCTGAGACTAAGAACAGGGGGCAAGCCACCAAGCCCTTGAAATTACAATGGGTTCAAGTGAGACGGGTCGAGTCCTTTCTTAGGCATTGCAGAGGGTAGCAGGATGCAGGTCAGCACAGCAGAAAAGCAGTTCTTGTCATGGTGTGAGGTCTAGTTCTTATCCCCAGTTGTGCCTTTGAAGTGGGGGAGACTTCAAAGCAGGATCTTTGAAGTGCATAGAGGTCCTCAATTCCTGCCTTGGCTCCAGACTCACTACAGGGGGGTACGCAGGTCCTTGGGTGCTGACAGAACACATCCTAATCATGTGTAAGTGTGAGGCTGTGCCCAGTTCCTCCCTCCCATCCTCACTGGAAGACCAATAAAGTCACACCTAAATTCCCTTTGTGTGTGGCTGTCTAGAGAGAATACACAACAACCTGCTGTCACCCAACCCAGACAGTGATTAGAGACAGGCAACAAGCACCAAATGGCTCGAGTAACAAAATGCAAACTTTGAAAAGTGGCATTTTCAGAATTGCAATTTAAAATCCGGCTCCACCTTAAATTGTGATTTGAAATTGTGATTCCAGAGACACCAAACTTGGAGGTCTGAGCTCTTCCCAATTGGAAATTACACTTATAAAATATAATAAGGTAATCCCAATGTAATCCTATGGAGAGATAGGCCGTGCAGTAGGGAAAAACTACCAGGACATGTAAAACTTAAAAGTGCATATTCTACTTTTTAAATAAAAGCGCAGCAAAGATATTTAGATGTATCCTGTATTTTCTACCCAGATTATATTTTTATTTATTCAGAATTCATAGAGGAACAAATATAACACGTTAAGGCACTTTTACAGTGATTAAGAGTCCATCCGTTCTTTGCCATGATGAATAACTGTGTCCTCCATACTACTAAATTAAAATGCTGGGGTACACAATTACACTAGAGGGTATTTCTTTGGATGAAAATAAGATTTTAGCAACTGTTCAATGCCCCATACCCACCACAGTTAAGGCAATTCAAAGATTTTTAGGCTTTACCAATTTATATAGGCAGTTCATTCATCGGTTTCCTGAAATCATATGACTCATTGCTAAGTTACTACATAAGGGAGCAGTCTTTGGTTTGTCTACTGAAGCAGACCAAGCCTTTTGTTTTATAAAGAAACATTTTTTTAGTGCCTTTATTTTGCAATATCCTAATGTAGAATGTTTTTTGCCTAAAAGATATACGAATAAAAGAGAGGTTCTCCCAGAACCTAATTTCTCAAAAAATGTTCATCAGCAGAGATAAACTACACTTTCATTGCTAAAAAACTTTTTAACATTTGAAAAGTATTTAGAAGAGTGGAGACATTATTTGTTATGGCTAAACACAGCAAAGAAGTATTTAAAAGATCACTGGAATTTCCAGTTCCTCAAGTTAGCTGGAGCAATGACTCATTGTCCACTCAAGTGAACCTTGTTCTTTTCTATGATTTTGCAATAAACTATAGACTAGGTCTTAACAATAGTAAAGCTGATGATCTATCTCAAATTAAATCAATAGAACATGAGAAGCAATCAATTGAAGATCCGCCATTTAGCTTGTCTCTTAAAATTGTGTGTGGTCAGTCTATCCCCTTGATTAATCAGGAATCATACATAGCAAAAGTATGTATAGTGATTCAGTCAGATGGATCACCCATCATCCATCTGCACACTAAATAACATCACTGGTTTCCTACCCACAGCACCCTGCAATCCTCTCCCACCTAATGGTAGCTGCAAAGCAGACATGAAGTGGACACGTGCAGCAGGTGCACTGCTGGTGCACCAAAGACAACCCGTCTGCGTCCATCCCCACCTGGACTGCACCTGGAGCCAGGAACCCTGGTTCTCCCTCTATCCACTGCTGCCCTTTCATGCTCATCCATAATCTGAACCTCGACTGTGCTCGCTGCACTGCCACCAACCACAAATCAAGGAAGGAGCATTCACATGCGCCTTCTGCAAGTTCTTGCACACTCTTCCACACCTAACACTCCATCACCAACAGCACAAAGCACCCCATTCACTCACACTCACACAAACCAGCCACCCTCTCAGCTCACACAGACAAAGCACCACTCACACAACACACCACTCTCTCATTCATGCTCCTAATCACTCGTTCGCTCACCAAACATGTCAGAGAGATATGGGACCTACTGCAGGTGCACGCGCCAGATCTGAACTCCTTTTGGTAGCATCGCTAAACCCAACCTCTGCACCAGACTTCACCACAGCCATCCCTGTTGAGTACAAGATTACCAGGCAAGATAGTCAGCACAAGTCCTGAGGTGGAGTCACCATCATATACAAAGATACTAAAAGCTGCCCCACAGACACCCTTATCAGCTACAGGAACACACAGGTTCAAAATACAGATCCCAACCAATGTCTCCTTGGGCGGGACCCTCCTATACAGAGCACCAGGACCCCACATCAATTTCACCAGAGTTTGTTGCACCCCTCATCATCTACACCAGCACCTTCATCTTCCTCAGAGATCTTAACTTACACCTAGAAGACCGCATCGACCCAAACTTTATTGCACTTCTAGAAAATCTCACACACCTTAGACTCACCCAGCATGTTACTGAACCTACCCACTCTAGCTATCGGACTCAATTTTCTTCTCAATCAGCAACATTACAGTCGACAAGTCAGCAACTATGACCTGGACAGGCTACTCACTTGTCAATTTTTAGTATACCTATTTCGCACCACCAGAGACCTACCACCATCAGAGCCACTCGCCGTAGCTGGAAAGCATCATAGAATAGGAGTGGGCGCCCAACCTCTCTATGCACCAGCTGGAGCACACCAGAAACTTGCCAAAAAGCAATCATGAAGCTCAACAGCTGGATCACCGCATGTGCCAACATACTGTCTCCCCTCAAGCACAACCAAAAGGCAAGAGCCCGACCACAGGTCATTTGGAACACAGAGGCTGACAAAACGCCACTGCAAACAACTGGAGCACAAATGGAGAACAAGTCAAGACACCACAGATAAAGACCATTATATACTGCACACCAAGCGCAGAGCTCTTGCTGACTGCATTAACATCAGCACTAACAGCAGCAAGGAAATTTACACCATCTTTAAAGATTTCACATTGCTTCCTGTCGCCACCAGCAACATCACCCTCTTACAAGACCTTTGCAACATGCTCTCTGAATTTTTCTTTGACAAAATCACCTCCATATACAGCATCTTTGACCCTCATCTGGACCCGTCACCGTCGCAACTCAACTTCCAATTACGGTCGTAGAATGAATTCTAACCTCATGACCCAGCCATGCTTTCAAACTACAGACACATAACCCTCCTACCATGCCCGGCAAAGATCTTAGGGAAAATATTCCGCTGACGCCTAACCGACTACCTCAGCAACCATCAGCTTCTCAATGCCACACAGTCCAGGGTCAGGCCCAACCACAGTACAGAAACAGCACTCACCACCGCCACAGAAGACATCTGCATGATACTTGACAGAGGAGACATGGCAGCCCTCATTCTCTCAGATTTCTCTGCAGCATTTGAAATGGTCTCACAACCCATCTTCATTAGGTTCTTGCATGAGATTGGCATCCAGGGACCAGCTCTCTGCTGGATCTACTCCTTCTTTATGGATAGAACACAAGCTGTCAGTCTGGCACCTTACTCCTCAGAAGCCCACCTATTCATCTGTGTAGTGTCTCAAAGTTCATCGCTCAGCCACACCCTCTTCAACGCATACATGATATCTCTGGACAATGTCATCCGCGCACACGGCATCAACATCCTCTCCTACGTCGATGACACACAACTCATACTCTCCCTCTCAGATAAGACCCGAACTCAAGAAACAAGTTCACTGCCTGCACGGCCGAAGTCACTAACTGGATGAAAGCCAGCTGTCTCAAGCTCAACACCGACAAGGAAGAAGTATTGATCTTCGGCAAGAACATCTTACCATGGGACTCCAACTGGTGACCAGCCGAACTCGGACCCACACCCAATACCCATGCCAGGAGCCTCGGAATATTCATGGACAGCAAATTGGACATAATGCACAAGTCAATGCCATCACTGCACTGTGCTTGCACAGCCTGATTATGCTGAGGACGATCTTTAAATGGTTCCCAAGAAATTCTACAAAAACTGTCACTAACACCCAGCGAGTTGGACTACCCTCTATACCTTGATCACCAAGCAACTCACTAGAAGACTACAAACCTTTCAGATCTCCGCAGCCAGATTCATCGTCAATGTCCCACACAGAGAACTCACATTACACCACACCTCACAGAGCTCCACTGGCTCCTGATACATGAACATGCTCATTTCAAACTCCTTAAACACACATTCGAGGCACTACACAATATAGGCCCCACCTAGCTAAACACTTGTATATCCTTTCACCATCCACCCAGACAACTCTGATGCACAGACTCCTACTCACTCACATTCCACGCATACACAGAACTAGACCAAGAGGACCGGAGTTCTCTTACATCGCTCCTAAACCATGGAATGGCCTCCCACTCCAAATCAGAGCCTCCAGCTCTCTTTTTGAATTCCACAAGATGCTGAACACCAGGCTTTTCAAATAACCAACCTAACGTAGGCAAGGCTGGGCACTAACACCTGCTCAGCGCCAGGATAACCCATGGGTGCGTTTTACAAAAACAAATAACATAACATTGAAAATTGGGTGAAGAATCAAGAACACACACATTCATCAAAGAAAATCTATGTATTTGCTGTAAGTTCAGTTTAGACAGCAAGTTGTGAGCAGTCTTCATGACTCTAAAGTTGATTGACGTTCCAGAACAGCTCCAGGGGTCAGATGTACAACCAAGCAATTTGCGACTTTCAGATTGCGTCGCAATTGCGACACACAATTTGCGAGTCGCAAATTGGGATGAACAACAGTGTCTGAGACACTGTTTGCGATTCCCAATGGGGTCGCAAATTGCATGCCTAATGCATATTAATGAGGCTGTCGCAATTTGCGACCCCATTTGAAATGGTTGGCACTCCCAGGGATGGCGGCCTGCTGGGGTCAGCAGACCACCATGTCTGGGACTGCTTTTAAATAAAGCAGGTTTTTTTTTTCAAAATGCAGCCCGTTTTCCTTAAAGGAAAATGGGATGCATTTAAAAAATAAAAATGAAACCTTTCTATTTCATTTCTTAAGGGCATGCAGTGGTCCGTGGGACCACTGCCTGCGCTTAAAAAATATTTGTAGAGTCACTCACAAAGGGGAAGGGGTCCCCCGGGGACCCCTTCGCATTTATGAGTGGTTTACTACCCTTCTGTGAAGGGTGGTAAACTGAGACAGTCATACATAGCTTTTGGGGTCGCTATTAGGAAGGGAACGCCCCCTCCTAAGAGCGAGTCGCAAAATATTATTTTGCTAGTCACAAATTTTTGCGACTCGCAAAATGGGGTTAGTACATGGCCATCAGGATTTTTGACATGCACAAACTAGTTTAATACCAATCTGTGCATGCAGAAATCAGTAATACATCTGGCCCCAGGAGATTTCAGAAACCATTTTTGCTAATAAAGATTATTTACAGATCCCAAGAATTATGTACAAATGTGTTGTGTCTGTGCTCTGATAAAGTACACATAAACAAGTGGGGTTATTGAGACCTCTGCCTGTTCCACCAAAACCCTGGCATACAACTTCAATGAATTTCATTGTGGAATTATGTGAAAGTTAATGTTGTATGGTAATTCTAGTAGTTGTAGATCATTTGACCAAAATGGACCATTTTACACCTTTGTCAGGCATGCACACTTCCAAGGTGTTATCAGAATGTCCGTGCACAAAACATGGTTCAAATACTTGGCATTCTAAGCTATTGATCATTGATAAGAGGACTCTGTTTATTTGAAAATGGGGGTATGTGTATAAGGAGTTAGATATGGAAGGTCGTCTGACAACCAGTTTCCGCACTCAGACAGACAGAAAAGTTAAATCAATACACTGGATAGTATTTGAAATACCCATCCTTGAAAAAGATGATGATTGAAGTAAGATGTGGTTGGCAGAACTAGCACTCTATAATATTGAAAATTCATCTATTGAAATGTTCTGTTCTTTAATATGCATGTTCACCATGCTCGAACATTATCTTTGGATCAACTATTATGTACAGTTCCTTCAGAGCAAGTAAAATATGTCAGGTGCAAAGGTCAGCACAGGAAACCCTGGACAAAGCAACAACTAGTTGTAAATTCTATACTGATCATAAGAGAAATCCAGCTCTCTAAAATGTTGTTGATATGAAAAAGTATGGTTACTCACAAAACAATTAGATCTGAATGCGATCCCTAAGTTACAACCCAAGCTTGTGGGGCCATTTCATATATAACAGATTGTGAATCCAGTTGCCAGAAGATTGAAATGGCTCAGTCTTTGAAAATGTATCCAGTGTTACATGTATCTTTACTGAATTATATTCTGCAAATACACATCTTGCTAAATATCCTATTCCGATTCAGGTGAATGTTTAAAATGAATATGAGGTGGATAAAGTTTTAGATTCAAAAACTGTCGGAAAACAACTGCAGTATTAAGCATATTGAAAGGGGGTTGGTCCTGAGGAGGGTTAATTCGAACCAGATTCTAATGTTTATGCACCTTGTCTGACACATTAATTTTATGCATGACATCTTGACAAACCTAGATCTCTTCAGCAAATATTGCACCTTGGGTTGGAACTATAAGGAAGCGGATCAGGAATCAGGACTTTTTGTTAATGTCTTGGTGAGTGCATGGGCATAGTGCTCAAAATTGACCCACACTGAGGTTACTGCAAATAAGAAAAGGCTGGGGGTAAGTGAACAGTATCAGTACCATCTGGGAGAAGGCTTCATACACGTGGAAAGCATGCCACACAATTGCAACTTATACACGAACAACAAATTCCAGACATCCTGAACTCTAATGCTATTTGCAGATGGTGGCAGCCATTTTGGATTACTGGTCATAACCTTCCTTGTTTTTCAACCAGTTCTTTTTAGGTAATTAAATTACAATGGTGCAGTTGCCTGGCTTCCTCCTTCATGGATTTTTGATACAAATCTGAGGGGCATTATTGTCTTAAAAGTTTGCTGAAGACATCCATTTTTTACAGAGAAGTATTCTGGATGTAAAGTTGCCTAGAAAAATGAACTGGAAATTGAGATGTTTTGGGGAACGAACTTTAAACTGTTCATGATTAGACATTGAAGGCCAAAGACTTTTGGGGCTTATTGCAGTCTTGATTTTGAGATCTTTGGTAAAGGATCAAACAGATTTCTATAGTGAAGGCATAATTGATACTGTTATGTGTTTATAATGCGCAACTAAGATATAAGTGATGTTTAGTAAGTGTATGTGTCAGCAGGATATGTTTAACTACTTTTTAATTGTACCTATGGCTACCAGACATGAGCCAATTAATTCCAGACGGCGTACATGCATGAAATTGGAGCTAGTTAGAGAGTGTTTAGTTAGCATTTCAGTGGTCACTTCCATATAGTTGTATTTCAGTTTCAGCGAAATCTGCTTCATACTAAGATATATAGAGTTGGTTACACAGGGATGTTCAACAGACATATCTTTTCACTCTTGACATTACAAGCAGGATGTTTATGACACATTACTAAACACTATTTGCTTTTAGATATTCATTCCAGTCTGCAGTTGTTATGCACAACAGAGTGATGAGGCAAAGAATGACATCCAGTGTCTTTTTTCCTCTCCCTTTTTCTCATAAATAATGCCGTGTGCACTCAGCAGTGGTTGTGATGAGTGGCAGAAGAGGGCATCACTCCTTTTGGAAGCAGAGAAATGGGCTAGTCTGTTCTGATTAACCCTCCCACACCTCAATTTCCTCCTCCGACCCTCCTTTTTGTGTTCCTAATTGTGCTTTGACATTCTATGTCCTGGAACATTCATTTTTGTCAGAATTTTGCACTTCTGTAAATCCTCCCCTCCTTCTAATCTCCGATAGTTTGGCTGTATAATTGCTGTTTTCTGATGTTGGGATTTAGAACTACAGCAGACTGTGAGCCCTATTTAAAGCAGCACATTGAGTAAACGTTTTTGTTTTAATTGCTTTGTTTTAAGTGAAAATAAAATTGTGTTACCAATTATAAAGTGGCCAATATGTGACTGTATCATACTTCTAGTAGTATTGCAAGTAATTATTTTTTATTTTGAGAATGCAGTTTTTGCATCAGTCAGTAATTCCATATTAGTATTTTTTAGATCTGACTTGATTATGCAGCTGTCTCAAAAACTGTTGTTTACACTACACACACAGAGGGCTTTGGGTCAGACCCTGTCTAATACTGTTTTTTTGGATCTGCCTCTTTTCCGCTATTGCTTAGAGAAAGCATCAATCACATCTTGGGTCAGCAAAGAGGAATATAAATACCTCATGCTATTGTTTTTTGGGTGTATTATTTCAACTCATAAGAAGTGGTTGCATTGCAATGCTTGAGGGACTGTTTTACATTTGAAAAGTACACTCCATTGCCCTTCTTTTTGTCAGTTCTTTATCTTGTACATGCAGTGTATACAACAAAAACAGCCGCTTTTGCGCTGCAAAGTACATTGGTTCATTTTATGGAAAAACAAATTAATTACTACAGATGTCAAAGGCCTGGTCCTCTAATTGTTTCCATTAGAGGGGAGACCATTTTACATTCGTAGCAAACACATCCAGCCGCTTGCCTGCAATTAATATTAAACACAATGAGAAAATGGACGGAGCGTTTAAACTTTTCAGACACTCAACCCCAGTAACAGATCTGGGTTGAATCATTCATCGTTCTTTAGCTCACTTCGCCACCCCACTTCAGACCCAGCCATATGCAAATCAGTAATGATCCTGTTCCTCATTGGAACAGTCCAGCCCGGACTGCCAAGCCAGGTATTCCCTGGACCGGAAACAATCATCCTGGGACCGGTTTCAGGGTAACACCCCTCAGTAGCCAGGCTAGCTTGAATCCAGTGGCAAAGTGAGCAAAGGACCCACGTCTAGGCATACCCTGCCAACTTAGGTCGCACAGAGCAAACACAAGGAGATAATGGACGGAGCGCTGAAACTTTTCAGATACTCACCCCCAGTCACAGATCTGGGTTGGATCCATCATTTAGCTCACTTCGTCACCCCAATTCAGACCCAGTCATATGCAAATCTGTCTTGACCCTGTTCCTCATGGGAAAAGTCAAGTCCGAACTGCCAAGCAGGGTCAACAATGGATTTAACCCAGATCTGTGACTGGCGGTGAATGTTTGATTAATTCAGCATTCCGTCCATCATCTTTTCTTTTTGCATTTGTCGCCCTAAGTGGAAGGGTGTGCCCAGACATGGGTGCCGTGCTCAATATGCCACCAGATTCAAGCTAGCTTGGCTGATGAGGGGTGTTACCCCGAATCCGGTCCCAGATAGCTTGTTTGTGGTCCAGGTAAGACCTGGCCTGGCAGTTCGGGCTGGACCGTTACCATGGGAAACAGGGTCAAGATTGATTTGTATATGGGTTGGTCTAACCTGGAATGGCATGGGGAGCAAAAAAGCAATGGATTTACCCCGAATATGTGACGGGGTGAATGTTTGATTAATTCAGTGTTCCGTCCATCATCTGTTCTTTTGCTATTAATATTCAGCACACCCTGCAGCTTTGGCAAAGCCAGTAGTCTGGATTATTTCCTAAAAGGTAATCCAGACTGAATGGCTTTGTCAACACTTGTTTTGAATTTCCAGGTTTGTGATATCTAGTATCAGGTAACCGCACTGTAAGGGCATTATAAATGTTTGGAGAATGTGTAGACCAATTCTTTGGTCTCACTTTTGACTACACTGATGACTAGTATTTTCGTTAATTCTGTCCCTTTAAATGTGGCTGTGTTTTTATTGTGTTACTGGTGGAGTATGACATAGTACAGAGTCACTGACTTTGATGTATTTACATGATATACCTCTCAAAGAGATTTTGTCTGGGTGAGAAGCTGTACAATCATCCAAAAAAGATCCTTATTTGCTCAATATGTCCCTTTTATTATATACAGCTTTACAGATAAGAATGGAAATCAGCAGGGCTGTCAGCAAAGAAAACCAGTGTCAACACAGAGCTGTACAAATGCATTCCTTATCTCACACTACAGTTTCAATTCTCTATTTGATATTAGCATGATCTTAGATAAGCAACTATGGCTCATATAAAAACCCCATGACGGATGACAGTATAAATCTTCCAATAAATATTGTAGCTGTGTTTGCTGCCAGAAGCAGAGATGAGTTTGAAATAACAACTGGGATGCCCTCTGTGGAAGTGTGCATCGCCTTGAATTCACCCCACATAGCACGTATCTGTCACCGTAAACACAGATTATGAGTGTGGCGGAGTGGAATGGGATAGTTTGGTTATCCCACCAGGTAACAATTTCCAGGGATGGATCAACTTTTATTGCTTCAAATTCACATTTAGTGGGTTTCATCAGCAATTGTGTCACAATAAATTTTAGCAGGTTTGTTTTGAAATCTGTCACAGAAAAATTGCGAGGAGGGTGTGTGTGCAGTGTTTCAAAACTGGAAACTCCGATTTCTGCACAAACTCCTGCTTATGCAGACATCAGAATTAACCCCCAACTCATAATCAGGGAAAGGATCTGGTCTGATGCACAAAGTACTTTTCCTTTGCGTAATATGCAAAATATCTTTGAGCATGTCAGCTCCTGAACTTGAATGCACAAAAGCGATACTTAGTGCAAAAAATAACTCATAGTTCAAATGCAATGACTCCTTATGCTGTAACACCTTTAAAGAAAATGCAAAGTCAATAGCAACTGCAAAAAAACACAAACTGCAACTGACATGCACACTGCAAAGTTAACTCTAAGTGTTAAAACAGTCTAAAGGTGAAAACTTTGAAACAGACCATCCCAGGTGCAAAAAAGTGAAAGACACAAGCCTAATTCACAGAAAGGTCAAGGTGCAAATCTTTGCATTTTGTTGCTAACAGTAACACCAGTTGAGGTGTAGGGGATTCTCAAATCTCTTAAAGAGCAAACAGACTTTCCACAAGGAGGAGCAAACTTCCGAACCTATTTGTATCTTTTATTTATAACATATTTATATCAATGATGTATGAATCCGCTTACACTTCAATGCGTAAAATAGTGAATGTCGGGACTATGTCTACAGGGCAGCAGACCTCCATCGCAGCATCCTCAATGTACATGCATTGCGACCTCTTTCGCCTAAATTTCAGCGATTTGATTGGCCAATGACTATCATGGGCTGATGAAATGAATGTCTGCATGCTGCCACAAATGGTATTATCTCACAAAATTTAACTTCTTTCATCTTGACCAGTTCATTTCCACAAATATCAAATTACTCTATGGTAAACTCAAGATAAATAAACGTTCTTCTTCTATATTTGCTCCTATTATTTGCAGAGTACTTGAGCTCATCTAAAAAAAATCTAAACTATCCTAACTGCAATGTTTGGGTTTTAGAACATATCTTCAAAGTTGAATATCACTATTCTCTAGTTGGGAGGGATTAAACTTGTCTTTCAAAGTGTTTGGTTCGCCGATTTTCCTTAGCTTGCATGTATGACCAGCAGGGCCAGCTTTAGTACTGGTGCCCCCCCTAATGACACCTCGCCACGGATTCCCAAACTACCACCATTTGACAATGCCCCCCAAGTCTCCATAACCACTGTCTCTTAGATTCATTTAGTTGTATAGCGCCACACATACCAGTGTAAGGTGTCAGAACACTTTATATCACACATACATTGCAGAGACAATCATAGGTCTGTAAATCAGTGTATAGGAAATCTTACAATAGACAGAGGCCTACAAGGTGTAGGAGTCACATGCCATCCATACTGGTAGGCAGTATAGTTTAGGAGTCCTTGGTCTAGAAAAGCACAAATTCAGAATTTAAAATCTAACACCATTGTTAGGGGTTTTCTTTAATAATAAGAATTGATTTCTACCCAAATGAACCCTTTAAGCAATATTAGGATAAGGAAAGACTGGGCAAAAAACATGCAGCTGTCATATATTCCTTGCAGTTTGCATGCAGCTCTTTGAGGACAGTTAATAGAACACTGCTCTATATTCGGATTTTAACTTTTAAACTGCAAGTAACAAAAAGATCTCTCTGACAAAGCGAATAACCCATTGACCTATTTATAGTGTATACCCTTTGTGATCTGAATGGGACATGTTCTTTGCAGCAGACATATTAACCCTCTGCACTATGATGAATCAAAAAGTCCTCTACCAGACAAAGCTCTGGTCTGTCTCCAGGAAGAACATTAATCACCGCAGTTATGGTGACATTTTTAGTGATGCTTGAAAATTGCAGGGGCAGGGAAAATGGCATCTGGTGCTTCTAAAACAATAAACATGACGCCCCCACCCCAAGTCAGCGCCCGGTGCGGTGGCACCAATCGCACCGCCCTAGAGCCGGCCCTGATGACCAGCTTCAAAGAGATGTCTTTCTGCAATCCCTAAGTATACCAACCAGAGTAGGACCATCAGCCACAAGATTACTCTTTCATTGTTGCTTCTATATAAACGTAAGTTTGAAGCATGTGCTCCTCTCCAGATATTATCTACAGAGATGCACATCCAGAGAGTGCCTGACCCATCTCATACTTGAATTGTCCAGGATTCTTTTTAATGCTTCAGACAATCTCATCAGGGCTGTCTTTGGTGCTGGTGGCGCCTGGTGAAACAATCTGTTTGGTAAGCCCCAACACCCCCTCTACACCCCAAGTGACCACCTTCTTGGCCCATAGGAATGAATGGGAAGCCATTCCTTAATCGCGACTCGCAATTTGCAAGTCACATTTAAGGAATGTGTAGGAATCACACATTTGTTTGCGATTCTTACATGCATAGGCAATTGCGATTCTATAATTGCGACTCCTTAAAAATCACAATTATAGAATTGCAATTGCCTATTTTGATGCATGTGCACCTTGGATTTTTCACAGTCCCTATGATATTAACTTCAGTGATGTAACGTTGATGGCAGCACCCACACTCATTCTGCACTCCTGACCGCACTGCATCCTATCAAACCATTTGGAGGACTCTGTTGAGGTGAGCATGCATGACGTCAGAAAAGGGTCTATTTTCTTAGGTGCTTGTGGTGAATCTTGCCATGTAACTAAACATCCCCACTATGTGACTTTTTTTTTTCTTTTAGAGATAATCAGTGTTTAGTGAGTTTTATTTTTGAGAAACTCCTTCCCTTTGGTTGTTTTATTTAATTTAATGTTATGTATTTACTTATGTATGTATTTAGTTTTAGAGCACGACCGTCATCCAAAGGCATCATGGCGCTAAGACTATCAAACAGTAAAAAGAGACGGGGAAAGAGTAAAGGAGTCAACATTTATTTTATGCTTCCCTTGACGGATTAAGGGAATCTCTCGCGGGCGGAGGGTGCTTGAAGGACTCGAGAAACATATTGCTGGAGTGCAGGCAGCGTTCGCTCATGAGGAGATCACCGTGGCTATCTTTACATTAGCAGCAATGACCTTAGGGCAAACCTTATCCGGAATGTAATGCATTTTATAGAACTGGCATAAGCCAAACTGCATACGACATTACAGAGGAGGGAATGTTGGCCGAGTAGTTGTTATTGCGATCAAAAATAGTAAAAAGATGGAACTTTTTCAATAACACTTTGCAGATTGAAACTATGTGATCGCCAGTAATTGTTTTTTTTCCCATGGCTTTGAAATTTAGGTCAGGCGGTGCTCTTTTGCAGAGACAAAAAGCTAGATCCTTGTGATAGTCTTAAGGCTTTCACGTTTTACGTGCATACTTCTGTAAACCATTGTCAGGGTGCACAGTTATATTGTGCATATCCTTCAAGACACACTTTTCAGATGGGGATCAGGAAATTTCGATATTTTCATGTATCTTTTCAAACGAGCCTTTCTCTACTTCTTTATTCTCCTGCTAATTCAGAGGATGGGGAGATGCAGATTTCTCCTCTGCATTAATTTCATTTTCCCCATTTCTTATCCCACTTTTTGGGGCAGCCTCTACTTTTAAAGACCTCTTTCTCTGCTACCATGCATTTATCCATTTAGTTCATCCAATTTCGCGTTTATTTGTTGTTGTTTTTTTGCATATTTATATAGCGCGAACTCGACCCGAAGGTATTGGAGCGCTATACACGAGCACCGTATTTACATTACACATTCAGGCATGGGGAGATTAAGTGATTTGCCAAGAATCACAGGATGTGGACGCGACCCCGAGGCTCAAACCCTGGTTTCCAGCACCAAAGTCGGCAGTCTAGCCGACGGACCACATCGTTGTTGGTAGAGTCCCCACTCCCCATCTCATAGCTATACTACATTTGGCTACTGTAAGCCCCAGGGTGACCCATTGTTGCTCAGTGCTAGTGAGATCTGTGGCTTCCCATACATTGAGCAGCCCTAGTTTGGGTGTGAGCATGATATCTTTACCTACTGCGGTTTTGCATTCGTCGTGTGATCTTCTCCCAGAAGGATGTTATGTTTGAACAGCTCCATAGCACATGATAGAATGTGGCGTCTTCTGTGCATTGCCAGAGGCAGCGTGCATTTTCCCTGAGGCCCAGTTTGGTTAATATTGCCCCAGTCAAATATGTTCTGTGTGTAATTTTAAGTTGTTTCAGGTGGAGTCTAAGTGGTATGGCTGCTTCACGTGGGGACATTAGTGCAGTTTGCCACTCATCGTCTTCAAGCAGCCCTATATCATCTTGCCATTGTTTTTGGAGTCGTGTGAGTCGATCTGGTAGGCTATTGGACAATTTTTGGTATATCATGGATATGGCCTTCTTGGTCATGGGCTCGGACAACAATTTATCCTCTCAATCAATCAATCAATCAATCAATCAATCAATCAATCAATCAATCAATCAATCAATCAGTCATTTATAAAGCACGCTACATACCCGTGAGGGTCTCAAGGTGCTGGGGGAGGTGTGGGGGGGCTGATACTGATCGAACAGCCAGGTCTTGAGTGTTCTCCTGAAGGTCAGCAGGTCTAAGGTCTGTCGTAGGCTCAGTGGAAGGGTGTTCCATGTTTTGGCGGCGAGGTGGGAGAAGGATCTCCCGCCGGTGGTAGTTCTTCGGATGGGCGGGACGGTGGCTAGTGAGAGGTCGGCGGAGCGTAGCTGGCGGTTGGGGATGTAGAAGGAGAGACGTCTGTTGAGGTAGGCAGAGCCGGTCTTGTGGAGTGCCTTGTGTGCGTGGATGAGGAGCTTGAAGGATATCCTCTTGTTGACGGGGAGCCAGTGCAGGTTTCTCAGGTGGGGGTGATGTGGCTGTGGAGTGGTACATCGAGGATTAGTCGTGCCGAGGCGTTTTGGATGCGTTGCAGTCGTTTGATGAGCTTGGTCGGGGCTCCCGCGTAGAGGGCGTTTCCGTAGTCGAGTCTGCTGCTGACAAGGGCCTGGATGACTGTCTTTCTTGTATCTGTTAGGATCCATTTGTAGATCTTGTGGAGCATGTGGAGGGTGTTGAAGCAGGAGGAGGAGACGGCGTTGACTTGCTTGGTCATTGAGAGCGTTGAGTCTAGGATGATTCCGAGGTTGCGTGCGTGGTCTGTGTGTGTCGGGGCTGTCCCCAATGCCGTCGGCCACCAGGAGTCGCCCCATGCTGAAGGGTTGGGGCCGAGGATGAGGACCTCAGTCTTGTCCGAGTTCAGCTTCATGTGGCTGATCTTCATCCAGTTGGCGACGGCATTCATTCCTTCGTGGAGGTTGGCTTTGGCAGTGATGGGGTCCTTGGTGAGGGAGAGGATCAGTTGAGTGTCGTCGGCGTAGGAGATTATGTTGAGGTCTTGCTGTCGGGCGACGTGTGCAAGCGGGGTCATGTAGATGTTGAACAGTGTTGGGCTGAGGGAGGATCCCTGGGGTACGCCGCAGATGATCTCGGAGGCTTCGGATCGGAATGGGGGAGGCGGACGCTCTGGGTTCTGCCTGTGAGAAAGGATGTGGTCCATTCCAGAGCCTTGTCTCGGATCCCTGTGGTGTGGAGGCGTGCGCGTAGTGTGCGGTGGCAGACAGTGTTGAAGGCGGCGGAGAGGTCTAGGAGGATGAGTGCTGTGGTCTCACTGTTGTCCAGTAGGGTCCTGATGTCATCGGTGGCGGCGATGAGGGCGGTCTCGGTGCTGTGGTTGCTGCGGAACCCTGACTGGGAAGGGTCCAGGATTCTGTTTTCTTCGAGGTATCAGGTTAGCTGTCTGTTGACGATCTTCTCGATGACCTTGGCCGGGAACGGGAGCAGAGAGATGGGCCGGAAGTTCTTGAGGTCTCTTGGGTCTGCCTTGGGTATTTTGAGAAGAGCGTTGATCTCGGCGTGTTTCCAGCTCTCTGGGAAGGTCGCGGTCTCGAGGGAGAGGTTGATGATGTTGCGCAGGTGGGGTGCGATGGAGCTGCTTGCTATGTTGAAGACGTGGTGCGGGAATGGGTCTGACGGAGAGCCGGAGTGGATTGTGCTCATGGTCTTGATGGTGTCATCGATGCTCATGCTGGCCCAGGCTAGCAGGGGGTCGTGGTCGATGATGTGAGGAGAGTCCTCCTCTAGTGGGGACGCTGCCGGCACATCCCCCTGTGTAGGTAAGATCGCATTGAGTGCGTGCCGGATTTGCATGTACCTATACACCTCCTGCTTGGCGAGATCATATTCCTTTTGCAGGTCTGTAAAACGGAGGATTGTTCCTTTTTTTCCATCGATCACCAACGGTTGAGATTCCGATGGTGTCCCACTTGTCAAAACCAAGCTGGGTGCACAACATACCCAGTTTTTGTGTTGTCCATAGTGGGGTAGCTTGAGTTATAGTTTCGTGCCATCCAAGTGTTTTGTTTGCCTGGTGCCATATACTAACCGTGAGCTCCATCGGAGTTGCTTGGCGTTTTCGTGTGGGTTTGGAATATAGGGCCCTATCATATCCATCCCTTCCCATTTGTAATCTTTCCAAGTGAAGTGCAGGTTCTGTTCTCGGGCTGTATACCCATTTGTTAATAACTCCCAACTGGGCCGCCTAATAATAGAGTTTTAAGTTTGTAAGTGCTATTCCTCCATCATACCAGCTTCTAGTAAGCTTATGCATGGCATTGCACGACACCTTGCCATCCCAGAGTAATGTTCTAAGCTCATATTCTATTTTTTTTTTTTTTAAATAAACATCGGAAACCCTGAATGGACTATTTTGGAGGATATATAGAAAAAGGCAGCAGGGCCAACAATTTGAACAGTGCCGCCCGTCCCAGTAGTTACAAGGGCAGAGTCCTCCAGTATCGCACATCATTTTGCAGTCAGTGTAAGGGATGTTCTAGATTTTTGGTATAGAAAATTTCCAAGTCTGGGGTGATATAGATACATAAGTATTGAAAACACTCATCTTCTTTTTTGACATCACATTCTTTTGGCAGTTTTGGATTTGACCCATGAAGCGTAAAGATTACTGATCTGGACCAGATTGAATACATTCTTAAAGTGTCTCTTACAACATGGGACAACCCCACCGAGTACACCCAACTCTGTTTGTTCAATGACTCCATGCTTTAAAGCCCTTATAGAGGCTTTAGCACCAAATCCCAAGCAAGGGCAAGCAATAAAACTGATAAGTTAACTGAAAAGCCCTGTGTGGATTCTCCAGTACTTAGTAAGACCAGGCTTCTGTTCCTCTCAGGGGCAGCTCCTCCGCTAAGGTAGAGGAGCGTCGCCCCACTGAGCAGGTAAAAAAGAAAAAAGAAAATGATAATAACTCATTGTTATTACCATTTTATTTTTCTTCTTGCTCGTCTGGGATGGGGCAGGGTTGCTCTGCTCACAGAGCACGGCAGGGGAGGAGTGGTTTGCCCACTCCAAGTGCTCTGGACGCTTTGGCCGGCCCTCTAGGGCCGGTCAAACCGTCATGCGCACTTTTCAAGTTCTCTATGCAGGCTGCATTACAGCCTGCATGGAGAACATGTCCAGCCTCCCATTCTCTGGCTGTGCGCCGATCCACAGCGCTCAGTCCAATCACAACGCTGCATTGCAGCATTGTGATTGACTGTCTGGAGGCTTCCTGCTTCCCTCCTTAAAAGCAGGCAAAGAGAAAGAGGAAGCAGCAGTAGCAGACAGCAGACAGGTAAGTGTTTATTTTTCTTTTCTTTAGTCCCTTACCCTCACCCCGTGACCCGCCTCCCTACAACCATTAAAAACCAGCCACCACTGGTTCCTATCTACTTTCCACCCCATTTTAAATCTCCTATATCCTCAGAAATAGTACAAGCAAGGTGATCGTGGACAGTAGAAACATCAATGACACCAGATTAAAAAGCAGCAATGACTCTAGATTGTGCATGCATAAATTACCCCCTGCTGTAATGATCTTTAATGACCCCAAGCAGTACTAGGATTGCCACCTTTCTTAGAAAAAAGTAGTGGCCATTAGTTTACGTATGGTATTTTGAAACAACATGGAGCTAGCAGGTGAAAACGAATTTGTGTAAAATTGTCAGGATTCTTTTGTAACAGGGCAGTTATCACTCTATTTGATCTAATAATCATTCAGAAACTATTAAGATCGCTCTAAAATAGTTTCTAACTGATTTAGTTATGTGTTTGCTCTTTTAAATATTTGTTTTAGGAGGGAAAATATCGGATTTCACCACTTTACTCAATACTCTTACAGGCCTGGAATTTAAAATGCAGGCCAGACCTGAACAAAAACAGCCAGGTGCCAACCTTAGATAATACATCAACAATTGCCCAAGGGTGTAATGTGCACTTGTAACTGTAAGGATTCTTGTGTGACATGGCAATTGTCACTGTTTGATCTAATAATCATTCTGACACGTTTAAAACCGCCCTACAATAATTTCTAACTGATTTATTTGTGTTTGCACTTTTAAGTTAACGGTTCAGATGAACAAAATAAAGGATCTCACTACTTTTCTCAATATTTTTACAGGCCTAAACTTCAAAATACAGGCCACGCCTGCAAACAAATACAGCCAGGAGGCAACCCTAAACAATACATACAATAATTGCCCAATGATTGGCATGTGCATTTGTAACTTCCAGGATGCCCTGTCCCTATCTGCCAGCTCGCATACACGCTGACGCCCACTAAACAATGACAGCTTCAGGAGGTCTTGCCACAGCGTCATTGGGCCTGAGTCATGGTAAGCAGTCATAGCAGGCATAAGCCTCACATTCGCACTCATAGATCAGCATCTCTCTTCATGAGCGTGGAACTGCTCAGCTAACTACTGGACTCACAGCAGTGCAGACAGAGGACACACTTGCCACAGGTCGGGTTGCCAGTCTCAGCATCCTTCTTGTGGGGTGATTGACCTGCACAGTAGTGCGGTGCAGGGTACCAGTTGGCAAACATGATGGGCCTAATCATCAAGAACCAGCCTTTGTAGACATAAAGTGCACACACTTCGGAGCATGTGACAAAAGACTGTCACAACTTAAGTGACTATAGCAATCACTGTGCCAGAAAAAGTAGGCAAACCTGTCTGAGAGCAAATTAGGCTCTCAAGCACTCACTTAGGGTCTGAGTCCTACACTCGCTACATAAAAATCAACCCATTGGCTGCAAGTATGTTGCAGGAGGGAGTGGCTGTGCTGGGCCCCCCGCAGTGCTTAATTGGAGCAGGGGCTTTCCGGTGCTCAGCACCGGCACCTAATTCTAAGCACTGGTGCTTATAGCACAAATTAAGGACTAACTCATTTGGAAGGCAGGCGATTTTCCCCATATTCATAGGTTTTTGAGCCACGCCGAGACTCGAACCTGGTTCCCCAGCTCCGAAATCATCAGCTCTAGCCATTAGGCCAAGTCCTCTCCAGAATAATAATTCCCTGGGCTCTAGTCAGGAGGCAGTTTGCCCCAGCCTCCTGAGGAGAGCCCCGGCACTTTTTATTTTACAAATTAACCACTGGCCCCCCGGCTTTTGACCATGCAAAGCTTTGAGCTGCAGCAGTGACAAGTAGTTAGAAACACATGCTGTCAGCTCAGTTATCTGATTTGTCTGAGCATTCTGGGACTCAGTAGTTACAGAAAAAATCCTAGAATAGGTTAGTCTAACCCAAGATGTGTGACACCACTTATTGTTAATTGCCTTCAATGCTATGACTAGAAAGAGTCCACATCCATGACAGCCAATTATCAGTCCTAATCTACACCCTATTGCATGCCCATGTAATGGAGGACGTTGTTCCCAACAATTTGCTGACAGTGTTAAAAAACTAGCGTACATCTGAGTACACGCTTCAATTCGAACATCTGAAATTGTTCGCTGACCGTGAGTAGACACCATCTCAACAAACATCTCCCATGGTTAATGCCATGTATTGGAGGCACCTGCTCCACCGATCATGCAGATAAGTTCAATCAGCAGGCTGTTTACCAACTGAAAGCAGCTCAAAAACTCAGAAGCAAGGCTTAATTTGTGCTGATATCACTAAGCTTGAGCCCTTGCACTTCCTTCAAGTCTCCGGTTCTTAGTTATGATAAACAAATAGTTTGCTGCAATAGGGAAGTGCCTTAGCACCAGTCCACCACGTGGTGGCATTGCCTGTTCCACTCTGCTTACGCCCTACCATTCTATCCAGTCTCTACTTCTTCACTGCCTTCTTTGGTCCCTGGGAACCTGCTCCACTTCCACATCACCTACCCAAGAGCCCCAAATTCGCCAGTCTATCCTGCCACAGACAGGAAGAGAGAGTGTCTGCTTTCTGTGACTCACTTTGCCTGGTTATAAGAGCCAATTTTAAAGCAAAATCTGCAAACTTCGCCACACATTAAATGTATGCAAATTAAATGTTACATCTGTCGGTAAAGATTTTTTAGCATTGCACCTACTTTCTATGTATTGTAATTGTTTTCTCTGAACAGCTCTCCTCCGACTGGTGCAAAGCCTGGTCTGCACTATAAAAATATCCTGAAAATAAAAATATAAAAATCAAATAATAAGTGCATTGCAATGATTGGTTGGAATGGGACTAAGTTCTGTGAGAAATAATTTAGACAGCAGCACCAGTGTTAGCAAGTTAAACCTCAACAGGGAACCAGCGGCGTCACTAGGGTTGGTGTCACCCAGTGCGGTAACTCATGGTGTCACCCCCTCACGACTTACCCCATGATGGACCTCCTCCGAGTCCGCCAGTGCAAAGCATGTTTTTAAGCACATCTAGTGGGCGTGGGCAGTGGGCTGATGAAAACGGCAGGTCCGGAAGCCACGTGAGTGACGTTTCGAACGTCGACGACGTCCGGACGCCGACGTCGTATAGCTAATTGGATAATAATCTTGGCCGGCGGCCGGGTAACGGGTTCCTCCTGATTTATGTAGCAATTTAAAGCAGAGGCTCAGCAGCGGCGTCACTAGGGTTGACGCAAAACAAAACTATAACACGTTATTTTTGTGTTTATAACTAACAGAACAGAGATATTTTTATATTTCAATGATAAATTTCTGTCGCTGGGCTGAAACAATGCATAAGAATAATTTCATAGAGTAACATAGAATCATAGACAGACAGTAATATTTTGCATTTTGGTGTCACGGTGTCACCCCATGTGATGGTGTCACTCGGTGCAGTCCACACCCCTCGCACCCCCCTAGTGACGCCACTGCAGGGAACCACTCAGATTCCAATGAAAAGTGCAGAAAACTGAGTTGCATCAGTCTCAGACTTGAATGGGCTCTTAATGTTTTCTGTAGTTTTTGAGTCTTGCGAAATGCAGCATTTGCTGGGGTACCTATGCACTCTCCGCCTGCAGTAACAGGTTTATATTTTTTATGATATTTTGATAATTGATGCAGCCTTGCCCAGAGACAACAATTCTGGATAGCAGAATGTGCTGGTGCCTGTAGGACAGAACTGAGATCCAATGGCAGAGCTGTGTTTACAGCTTTAGGGATAAATAGTTGGGGTGCTGCAGGTCATGACTGAAAAAAAGTATAAATGAGTGGGAGAACTTGAAAGGGTATAGAGAACACTGGTCGAAGAAAGGAGGAGAGCAAAAGCAAAAGAAACTGGGTAAAGAAAAAGAACTAGTTTAAGTGACCCTGAGAAGTTTTCTGCCGCTAAAGCGGCGATAATTTTAACGCCGTGTCTTGATAATATGCCCCAAAATTGGTTCACAATTATGAGAGGGACTCAAGAGCCTAAAAAAGTGGTGCACGCATACTATGAGCAATTAATGCAGCTCTATAGCCAATACAGTGGAGTAAATGACTCCACAAAAAAAACATTAGTGGATGCGTTTCAACTTTTGTGCTGGGTTTGCTTCAAGAAATCCGTTCACATTTTCAGCACATTTAACAAACACGGTGAAAGAGGTTTGGGATTTTACTGGAAAACAGATTGGAATAATAAAAAATAAAGGAGCCCTTGCAGATCAAAGCACAACCTAGTACAGTGATCCCTCATAGCCCTCAGTGACAGCTTACTTGTAAAGCAACTGTCATTGCGAAAATGACTGAGCAAGGTATTTTACAAGAAGTACTAGGAATTCCTTTTAACTTCCCTATAATGGGAATTAAAAAAACGAGCGGAAATAGAGATCAGTGCAGGCCCTTTGCAAAATTAAACATGTTGCTGTTCCATTTTGTCCTGTTGTACCAAATTCGGCTAGAGTTTGTACCAAATTCCTGTTGATGAGGAATTGTGCACTATCATTAATTTGTGCTACTTTTTTTCTGCATTCTGCTTCATGAGGCTAGTCCGCATTTCTTTGCACTCAGATTTTTAAATAGAGCAATGGTCTGGTGTCAAATCGTACAGGGGTAAATGGAGACTCCCATCGATTTTCTCCAAAATTCTAGGGAATGATCTAGAGAGTCTGCACCTTCCTTGTAACCAAATCCTGGTGCAATATATTTATGACCGGATGGTTGCAAGGTTAATACAATAGCATTGTTGAACCGCCTTGAAGAGCATGGCAATAAAGTGTCCCGGACAAAATTGCAATACAGTCAGAAATAAGTTATTTGGGTCATAAAACTGAGGAGTGAGGAAGGCGTCTGTAGAACGTATCTCTGCAACTCTGAAACGAAATCCACAAATGACCCAAAAGTGTGGATGTTTTGGGGATTGGTTGGAAATTGTCGTAAGTGGATTCCAAATTTTTCCTGAATTGCAAGGCCTTTGCAAAGGCTTACTCACAACAATGTGTGTGATCTATGCCCTGGGACAGTGAATGCATCAATTCCTTCCTGGAATTCAGACATAGCCTATCTACTACACCCACTCTTGGAATAATAAGGAAGAAAAGATGCAGATATTACACAGATAGAGTGATTTGTTGGAAAAGTCAAGATAATGTGGTTCACCGGTGTGAGAGACGTGGTGGACTTGGTTTAATAGATATTTGAGACCTGCACTATTAGCCATAATGAATTTGACCAAACTCAGATATGAGAATGGCATGCTGCTCGAGGAATGTATCCCCAAGATTCGTGAAAATGTGTCGCAAACCACAAGTAAGCTTGAACCAGAAGAAGGAAAAAAGTGATGAAGTAAAAAAGTAGAATGGTGCCATTCCGCAAAATTCACTGTGCGATGAAGATGGTGTTTCTTAAAGGTCTAATACCATTCGTGCATTCAGGTAAGAGTAAATTAATATCTGTATTTAAAACTTGAGATGTACATCAAATGGCATGGAGTGAATTGCTCTAAGGAAGTGAGGCCTAATGTGCTTCGTCAACAAAATCCATGCATTTTCTCCAGAAATGGAGCATTGGCAGCATTGGGTGGGTTGGAACAGGTGCATCGCCCCTGGTGCATGACCAGAACCGGTGCATCGCCTCTGCTGTAAGGATCGACGCATCACCTTCAGAAAGGGCACTGCACGGCGCTCACCACAGCTTGAGGTCTCCACATCTCTGACGACGACAGCTTTGCCAAAGACATCGAAGACTCCGCATTGCAGCCCCTGCATTCATCGGAGTCGCCGCTGTTATGTAGAGCAGGACCAGTGCATTGCCGCCACTGCGAAGATCACCATCGACCCATCGCTTCATCTGCGTTCCGCATCTCCTTTGACAATGACACAGCCTGGATCCAAGTACTTTGGTTCAGCAGGCCTAACAGGGTATCTGTATCCAGCCTGCGCTTCATCCCGGTTGGCGTGAACTGTTGACTTTGTCCCTGTCCGGCACAACCAGATCCCACTTAATCACTTATTGCTTCTAAATACAATTTTTTAGTTTATTCTTTAAACATTAATATTTCAACTTCTATTTATTGGATTTTTGTCATTTTGTTCTTTTTTTTAATAAAATAATTATCTATTTTTCTAAGCTGGTGTGGAGTCTTTTTGTGGAGTTTGCAGTGTTTCACTGTTTGAAGTGTCGCACAAAAGCTTTACACATTGCCTTTAAAGTTACGCCTGATTGCTCTGTGTCAAGCTACCAAAGGGTGAGCACAGGTTAATTAAGGGTTTGCCTGCCTTTTACCCTGACTAAGATTGTGTTTGCTGCTTGACTAGGGTTCATACCCCAGTCAACCTACAACCCAATTTCTAACAATTCCTAATTTAAAAAAAAAACTTTATGGTGTGTGCTTTGAATCCTGCCTTGTGTGGACATTCCTGAGTGGATTGTCCATTGTCTCTGGGCAAATTCTATGATCGTGCTTAGGGCTCTCATCTCTTAGAGACTCACACATAGCCCTGATCCATCAAGTCACCCTTTAGATGTAAAAAGTGCAGACTAGCGCACGCTGCAAATTGACCTCTCCCAAGTGTGAGCTATTAATGAGTTTCTGACAGTGTTTGTCCCTAGTCATAACGATGTTCATACTACATGCTCATCTAAACCTTCGCCACAACACAATGGTCACAAATATGCCAATAGCAATTACGATTCAATAGAAAAGTGCTAAAGGAAAAGAGAAAATAATGGATACAGGTGCGGGTGTGTTTCTGTGTGTATGAGAGAGAAGGGGGTGGTGAAATTGGGTAAATGAAAGTGAGAACATGCTAAAGGAAGCACTGAAAAGACAGCAATGCAGACTAAAGAGATGAAGTGTGAGTCATATTAACAAAGCAACCTCAGAGAGAGATAGGTGGTGAGAAAAAGGGAGTAAGTGAATAACACAAAGAGAGAGATTTCAGAAGATAATTATGTGAACAGGAGAAAAGGAATGAGTGAGACATTCTGAAGGATTCTCCCCTTCCATAGACTTTTGTAATATTTAAATTGGATATCATGTTCTGACAATTGTATAGAATCTGTTTCAGAAGTAAACCATATTAGTTCTAATAAATAGCAGCAACACTGTTGTTACTCATTTTTCTGAAATTAAATAAAAATCAATACTAGCAAGCATTAGCAAAGCAAAGGTGTCAGATTTGTTTCAGCTGTATATGTTTGTTATTGTGTGATGTATTTGGATGTTCTAAGTCCGTGGTTCGCAACCTTTTGCCGTCTGTGGACTCACACTTAATAATTAAACATTATTGAAAACTGGGGACCCACGCCTGGACATTACTTGAAGCCGGGGACCACCGCCTAAGCACTTTCGATGCTTTGAACTGCAAACAATACACAAAAAATGATGGAGTTTTTTCTGAAGAGCCCACTTATTATCCACATAATATTCTGTTTCCTGACCTTGCACTTCTCCACAAACCAATCTGAGGATACTTAATTGAATTTTTAGCCTCCAATTTCATATACCTTCACATTTAAAGAACCTTTTAAAAATTGTAATTGTACATTTTGCTTCTTTAGTTATATACACTTTATTAATTTGTTAATATTATCAGCCGTGGTCCGTGCAGGTGAGAGCGGTGGGCCGGGTTGGGGGGGGATTCGGCAGACGACCACGAGGGAAAATTAAATAAATAATGAATTTTTCCTCGTCGTCACCACTCCCCACTGCCCCACCGCTCTTACCTGCACGGGCCGCAGCTAAATATTATTTAATTTTCTAAGCCGTTGTGGACCTCTGAGTAGGTTTCACGGAACCCCAGTGGTCCCCGGACCACAGGTTAAGAACCACTGCTCTAACAGAAAACATACCAAGAGGCATCCACATACTTGACTAGGGGCGCGCTGTGCTGAACACTGGATGCTACTTCACATGGTTTAAACCATGTCCTTAATTACACAGACCATGACTCTTGGAAAGGATTACTAGTTACGCTTTTTAGGCCACACTGCTTTAGAGACCTTTGTATAATTGTAATCCCACTTAAAGCACTTAAACTCCTGGGCACATTTGTTATAAGAAGGAAAGGGTCCACATGTACGAACTAGCAGCACTGGCAGTGGCCCTCTCCCTAACAATATTTAGGACAGGCACTGAAATTTTTGACAAATTAAGCATTGCTTGAAAGCCTGTGTAATTTGTCTGGTATGTAGGTAAAATGCAAGGTTGCTGCAAGAGTATTTCGAAGAAGCCAAAACCCTCACCCTACCTTTACCCTTCACCTCTGCCAGCTTCAGGAAGCTGTCTCTCGCCTAATGTTGGAGAGTTAAGAGCCCTCATTGTTGGCACATGCCAAACAAAGGTTGCTACACGCATGATAGCTCTCTGCTATTGTTTTTCCTAAGCTGGGTAAACAGCACAGCAATGTGACATCTTAATCAACAATACTGTATGACTGGCTTCCAAACCAATTTTGAAAAGATTACACAATTTAGGGACTGTATGGAGAAAGGAAATCCCACGATTGGACTGCAAAAACATACTAGAAGTCAAAGGTGATGCCTATGAATAAATCACTAAATTGGGCGAGCAGCGTCATCAGTGTATTTTAAAATACAAATCCAGGTAGACGCAGGGAACTGTTGGCATGCTTCAAATCATAAGGGTGGAGAAAAGGTCTTTTTTTTTTTTTTGCATTTGGGGAGAGTAATTCGAGTATTTTTAGACACGGGGAAAATAAGGATAATCAAGAACCCTTTCGGCACCCAGTACCCCTACGTCTCCTTTAAGACACCCCTGCACTGCTTTGATGTGGGGTTAGGGATGTGTTTTTAGGTCTGGCATGTCAGTGCAGCTGTCACGCGACCTATTGTTACCAAGTCTTTAAAAATATGCACACAGTGGATTGTGGCTCCACCCAGAGGAATACCGCTCTCTAACCTCATGCTATTGGTTGGTGTGTCAATCTATCTTTTATGAAGCGCATGCATTGCAATGGATGAGAGAGGGATGCTTTTACATTTCAAAAATAGCCTGAATCATCAAACATTAAATTATTCATCTCCTGGAAGCATTATATGCAAATAGCAATCGTTTTCTTTTTTTCACAGCTGCAGAATTTTCTGTAGTACTATAATCAGGACTCATAATGCCAGCGAAACTAATTGTCTTTGCCAATGCTTGTTATGCCTAGCTGTTTTGAATGGGTTTTTAAGGTGAATTGATTACTTACCAACTAACTTCACTGACGAACTTAACAACCCGCAAATGCCAATTAATGCATTTAGTCCAACCTATTACCCCCACCACCTTAACCCCTTCGCCGCGGCAGGAATTCTGCCGCGGCGCTGGGGGGGGTTTGGGGGCAGCGCGGTGGCGCTGTGCTCATGACGGAACCGCTCCGTCACGAGCCACGGTTGAGCTGTGCTCATGACGGAGTGGTTCCGTCACGTCTCCGCCCACTGCGCTAATCGCCCGCACAGGCGGGGAATTAGCGCCGCGTGGGCGGAGCGGCGGCCAACGGTCGCAGCATGATGGAACCACTCCGTCATGAGCACAGCGCAACCGTGGCTCATGACGGAGTGGTTCCGTCATGAGCAGGGAAGGGGTTAAGCTGCGCTGCTTCTGATCTGAAAACATCTAATTGCATCAGTGGCAAAGCCAAGATACAACAAGCAACAGAATCTATCTAGACTGATTAACGTCACATCTTTTTTTTCAGACACAAAAAAGCTGTGTACCTAGTGCCAATTTCACTAATTATTCAGGTTTGGTTCACTTTAAATACCAAATGGCATTTTTACCGTTTTTACGTTCTACTTGCAGTATGATTTTATTTATTGCGTGGTTGGACAGTACTTAGAATGTGACTCACACTTTAATAAAAATCTCAGTTAAGTAAAAAAAAAAACGAATATAAGTTGCTGTGGTAATGTCCCGTCATACATCAGGAGCCCGTAAATAGATACATATATTAGTAAGTGCAGTGCTCTCGTTGGCTGTGGCAGAGATTGGGTTCGTATTTCCGTTGCAACACTTAAATATAGTAATACTGTAATTTAGCTCCGCGGCTGACAGCTTATGTAGACATAGGGGCAGATTTACATGCCCCTTGCGCCACTTTTGCGTCATTTTAACATGGAAAAAGTGACGCAAAAGTGACGCAAGGGCTTGTAAATCTGCCCCATAGTTTTTTAGGTCTCGCCTGACCCAGCGCATGCGCTGGTCTGGCGAGACTTATTGAGAGGGCTCCAAAAAGTGCTACCAGGCCAGCCTAGAGCTACAGTGCATGTGCACAGGCGCACGCACCGCGCTTGACCATGATTACTTTCACATTCGCTTTAATGTTTGATCCCGATCACTTTCACGGCCGCACGGCCGCTTGTTCTTTAATAGGTAGGTATTCTTCGGGATTCAGTTTTACATGCGCGTTACTGAATTGCATTTTAACAATCGTTTGATTTCTAGACTTAAACATGGGTTTCCTGGCTGATGATTTAGACCTGTTAGTGCTTTGGCAAATGTGTTCGATCTTCCATTAATATATTAAAAGAATGGATGCCATCCCTACTTATCCTTCGGCTGTCCATACACCTACACTGTGTCCATCTGTCCCTTGCTGCCACCAGTACACTGACTGCCTCCTGCACTGGAGCTGTTCCCACGTAGCCTGTAGCTCACCACAATCCCATCTTCTCAGTGGCCCATGAACCTCTTCAGAACCAGGACTCAAAAAGGCCATGACTGTCCCACTGATCGCTCATCTCTCAGTGTTGTCTCTACAGGTTATCTACATCAGGATGTGCCAAGATTCAAGATTTTTTATTGATTCAGCTTTGTAATAAAACCATACAATAATTAGACATAAATTTACACATTACAAAATACCTAGAAGCATTCGCATGAAAACAAAAACATACCACATGTAATACGACATTTTAGAAGATGCTCCCATAATCATGTTCTTAAATATGAATAACAGCCTACAAAGGTTGTACACCTCAATGGGTTCACAGTTAATCCACATAGCTTCCCTTGATGCCATGGGTTCTGGATGTGCCAGAGATGGGGCCTTCATCCCACCAGAAAATGCTCCTAGTAGCAGGCTGGAGGAGCAGTCAGTTCACTTCCTGTGTAGATGTGCGAAGTGGGAAAATGTTGCCTTGCTTCGCTGATGCAGTTTCTGAATTTGTGTAACATGATTTGTTATAACATTATTTCCCTTCACACTGCCCTAGTGAGAATCTTGTACCCTGTCACGGAGCCTCTGCCCGGACAACAGGTTCATTGAGGGTCCAGCGACTTTGCGCAGTGTAATGATGTAACGGTTCAGAAGATGAAGAGTTATAAAGTGACAGTGACCCTGGATCCAGACACAGCAGAGCCTTGACTTGTCCTGGTTTTCCATTTGTTTTCTGAGACGCCCGTGAGGCTCACCTGCCAGCTTCTTGCTTCCCTACTGTTCCCACGGCCGGGCTTGGCTCCGCCCCCCCCCTGCTTGCACTGGAGGAGGACTGGCCGGGCTTGGCTCTGCCGGAGGAGGACCACAATACCCAGGATCCCCTGGACTGGGACGACAGCAAACCACGCGCCAGGGGGCGCTTAAAGCTCGGCTCAGTCCCTCGCCCACGAGAACTCGCGTGGGACGCGCCGGGAGAAGGCCGGGACAAGGCTGGGACCGTTTGTGTCCGTTAGTGGCCGGCAGAGGCCGGGCCGTGCCACCCCCCTTAGTCTCGGACCATTTGGACACATTGTTTTTTGCTTTGTATTGGTTGATGGTTCCCCGTGTTTTTGCAGTGACTACAGCCTGAATTTTCTTTATAGTTTCAAATTAGTTTTACACAGCAGTGTCATCATTGGGGGAGGGGGTCTATAAATAACACTCCATTTGCACTGATATTGGCAAAACATGGGGAAGAATAATTGTGTTTTACCGGCTACTGCTCCAAAACATAAACCACCCCCAAATCTTCCATTACCTAGTTTAACAGCAATAGATCGAATGCTGCAGAAAACAATAGGGGTGGTGGCTAATGCCATAGAGCAAACCAAACTACGCCTTTCGCTTCCAGCTGGTTCTCTTCCCCCTTTGCCTTCTACTAATACTTCAATGTTTACCATAAATTCTCAAGACTCAATAATGACACCTTCTTTCGCCACCCTTCCTGGGATATACAATCTTCCAACAACTCAAGATATCCCTTCAGAAATTAGCAATGTACCCGACGGGTCCTCGTCCCCATTAACGAGATTATCTACTACCCCTAATTTTTCCCCTAACGAGCCCTTTTTCGATCCCCAGTTTAAGGACGCAACAACAAGCGGGGTACATGAAGCACCATCAAGCCCAATTTTGATTTCCTCTACGAGTAACTACTAGAGGGCAGATGGCCAGGAATAAGACGAAACACGCTAATTTACACGGCTCAGAGGCTAAAAAAACCAAGAGGCCCTTAGGGGGGTCCAGACAAAAGAAACCTGCCGTGAAAGCCAGTGTGTTGAAAGGGAAAAATTCTAACAACAGCATCCCTATAACTTTAGCCACAACAATCAATGATGTTGGGTCTCACTTCGTAACCAACGAAAAGCCCACTAGTTTCCCGGTATGTTCACCTTTCCCCCCGCCTAGTGAGGGACTCCTTGATAAAATAGAAACCCTCATGAAATCTTTAATGGCTCCCCTTGTGGAAAGGGTAAAGCGCCTAGGGGAAAAACTAGATAACTTGGAGCAATTACTGAAGAATAGCCCGACCACGAACTCTATTGACCATCAGTTGCCCGTTATATTACAACAACCCGACCCCAGTAGTACTACCCAGGCAATATTCAATCTCAGGTCTCAAGATTCCCAAACAACGAACCCCAAAGAAACCATGGGTTGACCTGTGCAGAGGGTCCTGAAGAATCCAGAAGAATCTAGTAAGATCACTAGAGGGGGGGGGTATCTCAAGAATGCCTGTAGAACTTGTTGAACACACGGGACGGGGCAATAACAACTCAAACGCACCCAAGGTTTTTTCTTCCCCGCCTCTTAGATCAAAGAGGCACTTAACGCACATCGACCTACCCCCACAATCTTTGCCATATACGGTAGTCTTAGCTGGTGTCCCGGAACTGCCCCAAGGAAAAGTAGAGTTCTTTCCTGAATTAAGAAATAAAGTTGCTTATTGGCTGAACAACAACAGGCCACTCCCGCCAGATTTATCCGGGCAAATATTATTTGCCAGAAGGATAAACTGGCTGGGACATAAGAGAAAGGATATCCCAGGGGACTGCATCATTGTCAACTTTGGGGACAGGCGGGTGGTCCATCATATATGCAATAGGCCCTTTGGGTCAGGTGAGAGTAAAATCCTTACTAAGGATTTGAGTTTCTTTTATCCTCAATCTTTCCCTTGCCAATCTTTCATGACCCAAAGGGAACTTGTACACTTGGATATGAAAGAGAGAAGGGGTATCAGATATAATATTCCAACGCTTAACTTTTTTGACACACTCTCTGATCTGGAAAGGGTGGACTGACTTGAGTACGGGGACTCTTGTATAAATACTAGCACTGCTCCATCAACTTCTCCAAGGAAAAAATCAACTATGTCCCATGATGACACAATTAACATAGAGTCCCCTGCAAATTTTGTGAAGGTGCGACAGCAGGAGGAAATCATGAGACCGTTTATCGACTCTGTGTCAACTACGGACGACCCACCACAGAAGATTTTATTCTGGAATGTGGCAGGGCTGCGTGCTAAGGTTGCAAACATCGCCTGGCTAGACTTTGTTCGCGACTTTGGCATACTATGTCTACAAGAAACTTGGGCGCTATTAGAACTACATATTGAGGGCTTTAAAAAAAAATTTCCCCAGCCTTATCAACCTCTTCTGGTAGAGCTAAGGGTGGGCTAACCATCTTTGTATCAAATATCCTTCAATTTACAAGTCTAGTTCCCATTATGTTGGAAGCTAATTTTCAAATCCTTATCCTACACCAGACTAAGACATATGCCATCGTACTCGTCAACTTTTATAATAATCTTCCTATGGATGATTTGATAAAAACTATAAAATTAATACAATCCTCCCTTGAAGAACTAATAGTCAAGCTCCGGAAGGACTTGACCATAATATGGGGAGGGGATTTTAATCAGACCCTTTGTAACCATAGTACTAATACAGTCTGCGGCATCGTGGATGAACACGGCGATCCAATAACCCATTTTCCCCATACCCCACTCGGGCACTGTTTAAACGAAACCTTATGTGGCTTAGAACTTGCTCTTGTTAATGACCTGGTGAATCCACCTACTCCGGTCAAACCTACCTTTAATGGTAGAGGGAATTCAAATGCAATTGATTTTATCTTTATTTCAGTAACAGCCGGGAAGGCCGTATTAAACTGTAAAACATTATCATTAGCGACCACTACCCAATTAGTGTTACTCTAGCCCCTATTAAGGGCCAAGAGAGTCGTAAAATTACGACGATATTAACTCAAAATAACCTCACACTAGATAGACTCAATGGATATTCATTAAGGTGGGAAAAGGTGGACCCCCTGGCCATTACTACTAGATTACTTATGAACCTTAGACCAGCTCTTGATAAATGTCTTGACTTAGACGCTACTAGCGAGGAAATATTGGCCAACTTTTTGCTACTGAACATATCAATTAGCGAAACTCTCTTTGTCCATACAAAATCAGATAAATCTAGAAGGAAGGGATGGTTCGATAGTGCCTGTACGAAAGCTTATCAAAACTTAAAAGTAGCACTAAATAAAAAAAGATAGAATCCCTATGGAAATTGCTGTTCTTAGGAAGAAGTACAAACAGGTACAAAAAACGAGGAAAAATTCGCTGAAAAAAGATCTCTGGATCCAATTACACACTTCATGCTCCATGGGGGATAGTGCTGCTTTTTGGAAGGTTGTGAAATCACCCTTTCTAGCAGATCGCACGGCGAATCCTAGTATTGATGTTGCGATTGATGAACAGTTGTGGGTTGACTATTTTGAGCGGATAATCAGCCTCCCTTCATCCGCAACTCAATTACCTCAATTATCTTTATCTGGCTCAAACCTCACTCCTTTCCCCTTGCCTATCCATATAACACACAAGGAGGTGGAACTGGCTTTGAAAGCCAGTAAAACCGGTAAGGGGCCAGGCCCCGACGGAGTTCCAATTGATTTCTTTAAATCTAATATGGAACTCTGGTCGCCAATTTTAACTAGGGTCCTGCAGGCATCATGTGAGGTGGGCCTTATCGACTCTTGGTCCCAATCTATTTTAGTCCCCATATTTAAAAAAGGGGACCGAGAGTCACCATCCTGCTATCGACCTATCTCCTTACTGGACTCATTGGGGAAAGTGGCTGGTCGTGTTATCTTAGATCGACTCCGGCAGTGGGCATCAGAAAATAAAGTCCTGTCTGACCTACAGGCTGGGTTTCGTGAGGGTCTGGGCACTATAGAGCAAGCCCTCAATCTATCGTTATTAATTGGCAAATATGTTAACGCAAAGGGGGGGTCACTTTACATGGCATACGTAGACCTCTCAGCGGTGTTTGACTGTGTCAATCATACCAAGCTGTGGGCCATTTTAGAAGAAATGGGTATTGAGAGCTCCCTCCTACTATTTTTGCGTGAATTATACTCAGACGCCACGGCTAGAGTTAGATTCGGTGTGGGGGGCGAGCTAACAAAGTCGTTCAGAGTGGAACGTGGGGTAAGGCAGGGTTGTGTCCTGGCACCTTTTTTATTCAACTTGTATACCAATGGTTTGGAAAAAGCCATGGTGTCGGGGTCCCAGGACCTCCCTGCTATAAACAAGTGCCCAATACCTATTCTGCTCTACGCGGACGACACTGTAATCTTAGCTCGTACCCCCATGGAGTTGCAGCGTGCCCTCGTAAAGTATCATACTTTTATGGCCAACCTTGGTCTAAAGATAAATATCAAAAAGACGTTTGTCATGTCCATAGGGTCTAGGGCGAAGAACATGAAGCCTATGTATATTGAAACTCAGAAACTAGAGTGTACATCCACTTATCCCTACTTGGGCGTAGTTTTTGACCACAAATCTTCCTGGAAGTCTGCCATTGAATCTAGGCAACTTATTTTCAAGAGGACAACAGCTGCTGTGGTCAACTTCGCAATCAAGTTAGGTAGACGTCCAACCGTTGAACTTCTCGAGATATACAGAGCAAAATGTGTCTCTAGTGCAATATACGGGGCTGGGGTATGGGGTTTTTCCAAGGTGGAGCAACTACAAAGGGTGGAGAACAGTTTTCTAAGATTCCTTCTCACAGTCCCGCAGGGGACTTCGACCTACGCATGCCACTTGGAAGCGGGTTTGACCTATATAACAGATCTGATAAAGATCCAACCGCTTCTCCTGTGGCATCGCATATGGTCGACTAACGAAACAACACTCTGTCGGGAATTTATCAAGGACTGTATATCTCTCGACAAAGCTGGAAAGATCACCTGGATAGCGTATGTAGGCAAATTATTTAGTGATCTCGGCATGTCACAATACTACTCTTCCCCTCCTTTAATTGCAAAAATACCGAGGAAGCGTTTTGAAAAGGCATGCCTGGCTCACTTAGAATCTTTACGACTAACTAGTGAAGCCTCCAAACCCTCCGTCCAGCACTCATTACAAATTCAAACATCGATGATGGTTCAGCCCTACTTAACCTTTAACCTCTCGGGCTATGAAACATTTTTGCTAACCAGGCTTAGATTAAATATTTTTCACTACCTGGTTATTTTCCCTAAGACGAATACTTGGGAAAAATTTCCCCAGCCTTGTCCTTGTGACGATAGTTCCCCCCAAACAACGTTTCACACAACCCTGTTTTGTAAATTTTACCAAGATTTGAGGAAACACTGGCTCGTTCCAATCTTGAAAGTCTTGGGTTTACGTAGGTGCCATCCAGCATTTCTTGCTCTTCCCTGTTTAGACGCTGAACCTTATGCTAAATCGATCGCAATTTTTTTTAAATTGGTTGTTAACCACAGGCAGAACCTAGAGTAAGATTGGAATCCAACTTCCCCGATATGAACAATGGTCTCTCGATTGCTGATGTATAATAATTATGACATTCTTTTTTAATAGATGTTTTTTAAACTATACTCCTTTTGTCGTAACTTGCAAATTTGGAGTTTAGATTGATTCCCTATTGGAGGCACGGTTTATTGAGGAAACCTTTTAATTAGTTGTTTATTTTTAATAACTTCTTTTTGCTATCCCTGTGAAACCTTTTGTACTACCTTGGTCATAATTCTTTTTAACTGTATTATATTGTGCTTTTATGGATGTTTTTTCAACAACCGAATAAAGCTTGATTTGATTGTTTGATTGATTGTACCCTGTTGCTGCAACAAGTTATTTAATTATTCTTTGACCTCAGGAAGCTTGCCACCTTTGTGATTTACATTTGTTTTAAGAATTCAATTCAATTAATCTTTATTTCGGTTAGATATACAATAATAAAACACACATCAAGATAATAAAAACATATACATTCTCAAGGTACTGCTAGACCATTAGAGTAATATTAATAATCATATTTTAAATGCAAGACCCTTTTGCAACAGAATAAATACATATAAAAAATTACTCTTATAAAATAGATAAAACATTGTGAGGAATTCCTGATCAGATGGCATTGTAAAACTCAGGGCTATGATTAAATCTATGGCATTCTTTGTAGTACAACACATTAATAGAGGTTTAAAAGTGCAAGTGCTTTAGGTGCAACACATAGAATCGGAGTAACATTACACTTATGATATTATTAATATTTAAAGTGCAAATGCAATAGTTGATAGTTTTAAGATTTCGTTTTTAATGTGGAGCAAGAGGCTATTGTTTTTTTATTTATTTAAACATAAAACACAAAAACACATCAACATTACAAAACGTAAATAGAAAAATATTTCAGTATCTAATTTTCTTTTGTTCTTTGAAGTGTTTGTATCAAAGCTCTAATTGACCATTCAAATAAATAAAAAACAATGTCTTCATTACCCAATCACCTCTTGTGGGTTACTTTACAGCCCCAGCTGTATTCGACCAGACAGAGATGACTCACTGCCTCCTTTGTTAATAAAAGTAGCATTGGGGACTGAATATCAAAGCTCCAGAAAACCAGGGGACTTTTGGATGAGCTCTGAACACTCGTCTTTCCATAGGGCCACTGTCACTCGTGGGTCATAGTTACAGCGCTTTTCTTCCACCAGGAAACCTTCGGTGTCAGTGCGCTTTATAAATAAAACTAATATTATACTCCTGGTACACTTTGGCTTCTGATCACACTTGATAATGTTTACTTCACTAAATAGCTCCCTCCTCTATTCATCGTTACTTTGACTTCAGGTTATCGGCGGGTAACATTAGAGGGTACTTTGCTTTGTTTCAAAGAAACGCAGGGTTTCTTAAAAATTGTAAATGCAAGGCACTACTCTCACCCCCATACAACGGTACTCTGTAGGCACACAGGCTCATTTAGAAATAGCTATTTGCTCAGGGAAATATAAAAAGCACTTGCAATGCAATAGGTCTCGCAGTTGTGAGAGTTTGAGCTATTGGCATTGTAAATTGTAGTGCCTTTTATTAACAGGTTGGTTTTTAAAACATAAATAAAAGGCATTGTCATTTACAATGCCAATAGCGAGACCTATTGCATTGCAAATGCTTGTTGTCTTTAGGATATGTTCCTTATTTGTGCCATCTTCAACTAAAACTGTTTCGCCTGCCAGTAGCTTCACCACTTACAAATGGAAACAGCGACATCAAGCGGCAAAATCTATTTAGCATTCCCACTGTGTAAATAAATCTCAGACGTTAAAGTAAATCGATTTGACTCTGTCTTTGAAGACGTTATCACATTTGTTTTATACTGACACTTAATACTAACATAACCAGTCGAAAAAATAAGGATTTTAGATCAATTAAAGAAAAACCCCTATGGAAGAAATCAAGTGTCGGGTCCATTTATTAGGCCCGGGTTGATACGGTTTCGCAAAGCAACGTTCACGACAACGGCAAAAAACAACACACTGTCTGGCGAAATAATTTTCGGCAGAAGTTCATACTGTACAACGCAATTTACGAACATGCCATCTAGGAGATTGCATGCACAGGTCTTTTCACAGAACCATTAAGAATTGTGTTTTATTAACTTAAATATTAATCAAAGAAAATAGCTTCAGTTTCAGTTGTGTAGAATAAATCGAGAATCTGCAGTGTGTGAAAGGCACCAATATGAAGCTAGTAATTTGTTGTAAAAACAAATAAGCAGTTAAACATGTTAGTTTCTAACACAGTTGTTGATAATGTGTCGTAACATGCAGAGAGATATCTGATTTTGAGTAATTAAACTATAGTCATGCAAAAAGGAACATGCTGCCATAAAAATAAAAATAAATCGCTGAAAGGAAGCTGGTGAGAAAAGCTGAAACACTTCTCGTTTTCACTGTTTAATTATCAGCTGTAATTCTGCTCCATATTTTGCAAACGTATAGCATATTAATGTTCCTATTGTAAGTGGGACGGGAAAAAACAGCAATGTTCAGGTTAGGTACCAACACTGACTGACAGCATCAAACATTCTGGGATGCTGAAATACTCCTGACCATATGTTTTTGTGGAATAACCTGCAGGAATCCATTCCCACGCCAATTACCAAACGTTTAGCAATTTTCTACCAAATTGTTGTTCAGATACAATGTCTTCTTTCAGCAAGCGAATTCTCTTGGTGTAAAATATAGAACTGAAATAATCCAGTGGGTTTGTGATCCCATTGGGGTCAGTAACCTTTGCTACCCGCCCTATTAGGCTCACCCATAATCAGGGCTAGGACTATCAATGGATTCACTGAAGGAGAGAACAAATTACAGATTCATCACAGCCTTGAAAGGGAATTCAGTTAAACTTTCTTAGATGAACACAAAGTCCATATAGAAAAAGAAACTTCTTGAAGGTTTAAGTGGAAATACTGTGTAATATTCAGACACATATGTTTATCATTGATCCTTCTCAGTAGCCCGAAAGTGCTCCCCCCAACCAGAAGAGCATTGTCTTCAGATACAACGTTCAAAGCTTATTTTGGAACACCGGCGGTAGCGACTGGTCCAGTCTCCCTGAATGATGCACCATAGGAAGAGGAAGAGAATCTCAAGCTTTGCTCCAGGAAGTGACAGACCTGAGAACTTACTGTTATGTTCAAGGGAACACCCCCACGCTTACGCGAGGGTGGTCCCGTCTGTGACCCGGAAGGGCCTAAGTAAATAAATGGGGGCTGGACCGGATGATCCGGGTCAGTGCACCGAAGCGCAATACCAAGCGTAGGTGTGTGTTTTCTTATCTCCTCCAGATACCGGAGTGCATGCTGCCCGCCTACCTCCCGCTGTCCTTCTCAGTCCGCTACCGGACACAACAACTGGCGACGAGGGGGTCTCTTCCGGACTCTCGCTACCCGACGGCTGGATCCTCGCTGCCTGACCCGCTCCGGTGGCGGCCGCCACACGGAACGCTGCTCTTCGCACGTGCGTGCGTCTACACGCGGCCTGTCCCGGCCGCCTTCCTGTTTCCTCCCGGTCCCCGGCCCGCGTCGAAGCTGCCGTCCTGCACCAAGAGCGCGTGGGAGCGCTCTCATCGACCGGCCTGCTGCCTGGTTTGCCCCATCGTGTGCTGCATTGGAGGACACACCCCTACAGCCTACTCCTCCTGGTCAGTTGCTGCCTGTGTCCCTGCTGTGGGTTGCTGGCCGTGGTGGCGGCATCGGTGTGGCGGTGAGGCTGCTGTGAGACGGAGGGGTGCCCGGGTCTGCTGATTCCTGCCCAGGGGGTCTTACCTGCTGCCGCCTGGTGCCACGTGGAGTGTGCTCGTCGACGCTCGACGCCTGGTGCCTGTGGCCTGGATGCTGGGTGCCTGGAGGCCGCATTTTGCCGCGGCCTGCGCCGGAAGTGCTGAGTTTTGGCTGTTGTGACTGCGTCAACACCTGAAGCGCCCCATCTGTCGTTTCGAAATCTGCATCCACTGGCTGTTTGGTCCCCCGCCCGGTCAGCGCCGAGATGACGACGGTTAACCCGGTGGAAGCGTTCATAGTGGATGGCCCGCCTTCCGCCCAGGTGGCCAAGTGGAAAGAGTGGCTGGAGCGCCTGGAGAATTATTTTGCCGCAGTCGGCCTCAAGCCAGAACGACATCGGCCCATGCTCCTGCATCTGGGTGGTGCTGCAGTTCACCGTTTGGCCAAGTCCGTGGTGGAAACTGGTCCTCCCTACACCTATGCCACACTCAAGGCGGCCCTGACCGCGCATTTTGAGCCCCTAGCGAATCCAGATTACGAACGTTTTCTCCTACGCCAAGCAAGGCAACAACCCGAGGAATCTGTTGACACCTTCTATGCTCGTCTGAAAGAACTGGCAAGCACCTGCACTCTACCGGACACAGATGACGAGTTGCGGGCGCAATTTATCCAAGGCTGTTCGTCCGTGAAGTTGAGAGAAAGAGTCCTCGAACTGCCTGGAATCTCCATGGCGGATATTCTCACCATGGGCCGGTCCAAGGAATTGTCCAAGGTGCGCGCCGCACATATGGAAACGGCCCTCCAACGGCAAGTGAAAACAGAGCCAGTTAACGCGGTGGTGGCGACTACCCCGAAGAAAGCGTCTAAAAAGAAGCCGGAACACGGAACACCACCACCATCGTCTCGTACCTGCTACATGTGCGGAGGCCCGTACCCACACCAAGGTCCATGCCCGGCGCAAGGAAAAAGGTGTTCGGCATGTCGTCGTCCGAACCATCTAGCCAAAGTGTGCCGATCGGCAGGACGTCAGCGGCAACAAAGTCGGCAGATCAATGCGGTGGATGCCCCTCCACCCGAAACTGAGGAAGACGACATGGATGACGATGAGGACGAAGGCACGGTCCATGTAATTCACGCTTTACAGCCGGATGGATGTCCGAAACGGAGAGCACCGAAGTGTCACGTCACGATTGCAGGGCATCTAACGCCGGTGCTGATCGACACAGGTGCGTCCATTAACATAATGGCCCAGTCCATGCTGAGATCTTTCCCAACTCAGCCCGTCCTGAAGCCAACGTCCATACAGGTGTTTGCTTATGGCTCCGGCACACCACTCACTGTGGTAGGCGTCTTCACCACCGACATTGCCCACGAGGCCAACTCCGTCCGCACCAAGGTGTACGTCACCAAGGAGGGTACGGGGATGCTGTTGGGCTGTCGCACGGCGGAACATCTGCAACTGGTGGTTTTTGCGTTTGCTGTGCACCTGGAGGATTTCGAGTCATTGGTGGAAGAGTTTCGAGACCTGTTCAACGGCATTGGATGCCTGAAGGACCACCTGGTACGGCTGCACATAGACCAATCAGTACAACCAGTTGCTCTCAAGCATCGGAGAGTAGCGTTTCATCTGCGGCCCAAGGTTGAAGAGGAACTAAGAAAATTGGAGGCCGCTGACATCATTGAGAGAGTGGACGGACCAACCCCTTGGGTCTCCCCCATTGTGATTGCCCGGAAACCAAAACAACCAGGTGAAGTCCGGATATGCGTGGACATGCGTCTGCCGAACCACGCCATCAAGCGGGAACGCCATCTGACGCCCACTGTCGACGACATTGTTGCGGAGGTCAGCGGATCGCGCTGGTTCTCGAAGATGGACCTTCGGGCGGGCTACCATCAACTCCTGCTGGATCCCGAGTCAAGAGCCATAACCACCTTCTCCACCCATGTGGGCCTGCGCCGCTACAAGCGCCTCAGCTTCGGGGTGTCCAGCGCGGCGGAAGTGTTTCAGGATACCATCAGAGGGGTGTTGGCTGGCCTCAGTGGAGTCATAAATGTCAGTGATGACATTCTTGTACATGCGCCGACTCTGGAGGAACACATGAACTGCCTACGATGCGTGTTCCGGAGACTCCAGGACAGTGGCCTCACGTTGCATCGCGAGAAGTGCGAATTCCTAAAAAAGGAGATAGCGTTCTTTGGATATCACTTTTCGCAACAAGGAGTGTCGCCCGACCCTGCCAAAGTTCGAGACATCCAGACGGCACCGGCCCCGACCACAGTCACCGGAGTGAGAAGCTTCCTGGGCATGGTCACCTACTGTGGTCGCTTCATCCGGAACCTCACGAATCTAACAGCACCTCTACGGGACCTCACGAAGAACGCCGCAACCTGGGAATGGGGCCCCAATCAAGAGAAGGCTTTTCAGGACACCAAACACGCTCTGTCCGCCGAAACCACCCTGGCGTACTTTGACCCCACCCGGGAGTCCGAACTGTCGGTGGATGCCAGTCCCATCGGTTTGGGTGCTGTATTGTCCCAGAAGCAACTGGACGGGGAATGGGCCCCGGTTGCCTATGCGAGCCGGGCTCTGACGGAAACTGAGCAAAGGTACTCGCACATCGAAAAGGAGGCGATTGCGATACATTGGGGGTGTCGCCACTTCCATCTCTACCTGTATGGGCAGCCATTCACGGTCCATACTGATCACAAACCGCTGATTCCTCTCTTCATGGGCGTGTCGTCGAAACCACCCCCAAGAATCGAAAAGTGGATCCTGCAGTTGCAGGAATATCAATTCAAAGTGGTCTACCGCCCGGGGACGCAAAACCCCGCGGACTTCCTCTCCAGACATGCCCGGCCAGTTACCCGAGAAGAGGAGTCTGAAGCGCAGGAGACGGAGGAGTATGTCAGGCTGGTGGTGGAACGCTCCCGACCCCTGCCCATCAGGCTCGAGGACATCCTGGAGGCGACCAAACAGGATGACTGCTGGGAGTTGGTGATATCCGCGATTGGATCAGGAAGGTGGCACTCCCTGTTGGAGAACCTGACACACCGCACAGATGATGCACAACTGGCGTTAAGGGCTCTTCACAACGTCCGGTCTGAATTGGCCGTGTCTCCCGAGGGATGTCTGATGAGAGGCACGCGTCTGGTTATCCCCAGGTCATTACAACAGCGAGTGGTGGATTTAGCTCACATTGCGCACCAAGGGGTAGTCAAGACAAAATCCCGTCTGAGGAGCAAGGTGTGGTTCCCCGATCTGGACAGTGTGGTGGAGAGGACTGTCCGGTCTTGTGCGCTCTGCCAAGCGGTAGGCCCAGCGGATCCGCCGGCCCCAATAGTGACGGAAGATATACCTCCTCACCCGTGGCACCGGGCGAGTGCCGACTTTGGGAGCCTACCGGATGGCCGACACATGCTTGTCGTCATTGACGATTTCTCAAAATACCCCGAGGTTGAGGTACTGGACTCCATTACGGCGAGCAATACCATACCTCGGTTCGAGAAAATTATGGCCAGCCATGGGCTAATCAAGGAGCTACGCACAGACAATGGTCCGCCATTCACCAGCCACGAGTTCTCTGAATACCTCCGATCAAGAGGTGTCCGTCATGTAAAGATCACCCCACGGTGGCCACAGGCTAATGGTGAGGCCGAGCGTTTCATGCGCACCCTGAACAAAGTGCTCCGGATAGCAATGTCTCGAGAGCAGAACATGGAGTGTGCCCTGTACAATTTCGTAAAGGAATACAGACTTACGCCTCACTCGACCACCATGGCCAGCCCTGGTTTTCTGTGCAATCAACGGGTGCTGAATGATGTATTTCCCCAAGTGACACCATCCTTGCCCGCGTATCGTCAAGTATCCGAACGCCTCCGACAGAGGCGGGCCAAGAATGACCGAGTGTCCCAGAGGCGCCATGCCAGGAGCAATGCGTTGGTGGCCGGTGAACGGGTGCTGGTGAAGAATCGACATCCACGAGGGAAGTTCTCCCTTCCGTTTGAACCGGAGCCCTGGGTGATTCAGACAGTTAAGGGCACGATGGTCACTGCCCAGAGGGGCCATGAGACAGTCACCAGGAACGTCTCCCATTTCAAAAAATACCGGTGCCCGGCACAACCAAGTGAGATGGTGCCAGAGCCTGAGGGTGGCGAACCGACGGGCGACGTTTTTGACGAGGAGAGTGGCTCACCAGGGCCAGTCCCCCCACTGCCTGGGGCAGTTGTGGAACATTCACCAGGGGCGGCTGGAGCGGAAAGCCGTAGAGATGTGAGCGAAGGTCGAGGTGGACACAGATATCATCTCAGAGCCAATCCAACGGTGTCGTCTCGACTGAGAGGTTTTGTAATGGACTAGAGAAAAGAAATGCAGTGTTTTCCCGTTCTTTTGTCTCTCTCTCTCTCTCTCTAGCTCTCTCTCTCTCTCTCTCTCTCTCTCTCTCTCTCTCTCTCTCTCTCTCTCTCTCTCTCTCTCTCTCTCTCTCTCTCTCTCTCTCTCTCTCTATCTCTCTCTCTCTCTCTCTCGTTTTGAACTGGAACACCCTTCCAACCGGTGTTGTGTTTTGTTTTGTTGTGCCATGATAAAGGAGGAATGTTATGTTCAAGGGAACACCCCCACGCTTACGCGAGGGTGGTCCCGTCTGTGACCCGGAAGGGCCTAAGTAAATAAATGGGGGCTGGACCGGATGATCCGGGTCAGTGCACCGAAGCGCAATACCAAGCGTAGGTGTGTGTTTTCTTATCTCCTCCAGATACCGGAGTGCATGCTGCCCGCCTACCTCCCGCTGTCCTTCTCAGTCCGCTACCGGACACAACACTTACCAACAGAAACCAAACTATCCCACAGCAGGAAAAATAGCACAAAACATCACTTCAAGACTAGGTCCAAACAATAAAACCACTGTGCCCCTAAATCAAAAGCTTCATACTCACTGCGAATTTCCTAACAGAAGCAAAGCCCTGTTCAAACATGTTAAGCATTTCACTAGCCAGATGCCAGACCACTGAGAGTTGCACTTATCACGACCATCAATCATTTATTCACCATATGCCACAATAGGCTGGCTTTCACATTCTCACATATACAAAGCTTGTTGATATCCTCATTGCCCTCAAAGTTACCAAATATAATGATGACATCTTCTCACCCACCACTGAGAAATACCTCTCCAGAGAAGACTCACCCCCATTCTCAACATGTTCAACCTCTACGTGGCACAGATAGACTCAAGAACATGCTCAGTCACCCGCTACTGAACACAAAAGTAACCCTGACCAATGATTACCGCAACACATACTGAACCATCAAACACCTAGCTTTGCTTGGAAAGTATAAGACAGGAATCTGTGTTACCTTGACCTTGGGTGTGCGCTCCATGTTTGTGGTGCTGAACTCGTAGATGTGTATATCAAATGTTGAGGTTGTGACTGGACAGAGAAATCAGCAGAAAGACATCTGCTTAGGGAGCGGCCAGTGTTCTTGCTAGTGAGCTATTACCTGTTGTATAGCTAGCTAAACAGGTGAACCTGAAGATAACTATATTGTATATTTTTAGTCTGACCTATTACTTGTCTGCAGCAATACATGTCTTATTTACATTGGTGGGAACAGGCTGAAGCTAAGCAATGAAGCATTCTGCAACACCAAGACTGACTGAAGCTAAAAGAGAAAGAAGCCCTGGTCACCTCAACTGGGTCTGGACGACTGGACAGCCTCAGGATCAAGCTCATCCATCTCCTTGAAGTGAGGAGTGATCTGATGAAGGTGGAGCTGTGTTGCTGCCAAAATGGCGGAGGACAACAACTGGATTGTCTGACCTGTTGAGAGTGTACCTTCCCTCTGCTGAAGCTAATTCACAGAAGCACAGTTGGGGCAGAGATAGTGTGGTTCCCAGCTGTCTTATAAGAACTTGCGAGACGTGTGTATATAGATATATATATATATATATATATATTACCCACTGGCGGTCGCCAGTAGGTAGTTATAGTTAGGACCTATTATCCATAGGAAATCCGCAACATTCTATTTGGAATAACTTTGGCGCCGGTTGACGAATCTTCGTGAAATTTTCAAAACTGGTGGGGGGCTCCGGTCCGCTCCTACCCTAAAAAACTCGGGGTGATTCGTCAAGCGGGGGCCGAGAAAAAAGGGGGGTCCCAAAACGTGTTTTCTCTATGCAATTTTCCGTAGGAACATTTAATCGCAGCTACAGCCCTAACTGCTGAACAGAATTACACCAAATTTGGCAAAGAGGTAGCCCTTGGTTCACACTCGTGTCTTTTGGTTAAATGGTGTTAATCCGTTCAGTAGTTGCTGAGAAAATCAAAAGTAAAATCACATATATATCTATGACCTCGGAGGATCCGCGCACCCTATGCGCACCCAGCGCGCACCCTCCCGACCACGAGCTGCATGCTAATTGGCTGTCAACACTCCAAACCAGGAAGTGTTGGCAGCCATTTTGTGCCTCAGTAGAAGCGAGGCTCAAGAAATCAGTGGATCAAGTGTGCAAAACGTATAAAGGGGACAGGGTAGAAATACCCGATCACGAGCTCCATGCTAATTGGCTGTCAACACTCCAAACCAGGAAGTGTTGGCAGCCATTTTGTGCCTCAGTAGAAGCGAGGCTCAAGAAATCAGTGGATCAAGTGTGCAAAACGTATAAAGGGGACAGGGTAGAAATACCCTGACCCTCTAGACCTACTAGGGGTCCCACAAGGACCACCAGGGGCCCCCCCAATTATTATAATTTTTTTAAAAATGGCAAAATGCGCGCAGGGTGCGTGGATCCTGCCATAAAAAAATGTATACAACTAAGCGTGGCCTCCGGCGCTTTTTTAATAATTAGCCCTCGGGGGCTAAATCCCGGGGGCAAAAATATTAAATTTGATGGGGGGCCCTGAGGGGCCCCCCAGCCAACCGCCAACCCCAGGGCTACAAAATGAATGGGTGGGGGGGTTCAAAGGCCCCCCCAGCCCCGGGGACCGCTACCCCCGGGGCTTTTAAAAAAATGGGTGGGGGGCTCAACCTGGGGCTTTTTATATTGTGGGAGGGGGGCCGTGTGGCCCCCCTCCTGGAGCCGTCGATGGCCCTGGGGACCACCACCCCCCAGGGCCGGCTCATGCAGTGTCTTGGGGTGCCCACCCCCGGGACACTGCTGTTTGCTATGGCAGGGCTGGAGCCTCGGCTCCCGCCCTGTCATAGCAAACTTGGTTTGGATTTTGAAAGAGAGAGCAGGGAAATCTGCTCTCTCTTTCAAAATGCAAACCATATTGCTTTTCCACACGGGGAGCTGCATGTTAGCAGCTCCCCGTGTGGAAAAGCAATGCCGGCTCCCGAAGGACGCGGGGAGCTGGCTGGGACCGTGGGGGCATTGGGGCTCCCCCCACAGTCCCCAACGTTGTATATAGGCCCCGGGGGATGGGGTCCCCGGGGAGAATAGAAATTAGTGATAGGTGCTAATTTTTTTTTTACGGGCAAATTAGGAGTCACGCACCCAGCGCGGCGCTCAGTGCCGCCCCCTGGTGTGCACGCGCTGGGTGCGCGACTTCTAATGCGTTGGGTGCATGACTCCTCTCACATTGGGTGCGCGACTCCTAACATGTTGGGTGCGCGACTCTAAGCAAAAAAAAAAGTAATATATATATATACACTGAAAAAACCATAGGTTTCAGGGGCATTATAGTTAGGAATTAGCATTTAAAAAACCTTTGAAATTCAATGAAAAACCCATAGGTTTCAGGTATGTTATAGTTAGGAATTAGCATTTAAAAAACCTTAGAAATTCACAGAAAAACCATAGGTTTTAGAGGTGTTATAGTTAGCTGGACAATTCCCTCGTACAAAACCATTGAAATTCCTCCGTTATAGTTAGTTCAGCTAACTATAACTCGCACGCCCGCAATCCACTGTTGATGATGTCACATATTACATAATTCATGACATGGTCAGTGACATCACTGATGACATCACTGATGACATCTCAAATGACATCACTGATGACATCATCCAGTAAATGTGGTTTGGTTCGATATTTAAATAAGTATTATATGTAGAGCAATCTGCATTACCTACACTACCCAAACACCACTGCACTACCCTAAAACCTAAAACACTACCCCCAGCATGACCTCCTACACTACCAAAACACCACTGCACTACCCTAAACCCTAAACACTACCTCCAGCACAACCCCCAACAGTACACAAACACCACTGCACTACCCTAAACCCTAAAACACTACCCCCAGCACAAGCCCCTACACTACACAATCACCACTGCACTACCCTAAACCCTAAATCTACCCCCACCATGACTCCCTACACTACCCAAACATCACTACACTATCGTAAACCCTAAATCTACTCCCAGCACGACCCCCTATACTATCCAAACACCACTGCACTACCCTAGACCCTAAAACACTACCGCCAGCACAACTCCCTACACTACCCAAACACCACTGCACTACCCTAAACCCTAAAACACTTCCCCAGCACGACCCCCTACACTACCCAAACACCACTGCACTACCCAAAACCCTACAACACTACCCCCAGCACGACCCCCTACACTACCCAAACACCACTGCACTACCCTAAACCCTGAAACACGACCCCCTACACTACACAAACACCACTGCACTACCCTAAACTCTAAATCTACCCCCAGCATGACTCCCTACACTACCCAAACATCACTACACTATTGTAAACCCTAAATCTACCCCCAGCACGACCCCCTATACTATTCAAACACCACTGCACTACCCTACACCCTAAAACACTACTGCCAGCACGACTCCCAACAGTACCCAAACACCACTGCACTACCCTAAACCCTAAAACACTACCCCAGCACAACCACCTACACTACCTAAACACCACTGTACTACCCTAAACTGTAAAACGCTACCCCCAGCACGACCCCCTACACTACTCAAACACCACTGTACTACCCTAAACCATAAAACACTACCAGTCTGTTGGCTCACACCTCTGCGTTTGTGAGCCGACGGCTCGTAGCTCTCTCTGTGTGAGCCGAGCCCACGGGCCGCAGCTCTCCCTCTGCGAGGCTGCTCGACGGCCTGTAGGTCTCCCTGTGCTAGCCGGATTGCAGCTGTCACTCTGCGAACCGATATTGGGAATATAAGGCTGCTCTAAAAAGAGCCTTTGTGTTTATTACTTGGAGTTACATATAAGTGCGGATGCACAGCTTCAGGTTATTCAGAAAAACTGGATTTCCCTGATCTGTGAAGTGTACTCCATCACTTCTGTAGATATCAGCCATATCAAAACTTATGTTGTTGTTGTAGATCGACCCCATTCTATGGTCTCTGAGGTATGCAGACACAGCTTTGTTGACATTTTTCCTAGATTTTTCAATATGAGGACAAAATTGGTTTGACCATTAACACTTTTGTCTTTGGCATATATTGGAATATACAAAGACAGTTTGAGGCAAAAGCAACATCAATTGCCTAAAGGTGTCCTTCGTTAGCTTTTCCAAACCTACCCCAGTCAATGTGCCTAGGTCGTTACCACCACAGTGCACAATCATGAGGTCAGGGTGTTGGAGATGCAAACAGATTTTAACCAAAGGGAGCAATTGGTGCCACTTCAATCCTCTCTGTCCAAACCATTTAATGTCCACATTTTGTAAACCTAGGTCTAAGTCAATACGTCTCTGTTCTGCATACCTCTTGCACCAGAAAACATAGCTATGTCCTACGATCCACACTAGCATTTTAAAGGTATAGCTGGAAGATATGGATAGATGTCTGTAGCTCATGCAGTCCGTTCGTAGAATAAGAGATATGTTTAAAGATAGGGAACTACTTTTTTTCTCATACAAAACGATAACTGATTGGGAGATGAAAAGCATTGTTTACTTAAAAGTAAGGTGCATATTAGTTTTTCGAAAAGCATCTATGTCATTGGTTAATAAAAAGCGTTTGAACGTGGAGTACATATAATAGGATACAATTTGCTCAGTTCAACCACACCTGCTGCTTGCATTTGAAAGGCACTGTTCGAACTTAAAACAATAGTGAACTTTTAACCTGCAGGTGCGTTAAATGTTCGAGAAAATGTTGCAAAAAAATATCGTTAGGTTTTAAAAAAATATGAACTTTTAACCTGCATGTGTCGTAGAATGTTCTAGAAAGTGTGTTGATAGAATACGTTGAACTTCTCACCTGTATGTGTTCTTAATTTTTTTTAAAACTGTTTATATGGAAAGTTCAAAAATAACCAATAGAGAGAAGTTTTGCAATTTGAAAAAATCAAGGAACTATTCTGATTTGTCCTTTACATGTATTTATGTGTAGAGTAACAGGGAAATTGTGCCATTACTGGTTCCATTCTTGATGAGAGCGGGGCATTACATGTACTGTGTGACAAAGAAAGTATTGCATGCATTTGTGACATTTGAAATCTGCATACCAACTACGAACGTAAGTTAAATTATGCTTAGTGTGGAAATAGTGGGGAAGGGGTAAGAGTAGAAAATTCATCTGTTATTAACTTAACAGAGATGGAACAAAAAACAGAAATGTTATGTAGACAATTTGTGGTATTTTTTATAGTGAGAGGTAGATTTCAATATCAGTCAAGACTGGTGTGTTACTGGGAGGCTTTGGATTTTGGTGTTGTTATCAAATGGAAGTTGTTGAGGAGCGTTTCTTCAGGAGAAATTTTTTATAAATATGGGAGAGATAAAGAATAAATGAAAATGTTCTGTGTATATTTTCTGTACGATTTTGTTCACAGTGCTAAAGTAAATGTGATTATTAGTGAAGGTAATTGTCAGAGTGTGTTTGTCTGCTGAATATACGCAGGCCTTTAAGTGGTCCGGATCTTGTTGGTAGTGAGCTCCCCCACCCGTTTAAGACAGTTGCCAAATTTTTCATTCCACTTAAAGCTGTTAATATATGTATAGTAAAGGGATGATACATAAAAAGTTTGGGAATTACACCTTTATTTACTCTGTCCAGGTCTCACCACCATTTTGTGTCCCCAGCGGTGCTGTTTATAAAAATAATCTAATACAGCTCTTTGTATTATAAAAATAGCACTTCTAAGTTTATTGCCATATTGGTAGGGTATGTACTATATAGAGAATGGTGCAATCAGTTTCATTGGTATAAAACTGCACTGTGTTATGTTGGAAATATTACATATGCATTGGTTGCGCTGTTATATTTTACACTGTGAGGTATATCTGAATATAAGTGAAGACAGGTGTTATACTGCGAACCTGTTGAAAATGTGCACATATTACATGGAGAGTAAATGGACAAAATAAACGTACATGTTGCTTTCTGTATGTATGCATGGTTAGAATCATTTGATGATGTTTTACATATAATCTAAATAGTGTTTGTGCTTTACAATTGGGTATACTGCACCATGTTAGTAGTTAGTGACTAGATGCTGCTAAAGGGATTATTTATTGCTCGTTGTTACGAAATAAAGGTGGAGAGGGGCGTTTCTTTACAAGAGATATTTTATCAATGTGTGAGAGATAAAAAAGAAAAAAAATGTTTTAGTAAATTTTCTGTACGATTTTTTCACACTATTAAAGTAACTGTTATTATAAGTGAGGAAAATTGTTAGGCCGTGTCTCTGTGCTGAATATACGCAGGCCTTTAAGTGGGCCGGATCTTACCGTGCTGAACACTGCTACTGCTTTTACACAACCGTAATTTATTTATCCCACTAAAACCCTTGAATATACGTATATTAAAGGAATGGTATGATTAAAGTTTAGGAATTGCACCTCCGTTTACTCTCCTCATCTCATATTCTTTATTTTGTGCACCCTATAGTAGTGTTTATAAAAATTAAGTAATAGAGCTTTATCTAGTATAAAAATAGCACTTATACTTTTTTTGGTATGTTCGTGGGATCTGTAGTGTATAGAGACGGTGGTTATCAGTTTCACTGGTAGAAAACGGACGCGACATATGTTTGAAAGATTACATGGTTTTAGGAATAAGCTCTCGCTCTGCGAGTTTTCGGGCCCGCAGTTGTACCTCTGCAAGCCAACACTAGAAATATACCGCAGCTCTCTCTCTACGAGATACCCCCTTCACGCTCCTTCTCCCTACATCCCTACATCCCGCAGCTATCCCTTTGCAAGTCGACAGCCCGCAGCTCTCCCTATACTACTCGGCCCGCAGCTGTTCCTCTGTGAGCCGGGCCGCAGCTCTCCCTCTACGAGGCAGGTCTTCCTCTACGAGCCAGCCCACTGGCCCGCAACTGTTCCTCTGTGAGGCGGCCCGTAGCTATCTCTCTACGAGCCAGCCAGTCGACTCGCAGGTCTTCCTCTATGAGCCAGCCCGCTGGCTCGCAGCTCTCCCTCTGCAAACCACTGGTGGGCTCATAGCTCTTTGTCTGCGAGGCAGCTTGTAGTTGAATCTCTGCAAACCAACACTGGAAATATACCGCAGTTGTCTCTGTACGAGATACCCCCATCATTGTCCCGCACCTATGAGTTGCAAGCCGACGACCCCCACCTTTCCCTATAGCAGTTGGCCCGCCGCTGCTCTTGTGCGAGCAGGCCCGCAGTTCTCCTTCTACGAGCCCACGGGCTGCAGCTGTTCCTCTACGAGGCAGTCAGTCGGCCCGCACCTCTCCCTCTGCAAAATATCATTCGGCTCGCAGCTCGTCCTCTGCTTGCTAGCTCGCAGTTGTACTTCTGCAAGCCACACTGAAAATATACCGCAGTTCTCTCTCTACGAGATACCCCCTTCACGCTCCCTCTCCCCACATCACCGTCCCGCACCTATGCCTTTGCAAGTCGACGGCCTGCACCTTTCCCTATTGCAGTCGGCCCGGAGCTGTTGCTGTGCGAGCCGGCCTGCAGCTCTCCCTCTTCGAGCCGACGAGCCGCAGCTGTTCCTCTACGAGCCAGCCAGTCGGCTCGCAGGTTTTCATCTACGAGCCAGCCCGCTGGCTCACAACTCTCCCTCTGCGAGCAACCAGTCGGCTCGCAGCTCTTCGTCTGTGAGTCGACGGGCCCGCAGTTGTAGCTCTGCAAGCCAACACTGGAAATATACCGCAGGTCTCTGTCTACGAGATACCCCCTTCACGCTTCCTCTCCCCACATCACTGACCTGCACCTATGATTTGCAAGCTGACAGCCTGAAACTTTCCCTTTAGCTGTTGGCCTGCAGCTCTTCCTGTGTAAGCCGGCCCGTAGCTCTCCTTCTGTGAGCCCACGGGCTGCAGCTCTCTCTCTACGAGCCAGTCAGTCGGCTCGCAGGTCTTCCTCTACGAGCCAGCCCGCCAGCTTGCAGCTCTCCCTCTGCAAACCATCGTTCGGCTCGCAGCTCTTCGTCTGCGAGCCGTCGGGCCCGCAGTTGTACCTCTGCAAGCCAACACTGGAAATATACCACAGTTCTCTCTGCGAGATATCCCCTTCATGCTCCCTTTTCCGACATTACCGGTCGTAGCTATCTCTTTGCAAGGCAACGGCCCATACTTTTTACTATAGTATTTGGCCCGCAGCTGTTCCTCTGCTAGCCGACCCGCAGGTGTCCCTCTGCGTGCCATGTAGTTTAGCAATCCTGCTGTCAGTGTCATGCGATTCTCCAATCATCCATCAAGCACTATCTACTTACCCTATTACTCTGCCAATACCTAAGCACTTATACATTCACCATGCACTCTGTTTGCAGCACTGTAATCATTCCAGTTACTAGTTATGTACTTATGGAATGGCCTAGCCACTAACACAAGTAGAACTACAATATTCTGTGCATTATCCATGCAGACCTTTAACCAGCTACATAGTATTAGTACACTTCTCTAAATATCCAGTTAGTACCTATGCAGTGTAGGAATCCTCCTGTCAGTCCTATGCACTTCTCCAATCACCCATCCAGCACTATCTACTTATCCTATCACTCCGCCAATACCTTATAAATGCACTCAGGCACTCTCCTTGTAGTATTGTAATTTTTAGTCACTAGCCATGTATTCGTGGAATGATACATGTTGTAACCATGCAGTTCCACAATTAGATGTGTACTACTAATGCTGTGCTCTAGTATCTTTCACACTACTCATGCACTACTACAATTATGCAGGTAGCACTGTTCCATTGCTGAAATTATTGATCTAGTTTCTTTGTATGTATTTTTATAGATATACATGTGAATATTTATATATAATTATTTTAATTATATTACATTGTTTTCAAAACTTTTATTTCACAGATATTTTGCATAATTATTAAGAAAGAGTAAAAATGACAAGAAAAGAGCAAAGAAAAAGAGAACAGAGAAAAGAGATTTATTTTTTTTTAAAAAGGAAAAGAGGAATTAGATCAACGACAACATGGATCTTTAAAGAAAAAGTGTTCTGGTAAGAGAAGTAAAGATTTTTTTTAAACTTGCAAAAACAGTTTCCAATTTTAAAAATAAAGAACAGACAGATACAACAAGGGCAGTGAAACAAAAGGAAAAGACAAATGTACAAAAAAGTGGTAAATTGGATTATTGTAAAAAGAATTATGTTGGAAGCAGGAAAAAACAATTTTCAGAAATTCGAAAAAGAATCTATAAAAGTAGAGTACTCCAATATGTACTAAAAAAATGTAAAATATATAAAAGGAGATTTTACAGACAATAAAAGGAGATTCTAGGCGTAATTGAAAAAGCGTTTGAATTGAAAAGAAAATTATTTATCTTAATGTTAAAATGATTGAAGACTTTAAATACAATAATGCAGCGTATGAAGGACAAATGTAAAAGAAAAAGAATTGTAAATAGAACTAAATTTTGTAAAATATTTTCCGGGGAATGGAAGCATATTTCTAGTACAGAACCTTTTTTTAATGAAGAAAGTTATTTTCAACAAAATAGATTACTGCATGCAGTTGATACCTGTGGTCATTTTTATGAAGTAAAAAATGGTTGTCCAATTGAAAAAGAAAAGATAGTTCCTAGAAATGTTGAACAAGTAATAGCTGAGGAAGTTCAAGGGAGACGTACCTAGGCTCCAGTGTTTACATGGGATTGTAGTAGTATTTGTAGTATACGTCAACAATCTATTGATACTTTACTAAATTTCTTAAGAGAATATGGAAGAAAAATTGTGAAACAGAATATTAAGATATTACAAGGACTGGATCCTTGCAAAGTGAGAAAAAAGACAGGGTTGCAAGGTCCTTCTCTGGCTTATCTTTCTAGGAAAGTGTGTCAAAGTCGTTTTCATCATTTAAGAATTTGAGAAGTACATCATTCCGAAATGTGAAAGTTAGTTAGAAGATTATACTACGTGAAAAGTCCTGCATTATGTCTAAATGAAATTAATACAGCTCTTTTGCATGGTTCAGTGTTGGATGTAAAAAACAATTGTGATGATATAGAGTTACGTTTCTTTGCTGGTCAAGAGGTGTGTAGAGAAAGTGAGAGTTTGATAAGTGTAGGTGTTGAACAAGAGATGGAAGATAGTACTGATGTGAAGTTTGAAAACGAAATAACAAAGTTTAAAGTAGTTTCTGGTAAAAATCCCAACTATGTTTGTATTTGCTGTCGACGTTTCATTATAAAATTCAAACTAGGAATGTAGATGTGTTTTTAAAAAGTGAAAACGAAAACAATGATAAATGGAAAGAATTTGCTGCTTATCTGTTTGTGGAAGGTCATTTTGAGTTAGGTACTGTACAATGTATTTGTAAATATTGTTACAATAAATTAGAAGAAAACAAAATGCCAGCTAGAACTGTCCATAATGCCTTAGAATTAGTAGCTATACCTCCTGAACTTAAAGATTTAAATACATATGAGGCCATCCTTATACAATCTTTGCACCCCTTTCAGGCTATAATTCATATGGAGCCTAAAACAGGTAAGCTGCCTCCAACAGATCTACAAAGAGGTTTAAAAGGAAGAGTTGTGTATTTACCTTCATATTTTAAGAAAAATGTTGAAACTGTTGGTATAGAAAGAGAGGATACTGAACCTGTAGTCATTCTTGTTAATGGTGTACCCACAAAGAGTCAGAAAATATGGCAAGAGTTAGTAGATGTCACGAAAGTCCAAAAGGCTACATTATATCTGGTGCAAAACAATATTCACTATAAAAGTGTAAATGTAGAAGAAGAAGAAATGACTTTAGAAGATGAAACACATATTTTAAGTGGACAAATAGAAAAAGTGGAGAATTCCAGAAAAGACGAAATTTGTGAACATTATACTATACACCCTCTACATTCAAAAGAACTCATAGGAGATACTATTGAATTGTTTCAGATGAAAAAAGCAAAAGGAACTCCCATGAGTGTGTGGGAAAAAACTTTGGAAGCTCGTTGTTTTCCACAGCTGTCCTCTGCTGGAAAAGGTGGACAATATGATGAACGAGCAGTTCAGATTCCAGCTTTAGAATATCGTACTTTGCGACTGTACTCAGAAGAATCAAGATTTAGTCAGTGTATTCCATATTTGTTTCATCTTTTATTTGAGAGTGATCTGTCTGCACTTTCATATGCAGTTAAATATATATTAAAAACTGGAACGCATCTTTCACATGTTTCTGCAAAGGAATTTATGGACAAAGTTGAAGAAAGAGACGAACATTTAGAATCACAGTTGATGGCATGTCAACGTGGCACTAATGAATATTGGTATCGACGTCATGGGGAACTAAAATGTATGTTAAGAAACTTAGGAACCCCTACGTGGTTTGTTACACTAAGCTGTGCTGAGAACGCATGGGATGATTTATTGGATTCTCTACGAGAAGCAAATTAAAATATAGAAAATATTGAATTGAAGACACCTGGAGAACTGTGTTCCCTAGATCCTGTAAATGTCTGCAGATATTTTAATCATAGATTTGAAGCTATGATGTCTTTCATCTGTAATAAAACAAATCCACCTATTGGCGAAGTTATTGATTTTTTTTGCAGAGAAGAATACCAAGCTAGAGGTGCTCCTCATATACATATGCTTTTATGGATCAAAAATGCCCCCAAATTTGGAACTTATTTGGATGAGATTGTTTTATCTTTTATTGAAGAGTATGTTACCTGTGCAATTCCGAAAACAGGAGGAGAAAATATCTTAAGACAGCAAGTTTTATGGTTTCAGAGTCATCGATGTGAAAAATATTGCAGACGGAAATATAAGTCAAAGGATAAATTTTACACAAAGGTGCCGATTCCGATCCGGTAACAAAAAATACCGTACGACTCGTATCCGTATTTTTTTTACGTACGAGTCGTACAAGTACCGTACAAACGGCCAAGTACGATCCGTACGCGAAAATTATCTACGAATAGCGTCGGGAAAAGTCTACGAGAGTGCGCCGTAAATTTTTTACGTCCGAATATCGTCGGGAAAAGTGTACGAGAGTGAGCCGGACATTTGTACGTGCAAATCGTAAAACACAAGTCCGAACGCGCAAGTACGATCCCGACCGTCCGTCCGAATACACAATCTCACGGAAAAAGGCCCGTACGGAGCTAATGCAGTAGCACACATGTACACGGGTAAACCCATGCCCGTGTACGAGCCGTACAGCCCCCCACCCCCAATTCTGTCAGCACCGTACACCACCCTGTCCGCACTGTACCCCAGCCCCACAACTGTACGCGCCGTCCCCCCATACGCGCATCACCCCCGCATGTACACACCGTACCTCCACATGTACACACCGTACCCCCTGCCCCCCACCACATGTACGCACCGGACCTGAGCACCGCCTGTATGCACCTTACCCCCTGCCTCCCCACCGCATGTATGCACCGTACCCCCTGCCCCCCCACCGCATGTATGCACCATACCCCCTGCCCCTCACCGCATGTACGCACCGTACTCCAGCACCGCATGTACGCACCGAACCCCCTGCCCCCCACCGCATGTACGCACCGTACCCCCTGCCCCTCACCGCATGTACGCACCGTACCCCAGCACCGCATGTACACACCGTACCCCAGCACCGCATGTACGCACCGTACCCCAGCACCGCATGTACGGACCGTACACCAGTACCGCATGTACGCACTGTACTCCAGCACCGCATGTACGGACCGTACACCAGCACCGCATGTACGGACCGTACACCAGCACCGCATGTACGCACCGTACCCCAGCACCGCATGTACGCACCGTACCCCAGCACTGCATGTACGGACCATACACCACCACCGCATGTACGCACCGTACCCCAGCACCGCATGTACGCACCGAACCCCCTGCCCCACCACATGTACGCACCGTACCCCCTGCCCCTCACCGCATGTACGCACCGTACCCCAGCACCGCATGTACGCACCGTACCCCAGCACCGCATGTACGGACCGTACACCAGCACCGCATGTACGCACCGAACCCCCGCCCTCCCACCGCATGTACGCACCGTACCCCCTGCCCCCACCACATGTACGCACCGCACCCCCCATGTACGTGCCATCCCCCCCTGTACGCGCAGTACCTCCGCATGCACATGCCGTACCCCAGGTCCACCCGTGTATGCACCGTACCCCCACCGCATGTACGCGCCACACTCCAACACCGTACCCCAGCACCCACACCCAGCATCGCGTATGTACGGATCGCACCTATATGAAAAAGACTCATACAGAACCAGGACACTGTAAAACAGCACAAGGAGGGTCAATTCAACTCGCACAACACCACCAAACACATCCACACGACAAAATACATCTCAATGACTGACCTGGCACATCCAAACAGCCAAACAGAGGCCCCAAATCACAACCACCTCTTATAACACACCCACCAAAATTCAAACACAGCCACACCCAAAAATGGACCAATAAAAAGGGCCCACACACACAACCCATGAGCCTTTGCAAGAGACCCACTGCTGCCAGACCCCACACACAAACAACTCCACATCACTCATACCTTCACTACACCTTCACTCACACACCTTCACACAACCTCCACCACAAACATCCCCCTCTTCATATTCACACACACACACACTCACATACACACCCACACACCCACAACCATACACACCCACACCCCACACCATGCCCACAGACAAGAATCCAAAGTTCACTACGGCCGAGCTGGAGCTCCTTGTCAACGAAGTCATCAGAGTCGAGCCACAGCTGTTTGGAACATTGGTCAGACAGACCAGCATATCTGCAAAATCTGCCATGTGG